>NC_143256.1:62347837-62972837 GCF_984573655.1 Nuphar pumila
GCCCCTGTCCTTACCTTACCTTCTGGTCAAGGAGGCTTCGTTGCTTATACCGATGCCTCGGGAACAGGTCTGGGTTGTGTATTGATGTAGCATGGCAAAGTAATCGCCTATGCATCCCGTCAGTTAAGAATTCATGAGAAAAACTATCCAACCCACGATCTTGAGCTTGCCGCGGTAGTGTTCGCACTTAAAATATGGCGACACTACCTTTATGGAGAGAAATTTGAGGTCATGTCGTTCCATAAAAGCCTAAAATACCTCTTTTCTCAAAAGGAACTCAATATGCGGCAACAGCGATGGCTGGAATTCCTCAAAGATTATGAATTCACGCTTTCCTATCACCCTGGAAAAGCGAATGTTGTAGCAGATGCCCTTAGTCGCAAGACTGTTGGCACTCTGGCCAGCCTCACCGGACAATGGAAGCTGATGGAGGATTTTGTCAGTTGGAAGCCATTCCTGGCTGACCCAGGAAAGATTCGATTGTCATGCCTGACAATCCATATCGAGATCCTCGATCGCATCGTAGCCGAACAGTTCAAGGACCCCCAGTACTTGGAATTAAAAGCTCGTGCTGCAAAAGATGACACTTTCTTCCATTTAAAAGAGGATGGAGGAATATGGATGGAAGAAAGAATTTGGGTTCCAAATAACCCTGAGCTAAGACAGGAAGTACTCCAGGAGGCTCATAACAGCAAGTACACCATTCACCCTGGAGGTACAAAAATGTTTTGGGACTTACAGAGAAAGTACTGGTGGAGGGGTATAAAACGTGATGTGGTTACATTTGTCTCAAGGTGTTTAATCTGCCAGCAAGTAAAAATTGAGCATCAACGACCTGGTGGAAAAATGCAACGGATCGAGATTCCAGAATGGAAATGGGAAGGCATTACGATGGATTTCATCGTTGGATTGCCTCGATCCAACAGACAACACGATTCGATATGGGTGATCGTGGACAAACTCACCAAGTCTGCTCACTTTCTGCCGATCAACACTCGATACTCAACTGAACGGTTGGCAGAGATCTACATTCGGGAAATTGTTAGACTCCATGGAGTGCCGATTTCGATCATATCCGATCGTGACCCGAAGTTCACCTCTCACTTTTGGGAGCAGCTTCAAAGAGCCCTGGGGACGAAACTCAAGTTCAGTACAGCATTCCATCCCCAAACAGATGGGCAATCAGAACGAACCATACAGACTCTTGAAGATATGCTAAGAGCCTGTATGCTAGAATGAAAAGGTGATTGGGATTCCCACCTAGCGTTGGCTGAATTTGCTTATAATAATAGCCACCACGCTAGCATTGGAATGGCACTGTATGAAGCCTTGTACGGGCGACCCTGTCGATCACCAATCCATTGGGGTGAAGTGGGTGAGCGAACCTTGGACTCACCCATAGTGTTGCAGCATTATACTGAGCAGGTCCACATGATCAGGAAGAAGCTACTGACTGCTCAGAGTCGACAGAAGAGCTACGCCGATCAGCGGCGTAGGGAACTCACTTTTGCGGTTAGAGATAAAGTTTTTATCAAGGTCTCCCCAACCAAGAGTGTGTTTCGTTTCGGAAAGAAGGGGAAGCTCAGCCCCAGATTCGTTGGTCCCTTCGAGGTTTTGAGCCGGATAGGAGAGACCGCCTACAGAGTAGCATTGCCACCGCAGTATACACAGATACACAATGTATTTCACGTGTCAATGCTTAGAAAATACGTTCACGACCCTTCCCACGTCATCCAACATGAAGATATTGACATCCAGGAGGATATGACGGTGGAAGAAAGGCCAGTAGAGATCATGGACCGACGGGAGCAAGTGCTAAGGATGAAGGTCATTCCACTTGTCAAAGTGAGATGGCAACATCACGGAGTCGATTATTGCACTTGGGAGCCCGAATCGGATATGCGGGATAAATATCCTGAACTTTTCACCTTGTACTCTTAGCTGAATTTCGCGGACGAAATTCCTTTAAAATTCCCACAATTTTTCAGAAAATATCGGAATAAAATTCCTGAGGCAATTACCGCTAAAAATGACATTTTTCTCAGAATGCGAAACGAATCAATTCCTGCGAGCCAGTTATACTTAGGATATTCGTCCAATCGCGAATATATGCTCAAACACTCTGGAAGCCATAACTTCCTATCTGAACAAAATCAAAGGATTCCTGCGAGCCAACTTTCTTAGTGGCATCAATACGAAGATAATGGCGTACTCAGAATTTTTTTGGAAAAAAATCGCCGAAAACCCGAAATTCTTGCGGGACCCACAGAAATATGGGTGGGACCCACAGAAATATTTCTCAGAAAATATTCTAGAATATTCCAGCATCTTCCAGAGCCTTCCAGCTCCTTCCATGGAAGGGATTTCTGAAAAGCCAAGGGGTAAAGAGGGGATTCTGAAACTTGGGGCCCAAGTTTCAGAACCTATAAATAGAGGAGCCCCCCTCTCTTTAAAAATCGCCAACCCCTCTCTCTCTCCTCCTTTTCCCAAACCTCCCCTACCTAGCCTAGCCCATCTGAGCCCACCTGACCTGGTCTGAGCCTGCCTGACTTAGCCTGAGCCTGCTTGACCTGGTCTGAGCCTGCCTGACTTAGCCTGAGCCTGCTTGACCTGGTCTGAGCCTGCCTGACCTGGTCCTAACCCACCTGACCTAGGTCTGAACCTACTTGACCTAAGTCTGAACCCAGTTGATTTGACTTGAACCTGGTTTGGTTCAAAGTCAAAGTCCAAGTCCTTTTTCCTCCAAAGTTCGAAGTTGATCCTTTTTCAAAGTCGAGCCTCGTTCGAAGCGTTTGAAGCAATCGGAGTCGTTTCTTCCTCAAATTGAAGTAAGTTCGCTTCATTAAACCATCTCTCTCAAGTATTTGATTGTTTGTATATAGCATATACTTTGTGAAGTAGTATCTTGCTTTAGTTCTTGGTTGAGCCCTCTAGGACACTTCGGTGTTCACTCGCTCGCCTCGTAACTATCGTCGGATATATATGTTCGAATACGCAGTATATGCGTTCTTCAAAATAGTATCTCACCCTAGTTCTTGGTTGAGCCCTCTAGGACACTTCGGTGCTCACTCGCTCGCCTCGTAACTATCGTTGGATACAGATCTAGGTGTATATCTGTTGATTCTGCCGACGCGTCTTATATCGCACAGGCTATGTAATTTACCCTTGCCGTCGCGTCGTTTGATGCCAAGGCTCCCTGCTTTCTGTACTTCCGATTAAAGCACTTCCGATTATGCATTTACTTACGCCGTCGCGTCGAACGATGCCAAGGCTCCTGCTTTCTACAATGTATTTACTTACGCCGTCGCGTCGAACGATGCCAAGGCTTCTGCTTTGTTATATATGTAGAATATTTCGTTCAGTTACACACCCTGAACAATAGTATATGCATTTCCTTTACGCCGCCGCTGTATAAAGCACAGGCTTCTGCTTATATTACATATATGGCGCGTAAGTGAGCGTTCAAATGGAGATCAACTCCAAAATCGCCCATGCGATTCCCTTACCGCTCCTCGTACAAGATTCTGCTTGACGAATGAAGCCCCTATTGGAAAGGCTTCGCCTTTTGGCAAAATGCTCTTTACGTAAAGACAAACAATTACGTATGGCCTGGCTATGGCCCAAGGTTCCTGCAACCTTGATGGATGCAAAGTACGCACAACGGTGCGCATCCATTTCCCGAGTTAAGCGTAGCGATTTCCCACCAAAGAGGGGAGATGCCGCTGAAATGGATAAAAGAAACGCACGCTTTCTCCGTAAAAGAGAGGAAGTGCTGCTGAAATTCCTGAAGGAGCTAAGAAGGCTCAGAAAGAACGTAGCAGAAGTGCTACCCAGTTTATGGAACGCTTTCTACGATGTAGAGAGGTTCGTCGCACCACTGCCGGTAGAGCAGAGAAGGTGTCGACAGAATGGTTGGCAGAAGAGCTGCCAGAACCAGTTAAGTGGCACAATGATGTCCCTTGATGGAACGATGTCAGAATGACTCGTCTCCCTGACACCTGCAAGGGCATCATACTTGTAAGAGTCGTTGCGCCAAAGTAGTGGTAGCGCCTTGACGAGGTCCTGAGCTCGTTGCGTAAAAATACGCCGAGTAGCCGATCCGTAGAGATCGAGTCATGTGCATGCTCATTGAGAATTATCAGACAACCAAACTCGTAAGGGCCGCTGAGCCGGAGTGTGTTGTTTCCACCGAAAGAGGTGAAGTGCTCGTCAAGGCCGAAGTGCCGAGAGCAGAGTTAAGCATACATATGAATAAAACCTTTGTTCCACGGTGAAAACCGTGTGGTTGATTGGGGTCGGGTACATACTTCTCAAAGGCTGCCCTATAGGCATGCAATGTTCGTCAAGTAATTGTAAGACCGGCAGGCCCCTTTCAGAATTTCTCACCGAGGAAGACGGTGATGGCGCAGCCTTGAGTGACATATATTTCACCCGAACCTGATAGAGTTCATTGATGGCCTTCGTCACTCAGAGGTATGGAGGTCGTGGTTATCCTTAAATATCTAAGGATTGAACCCAACTACTGCAGTAGCAGAATGCATTCGGATACCTAGTAAGGATCTCTTCCGGTATGTTGTACCGTCCTACTAGGGGGATGGGGTCAACAGGCCTCTGGGGTATCTAAAATACATAGAATAATCAACCCCCAGATCGTCGCGTTGTCACCCAGATATGAGTCTCCTAAGCCCAGGGGGAGGTGCAATTATCGAAACAAAGCATTAGCTTAGGTACAGCGCTACTTTGAATGTATGAGTGGATGACGTTGTTGAGTCAGTCCTGCATAACCTTTGTGAAGGTGTCATGGTCGGTATACTACTGTACCGATTGGGAAAGAACCCCATTGATATCTGTACGACTAAGTGAAGCTCGGAGAGCTGTCCTTAGATTCGTAGGATACGGATGTGCCAAGCATAAAGGCTTGAGCTAGACATCCATTCGTGACTCTGTGGAAGTCAAGGCTAAGTCGTAGAGACTTAAGCGGTTATTCTAACTCACAGCCCTGAAGAGGCTTATGCGAAGTCATGAAGACTTGCGTGGATGTTCAACTCATAGCCTTGATGAGGCTTTTGCGATATACGCTAAGTCATGGAGGCTTGAGCGTCGTATTACGAACTGCGACCCTGAGTGGTCTATGCATTTACTTGAGTTGAATAGATAGGTGTTTGCCTACTTATCAGACCATCAGTGGTTCTGACCCCGTTTTATGGGGATTTCAGGTGTTGAACCTGCGTGGCGATATGCGGAGCAAGGCGGCATCGAGTTTCATGGTTTCTCTAGACAGAGTTGTACTGCTTCCTTTTTATTGAACCTTCACTGCTTTTCTAAGCAGTAGTGTTGTAATAAACATGTGCTTTCGATAAAATGGAACACTTTGGTGGTCAATGAGTTGCTTGGCCACATACCTGCAACGTGCTCGGAGTTTTCTAAAACCGACGACTCATTATCGTCTTATTCCGCTGCTAAAAGCTTTCTAAGTTCCGCTGCAAAGAAAAAAAAAAAGAAATTCATGAAAATTGTATCTTAGCTTTGTTTTGGAAATCCGGGGCGTTACAAGTGGTATGTACAAATTGTGTGGTGGCAGGAAAACAATAAGGCAGTGAGATGTTATGGCTGGTGACACACTAAATGTAAGTGCACAGGTGGTAGAGGTGCCTAATGAAATGTAAGCATGGCATGGGTACCGATTCTAATTAGTATCTACATGAATGCAGAAAATGAGATAACATATTTTGTAGAAATACATCCATCAGTTCAATACAACTTCGAATGGCAAATGATAACAAAGGAAACAGCTTTGATGTGACTTTTGCACAGGACGGCTGAAAAAGGGTTATGAACAATATCCTTTTTGCACTTTCCTGCAGATCAAAAGGTGAAACAATGCAGTAATAATGAAAAGAAAAGATGGGGTGCTGGAAAGAGTGAGTGCAGCAGTACCTAAAGGCAGTGGGGAAAGAATAATGTGAGGTATTCAGACTTTGCTGTGAGGGTGGCTTGGCAACACACAGCCGCTGGAAGCTACAGGGCTGCTATGAAATTGGTTAAAAGCATGGCTGCTGTAAGATATACAGGTGAATGTGCAGATGGGTATGTGGAAAATGGAGGTGTCAATGAAATGTTGTGAAATAGAGGAATAACAGTGAGAATATAAGTGGTAGTGCAGAGGTTATAGTGAATGCCAAACATCAACCGGACACCAGGGGCTGTTGGTGTAGGGGAATGACATGCGATGTTGGATGTTATGTGTGAAGGCTACAGGTAGTGACTGAAGAATATTGTTAGTGGTGAAGATGACAGATGGAGATGCATGTAAATGTGCTAGAAGAACCTAAGAAACAGAGCTCAAGAAATGACATAATCACGCAGCAAGTTGCTATATAGAGCAACATGATGCTGCAAGAGGTGCCGCTGGGATGTGTAGGATGGGATGGTGATAAATAATAAAGAAGGGAAACATGGATAACTGACGTGGTATTTGAATGCTAATAAAAGGTGGATGTAACAGAGATCTGAATGAAAATATGATGATATATGCAGCTTCACTAAATGGAACTATGAACCAGGTGCTTTAATTGTTATCCATAATCATAATAATAATAAAAAAAAATTCTTGAATACTTTCCCCTTCTTCACCGCAAAGGACTAGCTAATGGGCTACAAATCACCATCCATAATATGTACAAGAGATTGAAGCCTTAACAGATGTTAGGTTTTTTTTTTATGACCACTGTTTCCTGTAATCTCATTTTGTCAAGCCAAGCCTTTAGGTTAGGAAACCATTTGAAACATGAAATATGAGCTTGTTTTAATAGCCTTATTTTGAAACCTAACACGGAAAATGCAAGCATGAAGTAAACAATCACAAGACATTGGGACAAAGAAGTTTAATGGATTCTTAGTGCATCTCACAAAACGTCATAAGCTGCTGATACTGTGATGACAACTCGACCACCCATTAACTGCCCATTATCTTAAATTGACAAATGGACATATCAAGTTTCAACATGTGAACTAAAATAGCTCAGAGAAAAGAAAACCTAGCATACATTGGCATGAATAACATTGTGAGTGCATGAGATATTTGATATATAGTAAACATTAACAGCACATACGACAGATTTTCTTAATTTCAAGAAGTTGAGAACATACAAAATGGGTCGTGTTGCTGAATGTTACCACAATCTTCAAAGATACACGAGCATATTATTCAGTCATCCAAATTGATGGTCCACCAGCTCCAAGCGTTATTACCAGGGATGGTGATCAGACTGTTATCTGGTCTTCCAGGATTGCTATTTCCACTTTGATGACGAGTATAAGTGCGAAAGTATGAAGTTCATGTAATCACGCAGCTCATACAAAATTAAAATAAAAGAAAGCAAAAGACTATCTAATCCTATAACAATGATTTTAACATAATGATTTTGATAGTCTGATCTATGGATCGGCAGTACATCAAATCACTAGTAATTTGGCTATTCAAATTCAAAAATTAACAAAAGAAAGAAGAAAAAAAAAAAGTAAAGAATATGTGCTTACCTTGATTTCCCAGTGGTCATTCTAGACTTCTGAATCATGAACATGTATCCAGACGTAGCTTCAAGCCGTGAGACATGTGTTTCTAGTTGTAGAGATGCAGACCTGAGGGTGTACAACAATGAAAGTATGGGTGCTATTGTAACACTGCAACCGGTAGGTGGAGACAAGTCAAAAGGCTGCTGACGCCGAACACAAAGGGGAACCGTGTACTGAATAAGGCAAATTCTCATTTATTGCTGATTCAGGGAATTCCCTGAACTAGCATGGCTTAGGGCTGGAAAACCCTGCGGTCAGCCCCTTTCCCTGCATCGAACTTGGCATGCCACCGAAGATATGTCCCCAGTCCATAACATAGAACTTCATACCTTATATCTAGGTAAAGAAATTCCTTCAAAACATTTCAAGTCGACACCCAAAGTTTCAGAACCACTTGAATCCTCAGATCGATTCACAACGAATCGATGGGTCACCTGTTATTCATGATGCACAGCCTCCAAAAGCCGACCCTGGTGTTTCCTCTATTATAGGAACACATTTTGCAAAAGGAATATTAGCTCCCAGCGTGATGAATCCAATGCCTATAAGCAAGATCACTTAAGGTATATTCTGTCAGGTCTTGCAGCTGTTATTCCAGCACCACCGTAATGAATCGTGGTTTTGCAGAGGTTTTGAGGAAATCAAAAGGAGCACATGGGGTCACGACTCCATAAATGATTAGAATTACCAAACAAATAAGAAAACATCAAGAGATTTAGAAAAAGGAAAAAAACAAATGTTAGCAGGGAATCAAAAACCAAAAGGAAATGCAGGATGATTTTATAATGGCATAAGAAATCAAACATGAATGGGGGGTGCTAATATCCTAATTGAAATAGGGCAATCTTGTTATCGTCGCAAAATTTTTCCCGTCTTCCCTTCCTTGCGGAAGAGAGGGGGAAATGGTTTCGCGATTCAAACTTGACCGGATTTTGGAAATTGTTTTGAAATACTCGCCTCTGTTTTGAAAATTGCCGGAAAATCCATGGGATGGGGCTCGACTTGTCGGTACGAGGTTCGATCGTTCCTGCCGCCTTTAACAGGGGTAATCGAACCAAGGACCAAAATCATGCTTGACTTAGTGAAATTACCGAAAGTGTGTTCTACCGTAAATGCACGGAGAATTCAGGCATGTGCTATGAGATTTTTGGAAAATGTAAATTGGAAAATATGATGTATGCTTAGAAATCATTTGGAATTGAAAAGCATTTCTCAGGAAAAAGATGGAAATCAATCTCTCAGGAAACTCAGACGAAGAATGTTTGAAATCTCGAGAAAATTTATAAAGATTTGGAAAATCTTGAAGAAGGGAGAATCTCGAGAAAATCTTGAGAAAGTTTATAAGACTTAGAAAACCATGAAGAAATGAGAATCTCAGGAAATTTTTGAGAAAGTTTATAAAGACTTAGAAAAATGAGAATCTCAGGATAATTTTGAGAAAGCTTAGAAAGACTTGGAAAAATGAGAATCTCAGGATAATTTTGAGAAAGCTTAGAAAGACTTGGAAAAATGAGAAAAAATGAGAATCTCAGGAAAATGGAAGGAATTCTTGAGAAA
Organism: Nuphar pumila; assembly: GCF_984573655.1. Classification (NCBI taxonomy): domain Eukaryota; kingdom Viridiplantae; phylum Streptophyta; class Magnoliopsida; order Nymphaeales; family Nymphaeaceae; genus Nuphar; species Nuphar pumila. Next base: position 62,356,970 of record NC_143256.1, read on the forward strand.
AGATGAACATTTGAGAAGGAAAGCACTTGTTGGGAAAACTCAGACTTTGAGAATTTTCTTAGGAAAATGAGGGAAAATTTATAGGAAAGATTCATTGAAGAAGAAAATTCAAAACTTAAGAAATTGAAATCCTGAGAATCTGGTTTTTTGCAATATCTGAAAATCAACTTGGATTCTTGAGAAAATGAGAAATTCCTTTTGAAAAGAATCTTAAGGAAATAACTTTTTAAGGAAAATCACAGGAAAACATTTGATTTGGGAAATCCAACTCCGAATATCATCATAGTTTCTTGAGAAAATCGATTCCATGAAGTGAAAATCTTTTGAGAAAATCATGAGAAAACGAATGATGCAAATGATTTGAATGAATGAATGCACTTTGAAAAGATTTCTGAAAACTTGGTTGGAAAAATGTGGATTAAGCCAAAGTAAATCCTTCATATATTCTGACTGTGGCCATGAATATATTCAGGGTTTATTTGAGTTAATTCACAATATGTTGAAAACATTGGAAATATGAGGTGCATTTTCAAGATAGCCTAAGAGTGTAGGTTCAATGTGACTGGTAGAGAGATGATGGATCTGGGTCTCGTCCATATTTCGACTAGGGCCGTAAATATGGACTCCACCGAGTTCATCAACTCTCTAAGAGTTGGTGCACGTGCCATTCGTGTTCATCCACGGTGAATTTTGAAAATTTGAGATTTATGCATCATAGAATCAGGATATTACTGAAATCAAACTATATGAGATGCGGCCTAATCTAAGCAGTAAAAGTAAATCTTATTCTAAGGTTTACATCGGATTGTTACATTGCATAACATAAAGTAAAAGAAAATTGAAATGGAGCCAAGGAATCAACCTCTTCTAGATTTTCCTGCAAAATGAGAGTTAGTACAAAATAACCAAGGAAATGGACATATATATATAATATATACAACGAAGAGACATATACATATATCAAAATGCTAAAATAGGTGCTAAATGTCATGTAACGATGGAGGTGTAACTATATGAGAAAATATATGGATGTTCATACATGAAAATAAGAGCACATGAAGATATATATATATATATAAGTATATATCTATGTATATATATATATACATATATATATATATATATACATATATATGTAGACATATAGTTAAATATATATAGATATACATATATATATATATATAGATATATATATACATATAATGAGAAAATACGTACATACTAATGGAAATTACGTATAATAGGTAAAACCAGAAATTACAGGTATATACAGTTTCTGTAGGTGATTTCACACAACCATACTTCTCAAATTATAATGCAATTTCCAGTAAAAATGGGTATGGAGCTTCCCTATATATCCATAATGAAGCACGCCAAAGATGGTTGGGAGATCACGATTGGATATAGAGATATCCGTTCATGAATATGGCCAAATATCAAGACTGCACACTTGCAGCAGAAAATGAATATATGCAAGAAATGGGTTGTGGAAGCATAATGGGCTATTTCAAGGATATCAGGAAAAGGATATGAAAAGCTTGGTGAATAGGTGAAAATGTCGTGGAGAATGATGAAACAATATGTATAATTGGTGCTGCAAATGGGGTGATATAGCAAACAAGAATTTAGCACTAAGCTAAGCAAAATCTCATAAAACCAAGGGTGATGTTCCAGCCATAGCTTCATAAAACAGGGATTTGAATATCAAGCTCATAAATCAAATGATGAAGTTCCAACCATAACTTCATAAAACAAGAATTTTGAACATCAAAATTTCATAAATCAAATGATGAATTTCCAACCCATAGCTTTATAAAACAGAAATTTATCATCAATCTCATGAATCAAATGATGAAGTTCCAACATAACTTCATAAAACAGAAATTTGAACATCAAGCTCATAAATCAAATGATGATGTTCCAGCATAACTTCATAAAACAGGAATTTGCATATCAATCTCAGAAATCAAATGATGAAGTTCCAGCATAACTTCATAAAACAAACAGCCATTTGAATGAAAGAAAAGAAAACAGGAAAATGCCAAAATTAAAAGCAAGAAATTAGAACCTATTCAATAAAACAGAAATTCATAGTTAAAGACATGGAATTTACTACATAATCAAAACAGAATTTACTGGATTTTTTGTTGATGATGAAAAAAGAGAGCTTTCTGCTGGTCCTCTGCTGGCTGGGTTGAAGCTTCTTTTATTGATGGGCTGAAGGTGGGATAGGCAGCCTCACGCTTGATTGGAAGACTCCTTTTGCTGGTGGGCTGAAGACACGGTGGATGATGGGCTTCCTGCTGTGGCTGGTTTGAAGTGAGGATGCAGGAAACGTTGGCTGGGCTGTGGTGGGTACAGATGTTGGGTTGGCTGTGCTGTGGCTGGAATGAAGTGAGGATGCAGGAAACATTGGTTGTGCTGTGGTGGGTGCAAACGTTGGGTTGGCTGTGCTGTGGTGGGTACAAATGTTGGGTTGGCTGTGCTGTGGCTGGAATGAAGGCAAAGTGGAGGATGGGTAGCAGCCGGCTAGAGTGTTTGGTGGCTGGAGTAGTGTAGCCAACGATAAAGGGGCAGCAACCTGCTGAGATGCTCTGCGGCTGGGCTGAGTGAATGGAGAGCAGCTGGGTTCTTTTGTTGATGGTCTGAAGAAGGAGACGTCAGCTGGCTGGAGGTGGAAGACCTCTACGGTTGGGTTTGGAGAATGTTGATGCTGCTCCCTCACGCTTGAGAGCCTCCCTCCTGAGAGTCTGAGTATGATGCTAGTTCAAAGGCAGGTCCCGCTCCATTTATTTGAAAATACAAGATAAAGCATTATTTGTTTTTCAAGAATTTGGAAAAATTGGGTTTTCAGGGCAAGAATATGGATATATGTAAAACAAAATTTGTAAAGAGATTTGAAATCTTTTTGCAAAAAGTTTTGAGATAAAATCTTTAAAATCAATATCCAAACATCCAGATTGTTTTCTTGAGAAAATTTTTGTAATTCAAAGTCCTAGGGGTAAAATGGGAAAGATTGGCAATTTTGAAAACCCAGGGTTTTGAAATCAATTTTAAAAATGTTAAAAATCAAATCTGGATTGACAATTTTGAAAATCAGGAGTTCTGGATCTCAAACTGACATGCTATGCAGTGAAATGATGCAATGCTATGCGAAGACATGTTCTATGAAATGTCACTCTCAGCTCGGACTTGGAAATTTTGGCTTTTGTCCAGAAAAGGATTTTTAAGATTTGCAATTTGAAGATGTCTTTGAACATAAATATGGAAATTTTGAGGCTCAAGAATGAAATTTTGGACTTTCTGCAAGGTTTAATCTCAGAAAATGACCATTTTGCCCTTCATTGCTTCCGGAGAACTGAAATGTGCCAGTTAAGGGCGATGTCAAGAAGGTGAGTGAAAATTTGGGGTCTTTACAGATGCCCCTCTTTGCTACTAAGCTGGCTTATAGTCGAGCTTAGTGGCAAAGAAAACACACCAAATTTGGGCTATATAAAAATGCCTCAGTTAGAAGAATCTGACTGGGTATGAATAAGCTAGCCCGAAGAAGATGGTAGATATGAAATGGAGAATAAAGAGAAAATAGATTCGCCCAGTGAGAGCGAAGTTCAGGTTTTTGCCCTTAACCTGGATGGGACAGAAAATGCTCCGTATGGAACGAAGCTCAGGCTTTGACCCTTAACCTAATCGGACAGAAAATGGAATACCTCATTGAAGGAGGCTCACATTTGTACCCTTATCCTGATTGGGTAAATGAAATTATCTCATTAAAATGAGATTCAGGTTTGTATCCTTAACCTGATCGGGCAGAAAATGGAATACCTCCTTGAATGAGGCTCAGGTTTATACCCTTATCCTGATCGGGTGGAAAATAGAATTTTGGAAGGTGAATAAGACAACCTTTCTTGAAGATGAACGAGGCGATGAAAATGGAATTGTAAGAGGCAATTTTGGAAAATGATCAAGACGATCCGGTGAATTTTCATTATCGTGAAATATGAAGAAGGTAAGGAGTAAGACAACTATTTTGACAATGTGAAAGATGGATATGGCAATCTTTTGACGAGAATAAGGTAACTCTTTCGACAACGCGAAAGAGAGACAAGGCAAACTCTTTTAGAGAAGAGTAAGGCAACTCTTTTGACAACGCAAAAGATGAATAAGGCAATTTTTCCAACGAAGAATAAGGCAACTCTTTCGGCAATGCGAAAGATGAATGCTGGCGATCCAAAGGAACAAGGCGATTCTTTCGATAACGCGAAAGATGACAAAAGGCAATCCAAAGGAATAAGGCGATTCTTTTGACAACACGAAAGATGACAAAGGTAATCCAAAGGAACAAGGCAATTCTTTCGACAATGCGAAAGATGACAAAAGGCAATCCAAAGAAATAAGGCGATTCTTTCGACAACACGAAAGATGACAAAGGCAATCCAAAGGAACAAGGCGATTCTTTCGACAACGCGAAAGATGATAAGGCGATCCAAAGGAGTAAGGCGATTCTTTCGACAACGCGAAAGATGATAAGACGATCCAAAGGAGTAAGGCGATTCTTTCGACAACACGAAAGATGATAAAAGGCAATCCAAAGAAATAAGGCGATTCTTTCGACAATGCGAAAGATGATAAAGGCAATCCAAAGGAATAAGGCGAGTCTTTCGACAATGCGAAAGATAATAAAGGCGATCCAAAGGAATAAGGCGAGTCTTTCAACAACGCGAAAGATGACAAAGGTAATCCAAAGGAATAAGGCGAGTCTTTCGACAATGCGAAAGATGACAAAAGGCAATCCAAAGAAATAAGGCGATTCTTTCGACAATGCGAAAGATGATAAAGGCAATCCAAAGGAATAAGGCGAGTCTTTCGACAATGCGAAAGATGATAAAGGTAATCCAAAGGAACAAGGCAGTTCTTTCGACAATGCGAAAGATGACAAAAGGCAATCCAAAGGAACAAGGCGATTCTTTCGACAATGCGAAAGATGACAAAGTCAATCCAAAGGAATAAGGCAATTCTTTTGACAACGCGAAAGATGATAAAGGTAATACAAAGGAATAAGGCGAGTCTTTCAACAATGCGAAAGATGATAAAGGCAATCCAGAGGAATAAGGCGAGTCTTTCGACAATGCGAAAGATGATAAAGGCAATCCAAAGGAACAAGGCAATTCTTTCGACAATGCGAAAGATGACAAAAGGCAATCCAAAGGAACAAGGCGATTCTTTCGACAACGCGAAAGATGACAAAGGTAATCCAAAGGAATAAGGCGAGTCTTTTGACAACGCGAAAGATGATAAGGCGATCCAAAGGAACAAGGTGATTCTTTCGACAATGCGAAAGATGACAAAAGGCAATCCAAAGGAACAAGGCAATTCTTTCGACAATGCGAAAGATGACAAAAGGCAATCCAAAGGAACAAGGCGATTCTTTCGACAACGCGAAAGATGACAAAGGTAATCCAAAGGAATAAGGCGAGTCTTTCGACAACGCGAAAGATGACAAAGGTAATCCAAATAAACAAGGTGAGTCTTTCGACAACGCGAAAGATGATAAAGGCAATCCAAAGGAATAAGGCGAGTCTTTCGACAATGCGAAAGATGATAAAGGCAATCCAAAGGAACAATGCAATTCTTTCGACAATGCGAAAGATGACAAAAGGCAATCCAAAGGAACAAGGCGATTCTTTCGACAACGCGAAAGATGACAAAGGTAATCCAAAGGAATAAGGCGAGTCTTTCGACAACGCGAAAGATGACAAAGGTAATCCAAATAAACAAGGTGAGTCTTTCGACAACGCGAAAGATGATAAAGGTAATCCAAAGGAACAAGGCAATTCTTTCGACAATGCGAAAGATGACAAAGGCAATCCAAAGGAATAAGGCAATTCTTTCGACAACACAAAAGATGATAAAGGCGATCCAAAGGAGAAAGGCGATTCTTTCGACACCGCGAAAGATGACAAAGGTAATCCAAAGGAACAAGGCGAGTCTTTCGACAACGCGAAAGATGATAAGGCGATCCAAAGGAACAAGGTGATTCTTTCGACAACACGAAAGATGATAAGGCAATCCATTCGGAGAGAAGGCTAATCTTTCAACAACGTGAAAGATGATAAAGGAAAATCTCTCGAAGGGGTCAAGATACATCAATATAGACATCAAGCTCTCACTTAACGTCAGGATAGCTAGAAAATATTGTCAAAATGTTGAAAATTTTGCTGATTCAAAGTAATTGAAAATGATTGTGAAAATATTCCTTCTTTTCTACCAGAAGTATTACCTCCAAACAGGATTGACTTCATAGAATCAAGATTTGGAATCCAAATTGCTTGCGATTGACCTTCTTCAAAGAAATTATCAATTTCCTTGATATGAACAGGAAAGAAAATTTGATATTATGAAAGCAATTGATGAAAGAATATTGATAATAGAATTTCATAAGATTAAAGAGGATTCTTGATAGATTTGGCAGTTTGATATCCTGAGGGCTTCTCTCATGATAATCTTGCTGCACTCTTTTGGCTCTCTGGTGTTTTGGCTGCATTCTCCTTCATTTTGGAGGTATTCTGACTTTTTCTCTCTTTCTTTTTCCTCTCTTTCTCTCTTTTTTGGAAGGGTACGTTACAAACTCCTTCAACTTGGAGATGTTTCGATCCTTCTTTGACGATATTGGCTCATGGGTTAGAGATCTTTGGATGATAGCGGAAATTAAATATCCTTTGAGGATTGTCGGGAGGTTCATCGCATCTGCCTTCATCTCGACAGTGCTTTGGACTTTCCCTGGAAGAATCCGTCGCAAACTCCATCATCTTGGAGATGTTTCAAATCCTTTTTGGCCCCGGGGATCTACTCGCTTAATTCGCCTTCATCTTGACGACAAGTGAGAGATCCCTTTTGCGGATATTTAATTGCAGCTTAGGTGATTTTTAGGAGACAGGGCTTGGATGAATTGTCGCTTTTTCTAGCGCTCAGGATATTTCCACTGCCTCATTTTCACAAGAATGATCTTTAAAATGTGGCATTGACTGCGATCAATATCAATCATCTATGGCTTTGCAAAACATTTAATCTTCTTTTCTGGCCATATCGAGAATTTATCCTTCATCCTTTTGGTTGGCCAATAGAAAAAATTTGGATTTTGAATCCTTCTTCACACAAGCTTTACCCTTTTAGAAGTAGTACTGAAGGTAAACTGAGGTAAAATTTTGTGAAATAAAATTTTGAAATCAACAAGTAATTGATTGACAAATTGACAAAGTGTTCTTGAAATCCTTAGTAAAAGAGATCGCTTGACATCCGAGTTGACACATCCATGACGATGATACTCAATTTCAAAGGTAAATCCAATACGAAGTTGGAATTTTGAAGGTAAGTCCTAGCATAATACTGGATTTTGAAGGTAAGTCTAACTCAAAAGCTGGTTTTGAACTACCATCAGGACTCAGGTTTTACAGGGAAAACTGGAAGATTCGAGTCAAAACTCGAGCCTTCGAAGGAAAGCTAGGAAATTTGGTTTCTAAGAAGATAAAGTTTTGGTCGAAACCCAAATCCTAAAAGGAAAAACTAGGCCAATTCAGATTTTTGATTCGAAACTCAAATATTCAGAGGAAAGTTGGAAAGTTCGAGTCGGGGCTCGAATCTCAAAGGAAAACTGAGAAGTTCAGATTTTGAAGGAAAGAAAACTTGAGTTAAACTCAAATCTTCGAAGGAAAACAAGAAAGTTCGAGTCAGGGCTCGAATCTCAAAAGGAAACTGGAAAGTTTATATTTTGAAGGAAAGAAAACTTGAGTTAAAACTCAAATCTTCGAAGGAAAGCAGGAAAGTTTGAGTCAGGGCTCGAATCTTAAAGGAAAATCTTTAATCAGAAGATTGAATTTTGAAAATCGACAGTGCGAGGACTGGGATTGAAAGTTTTGAGAATGGCCAGTTCGAGGACTGGATTATTTGACTTGAAATGAATAAGACCATCATATTTAGATGTATGTGGTCTGATTTTCAGGATTAACCCCTTATCCTGAACGGGGATATGAATAAAAATTGGAAAAACATGGAAAATGATTCAGGTTTATCCCTTAACCTGAAGGGGATAAAAAAATTGATGCAGATTTAATGCAAATGCACATGAAATGTAAATGACTGCAAAACTAATGCAAGTGGGTGCATATACATGCAAAATGAGAGATTGGTTTATCCTGCATGCATACAGGATGTTTGAAAACAAATTTTTAAAAGATGCCCCAGTGTAACTGGGAAGAGGGAATAAAATTTAAAGAAGGCTCTCTGCAGGACTCTGCAGGGTAAAGGCATGATCAAATTTTGAGGAAATTATTATTTTTTTTTTTTGGATTTTTGGAGGAAAATATTGAGGAAAATATGGTAGACCATTGGAAGAGTATCCCATTACTAGGGATTGAGTCGTCATAAGGATTATGAAAATTGTGTTGTCATTCTTTGCTGAAGAAATAAACAATGAAAAATGTGCCTTGTTACCTAGGCGAGGTCGTTAACCACGAGGAAAACACCATTTTGAAGGAAAGAGATATCTTTTGGAAAAACAATCCGCAAATGGATTTAGAATAAGGAGAATGCAAGTGGGTAAACAATTTCCACCGCAGTAATCAAGGTATGCACGAGGAAAATAAGATGGAGAATTTGGCAAATAGACAAAATGATTGAAATCCAAGGAAAGAAAACATATGATTTTGAAAAATTGCAGGCAGGATAAAATGCAGCTGGAAATTCGAGATCCAGCAGAGCGGAAGAAGGAAAAATCACCTGGAGTTTTGAAAGAAATGAGATATTTAAGGAAATCATCTAGGGTTTTAGGAAATAAAGGAAAATGTGAGAAATATGGATATTTTGAAAATATTTTGGGAAAATGTAAGAAAATAGAGGTAATATACGAACAATCACATCCTGCACAAACTTTTATGCACATACAGCATTCCCTAGAAGGCTGACTCTAGATGCATCATTTTGAAAACAGTTGTAGGACCTTAATCCTAACTCTAGGTTCATATCATCTTTGTCCAATCCAGTTATGCCGATATACTCGAATCGAAATCCGAGGTACGTGGCATATAATTTCAACTTTGGTTCTAAGGTAAGGTTTTCCAACATCCTTGAGCGCCTACCAATATACTTTGAACTGTGGCCCGCGGTACATGGTAGGGGGGTGTTAACCCAAATAGGTGGCCCAGTTGTGAGGCTCTATCCCGAACTAGGGTTCTGGAAGAGAGCCCAGCAACGTGAAGACCGGGTAATGATAGGTAATGGAGATTTTGAAAAATGATCACATGCAAGAAATAGATGGCTCTAAATCCTAGAGAGATAGACTTTTGAAAATCTTTGAAGAAGCATACATTGTTTGCATTCAGATCCTAAATTGAGGAGAGTTGTATTTAGACCTAAGTCTATGTGAGCATGAAAATTTCTCCTCAATCTGGTCCTACCAAACCATGCCTAAGCTATATGCAGTAAATGTCAGCTAGGTCAGAATCTAGGCTACTAGGTTCGCATGATATCGAAAGTAAAAGTTGACATTTTGTGAACATAATTTCGATAATTGAACTAAATCAAGCACAATTTAAGTCAGACAAGGACAGGTCCCATCATGGTCGCCAAACCTGTTATCGTCGCAAAATTTTTCCCGTCTTCCCTTCCTTGCGAAAGAGAGGGGGAAATGGTTTCGCGATTCAAACATGACCGGATTTTGGAAATTGTTTTGAAATACTCGCCTCCATTTTGAAAATTGCGGGAAAATCCATGGGATGGGGCTCGACTTGTCGGTACGAGGTTCGACCGTTCCTGCCGCCTTTAACAGGGGTAATCGAACCAAGGACCAAAATCATGCTTGACTTAGTGAAATTACCAAAAGTGTGTTCTACCCTAAATGCACGGAGAATTCAGGCATGTGCTATGAGATTTTTGGAAAATGTAAATTGGAAAATATGATGTATGCTTAGAAATCATTTGGAATTGAAAAGCATTTCTCAGGAAAAAGATGGAAATCAATCTCTCAGGAAACTCAGACGAAGAAGGTTTGAAATCTCGAGAAAATTTATAAAGATTTGGAAAATCTTGAAGAAGGGAGAATCTCGAGAAAATCTTGAGAAAGTTTATAAGACTTAGAAAACCATGAAGAAATGAGAATCTCAGAAAATTTTTGAGAAAGTTTATAAAGACTTAGAAAAATGAGAATCTCAGGATAATTTTGAGAAAGCTTAGAAAGACTTGGAAAAATGAGAATCTCAGGATAATTTTGAGAAAGCTTAGAAAGACTTGGAAAAATGAGAAAAAATGAGAATCTCAGGAAAATGGAAGGAATTCTTGAGAAAAGATGAACATTTGAGAAGGAAAGCACTTGTTGGGAAAACTCAGACTTTGAGAATTTTCTTAGGAAAATGAGGGAAAATTTATAGGAAAGATTCATTGAAGAAGAAAATTCAAAACTTAAGAAATTGAAATCCTGAGAATCTGTTTTTTTGCAATATCTGAAAATCAACTTGGATTCTTGAGAAAATGAGAAATTCCTTTTGAAAAGAATCTTAAGGAAATAACTTTTTAAGGAAAATCACAGGAAAACATTTGATTTGGGAAATCCAACTCCGAATATCATCATAGTTTCTTGAGAAAATCGATTCCATGAAGTGAAAATCTTTTGAAAAAATCATGAGAAAACGAATGATGCAAATGATTTGAATGAATGAATGCACTTTGAAAAGATTTCTGAAAACTTGGTTGGAAAAATGTGGATTAAGCCAAAGTAAATCCTTCATATATTCTGACTGTGGCCATGAATATATTCAGGGTTTATTTGAGTTAATTCACAATATGTTGAAAACATTGGAAATATGAGGTGCATTTTCAAGATAGCCTAAGAGTGTAGGCTCAATGTGACTGGTAGAGAGATGATGGATCTGGGTCTCGTCCATATTCCGACTAGGGCCGTAAATATGGACTCCACCGAGTTCATCAACTCTCTAAGAGTTGGTGCACGTGCCATTCGTGTTCATCCACGGTGAATTTTGAAAATTTGAGATTTATGCATCATAGAATCAGGATATTACTGAAATCAAACTATATGAGATGCGGCCTAATCTAAGCAGTAAAAGTAAATCTTATTCTAAGGTTTACATCGGATTGTTACATTGCATAACATAAAGTAAAAGAAAATTGAAATGGAGCCAAGGAATCAACCTCTTCTAGATTTTCCTGCAAAATGAGAGTTAGTACAAAATAACCAAGGAAATGGACATATATATATAATATATACAACGAAGAGACATATACATATATCAAAATGCTAAAATAGGTGCTAAATGTCATGTAACGATGGAGGTGTAACTATATGAGAAAATATATGGATGTTCATACATGGAAATAAGAGCACATGAAGATATATATATATATATATATATATATATATATATAAGTATATATCTATGTATATATATATATACATATATATATATACATATATACGTATACATATAGTTAAATATATATAGATATACATATATATATATACATATAATGAGAAAATACGTACATACTAATGGAAATTACGTATAATAGGTAAAACCAGAAATTACAGGTATATACAGTTTCTGTAGGTGATTTCACACAACCATACTTCTCAAATTATAATGCAATTTCCAGTAAAAATGGGTATGGAGCTTCCCTATATATCCATAATGAAGCACGCCAAAGACGGTTGGGAGATCACGATTGGATATAGAGATATCCGTTCATGAATATGGCCAAATATCAAGACTGCACACTTGCAGCAGAAAATGAATATATGCAAGAAATGGGTTGTGGAAGCATAATGGGCTATTTCAAGGATATCATGAAAAGGATATGAAAAGCTTGGTGAATAGGTGAAAATGTCGTGGAGAATGATGAAACAATATGTATAATTGGTGCTGCAAATGGGGTGATATAGCAAACAAGAATTTAGCACAAAGCTAAGCAAAATCTCATAAAACCAAGGGTGATGTTCCAGCCATAGCTTCATAAAACAGGGATTTGAATATCAAGCTCATAAATCAAATGATGAAGTTCCAGCCATAACTTCATAAAACAAGAATTTTGAACATCAAAATTTCATAAATCAAATGATGAAGTTCCAACCCATAGCTTTATAAAACAGAAATTGTAGCATCAAATGATGAAGTTCCAGCCATAACTTCATAAAACAAGGATTTTACCATCAAGCAAAACAAAATTTCATAAATCAAATGATGAAGTTCCAACCCATAGCTTTATAAAACAGAAATTTATCATCATTCTCATGAATCAAATGATGAAGTTCCAACATAACTTCATAAAACAGAAATTTGAACATCAAGCTCATAAATCAAATGATGATGTTTCAGCATAACTTCATAAAACAGGAATTTGCATATCAAGCTCAGAAATCAAATGATGAAGTTCCAGCATAACTTCATAAAACAAACAGCCATTTGAATAAAATAAAAGAAAACAGGAAAATGCAAAAATTAAAAGCAAGAAGTTAGAACCTATTCAACAAAACATAAATTCAGAGTTAAAAACATGGAATTTACTACATAATCAAAACAAAATTTACTGGATTTTCTGTTGATGATGAAAAAAAAGAGCTTTCTGCTGGTCCTCTGCTGGCTGGGCTGAAGCTTCTTTTATTGATGGGCTAAAGGTGGGATAGGCAGCCTCACGCTTGATTGGAAGACTCCTTTTGCTGGTGGGCTGAAGACACGGTGGATGATGGGCTTCCTGCTGTGGCTGGTTTGAAGTGAGGATGCAAGAAACGTTGGCTGGGCTGTGGTGGGTACAGATGTTGGGTTGGCTGTGCTGTGGCTGGAATGAAGTGAGGATGCAGAAAACGTTGGCTGTGCTGTGGTGGGTACAAATGTTGGGTTGGCTGTGCTGTGGTGGGTGCAAACGTTGGGTTGGCTGTGCTGTGGTGGGTACAAATGTTGGGTTGGCTGTGTTGTGGCTGGAATGAAGGCAAAGTGAAGGATGGGTAGCAGCCGGTTGGAGTGTTTGGTGGCTGGAGTGTTTGGTGGCTGGAGTAGTGTAGCCAACGATAAAGGGGCAGCAACCTGCTGAGATGCTCTACGGCTGGGCTGAGTGAATGGAGAGCAGCTGGGTTCTTTTGTTGATGATCTGAAGAAGGAGACGTCAGCTGACTGGAGGTGGAAGACCTCTGCGGTTGGGTTTGGAGAATGTTGATGTTGCTCCCTCACGCTTGAGAGCCTCCCTCTTGAGAGTCTGAGTATGGTGCTAGTTCAAAGGCGGGTCCCGCTCCATTTATTTGAAAATACGAGATAAAACATTATTTGTTTTTCAAGAATTTGGAAAAATTGGGTTTTCAGGGCAAAATTATGGATATATGTAAAACAAAATTTGTAAAGAGATTTGAAATCTTTTTGCAAAAAGTTTTGAGATAAAATCTTTAAAATCAATATCCAAACATCCAGATTGTTTTCTTGAGAAAATTTTTGTAATTCAAAGTCCTGGGGGTAAAATGGGAAAGATTGACAATTTTGAAAACCCAGGGTTTTGAAATCAATTTTGAAAAGTTTAAAAATCAAATCTAGATTGACAATTTTGAAAATCAGGAGTTCTGGATCTCAAACTGACATGCTATGCAGTGAAATGATGCAATGTTATGCGAAGACATGTTCTATGAAATGTCACTCTCAGCTCAGACTTGGAAATTTTGGCTTTTGTCCAGAAAAGGATTTTGAAGATTTGCAATTTGAAGATGTCTCTGAACATAGATATGGAAATTTTGAGGCTCAAGAATGAAATTTTGGACTTTCTGCAAGGTTTAATCTCAGAAAATGACCATTTTGCCCTTCATTGCTTCCGGAGAACTGAAATGTGCCAATTGAGGGCGATGTCAAGAAGGTGAGTGAAAATTTGGGGTGTTTACAAATCTACTGTAAGAATGAATGTGAGAAATCAAAGAAAAAGCAAATAAGAAATCTCATATAGCAGCTAATGAAACAGAAACCCAAAAAAAAAAAGGAAAAGAAGGGGGAAAACAATCGGGTATACACAGACGTTCGACTAAAAACCAGAGAGATTCATTAATAATAATAAAAAAGATGTTGGAATAAATATTCTGATTGGTATCTCCCGCAGTGGATCAAGATTACCATGGGTAATTCGACCTCACCAATGGCATATTAATGGGGCTTAAAGCAAAATGAACCAAAAAGGAAGAAAAGAAAACCAAACGAGAAAGAATGCTTACCTTATCTTGCTTGAGGATGATCGATTTCCTTCAATCAAGTGTGAGAAAACCAGATGAGATGAAAAAAAGAAGGAGAAGTGGTCGGGGTGAGAAGCGGGTCTCGTGAAGTAAAAGAAGGTGGAGGGGGCAGAAGATGGATCATGAAAGAGGAAAATGGGGAGGTGAAGAAGCGGTCCTTTTAGGGTTTCCTTGAATCCCCTTTTAAGGAGGAGCAGGGAAGATTCGGGAAGAGGAGGTTAGAGATGAAGGGTGAACGACTTAGATGGGAGTTAGCGATGGGCGAAGCAGAGGGAAGGAGGAGAGAATGGAGGCGGCTGATGGGGGATGAGGGAGAGAGAAGCGGCTGAAGGCTTTGAGAGTGAGAGGGGGAGAAAATGTTCGGCCCCTAACCTCTTGCGAGAAAACCCTAAAAATGTTCAGTCCCTCAGATTTACGTAATTTCCAAAACAAGGCTCCTTCAACAAGATTTTTTTGTAAAAATGGTTTTAGAATGAGTTTTTTTTTTAACAAAATTAACTTTAAAACTCATTCATTTTTCTTGTAATTTTTCCAATCTTTTTTGGTTTTTATGTTATTTTCATTTTTTTGTATTTTTGGAATAAAAATCTAAGATTTTACGAGAAAACTAAGATTAAACACTAATTTTTTTGTATTTTTCTGAGAAATATTTACAAAGGTATTTTTCTGAGAATTTCAGACCATTTCCGGGAAATTTCTTCAGAAGAATGGGTTTGGACCTAGGTTTTGAGAAGATGTTCGAGTTTTGACACTCGAATCGAGAAATACAATGTGATGGATCCAAACGGATGTCGAATGGACTGTCCGAGCTATTTAAAGGCTATTTTTGGTATTTTCTTTAATTTAAAATTTGAAATTTGAACAAGGAAATTCAGATTTGGATCTGGACAATTGACCCAGATCCGAAATCAATTTAAACATATGAAATGAATTTAATTTCAATAAAATTTGAGAAATGAACTGGAATTTATATTTAAAAATGACACATTTGCTCAAAAAATGAATTTAGGGGCAAGAATGGAATATTTAAAAGTTTTTGAAAAATTTGGGGTGTTCACAGTGTCATTAACCAGGGCACCACATCTAAATTCAATGTTAACCTCAATTTTGTTTCTTATAACATCTAAGTTCATCTGTCTTATTTGTTTCTTTAATCTGATCCTAAATAGTTGTGTTGGTATTTTCCTATGCTTTCCTTAGTTCAATGTAGTGTTATCCATACATCATTTGTGCATTACATAAATTTCATATCGTCACTCAGCATTGCATCCTTATTTACTTCGTTTGGATATTCATCACATGCTCATTTGTCTTCTGCATTTAACGCATAATCTAAACTCTTTTATTCTGGCAGCATGTTATATCTCCTTGTTCCTGTTCACTGTTGATGCCACATTCTAGTTATTATGTAATGAAGTTGTCCTGCAATGTGCTTAATATTCTTCATTTTTTTTTTTACAAACAGCATTTTTATCAGTTACACAGCCCTGTCCTTACAGCAGTCCTTTCTCATTTACAATATCTCACCAGGACATCATAACAGTCCATTTGCAGTTTCATGCTTTTGTCCATGCTTTATTAAACTTTTCTGTAATAAATCTTGTTTATTATGTAGCATATTTTATCTTGCATTTACTGTATTTTTATCATACCACATTAGCATTATAACTTGGCCCATCATAATTAGAATGTGACTGTTTTGAAAGGTTCACATTTGTTATGTTGCTTCCTTAGTAGTGATCTACCATTTGTTTCATATTATCTCATATAGGGTCTGTAGAGTAGATACAAATATGGAGTCTTTAGATTAGATGCACTCGTATTATCATGATATCCATTGTGTAAATATATGCGCTACATTCAGTAGGCTCATATTGTCAGTTCAGCCCATGTTCCATGTCTACTTTCAAAAATTTCTGTATAGGTTTGGCCTTACTTCGCATCATTATTTCATTTGGTTCCAACCCCTAGCATCATCAGGGCTTATATTTCAATACTATGTACGACCCAACACTATCTCTGTGTTGTGTCTTAACAGCCTTCACAGCCATCCCTTATAGGATCACCTTTGTTATCCTCATCCATCTCTTTTTCTGCAGGAGTGCAGTCATGATAAACAGCCACCTTCATGAACGGATATATCCATATCTGTTCATGATCTCTATGCCATCTTTTACAAGCTTTGTTATTGATATATAGGGAAACTCCATACCCATTTTTATTGAAAATTATGTTGTAATTTGGGAAATACGGCTATGCAAAATCGCCTACAGAAACTGTATATACCTGTATTTTCTGATTTTACCCATTATATGGAATTTCCATTAATGTGTATATTTTCTCATTATAAGTATATATATATCTATATATATATGTATATTCATGTATATCTACCTATATGTATATGTATATATGTATATATACATATATATGTATACATATACACATATATATATTGGTACATATATATATATCCTTTCATGTGCACTTGTTATCACATATATGTTTCTTTTCTTTTATTTTTTTAATTTTTTTTGTAAATATATCTTTATTATCATATATCATTTCTCATAAATTCAAGTATTTCTATATTTACATGTATATCTTCGTTGTATATAGTATATATACCCATTTTCTTGGTTATCTTGTACTAATTCTCATTTTGCAGGAAAATCTGGAGGAGACTGATTCTTTTTCATTATGTATTTTTATTTTGATTTATGTCAGAGATGTAATAATCAACCTTAGAATAATATTTACTTTCACTGCTTAGATTAGGCTGCATCTCATATAGTTTGATTTCAGTAATATCCTGATTCTATGATGTATATATCTCAAATTTTCAAAATTCACCGTGGATGAACACGAATGGCACGTGCACCAACTCTTAGAGAGTTGATGAACTCGGTGGAATCCATATTTACGGCCCTAGTCGGAATATGGACGAGACCCAGATCCATCATCTTTCTACTAGTCACATTGAGCCTACACTTTTAGGCTATCTTAAAGATGCACATCATATTTCTAAATTTTCAAAATATTGTGAATTAACTCAAGTAAGCTCTGAACATATTCATGGCCACAGTCAGAATATGTGAAGGATTTACTTTGGCTTAATCCACATTTTTCCAACAAATTTTTCAGAAATCTTTCCAAAGTGCATTCATTCATTCAAATCATCTGCATCATTTGTTTTTCTCATAAGTTTCTCAAGAAATTTTCACTTCATGGAAATCGATTCCTCAAGAAACTATGATGATATTTGGAGTTGGATTTTCCAAATCAAAGTTTCCTGTGATTTCCCTTGAAAATATTATTTTCTTAAGATGCTTTCAAAAGGAATTTCTCATCTTTCTCAAGAATCAAAAGTTGATGTTCAGATATGTCAAAGATAAAATTCTCAGGATTTCAATTTCCCAAGTTCTAAATTTTCTTCTCCAATGAATTTTTCTATAAATTTTCTATCCTTTTCTTAAGAAAATTCTCAAAGTCCGAGTTTTCCCAACAAGTGCTTTCCTTTTCAAATGTTCATCTTTTCTCAAGAATTCCTTCCATTTTTCCCGAGATTCTCATTTCTTCATAGTTTTCCAAGTCTTTATTAACTTTCTCAAGATTTTCCCGAGATTCTCATTTCTTTATGGTTTTCCAAATTTTTGTAAACTTTCTCGAGATTTCAAACCTTCTTCATCTGAGTTTCCTGAGAGATTGATTGCCATCTTTTTCCTGAGAAATGCTTTTCAACTCCAAATATTTTCTAAGCATACATCATAGTTTTCCAACTTATATTTTTCCAAATCTCATAGCACATGCCTGAATTCTCTGTGCATTCAGAATAGAAGAGTGATTAGCAAGATCCCTATCCCTATACCAGACATATTCCTAGCTCCATCAAAAAATAGAGTCCAAATTGGGGACTCCTGAACATTGCATATGCGATCATCAGGGAAATCATCTTCTGCTTTGATCTCTTTCGTCAATGGGAAATCTACCAACTAATCTGCGATAGACTGACCTTTGACTGACTTCTGAGAAACATATTCCAAATCGTACTGCATCAGGACGACTTGCCATTTAGCAATCTGCCCAGTAAGAAAAGGCTGCTCAAGAATGTATTTGAGAGGGTTAAGTCTTGACAGAATTTTGATTTCTGATGCCAACAGATAATGTCTCAACTTCTGACACATCCATACTAAGGCTAGACATGTCTTTTCCATCTGAGAGTATCTTTTCTCGTAATTAATGAAGGTCTTGATAATGTAGTAGATGGCATGCTCTATCCGGCTGCCGTCCTCGTACTGCACAAGAAATCCGCCACAAGCATTGTGGTTGACGGAGACGTACAAGAGAAGCGGCTTTCCAAGTTCTGGTGGCTTTAGAACTGGTGGATTGAGAAGATACTACTTGATGCGCTCAAATGAGAGCTGACATTCTGGTTCCCATTCAAATTTCACTTCTTTTCTCAATAAGTGATTGAAGGGTTCACATCTCATGGCCAAATTGGAGATAAAGCGACGGATAGACTGAATGCGACCGTGAAGGCTCCGCAGCTCTTTGAGATTGATGGGAGGTGGCATATCAATGATTGCCTTTGCTTTGGCAGGATCCATTTCTATGCCTTTCTTGCTGATCATATAGCCAAGCAGCTTGCCTGACTCTACCCCGAAGACACATTTCTGCGGATTGAGTCTCAACTTGTAGAGAATAAGTCTTTCAAAGACTTGGCCGAGAGAATCAAGATGACCCTCTCCTTCTTTTGACTTGACCAGGATGTCATCCACATATGCATCCATACTCTTGTGCATCTGGTCATAAAAGATGACTGCCATTGCTCTCTAATAGGTTGCCCCAGCATTCTTGAGCCCGAACGACATGACTGTATAGCAAAACGTACCCCAAGGCGTGGTGAAGGAAGTTTTGGATTGGTCATGAGCGGCCAATTTGATCTGATTATAGCCTGAGTATCCATCCATAAAGGAAAACATGACATGGATCGCCGTGCTATCGATCAAAAGATTGATGTTGGGGAGTGGATAGTCATCTTTGGTGGTTGCTTTGTTCAGATCCCTGAAATCAATACATATTCGGACTTTTCCATTCTTTTTGGGAACTGCCATGATGTTCGCCAACCAATCTGGGTATTCAATGGTCCGAATGAATCCTGCTTTTAACAACTCTTCAAGTCCTTCTTTAACTTGCGGTGCTACTCGAGGATCTATTTTTCTTAATTTCTGCTTGATTGGTTTGCAATTTGGCTTCAACACAAGGTGATGCTCGACTAACTTGGGGTCTAAACCTGGCATATCCTCATAAGTCCAAGCGAAGACTTCCTGATGCTGTTTGAGAAAATAGACGAGCCTTTCCTTCTCATCCGAATTCAAGCTGGAACCAATTTTGAGGATTTTCGGATCATCTTCCGAACCGATGTTGACATCCTCTATTGGATCTTGAACCAATGGTGATGGTTCATCCTGCTTCTGAATACTGGCAAATCTTGAATCGTTGAGTCAAATTCTGCCAACTCTTTGATCTGCTCTGTCACTTTGCTGACTTCTGCCCCTGCCTTTATCTTGGCCGGTTTGGATTTATTTTGATAAAAATTGGTATTGATGACGAGCTTCTTGAGTGATTTAGGAGCCATGATTCTGGCAATCTGAAAGCGCAAAAAGGTTTTTTGAGAAAAAGGGTAAAAGGTTTTAAAAAATAGCCTTTTGTACAGAAAAGAATGACAATAATGGAAAATGATGTAAGCAAAGAATTTGTATACACCAAGATGAGAAATAGGAATCAAAATTTCATTGATTTAAGTAACTTTGATATTTACAGACGATTGAAGGAAAGAAAGAAACTGGGGTGGATCTTTTGCCCCTACAAGAAAGAAAAAGAAAGCAGAAAACACTGGCATTGTCTTCATTGTGCTCCATTGATGAAAGTGGTCTTTTTGCCGGACGATTGACCCGTGAAACCCAAGCCTGTACCCTCGACATGCCGAGCGGGGATGATTGACTCCAGGATGCCGTCCTCATTGCTACCCAGGCCCCTGAAGGGCTGATAACCGTGCTTGAGCAGAAGATCAAATCCTCTCTTCGCTTTTGAGAACTGAGGAAAAAGAGGGTGATCCTGAAAGGAGGTGCAGTCGAGGCGCCCACCTAGCTTGAAGAAGTGAGGCCCCTGCCACTGGGTTATTGCCGTTACGCTTTCTGTTGGCTGAAATTTTTTCAATTTTAACATGTCCAGACTTTCACTTAGATTGATTTCATCAACTTCCCTGATGCTCGGGATGTCAGCAGTGAAAGTAGGACGGCGAATCATTGGCTGTGGGAGTCGCTCTTCTGGGTCCTCTCCTAGGACCGTAGTGATCATGCCTCCCTTCGACCACTTGATACACTGATGAAGGGTTGAAGGAACAACGTTGGCATTGTGGATCCCAGTGCGCCCGAGCAACAGATTGTATGTGGGTGGCACATTGACCACGTGGAAGAGCATGGTGTGTACCGAGTAATTGATGAAAATTTCGAGAAATATCTTCCCCTTGGCTGTCGAAACCGTAGATCGTGATTGGATCTGGGGTATATTCCTCTTCTTTTAGGCCCAATGCCTTGGCCGTCATCTCAGGACAAATATTGAGGCTGCTGCCTTCATCGACGAGCACATGAGGGACTGTCATGCCCCTGGTTTGCACCACTATATAGAGAGCGTTGTTATGAAATGAATGAGGTTTTGGCAAATCCTCATCCGAGAAAATGATCGGTGCATTCGTCATTGCTTGATTGACGATTTGAGCCATATCTTGCGGAGTGGTGCTAGGCTTGACTTTGATTTTTCTGAGAAGCTCTTCTAGCACTTGTTGATGCTCGGGCAAAGCGTGGGTCAGATCCAGGATAGAAATGTTGGATAGAGCGGTGATTGGCTTCTGAACTGACCCTGAAGCCTCTTCTCCCTTCGAAGCCGCCTTGATAAAGCGCTTCGGGATCCTGGGAACTATCTTGGCAATTTCTGTCACTGCTTTCGCTGGTTTCTTGTTGCTGGAGAATGCAGTAATATCCACCCTCTTGGCGAAAGACTGCGCTTGGCGAAGGACCATGACCTGATGTTGATCCTGAATGTCCTGACTAGAACATGGCTGGATGCTGTCTTGAAGAGAGAACGTCTGTTTTGTGATGACTGAAGCTGAATGCTTGAGAAATGGCTTGGACAAAATTTCGGTTGTTCTTCTTCAACCTCAATTAGCAAGTTCTTGTCAATACAGTCTTGGATGATGTTTTTAAGGACAAAACAATGCTCTGTGTCATATCCAACAGTCTGGTGAAACTTGCAGAAGATCTGCCACTTTGCTCATAGTGACTGGAGGATCTGCCACTTTGGGGAGTTTGATCATTCCCTTAGACATCATATATTCCAAGATATCTTCACGGGACTGCTCCAGAGCTGTGAACTCTCGGTCATAACTCCAACCCTCATGCTTTGGCTTCTCTGGCTGCTTTGCTTCGGACTGAGGTACTGACTGAACAGGCTGCGGCTTGACAAATTTTCCTTTCTGAGTTGCCGAGTTTGTCCTTTCGGCCCTGGAATGCCCGGCATTCTTGCTATGATTTTTCTTGCTCTTCTTGTTGCTAGAACTGCCGCTACCCTGATTTAAGAATTCTGTAGAATAGGCGACGTGCGCCTTTTTCTTTTGATCAGGATTCTCCCTGACAAAAGGATATTCTTCGTACAGACCATTGTCTAGGCCGGTCTCGAGCCATTCGACTTTCTCAATTAGTTTGATGAATGATTTGGCGGGCGAGGTAGAAATGAGGTTCCTCAGGGGCTGGGCAAAATTGTTCAAAATGATCTGTAAGGCATGCTCCTCTGGGATGGGAACCTTCATTCTGTTACAGGTGCTTCTCCACCTGTGGATGAATTCGCTGGCTTTCTCATTCTCATTCTATTTTAAATTGTACAGATGGTTGAGGGTTGGTGAGGCTTCAACATTGAACATGAAGCGCTCAATGAAAAAATTAACAACTTTATCAAACTCTCATAGTTCGCTAGGATTAATCTGATCTGCATACCACCTGGCCGCTACCCCCTCTAGGCTGCGAGGAAAGCAGATGAACAACGCCCGGTTGTCTTTCCTGAAACGGCCGCATTCAGTATAGAAAGTAGCCAAATGAGCCTTAGGGTTGCTTGTTCCGTCAAATTTAAGGAACTTGCGAGGGCGATTTTCCAGATTGTCATCCCCGTCTAGGCCATGGTAAAAATCTTCACCGGAGTAGGTCTGCTTGCCCTTGTTTTTGGCCTGGATATCCTTGATGGCCCGATTCATTTCTTTCATCTGCTCTTGCATCGGATCATTAGCCGGAATGGGCTTGTTTATTGATTCGGGCTCTGCAACAGTCTTTACCGGCAGAGGATTCTGATGATAAACAAACTGTTATTCTTCTTCTGACTCCTCTTCAACTGATTCTGTTTCTTCAGAAGTGGTGTCAAGCTGGACTTTCTTCTTGATGATCCTGATTGGCTTCTTTACAACCTTCTTCTTTAGTTTGCTTTTTGGAGCAACCTCCTTCTGACTGACATCATCCTGGTCATCATTCTTTTGAACAGGTTGTACATGGCGGGGTCTATATCATCGGTCTGATTCTGATTCTGCCCCCTGACTGACTTAGGAGAGTTGACTGCTTCGACTTCGTTGTCGCTGTACTGAGGGGCAGTTTTCTTTCCTGCTCTGGTTTGCACCATCTTGACAATGCCAGATGATTTCTGTAGAAGTAGAAGAATGATTAGAGCCCGGAGGAGTTTTTTTGAAAATGTGACTTTTTGGAAAAAATACATGAAAGAAGGAATTGATAGACAATTTAGACAAGTTATCCCATCACCAGGGATTGGGTCATCACAAATTTTGCGATAATTGAGTCACCATTTTGCGATGACAAAAATGCGCCTTATGACCTAGGCGAGGTCGTCCATCATGATGAGAGACAATCAAAGAGAGAATATAAGAAAAAGGTCTCATCACCGGGGATGAAGTCGTCACGAGAATCGCGAGCGTATGAAATTTGGCCATAAAGAGCTTTTTATCAGAACAAAAAGTTGCATTTTTATTGATGACAAAATTTAAATACAAAGGGAAGGTGGGCAGACAGTTTGCCACCATTCTCGATACTCCGATGATACATTAGGACCAGGAAACATAGACAAAGGAATGAAGGAGTCCCAAGTGTATTTGGTGATGTGGTATGCTTCAGACCACTGATCCGACTGCAGATCGAACTCTGGCATGCGGTCGGTCGGGAAGCAAATGTTGGCGCGAACCTGTCGCTGCGAGAACTGTCGGAGACACCTCTCTAGCTGATAGTCGACGCAGAAGAAGGGGCCGAGCAATCTGTAACGCTTGCTACGAGCATAAGTGTAGCGAGGAACTGATTCTCGTCTGTCAAAATAGTCCCAGAGGATCTCTTCCTGGTGCAGACTCTCGATTAATGCTCGACACTGAATGGCGGACTTCGGCTTCTTGCTATTGAACCTGAAAGAACTGGCTTTTGATGGCACATGTCGCAGGAACCACGACTGCAAGGCATACGTGCATCCTTCCACCAAGATGGTCTCTTCGAGGGCAAAACGAGCTAAGCCTCTGTAAAGAAAGGCTAGTGCCACCATGGATACCGAAAGCTGACGGGTTTGCTTGCTTTCCCATCTTCGAAAGAGTTGGGCGACTCTGACATCGATGAAATTCTGACCGTCCTGAAAGAACGCTAGTCCCACTGTGCATAGGACCATGGCATGCTGGATTCTTTCTTTCGCTACTCGAGACAAGGTATCGACTTCTTCATAGGCCCCATACTTGCGATAGAGTCCGAACAGGTCGATGAACTGACTTCCATTGATCTCTGTGAGAGGCCAAGATCTGCTCCCTATAGCTCTGGCCAATGCTTCTCGAACATCTATCCCCTTGACATTGATCAGGAACTACTGCTTGACCGGATCGTCTGGCTGACCAGCTGGCTCTGGCAATCCCATGATGTCGCTGAATTCGTTCATTAGCAGAGTCATCTCTCCCCACAAAAACCAAAACGTGCAGGTACGTGGATTCCACCGTTCTGCCATAGCTTGAATCAGACTGCCGTTGATGGTTCGCTTGCGTACTGCCGATGCCATCTCTAATCCGCAATCATCCAAGTGGTCTAGGAACATACACGAGAAGGTGGCGAACCAAGAATACTACCACCGAGGGAAGAAGGAATGAGACTGGATAAACCGATGATCCGGGGTTCCATCCCTTATTTGATAGAAGACATGATCCCTGGGAAAGATAGCATCGGGAGATTCGAACGCCATCGGAATAATACCGAGGCAAGAGAAGAAGAGAATTAGACAGGTTGTAGGACTTACAAACAGACTTTGATGAGAGACATAAATCCTGGAAATTTTTTGAAAGATCAAGGGACTTGGAAAAAGACTTTCCAGGGTTTTTAAGAAAATTTTGACACAAAAGAGAAAAGAATGTAGGTAAAGAAAAAATATATACCTGGGGTTTTTGAAAATAGAGGGAAATTTTGAATAGTACACCCAGGGTTTTGAAAAAAAGGTTCGATATATATAGGAGAATACAAGGAAATATTACACAATCATAGTTGCACAAACAAGGATGCGCACACAACACTCCCTAAAGGCTGACTCTAAATGCAATATTTGAAAATAGCTTGTAGGACCTTAATCCTAACTCTATGGTTCAGATCATCTGATTCCAATCAGGATACACCGATATATACTCAAGCCGAAGCTCGAAGTACGTGGCATAGAAGCAATTTTCCGGTTCTAGGGTAAGGGTTTCCCAACATCTTTGAGCACCTACCGATATACCTCGGACTATGGCCCTTAAGTACGTGGTAGGGGGGCGTAAACCCAAATAAGTGACCCAGTTGTAAGGCTCTCTCCTGAACTATGGTTCAGTGAGACAGCCCAGCAACGTGAAGACTGGGACAATATAGGTAGGGGATGTTTTCAAAAATATGATCAACATGCAATAAAACAGGAAAGCTCTAATGCAAATCCTAAAAAGATAGATTTAAATCAAAAGAAGCATACACTTGCACACATTGTTTGCATTCAATCCCTAAAAATTGAGGAGAGTTGTATTTAAGACCTAAGTCTAATGTGAACATGGAATAATCTCCTCAATATAGTCCTACCAAACCATACTTAGATCCTATATGCAAATAATGTCAGCTTAGGACAGAGTCTAGGCTCCTAAGGTTTGCATGGAAATGAAGCTAACATAGAAGAATAAAGACTTAGAGAATATTAGAGCAAAGCAAAGGCATAATTCGACCAGATGGAGATGGGTCCCATCATGGTCGCCAAAACTGTGATCATTGCAAAAATTTTCTTCTCTTGATCTTTCTCTTTCTTCCTTCTCTTTTCCTTTTCTAACCTCTATTTTCTCCTTTTTGAAGGGAGAAGAATAAATGAAAGAAAAGAAAGAGAGAAGAGAAAAGGAAAGAAAGAAGAGAGAGAAGAGAAACTCTTTTGTGCGGTCTCACTTGACCTTAATTTGAAAATATTTTAAAAATTTTACTCGCCTCGGAGCGACGGGATTTGCTTGTCGGTACGAGGTTCGACCGTTCCTGGCGCCTTTACCAGGGGTAATCGAACCAAGGATCGAATCTATGCCTTTTGCTTTGCCTAAATATTATCTAAGAATTTATTCTAATTCTAAATGCACAAAGAATCATGCTTGTGCAATGTAAGGATGTATGCTCTTTTTGAAAGATGTTTTGAAAATTTCCAAGTATTCTGAGATGAACTTGGTAAGAGAGTGAAAAGATGATTGAATTTGACTTACAACTTGAGATAGATCAGAGAATTTTTAAGTCTTTGAAGTAAATCAGAGTTGGAAGAATAAATCTTGACTTAAAGAAAGAATGATTTAAAGCTTTGAAATGAAAGGAAATGCAGTTTCAAAGTCAGAAATGGACTTTGAATTTGAACTTGATTTTAGGAAAGGAAATGAATACTTGAGATGGAATTGAATTTGGATTTTTAAGTTTGAAAATTAGAATGGATCTAAGAAGGTCAAATGGTATTTAAAAATAGAAATGGATTTAGGAAGTTGAAATGAGATCTGAAAATGAAATTGGATCTAAAGTCTGAGATCCAAAGTGGAATCGGATTCTGGATCCTAAGATAGAATTGGATTCTGGATCCTAAAATGGAATTGGATCTGAAGTCTGAGATCCAAAAGTGGAATTGGATTCTGTATCTTTAAAATGGAACTGGATCTGAAGTCTGAGATCCAAAGTGGAATTGGATTCTGGATCTTTAAAATGGAGTTGGATCTGAAGTCTGAGATCCAAGATGGAATTGAGTTCTAGATCCTAAAATGAATTTGGATCCAAGGTCTGGAATCCAAGATGTAATTTGGATCTAGAATCTAAGATCCAAAAGTAGAATTGTATTTAGAAAACTGGATCCAAGTTGATCTAATTTTAGATTTGGGCTTTGAAAGTCCAAATGGGACTTTTAAATATGGATCGGGGTTTGAAAACTCAGATTAAATTTAAAATTTAGAAAGGATCAAGCTTTGAGATTCAGAATCAATCTCAAAAATTAGATTTTGATTTTGAAGATAGGAAGATAAACTTGGTTTTGAATTTGAAGATGAATCAGAAACTTCAAAGTTAAATTGGACTTTGAAGTTGAAATTTGAATGGGAAGATGGAATTTTGAATATAAAGATCGGATTTGAAATTTCAAAGTCAAATTGGACTTTGAAATTGAAATTTAAATATTTGAAATAAGATAGAAGAATGAATTGAAATAGAGATTGAAGAAAGATATTTGAGATCACTTGGATTTTAAAAAAGGAATTTTGAAAATATGATGCAGTTCTATCCTAAATGATGAATGAATTTAAAGAATTTTGAAATTGGAATTTGAAAAACCATATTTCATTCTTTACATGAATTGAAATAAGATTGAAAATATAATACATCCTTGACTATGGTCATTAAATGTATTATATAACAATCTATATTTAAATTCAGGTGAAGAATAAAACATTTTTTGGTGCTTTTATAGAGTTTAAAATGAAATTAACTCTCAATATACCCTCACTATGGCCATTGGTATATATATTGAATTAATTTTAAATTAAACTCTAATAAAAGAAGAAAAATATTTGAAAATATGATGATTTTTGAAGAGGGATCCAGTGTGGATCCAATGTTATTCCATAAAAGATGAAAATCCTACGTTTTGTTCACATCCTGACTATGGCCATTGATGTAAATCATCGACTTAGGATTTATTACCTCTTATTAGAATGGTGCACGTGTCATTCGTGTATCACCATTAGTGAATTTTTGAAAATAAAGGTAAAATATATGAAAACGAACAATTTATGATATTTATAATGCTCATTCATTCTATCTAAAACAGGGAATGTAAATTTTCATTAAGATCTAACTATTACAAAATGTAAAATTGAATTTATAACTCCAAATAATGATCTCTTACATATATTTCCTGCAAAAACAACTAGGTTGATTTTGAAGATAGGAAGATAAACTTGGTTTTGAATTTGAAGATGAATCAGAAACTTCAAAGTTAAATTGGACTTTGAAGTTGAAATTTGAATGGGAAGATGGAATTTTGAATATAAAGATCGGATTTGAAATTTCAAAGTCAAATTGGACTTTGAAATTGAAATAAGATAGAAGAATGAATTGAAATAGAGATTGAAGAAAGATATTTGAAATCACTTGGATTTTAAAAAAGGAATTTTGAAAATATGATGCAGTTCTATCCTAAATGATGAATGAATTTAAAGAATTTTGAAATTGGAATTTGAAAAACCATATTTCATTCTTTACATGAATTGAAATAAGATTGAAAATATAATACATCCTTGACTATGGTCATTGAATGTATTATATAACAATCTATATTTAAATTCAGGTGAAGAATAAAACATTTTTTGGTGCTTTTATAGAGTTTAAAATGAAATTAACTCTCAATATACCCTCACTATGGCCATTGGTATATATATTGAATTAATTTTAAATTAAACTCTAATAAAAGAAGAAAAATATTTGAAAATATGATGATTTTTGAAGAGGGATCCAGTGTGGATCCAATGTTATTCCATAAAAGATGAAAATCCTAAGTTTTGTTCACATCCTGACTATGGCCATTGATGTAAATCATCGACTTAGGATTTATTACCTCTTATTAGAATGGTGCACGTGTCATTCGTGTATCACCATTAGTGAATTTTTAAAAATAAAGGTAAAATATATGAAAACGAACAATTTATGATATTTATAATGCTCATTCATTCTATCTAAAACAGGGAATGTAAATTTTCATTAAGATCTAACTATTACAAAATGTAAAATTGAATTTATAACTCCAAATAATGATCTCTTACATATATTTCCTGCAAAAACAACTAGGTTGATTTTGAAGATAGGAAGATAAACTTGGTTTTGAATTTGAAGATGAATCAGAAACTTCAAAGTTAAATTGGACTTTGAAGTTGAAATTTGAATGGGAAGATGGAATTTTGAATATAAAGATCGGATTTGAAATTTCAAAGTCAAATTGGACTTTGAAATTGAAATAAGATAGAAGAATGAATTGAAATAGAGATTGAAGAAAGATATTTGAAATCACTTGGATTTTAAAAAAGGAATTTTGAAAATATGATGCAGTTCTATCCTAAATGATGAATGAATTTAAAGAATTTTGAAATTGGAATTTGAAAAACCATATTTCATTCTTTACATGAATTGAAATAAGATTGAAAATATAATACATCATTGACTATGGTCATTGAATGTATTATATAACAATCTATATTTAAATTCAGGTGAAGAATAAAACATTTTTTGGTGCTTTTATAGAGTTTAAAATGAAATTAACTCTCAATATACCCTCACTATGGCCATTGGTATATATATTGAATTAATTTTAAATTAAACTCTAATAAAAGAAGAAAAATATTTGAAAATATGATGATTTTTGAAGAGGGATCCAGTGTGGATCCAATGTTATTCCATAAAAGATGAAAATCCTAAGTTTTGTTCACATCCTGACTATGGCCATTGATGTAAATCATCGACTTAGGATTTATTACCTCTTATTAGAAAGGTGCACGTGTCATTCGTGTATCACCATTAGTGAATTTTTGAAAATAAAGGTAAAATATATGAAAATGAACAATTTATGATATTTATAATGCTCATTCATTCTATCTAAAATAGGGAATGTAAATTTTCATTAAGATCTAACTATTACAAAATGTAAAATTGAATTTATAACTCCAAATAATGATCTCTTACATATATTTCCTGCAAAAACAACTAGGTTGATTTTGAAGATAGGAAGATAAACTTGGTTTTGAATTTGAAGATGAATCAGAAACTTCAAAGTTAAATTGGACTTTGAAGTTGAAATTTGAATGGGAAGATGGAATTTTGAATATAAAGATCGGATTTGAAATTTCAAAGTCAAATTGGACTTTGAAATTGAAATAAGATAGAAGAATGAATTGAAATAGAGATTGAAGAAAGATATTTGAAATCACTTGGATTTTAAAAAAGGAATTTTGAAAATATGATGCAGTTCTATCCTAAATGATGAATGAATTTAAAGAATTTTGAAATTGGAATTTGAAAAACCATATTTCATTCTTTACATGAATTGAAATAAGATTGAAAATATAATACATCATTGACTATGGTCATTGAATGTATTATATAACAATCTATATTTAAATTCAGGTGAAGAATAAAACATTTTTTGGTGCTTTTATAGAGTTTAAAATGAAATTAACTCTCAATATACCCTCACTATGGCCATTGGTATATATATTGAATTAATTTTAAATTAAACTCTAATAAAAGAAGAAAAATATTTGAAAATATGATGATTTTTGAAGAGGGATCCAGTGTGGATCCAATGTTATTCCATAAAAGATGAAAATCCTAAGTTTTGTTCACATCCTGACTATGGCCATTGATGTAAATCATCGACTTAGGATTTATTACCTCTTATTAGAAAGGTGCACGTGTCATTCGTGTATCACCATTAGTGAATTTTTGAAAATAAAGGTAAAATATATGAAAATGAACAATTTATGATATTTATAATGCTCATTCATTCTATCTAAAATAGGGAATGTAAATTTTCATTAAGATCTAACTATTACAAAATGTAAAATTGAATTTATAACTCCAAATAATGATCTCTTACATATATTTCCTGCAAAAACAACTAGGTTGATTTTGAAGATAGGAAGATAAACTTGGTTTTGAATTTGAAGATGAATCAGAAACTTCAAAGTTAAATTGGACTTTGAAGTTGAAATTTGAATGGGAAGATGGAATTTTGAATATAAAGATCGGATTTGAAATTTCAAAGTCAAATTGGACTTTGAAATTGAAATAAGATAGAAGAATGAATTGAAATAGAGATTGAAGAAAGATATTTGAAATCACTTGGATTTTAAAAAAGGAATTTTGAAAATATGATGCAGTTCTATCCTAAATGATGAATGAATTTAAAGAATTTTGAAATTGGAATTTGAAAAACCATATTTCATTCTTTACATGAATTGAAATAAGATTGAAAATATAATACATCATTGACTATGGTCATTGAATGTATTATATAACAATCTATATTTAAATTCAGGTGAAGAATAAAACATTTTTTGGTGCTTTTATAGAGTTTAAAATGAAATTAACTCTCAATATACCCTCACTATGGCCATTGGTATATATATTGAATTAATTTTAAATTAAACTCTAATAAAAGAAGAAAAATATTTGAAAATATGATGATTTTTGAAGAGGGATCCAGTGTGGATCCAATGTTATTCCATAAAAGATGAAAATCCTAAGTTTTGTTCACATCCTGACTATGGCCATTGATGTAAATCATCGACTTAGGATTTATTACCTCTTATTAGAATGGTGCACGTGTCATTCGTGTATCACCATTAGTGAATTTTTAAAAATAAAGGTAAAATATATGAAAACGAACAATTTATGATATTTATAATGCTCATTCATTCTATCTAAAACAGGGAATGTAAATTTTCATTAAGATCTAACTATTACAAAATGTAAAATTGAATTTATAACTCCAAATAATGATCTCTTACATATATTTCCTGCAAAAACAACTAGGTTAATATGAAGATAGAAGAAAAAAATTACACATATCATATGGAGGTTAATGGTAAAATGCTCATACGCCAAGATGTTTATGATCGAGAAAGTAGAAAACGATATACACTACTATATATACACCCATATATATATATATATATATATATATATATATATATATATATATATATATATATATATATATATATATATGTTTGTGTGTGTATATATGTGACGTATACTCTACCTTATAAGAAGGATGAGAGTTGGGATGCACACTCATACTATGATGATGAGTTGAACTATTTCAGCTTGTTGATATATTGAACAGACTTAACAGTGTTAGCAAATTGGCTTCAATCAGCACATCCAAGTATTTGTGAGATGACACATAATGAAGGCTAGGATGGAGTTGTGATGCTATTGCTGGTAATGGCAGGGGTTGTTGAGATACCTATTGTAGGCAGAAGGAGGCACCAAGGACCTGGCTGGGCATTTGGGTTAAGGTTTGACACATACTTGTATACACAGGAGAGTTACAGCAGGGTTAAACACTGCTAAAGGTGAAAAGAAAAAAAAATTGAAAGCCACATCAGTGTTGGCATGACTGTGAACACATGAGGATCACAACAGTGCTGAGCACTGTTATAGATATCCTGAAAGAACAACCACAACAAGGCTGGGCACTGCTAGAGGCAACCGGGGGCTGTGGCAATGCCCACTACTGCTATAAAGGCTAACAGACACTATTATAAGCCTGTGAAGGTCACACCAAAAGGAAAAATGAAGATGCTCGCTGAAAAAAAATCAGAAATTTCCATAATAAGATCAACACTTACATACATGAGGATAAAAAGTATTAGTAATACAGGTAGATGCAACATATAGAACAAAAGAGGTATTGTTATTATGAGAAGCAACAGGTGCAGCCATATGCCTATGTTTTTACAAACATGGGATGCATGGATACTGTAGATGCGCAGAGTATGCAATAAAACTATAATAATATAATGGATGAATGAAGGAAATGAGAACACTTGCAGAAAACATATGCAGCAAACAGTAAATATAGCAGGGTAATGAAGGTGCGATTCAAGTGAAAGGCCGTGCAGGTGCAGGTGCTGAAGTTGAAGTGGAAAATGCCAAATGTAACATGCAAATGCAGCAGTTGCTGTTAATATGCAACGTGAAGGAAAGTGTTGTGCTATGGATACCATGTAATGAATATACAGGTGCAGGGAAAGACACCAAATTCACTGTGTGCCTCATGTAGGTGCTGAGTGACACCTCATTTGACAATCAGTGATGCAGTGGTGTATACAAGCTAACACAAAAAACAACAACAAAAAAAAAATGCAGTTAATATATACAAACTGACATATATAATACAATTGACGCATGCAAATAAGCACATGCAATATAACTCACATTGGGGTGTAGCTAACAAAGGCCGAACCAATATAGGTATTATGTAGAATGAATCTGGTTAAATTCCTGCCTGTACGAAGATGCATTACTCTGACACCGATTTTGGAAAACTCAAGGCCTCGGATTTCCAGATTTCACAATGATTTTCGATAGCTGTAGGATTTTGCAGTTTTTGCTGTATCTGATGAAGCAAAAGATGATTCGATATTCCAGCTCCTGGTAAGAAGAGTTCCATCAGTAAATCATATCCATTAGAGCAATTATCTCCTTTCATTGGGAATTTTTAGTCTATACATCTCGAGCATGTCCCTGAGGTTCATACAGCCATCACGATCATCAAGAATAGGGCCCTAGAATTTTGCTTGCTTCCATCAATGATCGATGTTAGGATTTTAGCAGCTTCTTGGATTTCAACTGGCTGCTGGAATTACTGCAAAAGGGAGGGGGGTGCAATCGAATGGATGCTTCAGGTGGTTGCCACCAGCATCGTAATGCCAGGTCAACTTCTCTTTCTACCATAATTTCAGCCTCACCCAAACCATTTGCATTTCCAACATGAAGGGGATAATATATAGGTATGAAGGTAAAAGTTGTATGATACATGGATATGCCACCCAACCCATTCATACTGATTTACGAAACATAACATAGGTTCTATTACTACTGCCATCAGTAGTGTAAACATTAGAGCCATGTGCAGTGATCCATACCTCCCATAACATGGTGTTAGAGATAGCACCTCTACAGACAAAGGAGCTTAAAACAAATACAGTGCTAATTTTTTTTTTTTTAACATATGTCTAACACACAGAGACTAAACAACACCTTCTGTAAGGTTGTTAATCCTTTACCAAGATACAATTGACATAAGCTCAGACATGAATAATGGGGTCGCTGATTTGGTAATAACCTACAGTATGCCACCGATTTTTTAGACCAAATGACCTTTTAAATGGGGTTCCCCCCCCCCCCCAAAATTTGCACGACAGGCACATAGTTTCCATCTCCAACGAGGGAACTTCTGTGAACAACTAACAGTATTATGCAAAAATACAATACCATAATATCCAATCAACTTGGCGATCTCCTCCAATGCACTATGTCTCTGAACGAGTTTTTCTCTTTTTTTTTTTTTATAATTTCGAATTTCATCTAAATGCCTTGACTGGTTTTAGCCATCAATAATATGGCCATCAAAGAAAAACTCCTTTAACTTGTATCATTTGTCTAAACGATGAGCAGATATGTGCCTCCACATGCTTCAATGCAGGCTTAAATTTCTGAATCATAAAGGGAAAATTATCTATCAAATCAATCTCTGAGACGATGATTCCATCACTGTCCCTTCAACTCTTGTTGGTGGGACAGTGAATGAGCAACCACACGAGGAAGACATGTCCAGGATAGATCTTGCGCAATTTTTCTGATAAGTAATAGACATTTATCTACCGTAGTTAAGGCTTTGTATGTGATTATACCCACATCATGTTCAGACATCACCCTTGAGTCTCCCATTCTATCTTAATCATAATATGCAAAAAATGACCATGAGGAAATGAGGAGGGTTTATTGAAAGGAAAGTTGAGACAATGTCTCAGGTATTGCCATCAGACCTCACGCTGGTCATTGGTCTCTCAAGGTGTGCTAATCGGGCCTAGTGATGAAGTGGGGAATATAGCTAATTATATGGAGAAATGAGATATACACAGAGGCTATGAATGAAGATGATATTAATAAAATGCAATACAAAAGGGATGAGGAACTACAAATTGATTGCAGAGGAGATGAATGTATATATTGATGGCATGCGAATGTAAATGGGCAATAGGAACCCAAAGTACATAGATGACGCTGGATTAAAGTAACTAAACACAGATGAGTAGAATGAAAAGATGATATAGAGAGACAAACGAAAGAGCATGAGATCCAACTTAATTGAGAGCAGTAAATTAAACTGGAAGGAACATTAGATGTTGTGAACAATCGACTGCCAAATTGCAATTCAGATGAAAGATACATTGAATCAAATGAACTAAATGTAGTCAAGTGCTATCAAAATAAAGATTGAATGCGAACAGACAATAAAAAAAAAATGGAAATCAAAATCAATCTGAGAAAAGGAAACAGAATACAAATACAGAGGAGTACCGAACGAATCAATGTTTCAATGGCATAAGCCAAAGAGATTTCAGAAACAAAGATATAAAAAAAAAAGTGTTGGAATGTTATCATTCCGTTAATATTGCACATATGTAGGTCGATATTGCTATATGCAAATCGATGCTACAGAGGGTGCATTATGAGGGCGAGAACAAAATAAATAAATAAAAAATTCAAGTAAAACCAAAATAATAGAGAGAAGCGGAGGTTCTTACAGTATTCGTTTGGAATTCTTTGATTGTGCTGGAAATCTGAAGGAGAGAGCTCGGACGGCTTGGTTTGGAAGTCGACTTCCTTCAGTCAACCGGGGGACCTCAAAAGAAAGAAAATAGAAAGAAGAAGGAGGGGTGATGTAAGACCCGCAATTTTTCAGATAACTCTGAATAAATTCCTGAGGCATTTACCAGTAAAAATAGCATTTTTTTCTCAGAATGCGAAATGAATCAATTCCTGCAAGCCAGTTATACTTAGGATATTCGTCGAATCGCGAATATATGCTCAAACACTCTGGAAGCCAAAACTTCCTACCTGAACGAAATCAAAGGATTCCTGCGAGCCAACTTTCTTAGTTACGTCAATACGAAGGGAATGGCGTACTCAGAATTTTTCGGAAAATAATCGCTGAAAACCCAAAATTTTGGCGGGACCCACGAAAATATTGGTGGGACCCTGTAAACACCCCAAATTTTCCTCATCCATTCTCAAACAACCCTCCTCGTGTAGTGCCAACTCTGTTAGGTAGGTGTAGGAGTCAAACCCTGAGTCAGTTTCAGAAAAGCACCATTTTACCCATTTTCATTAGGAAAATTACCATTTTACCCCTAGGTCATCCCAGACCCCAGTCAGTCGGAGTCAACCAAGCTCATTGGTCAGTTCAAGACAGTTAGAATATCAGTCATCTCAAGCTCATCTGAGCTCACAATGAACAGACCATTTTCATTTCTGACCATTCCTGCCAAAATGGGATCATTTCTTCAAAAATGAGCTCATTTCTCACTCGAATTCAAGCCAATTGTCTCCAAGTCAGTCATTCCCAGTCAGTCATGTTCCTCAGAGTCTAACTTGAGCTCACCAGGAGTTCAAGTGCTCCAATTTCAGTTCAAAACCATTTCTAAGTGTTTAGGAGCCCATTTTAGTCCATTTCAGCTCTTTCAGCTGAAATTGAGCCGAGTTCAGTCAGTTGAGTTAATGTTTGAGACTTGATTTTAGTTCATCTCAGTATTACTGACCTTTGTTTTAGCTCAAACCCAGTTCAGGTTCGTAATTGACTTCATTCCAATGACCATTCCATACCATTTCTCTAAAAATGGCAGCTTTTCTTGAAAATTCAGTTGGAAAGGTCAGTTGAGTCAGTGTCCGTTGAGTTCATTTGAGTTCTGAAACTCTAAAACCTAGCTCAATCCAGTTCATTTCAGTTGAATCAAGCTCAAACCCTAATTTTCAGTGTTACTCTAGCTTGGCAGAGCTCGAAAATCATTTCTTCAACCATTTTTGCAAATTTTGTCAATTTTAACACTTTTTGAACAGGTACAAGTGTCAATCGGGGTCTAACATCCAAAATTCTTCATTCAGGGTTAGCATTTCGCATTGCATTTCATGTCATTTCTCATCATTTCATATCATTTCTCAGCATTTCATAACATTTCATCACATTTCATTTTATTTTCGAAGTCCAGAACTCCAGCTTTATAAATTCCAATCCAGATTGAGTTTTAAAAGTTTTCAGAAATCAATTTCAAACCTCGGGTTTCCAAAATTGACATTTTTACCCTGGGATGCTAAATTTGGAAATATTTTCTCAAGAAAAATAATCTGGATTTCTTTCAAAATCAAATTTTCAAGTTTTACACTGGATTTGCTTCGCAATGAGCTATTGAACTTCAAAATCCGAGCTCGTTTCAAAAACTGCCAAAAATAGCTCATTTCGTTTGGAAATATTTTCTCGAGAAAAACAATCTGGATTTCTTTCAAAATTACATTTTTAAATTCTACATTGGATTTGCTTCGCAACGAGGTATTGAACTTCAAAATCCGAGCTCATTTCAAAAACTGCCAAAAATAGCTCGTTTTGTCTGAAAATAGATTTGGAAGCATTTTCTCAACAAAAACAATTTGGATTTCTTCCAAAATTAAATTTTTAAATTCTACATTGGATTTGCTTCGCAACGAGGTATTGAACTTCAAAATCCGAGCTCGTTTCAAAAACAACCAAAAATAGCTCGTTTCATCTGGAAAGTTTCTGAAAAGACTATTTTACCCCTTTAATCGTCAAAATGAATTTCAAAAGTGGAATTTGGACCCACTCTGAGATGGCCCATCCATTTGCATTTTCTGTTTTAATTTATAAAAAAAGAAAAAAAAAATTACCTTTTTCTTTATTTTTTTTGTTTGTTTTATTTTTTTATTATTTTATTTTCCTAAGGTGGGACCCACAAGGGGGTCGACCACCCTAGCCCATTTCCTTTATTTCTTCCTCCATTTTCTTTTTTATTTTTATTTTTATTTTTATTTTTATTTTTTTTTACTTTCCTTTTTTTCTTTCTTTTCTTTCTTTCTTCTTTCTTTTTCTTTCTTTCTTTCTTTCCTCCTTTCTTTCCTCTCCCAGCCACTCACGTATACCCTATCCAGCCCCTTCTCTTCCTCTTTCCCTCTCCTTTTCCTCCCTTTCGTTCCTTTTCTTTCTCCCCTCTTCTTTCCTTTTCCTTTTCCTTCTTCCCTTCCTTACTCTTTTCTTCCTCCAAAGCCATACGGTTGTAGCCTTGGGCATTACACAGCCTTCTTCATTAATCAATGGTAACTTAGGGAAAGATATCATCTTTCCTAAGTTACCAATCAAAAACAAAAGGAAAAAAAAAGAACGGCTGGCCTCCCAAGCTCAATTCACGTCTCTCTCTCTCTCTCTCTCCCTTGAACTCTCTCTTTCTCACCCCTTGGCTGCAGCTTCCAGCCATTGAAACAACACCCTTGCAGCCCTCAGCAGCACCAACTGGAAGCCTCCACGCACAGCACCATTACAACCATCGATCACAGCATCTGCAGCCTTCTCCATTGGCTGCAGCAAGACCCCAAGCTATCCTTGGCTGCAACTCCCAGCCATTGAAGCCACCTCCAGAGCTCCTTTCTCCAGCCACAATAGCCACAGCAGCTCTCCCCTTGGCTGCAACTTCCAGCCATTGAAACTCCACCAAGCATCTTCAGCCAGCACCTACCACCACAGCCCACCTTGCCATCTTCAGCCAACACCTACCATCACAGCCCACCTTGCTGCATCTTCAGCTAGCTTCCCCTTTGAAGCTCCATGCCCAGCAGCAAGACCTTCACAGCCATCTCCTTTGAAGCAGACCCTCTTCAGGTCACATCTTCAACAAGAACCTCCAAGGAAGCTCCCTCCTTCATCGGTGCAGCAGCCTCCCTCAAGCCATAGCTCCAGCCGGTGCCACCTCTTCCAAAGGCTCCCACAGCAGCCACTGCTGCCATCGCTCCAGCTCACCAACAGTGCCGCCCTATTGCCATTCTCACGCCCAGATCCCTCTTGCAGCCCCTTCAAGTCCAAGATTTCAAATCTTCATCAGCAAAAGTTTCAGCACCCGTTCCAACACTTGCAAACGCCAACCAGCGTTCCAGGTCTCCATAGCTGCAACTGCTCCCAAGGTAAGGCCTATTCACGTTTGTGTCAATCATGCCACATGCTGTATGGTTTGCCTCTTGATGGTCTATCGAAATAAGATCCTCTTGGTGATGCTAGATGATAGGAAACAATGAGAGTTTGCTTGTTTTTTTTTTGCTTTTACTTTTCATGATAATGCATACATAAATGAGAGGATTCATCCAGCCAATGGATTGAACCCCTCATTTCAATTGCTATATCAATTCAATATTTTGCCTCCATGCTTTTCCTGTGTTTTGTTTTCATATAAATGGTATAATTTAGGTATTGCTTTTGATTTATTTCATTAGATATATTTCATTAGTTCATTAATGCATATCTTGTTAGTTTATAGGTTTTACATTTAGGCATGTAGTCCAGTTATGATTTCATGTAAAGATTTTCATTCAAAAATATTGAAAATTTTATGATAGATGTTATTATTTGTCTATGATCTTTTGCCAAAAATTTGAATTTGTTCGAGTTTCGGAACCCTTCTAAACCAACCAAACCCTAAATTGGGTTTTCTGTCTCTCTGAGATTTCAATTCCTGTTTTAGCAGACAAGAACCTTCGTATTCTCCCTTGTGGGGGATTTGAATCATTCTCCAAAAATCACAGTGGATTCATAATGGAATCTACTAGTGATCTGGAAATTTTGAAGTTTTTCCAAGTAATTTTGACCACTGTCAAAAATCGTATTTCCCAGACTCTTGGGAAAGTCTGGATTTTCTTTCGTCAGGGTATAGACAGACCCTAATGCATCAAGTCCGCCAAATCTGTAACCTGTATGGAAAAACTTTCAACATTAAAGTTGTTTCTAACATAATTTCATGTCATTTTCCAAAATTGGGGAATTTTTGGATCTGTTTCATTATTTTTCCCTGATTTTATATTTCTGTCTAACAGATTCCAATGTCCAGAAATTCCAGAGATTTAGGTCTCTGATAACAGTGTGGTTTTTTCCAAACCGTAACCCGAATCCCAATGGTGTCAAAAGATCAAATCTTCCTATCTTTGTCAGGGACATTTTTCCACAATTTCAGCCATTTCCCCATCTGTCTGCCATTTTTCCTACATTTTCTACCGAAATCTGTCTGTTTCCTTCATTTACTAGAGTCGCCGGATTCCGATCCGACTTGCCGGAGTGGCACAGCTCCGACCATAGGTCAAAAACAGAAAGTGTAAAAAGCAAAAATTCTTGCCTTACTGTCCTCTGTCACCCCATAAAATTTGGGAAATTGTTATGGAAATTTGATATCCTAAACCCCCTTTAGAATCAACATTTTAGGCAAAAATCACAAAATTTAGGGTTTTTATTTGAATTTCCATATTTAAAAATATAAAAAAAATTATATTTTCGAGATCCATTATGTTTCTAGGGTTATTTTAGGTGTCCATGCCAAATTTGGCTTAATTCCAAGTTCATTTGCTCCATGTGTTAGTTTATCTTTAAAATCAGGCGAAAATCAGGTTAAATTTGATATTTATGATATTTTTGCCATTTTAGGGTTTTTATCATGTACATAAGTATGTAGAATCATATTAGGGTTAATTTTAATGTCATTTTCATTTCATATTTTTCAATTTTACAAAATTTATTTCAGAAAACCCTAGTTTCAAGGCCATAGTCTTGTTATCGGGGGTATTTATGACATTTTGGCCTAAATTTCGAAATTTCAATTTCAAATTCTCCAAAATTTCATGCATATCATCATATTTTATCATATTATGTTTGATTTATTTCATTTGATTTTCAAATTTTCAAATTTTCAAATTTACAAAAAATTCTTTCAGAAAACCCTGATTTCAAGGTCATCAGGGGT
The DNA here is from genome assembly GCF_984573655.1 of Nuphar pumila. Lineage (NCBI taxonomy): Eukaryota > Viridiplantae > Streptophyta > Magnoliopsida > Nymphaeales > Nymphaeaceae > Nuphar > Nuphar pumila. The sequence continues at coordinate 62,397,445 of NC_143256.1, forward strand.
ATTTTGGTCATTTTGACCTCAATTTCGAATTTTGAAATTTATTCATTATTTATCATGTTTATATCAAAGGGGGTATGAATCTGGGTTTATATCTGAATAATATCCGATAATTTTTCATATTTTCGGATAAATTCAGAAAAACCTACATTTTTGTGCTAACCTTATTTTCCAGTTTTGCAGGAATATTCAAGAAGAAGTCTTAGCCATTTTATTTCTTTTATTTCAATTTAATGTAAAAAATCAATGTAATATTTGGAATAAGAGTTACATTTCTGCTTAGAATAGGGTTGCATTGCATATAGTTTAATTTCTGCAAAATTTTAATATGTGATGTATGATTCATGCACATTATTTCAAATTCACTTTGGTTTACACGAATGGCACGTGCACAAGCTTTTATGGAGTTTATAAACTCGGTGGGATTCGTATTTATGGCCATAGTCAGAATACGAAGAAAACCAAGATTTATGATCTTCGTATTAGCCACATTCAGCCTACACACTTAGGCTAACTTCAAAATGCACTGCATTTTTTAAAGTTTTAAAAGGATTTCCCAATTCCTCAATGAAATTCCCTTTTCAAATTCATATTCATTCATTCATATCATTCAAATTGCATTATTCTCAAATTCATTTTCCAATTTCAATTTCAGAAAATTCAGCTTTCTCAAGAATTCCCAAGTCTTTCTCAGGATCTGATTTTCTCAAAATCCTGAGTTTTCAAAAGAGATTTCAAAACATTTCCCAAGTTCACACCAAGATTTTCCAATGTTTTAAAATTCTCAAATTTCAAAATCCCAAGTTTTCAAAAATCGATTTTCTCAGATTTCCTATTTTCCTGAGAACCCAGTTTTCCTGAGAATTCATTCTCCTTTTCAGAAATCCTTTTCCAATGAATTTCCTGATTTTCCCAGCATTTCTCAAATCCATTTTCTCATAAAATCAATTCCAAGTTTCCAATCTCAAAACCAATTTTCTCAGATTTTTAAGCTTTCCTGAGAAATCACTTTCCAATGCAAATTTCTGATTTTTAATGAACTTCAATGATTTTCCCAGGAATCCCAATTTCAAGTACTTTTCCAATCATTTTTCCAGCATATTTCAATTTTCCAAAGCAAACATCATATTTTCTTAAACTTGCATTTTTTAAAAATTCCATAGCACAAGCCTGATTCTTTGTGCATTCTAGGAAAAATAGAGCATAATTTAGATATTTGAGTCAAAGTTAAAGCACATAATTGATCCTTGGTTCAATTACCCCTGGTAAAGGCGCCAGGAACGGTTGAACCTCGTACTGACAGGCGGATCCCATTCCACAGAATTTTCCCACAAATTTTTAAAACGGAGGCGAGTAATTTTTAAAAACCAATTTCAAAACTTTGGTCGAGTTTGACTCGCGAAATTCGCTTCTCTCTCGCAAGGGAGGGGAAAAATTTTGCGATGATAACAGGTTTGGCGACCGTGATGGGACCTGTCTTCGCCTGATCATGTATGTGCTTTAACTTAGCTCAATTATCAAAATTAGGCTCTATGGAATGTCAGCTTTTAATTTCTGATATCATGTGAACCTAGGAGCCTAGACTTGAACCCAGCTGACATGGATTGCATGTAGACTAGGCATGGTTGGGTAGGACTATATTGAGGAGAATTATGCATGCTCACTTAGACTTAGGTCTGAAATACAACACTCCTCAATCTAGGACTTGTATGAAAACAATGTTTGCATCTTCAAAAGTTTTCAAAATTCTATCTCTTTAGGACTTAGAGCCCTCTGTTTGCCTGCATGTGATCATATTTCCAAAATCACCCCACCTATGTCTACCCGGTCTTCACGTTACTGGGCTCTCTTCCAGAACCATAGTTCGGGACAGAGCCTCACAACTGGGCCACTTATTTGGGCTAACGCCCCCCTGCCACGTACCAAGGGCCATAGTCCAACGTATATCGACAGGCGCTCAAGGATGTTGGGAAAACACAAGCCTAGACCCGGAGATGAGTTTTATGCCACGTACATTGAGCCTCGGCTCGAGTATATCGGCATAGCATGATTAGACACAGTTGATCTGAGCCTAGAGTCAGGATTAGGGTCCTAAAGCTCTTTCAAAATCAATGCATTTAGAGTTGGCTTCTTAGGGATTGCTGTATGTGCATAATTGTTTGTAATTGAATGTATGATATTCATTTTCGTCTTATTTTCTCATATTTTTCCCAATTTTTCCAAAATACCGAACAATTTTCCAAAATACCTCATTTTCCATCTTTTGTGAAATATCTCTTTTTTCTCAAAAACCCTGGACAATTTTTCTAAATTATCCACCTTTTCTTCAAAACTCCAGGAGATTTTCCATTCTTTCGTTCCTCTGGACTTCGAATTTCCAGCTTTCATTTTATCCTGCCTGCAATTTTCAAAATTCTTGTATTTTTCCAAAGTCTAATTCCAGTCTTCTTGTCCCTAAGTCCAATGGCATCTAGTCAGCTCGATTCTATTTTTCCCGAGGGTCACATCTCCTACGAGGTGCGACAAAGTCTTCCTGAGCATCGATCTCTTAGCACCGGACCCTTCTTCCTCCGGTGGTACTATGTCTGGTTCAAAAACTTCTCTCGTATGTTTCCGGACCACTTGAGCGATTGCAGGTTGGAATTGGCATCTGCAGTGGGAAAGTTGACAGTCAACGGCAATCTGATTCATGCACTGGCAGAGCGGTGGAATCCGCGCACTTGCACGTTCTGGTTCCCGTGGGGCGAGATGACACTACTGATGGATGAATTTTCAGAGATTATGGGACTACCTGAACCAGCCGGTCAGCCTGGAGATCCGTTAGAGCAGCAGTTTCTGATCAATGTCAAGGGTCTGAACCCCAAAGATGTCGTAGCTCGCATGACAGGGCGCAAGTCTTGGCCACTGATTGAAGAAAATGAGAATGAGTACGTGAGCCTGATCGAGATCTATCAACAGTACGAGGCATTTGCAGAAGTCAGCTCATTATCTAGAACAACTCGAGAAAGAAATCAGCATGCGATGGTTCTGTGCACTGAAGGGCTCGCCTTCTTCCCAAATATACATATGTGTATGGCAAGCAGTTCAAGCTACTTGGCCCATTTTTCTGTACCTACTACTATCCAGAGTGATGTGTCAGGCAATTTTCTCAGAGACAAAAGCGCGTAGAAGCTCGGCTACTATCAGAGGTTATGCTGGATTTCAACCTTGTATCAGCGCAGTGGTCTGGAACATACCATTCTGCCAGATATGACTGAGATTATTTCATCATTCTCACTCTTTTCTCGGGTCCTCGTGTCTCTGCTGATCATTAAGAGTGGTGGCAGACTGTCTATATGCTCCCTCTTTCTCAAGTTATTATTAATACAAGCATGTTTTCCCTTCAATGAATAAAAATCTTTCAAATTCTTCATTCTTGGTTTGACGACCTCGCCTAGGTGACAAGGCATATTTGCAGTTGTTCGTTCTTCTTGCAAAGAATGACAACATAATTGTCGTGACTCCAGCGGCGACCCAATCCCTAGTAATGGGATGTTCTTCCAATTGTCTACCAAATTCTCATCAAATATTTTTTCTATATTCATTTCTATCTTGAATCTTCATCATCGAAATTTAATCATCCATTCTGTAGAGAGCATCAGTATTCCCAAGTGGTTCAGATCAAATCAAGCAAGAAGACACTACTGTATCAGGGCATCAGTGATTTTAGAAGCAGACAAGAAGAAATGGATTCTCCAAGATCCGCCAGAAGACAGAGTCTGAATGATAGAGATGACATTGATCCTGCTACATATCAGATGTTCAAGAAAATGATGATTAGGATGATGTCTGAGCAGGCTGAAGACAGTCTCAAAAAGGCTCCCATCAAGGAGAAGACATTTGTCTCTTTCTCTTAGAATACCACTCGACAAGAGCAACAAGTGATTCGGCACGCGCCTGCCCAATATTTTATTCTCGCTGATGTCCTCTATCATCGTGGGTTCAGTTCTAAATATGCCAGATGCCTAGATGAAGATGAAGCCAAAGAAGTCATGCGGGAGGTACACGAAGGCATTTGCGGTGATCGCGTCGACTACCAAACTCTTATCAAGCAAATCATCCGGGCATGATATTATTGGAAGACTATGCAGCAAGATTGCTACCATTTTGTGAAGAAGTGTGCTCTATGCCAGATACATGCACCTTCTATTCATGCGCCAACAACATATTTGCGAATCGCCATCTCTCCATGGCCATTTTCTATGTGGGCTTTTGATGTTGTAGGCCCCATTACTCCTCTTGCTTCAAACAGCTACAAATATTTTCTTGCCGCAACAGAATATTTCACTAAATGGGTCGAAGCTATCACTTTGCGTATAATAGAAGGTCGACACATGGTCTTATTCATCCACAAGAATATTGTTGTTTCGGCATACCGCACGATATCGTGTCAGACAATGAGAGTCATTTCAAGAATAAGAGAATGAGGACTTTCTGTTTGAAGTTCAAAATCCATCATCATTTTTTCGCTCCTTATTATCCTCAAGGAAATAGCCAAGCAGAGGCCACCAATAAGATTTTGATTCGAATCCTGGAGCGAACTTTGAAAACAGGTCGTGACTGGCATGAGAAGATTCATGATGCATTGTGGGTGTATCGAACCACCATTCGAACTCCAATTACTGCTACTCCGTCAGAACTTGTCTACGGAACTGAAGTAGTGCTGCCTCTACATGTTCAGAAACCTGCCTTGAAGTTCGCATCACTGTTGGAGTTACCGCTTGATCAGTATTAGCAGCAGCGACTGGTACAACTTGGTTTGCTCAATGAAAGAAGGCTCCAAGCAGCAGAGCACGCTCAATCATATCGTCAGAGGATAGCCAGGCAATATGCAAAATTTTTTTATTAAAAGGAAATTCTGAGTCAATGATCTAGTGATCAGATCAACAACCTATCTCAAGCACCGCCTGGGTGGCAAATGGTGGCCGAATTGGGAAGGTCCCTATATTATCGAGGAAGCATTACCTCACAATTCATATCTGCTCATCAATGCCGATGGTGTGGAATTATCAGACCCCATCAATGATTAACATTTGAAAATTTTCTATACTTAAATCCTCTATTCCATCCTTTGTAATTCCTCAATATATTTTCCTCAATAATGGTCAAATCCTTCTTTCCCAGTTACACTGGGGCATTATTTTAAAATTTGTCTTCAAAACATTATGTATGCAGGCAGGATCAAACAAATCTCTCATTTTGCATACATGTGCATTCATTTACATCATTTTGCATACATTTGCATTCATTTACATTTACATGCATTCATTTGCATCCATTTACATTCATTTGCATCAAATTCATTTCCCCTTCAGGTTAAGGGATAAACCTGAACTTCCCCTTCAGGTTAAGGGATAAATCCTGAGACCCCGACAGTTGTCCAAGTCGTCGTGAGGGTGAAGACTGAAAATCTTCTATCAAAATCAATTAGTAAATTCTCAAAAATCCAGTGTTCGTGCTGGAAAGATTTTCAAAATCCAAGGTTCGTGCTGGTAAAAATTTTCTAAATCTAGTGTTCGTGCTGGTAAATTTTCAAAAATCTAGTGTTCATGCTGGTAAGATTTTCAAAATCCAAGGTTCGTGCTGGCAAAAAATTTCTAAATCCAGTGTTCGTGCTGGTAAATTTTCAAAAATCCATTGTTCGTGCTGGTAAGATTTTCAAAATCCAAGGTTCGTGCTGGTAAATTCTTCTAAATCCAGTGCTCGTATTGGTAATCTCTCAAAATCCAGTGCTCGTATTGGTAATCTCCCAAAATCCAGCGCTCGTACTGGTAATCTTCCAAAACCCAGTATTCGTACTGGTAATCTTTCAAAACATAATGTTTGTGCTGGTACGTTTTCAAAATCCAGTGCTCGTACTGGTACCCTTTAAAAATCTAACACTCGTGTTGGTGTCTTGCCCATTGGTCGCGTTATTCGATCTCTTAGGTGCAGTCTTCACGCTGACCTTTCATCAGAATTCAAGTTCAATATTAATTATGTCAATTTCGACCTTCGGGTCATCCAATTTCTATCCCCGTTCAGGATAAGGGGATAATCCTGAAACCGTTCATAGAAGCAATCCAACTCTATATAATAGTCCTCGTTCTTCATTGAACTGATAGTGTTCCATGTGAACTGATAGTCGTTCTTCATTGAACTGATAGTGTTCCATGTGAACTGATAGTCGTTCTTCATCGAACTGATAGTGTTCCCAAGTGAACTGATATTCGTTCTTCATCGAACTGATAGTGTTCTAAGTGAACCGATGGTCATTCTTCATTGAACTGATATTATTCCCACTGAGAATCGTTCTTCATTGAACTGATAGTGTTCCAAGCGAACTGATAGTCGTTCTTCATTGAGCTGATAGTGTTCCAAGTGAACTGATAGTCGTTCTTCATCGAACTGATAGTGTTCCAAGTGAACTGATAGTCGTTCTTCATTGAACTGATAGTGTTCCAAGCGAACTGATAGTCGTTCTTCATTGAACTGATAGTGTTCCAAGCGAACTGATAGTCGTTCTTCATTGAACTGATAGTGTTCCAAGCGAACTGATAGTCGTTTTTCATTGAATTGATAGTGTTCCAAGTGAACTGATAGTCGTTCTTCATCGAACTGATAGTGTTCCAAGCGAACTGATAGTCGTTCTTCATTGAACTGATAGTGTTCCAAGCGAACTGATAGTCGTTCTTCATTGAACTGATAGTGTTCCAAGCGAACTGATAGTCGTTCTTCATCGAACTGATAGTGTTCCAAGCGAACTGATAGTCGTTCTTCATTGAACTGATAATATTCCAAGCAAACTGATAGTAGTTCTTCATTGAACTGATAGTGTTCCAAATGAACCAATGTCGTTCGTAGGCTGAATACCTATCGAACCCATGTCGTTCCTAGTGAACCAATGTCGTTCTTAATTGAACCAATGTCGTTCGTAGGCTGAATACCTATCGAACCCATATCGTTCGTAGTGAACCAATGTCGTTCTTAATTGAACCAATGTCGTTCGTAGGCTGAATACCTATCGAACCCATGTCGTTCCTAGTGAACCAATGTCGTTCTCAATTGAACCAATGTTGCTCGTAGGCTGAATACCTATCGAACCCATGTCGTTCCTAGTGAACCAATGTCGTTCTCAATTGAACCAATGTTGTTCGTAGGATGAATACCTATCGAACCCATGTTGTTCCTAGTGAACCAATGTCGTTCTCAATTGAACCAATGTCGTTCTTAGGCTGAATCCCTATCGAACCCATGTCGTTCCTAGTGAACCAATGTCGTTCTCAATTGAACCAATGTCGTTCTTAGGCTGAATCCCTATTGAACCCAGGTCGAATCCCTGCGAAACCAATGTCGTTCTCAATAGAACCAATGTCGTTCTTAGGATGAATCCCTATAGAACCCATGTCATTCTCAGTAAACCAATTCACAATTTTGACCTTTTTAGCCAATCAATTTCCAATTTCCAATTTCCAATTTCCAATTTCCAATTTCCAATTTCCAATTTCCAATTTCAAATATCAAATTTCAAAATTCCAATTTCCAAAATTTGACCCTTTTGGTCATCCAATACCAATTCTAATAAATTTCTCTTGCGAGAGACCCTTTTTATAGGGAGAGTTCGAGGGAGCTCGTTCTTTTCGCATGCTATCCAATTCGTTCACTTAGCCCCTTTTCAAGGAGAGTTTGAAGGGACTCGTGTCTTTGTGAACCGTTTGCAAAACAAAATTCCAATTTCACACAAGGAACCCTTAGTTCAGGGAGAGCTTCGACGGAAGTTTGCTTTCCTTGTGACCATAATTTCGTACTAGGCCATTTCATCGTGAAGGACCCTCTTTTCAGGGAGAGTGTGATGGACTCGTTCCTTCATGACCGATTCACCGACCTCATCATTACCGGACCCCTTTCCATAAGAGAAGCCTAATGTTAGGAAGTTTTGACGAAAGCTTAATTTCTCTTCGAAAGTTCGTTTTGCAAACACCTCCTCTTCAGGGAAGAGAGGAGTAATTCCTATTTCCAATTTCTGAATCTTCTCCTTTGGGGAAAGGAGAAGAAAATTTTTGTCATGGGTGCATTGCGTTGTGCTTCAGATGCTTGCTCTCACCAAGGATTTCAAGAACATTTTGCCAATTTGTCATTAAATATTTGTTGATTTCAAAATTTTTATTATATAAAAACATTACTTCAGAATACCTTCAGTATTACTTTCGAAAGGACAAAGCTTTCGCAAAGAAGGATTCAAAATTCAAAATTTTTCTATTGGCCAACCAAAAGGATGAAGAATAAATCCCCGATATGGCCAGCAAAGGAAATTCAATATTAATGCAAAGCCATAAGTGATCGGTATTGATCGCAGTCAATGGCACATTTTTAAAGATCATTCTTGGAAAATAAAGCAGTCGAAATATCCTGGGTGATACAGAAAAATCCATTCAATCCCTACATCTCCTCAATCACCTAAAGCTGCAATTAAATATCTGCAAAAGGGATCTCTCAACTGTCGTCAAGATGAAGGCGAATTAGGCGAGTAGACCCCCGGGGCCAAAGAAGATTCGAATCATCTCCAAGATGACGGAGTTTGTGACGGATCCTTCCAGGGAAAGTTCAGAGCACCGTCAAGATGAAGGCAACTGCGATGGGCCTCCCGACAAACCCTAAAGGATATTTAATTTCTGCTATCATCAAGAGATTTCCAACCAAAGAGCCAATAACCGTCAATATAATCCCTGAGAGAAAAGAAGGATCGGAGCATCTCTGAGATGAAGGAGTTTGTGACGTACCCTTCTAAAAAAAAAAAAAGAGCGAGAGAAAAGTCAGGACATCTCCAAAATGAAGGATGATGTAATAAAATCCCCAAAAAAAATCCAAGAGAGCTTCAATTCTGCCAAAAAAGAAAAAAGTGGACAAAAAGATAATCTTGAGGAAAGAATCCCAGGATATCAGACCGCCAAATTTGCCAAAGAATCCTCTTTAAATTTTGTGAAATTCTATTATCAATATTCTTTCACCAATTGCTTTCACAATGTCAAGAATACTCTCTTTTCTGCTCATATCAAGGAAATTGATAGCTTCCTTGAAAGAAAGTCAATTGCAAGAAATCTGAATTCGAATCTTGATTCTACGGAGTTAAGCCCAGTCGAAGGTAATACTTCAGGTAGAAAAGAGGGATTATTTTCAAAACAATGTGCATCATTTTAAATTATTTTGAATCAACAATAATTTTCAAACATTCTGACAATATTTTCTAGCCATCCTGACGTGAAGCACGAGTTTGAGGTTCATCTTTGGCGCACCCTGACATCAGTTGTTATCCCTTTTAAGGACTTGATAACGGGAGTTTTCAAGATTCCTTCCCTTCTGTTGGTATAATCTGAGCGCATGGGCTCTCAAATTCGCACACTTCCCTGTGTCCCCACTGTCCCACCATAGACAGTCCAATTTCGGCTTGAGGTTAAGCCACCAATAATTTTCTCGCAAAAGGTCATCAATTTCAAAAGTTATTTAGTCTCAGCAATGAGGCGCCCAAAATCAAACCCCTTTTCAAGCTTTAGGGACCCCAATTTCATCCTTTTGCAAAACCCCTATCGGACTCATTGTGCGGAGATCCGAAGGTTCCATCATGGTTTCTTCCTTCGAGGATTCCATTCATTTTCCGCCCAATCAGGATAAGGGTACAAACCTGAGCCTCCTTTGATGAGGTATTTCATTTTCTGCCCAATCAGGATAAGGGTATAAACCTGAGCCTCCTTTGATGAGGTATTTCATTTTCCTCCCAATCAGGGTAAGGGTACAAACCTGAGCCTCCTTTGATAAGGTATTTCATTTTCCTCCCAATCAGGATAAGGGTACAAACCTGAGCCTCCTTTGATGAGGTATTTCATTTTCTGTCCAATTAGGATAAGGGTACAAACCTGAGCCTCCTTTGATGAGGTATTTCATTTTCCGCCCAATCAGGATAAGGGTACAAACCTGAGCCTCCTTTGATGAGGTATTTCATTTTTTGCCCAATCAGAATAAGGGTACAAACCTGAGCCTCCTTTGATGAGGTATTTCATTTTCCGCCCAATCAGGATAAGGGTGCAAACCTGAGCCTCCTTTGATGAGGTATTTCATTTCCCAATCTGGTTAAGGGTTAAACCTGAGCTTCGTTTCTACATGAGGTATTTTTTGTCTCGTCCAGGTTAATGGCAAAACCTGAATCTCACTTCTTTTGAGGCAAAATTTTTCTTCTGTATTCTCCATTTCATATCTACCATTTTCATCAGGGCTAATATTTTCATATCCAGTCAGATCCTTCTAACTGGGGCATTTTTATAGCCCAAATTTGGTGTGTTTTCTTTGCCACTAAGCTCGTCCTCAAGACAGCTTAGTAGCAAAGAGGGGCATCTGTAAACACCCCAAATTTTCCTCATCCATTCTCAAACAACCCTCCTCGTGTAGTGCCAACTCTGTTAGGTCAGTGTAGGAGTCAAACCCTGAGTCAGTTTCAGAAAAGCACCATTTTACCCATTTTCATTAGGAAAATTACCATTTTACCCCTAGGTCATCCCGGACCCCAGTCAGTCGGAGTCAACCAAGCTCATTGGTCAGTTCAAGACAGTTAGAATATCAGTCATCTCAAGCTCATCTGAGCTCACAATGAACAGACCATTTTCATTTCTGACCATTCCTGCCAAAATGGGATCATTTCTTCAAAAATGAGCTCATTTCTCACTCGAATCCAAGCCAATTGTCTCCAAGTCAGTCATTCCCAGTCAGTCATGTTCCCCAGAGTCTAACTTGAGCTCACCAGGAGTTCAAGTGCTCCAATTTCAGTTCAAAACCATTTCTAAGTGTTTAGGAGCCCATTTTAGTCCATTTCAGCTCTTTCAGCTGAAATTGAGCCGAGTTCAGTCAGTTGAGTTAGTGTTTGAGACTTGATTTTAGTTCATCTCAGTATTACTGACCTTTGTTTTAGCTCAAACCCAGTTCAGGTTCGTAATTGACTTCATTCCAATGACCATTCCATACCATTTCTCTAAAAATGGCAGCTTTTCTTGAAAATTCAGTTGGAAAGGTCAGTTGAGTCAGTGTCCGTTGAGTTCATTTGAGTTCTGAAACTCTAAAACCTAGCTCAATCCAGTTCATTTCAGTTGAATCAAGCTCAAACCCTAATTTTCAGTGTTACTCTAGCTTGGCAGAGCTCGAAAATCATTTCTTCAACCATTTTTGCAAATTTTGTCAATTTTAACACTTTTTGAACAGGTACAAGTGTCAATCGGGGTCTAACATCCAAAATTCTTCATTCAGGGTTAGCATTTCGAATAGCATTTCATGTCATTTCTCATCATTTCATATCATTTCTCAGCATTTCATAACATTTCATCACATTTCATTTCATTTTCGAAGTCCAGAACTCCAGCTTTATAAATTCCAATCCAGATTGAGTTTTAAAAGTTTTCAGAAATCAATTTCAAACCTCGGGTTTCCAAAATTGACATTTTTACCCCGAGAGTCTAAATTTGGAAATATTTTCTCAAGAAAAATAATATGGATTTCTTTCAAAATCAAATTTTCAAGTTTTACACTGGATTTGCTTCGCAATGAGCTATTGAACTTCAAAATCCGAGCTCGTTTCAAAAACTGCCAAAAATAGCTCATTTCGTTTGGAAATATTTTCTCGAGAAAAACAATCTGGATTTCTTTCAAAATTACATTTTTAAATTCTACATTGGATTTGCTTCGCAATGAGGTATTGAACTTCAAAATCCGAGCTCGTTTCAAAAACTGCCAAAAATAGCTCGTTTTGTCTGAAAATAGATTTGGAAGCATTTTCTCAACAAAAACAATTTGGATTTCTTCCAAAATTAAATTTTTAAATTCTACATTGGATTTGCTTCGCAACGAGGTATTGAACTTCAAAATCCGAGCTCGTTTCAAAAACAGCCAAAAATAGCTCGTTTCATCTGGAAAGTTTCTGAAAAGACTATTTTACCCCTTTAATCGTCAAAATGAATTTCAAAAGTGGAATTTGGACCCACTCTGAGATGGCCCATCCATTTGCATTTTCTGTTTTAATTTATAAAAAAAGAAAAAAAAAATTACCTTTTTTCTTTATTTTTTTTGTTTGTTTTATTTTTTATTATTTTATTTTCCTAAGGTGGGACCCACAAGGGGGTCGACCACCCTAGCCCATTTCCTTTATTTCTTCCTCCATTTTCTTTTTTATTTTTATTTTTATTTTTATTTTTATTTTTATTTTTATTTTTATTTTTTTTTACTTTCCTTTTTTTCTTTCTTTTCTTTCTTTCTTCTTTCTTTTTCTTTCTTTCTTTCTTTCCTCCTTTCTTTCCTCTCCCAGCCACTCACGTATACCCTATCCAGCCCCTTCTCTTCCTCTTTCCCTCTCCTTTTCCTCCCTTTCTTTCCTTTTCTTTCTCCCCTCTTCTTTCCTTTTCCTTTTCCTCCTTCCCTTCCTTACTCTTTTCTTCCTCCAAAGCCATACGGCTGTAGCCTTGGGCATTACACAGCCTTCTTCATTAATCAATGGTAACTTAGGGAAAGATATCATCTTTCCTAAGTTACCAATCAAAAACAAAAGGAAAAAAAAAGAACGGCTGGCCTCCCAAGCTCAATTCACGTCTCTCTCTCTCTCTCCCTTGAACTCTCTCTTTCTCACCCCTTGGCTGCAGCTTCCAGCCATTGAAACAACACCCTTGCAGCCCTCAGCAGCACCAACTGGAAGCCTCCACGCACAGCACCATTACAACCATCGATCACAGCATCTGCAGCCTTCTCCATTGGCTGCAGCAAGACCCCAAGCTATCCTTGGCTGCAACTCCCAGCCATTGAAGCCACCTCCAGAGCTCCTTTCTCCAACCACAACAGCCACAGCAGCTCTCCCCTTGGCTGCAACTTCCAGCCATTGAAACTCCACCAAGCATCTTCAGCCAGCACCTACCACCACAGCCCACCTTGCCATCTTCAGCCAACACCTACCATCACAGCCCACCTTGCTGCATCTTCAGCTAGCTTCCCCTTTGAAGCTCCATGCCCAGCAGCAAGACCTTCACAGCCATCTCCTTTGAAGCAGACCCTCTTCAGGTCACATCTTCAACAAGAACCTCCAAGGAAGCTCCCTCCTTCATCGGTGCAGCAGCCTCCCTCAAGCCATAGCTCCAGCCGGTGCCACCTCTTCCAAAGGCTCCCACAGCAGCCATTGCTGCCATCGCTCCAGCTCACCAACAGTGCCGCCCTATTGCCATTCTCACGCCCAGATCCCTCTTGCAGCCCCTTCAAGTCCAAGATTTCAAATCTTCATCAGCAAAAGTTTCAGCACCCGTTCCAACACTTGCAGACGCCAACCAGCGTTCCAGGTCTCCATAGCTGCAACTGCTCCCAAGGTAAGGCCTATTCACGTTTGTGTCAATCATGCCACGTGCTGTATGGTTTGCCTCTTGATGGTCTATCGAAATAAGACCCTCTTGGTGATGCTAGATGATAGGAAACAATGAGAGTTTGCTTGTTTTTTTTTTTTTCTTTTACTTTTCATGATAATGCATACATAAATGAGAGGATTCATCCAGCCAATGGATTGAACCCCTCATTTCAATTGCTATATCAAATCAATATTTTGCCTCCATGCTTTTCCTGTGTTTTGTTTTCATATAAATGGTATAATTTAGGTATTGCTTTTGATTTATTTCATTAGATATATTTCATTAGTTCATTAATGCATATCTTGTTAGTTTATAGGTTTTACATTTAGGCATGTAGTCCAGTTATGATTTCATGTAAAGATTTTCATTCAAAAATATTAAAAATTTTATGATAGATGTTATTATTTTTCTATGATCTTTTGCCAAAAATTTGAATTTGTTCAAGTTTCGGAACCCTTCTAAACCAACCAAACCCTAAATTGGGTTTTCTGTCTCTCTGAGATTTCAATTCCTGTTTTAACAGACAAGAACCTTCGTAGTCTCCCTTGTGGGGGATTTGAATCATTCTTCAAAAATCACAGTGGATTCATAATGGAATCTACTAGTGATCTGGAAATTTTGAAGTTTTTCCAAGTAATTTTGACCACTGTCAAAAATCGTATTTCTCAGACTCTTGGGAAAGTCTGGATTTTCTTTCGTCAGGGTATAGACAGACCCTAATGCATCAAGTCCGCCAAATCTGTAACCCGTATGGAAAAACTTTCAACATTAAAGTTGTTCCTAACATAATTTCATGTCATTTTCCAAAATTGGGAAATTTTTGGATCTGTTTCATTATTTTTCCCTGATTTTATATTTCTGTCTAACAGATTCCAATGTCCAGAAATTCCAGAGATTTAGGTCTCTGATAACAGTGTGGCCTTTTCCAAACCATAACCCGAATCCCAATGGTGTCAAAAGATCAAATCTTCCTCTCTTTGTCAGGGACATTTTCCCACAATTTCAGCCATTTCCCCATCTGTCTGCAATTTTTCCCACATTTTCTACCGAAATCTGTCTGTTTCCTTCATTTACTAGAGTCGTCGGATTCCGATCCGACTTGCCGGAGTGGCACAGCTCCGACCATAGGTCAAAAACAGAAAGTGTAAAAATAAAAAATTCTTGCCTTACTGTCCTCTGTCACCCCATAAAATTTGGAAAATTGTTATGGAAATTTGATATCCTAAACCCTCTTTAGAATCAACATTTTAGGCAAAAATCACAAAATTTAGGGTTTTTATTTGAATTTCCATATTTAAAAATATAAAAAAATTAGATTTTCGAGATCCATTATGTTTCTAGGGTTATTTTAGGTGTCCATGCCAAATTTGGCTTAATTCCAAGTTCATTTGCTCCATGTGTTAGTTTATCTTTAAATTACGAAGCGAAAATCAGGCGAAAATCAGGTTAAATTTGATATTTATGATATTTTCGCCATTTTAGGGTTTTTATCATGTACATAAGCATGTAGAATCATATTAGGGTTAATTTTAATGTCATTTTCATTTCATATTTTTCAATTTTACAAAATTTATTTCAGAAAACCCTGGTTTCAAGGCCATAGTCTTGTTATCGGGGGTATTTTGGACATTTTGGCCTAAATTTCAAAATTTCAATTTCAAATTCTCCAAAATTTCATGCATATCATCATATTTTATCATATTATGTTTGATTTATTTCAATTGATTTTCAAATTTTCAAATTTACAAAAAATTCTTTCAGAAAACCCTAATTTCAAGGTCATCAGGGGTATTTTGGTCATTTTGACCTCAATTTCGAATTTTGAAATTTATTCATTATTTATCATGTTTATATCAAAGGGGGTATGAATCTGGGTTTATATCTGAATAATATCCGATAATTTTTCATATTTTCGGATAAATTCAGAAAAACCTACATTTTTGTGCTAACCTTATTTTCCAGTTTTGCAGGAATATTCAAGAAGAAGTCTTAGCCATTTTATTTCTTTTATTTCAATTCAATGTAAAAAATCAATGTAATATTTGGAATAAGAGTTACATTTCTGCTTAGAATAGGGTTGCATTGCATATAGTTTAATTTCTGCAAAATTTTAATATGTGATGTATGATTCATGCACATTATTTCAAATTCACTATGGTTTACACGAATGGCACGTGCACAAGCTTTTATGGAGTTTATAAACTCGGTGGGATTCGTATTTATGGCCATAGTCAGAATACGAAGAAAACCAAGATTTATGATCTTCGTATTAGCCGCATTCAGCCTACACACTTAGGCTAACTTCAAAATGCACTGCATTTTTTAAAGTTTTAAAAGGATTTCCCAATTCCTCAATGAAATTCCCTTTTCAAATTCATATTCATTCATTCATATCATTCAAATTGCATTATTCTCAAATTCATTTTCCAATTTCAATTTCAGAAAATTCAGCTTTCTCAAGAATTCCCAAGTCTTTCTCAGGATCTGATTTTCTCAAAATCCTGAGTTTTCAAAAGAGATTTCAAAACATTTTCCAAGTTCACACCAAGATTTTCCAATGTTTTAAAATTCTCAAATTTCAAAATCCCAAGTTTTCAAAAATCGATTTTCTCAGATTTCCTATTTTCCTGAGAACCCAGTTTTCCTGAGAATTCATTCTCCTTTTCAGAAATCCTTTTCCAATGAATTTCCTGATTTTCCCAGCATTTCTCAAATCCATTTTCTCATAAAATCAATTCCAAGTTTCCAATCTCAAAACCAATTTTCTCAGATTTTTAAGCTTTTCTGAGAAATCACTTTCCAATGCAAATTTCTGATTTTCAATGAACTTCAATGATTTTCCCAGGAATCCCAATTTCAAGTACTTTTCCAATCATTTTTCCAGCATATTTCAATTTTCCAAAGCAAACATCATATTTTCTCAAACTTGCATTTTTTAAAAATTCCATAGCACAAGCCTGATTCTTTGTGCATTCTAGGAAAAATAGAGCATAATTTAGATATTTGAGTCAAAGTTAAAGCACATAATTGATCCTTGGTTCAATTACCCCTGGTAAAGGCGCCAGGAACGGTTGAACCTCGTACTGACAGGCGGATCCCATTCCACGGAATTTTCCCACAAATTTTTAAAACGGAGGCGAGTAATTTTCAAAAACCAATTTCAAAACTTTGGTCGAGTTTGACTCGCGAAATTCGCTTCTCTCTCGCAAGGGAGGGGAAAAATTTTGCGATGATAACAGGCACAAAAATATTTCTCAGAAAATGTTCTAGAATATTCTAGAATATTCTGGCACCTTCTAGCATCTTTAAGGACCTTCCAGCTCCTTCCAGCACCTTCCATGGAAGGGATTTCTGAAAAGCCAAGGGGTATAAGGGTAAAAGTGAAACTTGGGGCCCAAGTTTCACTTCCTATAAATAGAGGAGCCCCCCTCTCTCTAAAAATCGCCAACCCCTCTCTCTCTCCTCCTTTTCCAAACCTCCCCTACCTAGCCTAGCCCACCTGAGCCCACCTGACCTGGTCTGAGCCTGCCTGACTTAGCCTGAGCCTGCTTGACCTGGTCTGAGCCTGCCTGACCTGGTCCTAACCCACCTGACCTAGATCTGAACCTACTTGACCTAAGTCCAAACCCAGTTGACTTGACTTGAACCTGGTTTGGTTCAAAGTCAAAGTCCAAGTCCTTTTTCGTGCGAAGTTCGAAGTTGATCCTTTTTCCAAATCGAGCCTCGTTCGAAGCGTTTGAAGCAATCAGAGTCGTTTCTTCCTCAAATTGAAGTAAGTTCGCTTCATTAAACCATCTCTCTCAAGTATTTGATTGTTTGTATATAGCATATACTTTCTGAAATAGTATCTTGCTTTAGTTCTTGGTTGAGCCCTCTAGGACGCTTCGGTGTTCACGCGCTCGCCTCGTAACTATTGTCGGATATATATGTTCGAATGCGCAGTATATGCGTTCTTCAAAAATAGTATCTCACCCTAGTTTATGGTTGAGCCCTCTAGGACACTCTGGTGTTCAATCGCTCGCCTCGTAACTATCGTTGGATACAGATCTAGGTGTATATCTGTTGATTCTGCCGATGCGTCTTATATCGCACAGGCTATGTAATTTACCTTTGTCGTCGCGTCGTATGATGCCAAGGCTCCCTGCTTTCTGTACTTCCGATTAAAGCACTTCCGATTATGCATTTACTTATGCCGTCGCGTCGAACAATGCCAAGGCTCCTGCTTTCTACAATGTATTTACTTACGTCGTCGCGTCGAACGATGCCAAGGCTCCTATTTTGTTATATATGTAGAATATTTCGTTCAATTACACAACCTGAATAATAGTATATGCATTTCCTTTACGCCGCCGTTGTATAAAGCACAGGCTTATGCTTATATTACATATATGGCGCGTAAGTGAGCGTTCAAATGGAGATCAAATCGCCAATGCGATTCCCTTACCGCTCCTTGTGCAAGATTCTGCTTGACGAATGAAGCCCCTATTGGAAAGGCTTTGCCTTTTGGCAAAATGCTCTTTAAGTAAAGACTAAGTCAATTACGTATGGCCTGGCTATGGCCAAGGGTTCCTACAACCTTGATGGATGCAAAGTACGCACAACGGTGCGCATCCATTTCCCGAATTAAGCGTGGCGATTTCCTACCAAAGAGGGGAGATGCCGCTGAAATAGATAAAAGAAACGCACGCTTTCTCCGTAAAAGAGAGGAAGTGCTGCTGAAATTTCTGAAGAAGCTAAGAATAGCTCAGAAAGAACGTAGCAGGATACTCTGACATATAGCAGAGTGCTACCCAGTTCATGGTTTGCCCTCTACAACGTAGAAGGGTTCGTCGCACCACTGCCAGTAGAGCATGGGAGGTGCTGACGAAATGGTCGGCAGAAGAGCTGTCGGAACCAATGGAACGGCATAATGATGTCCGTTGATGGAACGATGCCAGATCGGCTCGTATCCTTGTGCCTGCAAGGGCACCTTGCTCGTAAGGGCCGCTGAGCCGGAGTAGAGGTTGCGCCTTGGCTAGGTTTGGACTCGTTGCGTAAAAATACGCCGAGTAGCCAATCTATTTAGATTGAGTCATATGCATGCTCATTGAGAACGGTTACGCAACCAGACTCGTAAGGGCCGAAGAGCCAGAGTGTGTTGTTTCCACCCAAAGAGGTGTGATGCTCGCGGTGGCCGAAGTGCCAAGAGCGGTGTTCTGCATGAATATGAATAAGACTTAAGGTCGCACATACCCCGCGGTTGAAAATCGTGTTAGTAGTACCCCCTCAGTAATGACTGTGTTGAGGCGGACTGAATGGGGTCGGGTACATACTCCCGTAGTGCTGAAAGCATGGGCTGCCTAAATGGCATGCAGATTCTGTCCAAGTATTTTTTCTGGATTTTCTCTCTCTGTCTAACAGATTCCAATGTCCAGAAATCTCAGAGATTTAGGTCTCTGATAACAGTATAGCATTTTCCAAACCATAACCCAAATCCCAATGGTGTCAAAAGATAAAATCTTCCTCTGTTTGTCAGGGCCGTTTTCCCACAATTTCAGCCTTTTTACTATACATATTCCATTTTTCCCATATTTTCTTACGAAACCTGTTTGTATCCCCTAAATCCTAGAGTCTTCGTATTCCGATCCGACTTGCCGGAGTGTCACAGCTCCGAAAATAGGTCAAAACCAAAAAGTGTAAAATGAAACAATCCTTGCCTTACTGTCCTCTGTCACCCCATAAAATTTGGAAATTTTTTATGGAAATTGGATATCCTAAATCCCCTTTAGAATCAACATTTTAGGCAAAAATCACAAAATTTAGGGTTTTTATTTGAATTTCTATATTTAAAAATACAAAAAAATAGATTTTCGAGCTCCATTATGTTTCTAGGGTTATTTTAGGTGTCCATGCCAAATTTGGTTTAATTCCAAGTTCATTTGCTCCATGTGTTAGTTTATCTTTAAATTCAGAAGCGAAAATCAAGTTAAATTTGATATTTATGATATTTTCGCCATTTTTGGGTTTTTATCATGTACATAAGTATGTAGAATCATATTAGGGTTAATTTCAATCTCCTTTGCATTTCATATTTTTCAATTTTACAAAATTTCTTTTAGAAAACCCTGGTTTCAAGGCCATAGTCTTGTTATCGGGGGTACTTTGGTCATTTTGACCTAAATTTTGAAATTTCAATTTCTAATTCTCCAAAATTTTCATGCATATCATCATATTTCATCATATTATGTTTGATTTATTTCATTTGATTTTCAAATTTCCAAAATTTATAAAATTTCTTTCAGAAAACCCTGATTTCAAGGTCATCAGGGGTATTTTGGTCATTTTGACCCCAATTTCGAATTTTTAAGTTTATTTTCAAAATTTATTCATTATTTATTATGTTTATATCAAAGGGGGTATGAATTTGGGTTTATATCTGAATAATATCTGATAATTTCCCATATTTTCGGATAAATTCAAAAAAACCTACATTTTTGTGCTAACACTGTTTTCCAGTTTTGCAGGAATATTCAAGAAGAAGACTTAGCCATTTTATTTATTTATTTTATTCAATTCAATGTAAAAAGCAATGTAATATTTGGAATAAGAGTTACTTTTCTGCTTAGAATAGGGTTGCATTGCATATAGTTTAATTTATGCAAATTTCAATATGTGATGCATGATTCATGCACATTATTTCAAATTCACTATGGTTTACACGAATGACACGTGCACAAGCTCTTATGGAGTTTATAAACTCGGTGGGATTCGTATTTATGGTCATAGTCAGAATACGAAGAAAACCAAGATTTATGATCTTCATATTAGCCACATTCAGCCTACACTCTTAGGCTAACTTCAAAATGCACTGCATTTTTCAAAACTTCAAAAGGATTTCTCAATTCCTCAATTGAAATTCCCTTTTCAAATTCATATTCATTCATTCATATCATTCAAATTGCATTATTTTCAAATTCATTTTCCAATTTCAATTTCAGAAAATTCAGTTTTCTCAAGATTTTCCAAGTCTTTCTCAGGATCTGATTTTCTCAAAATCCTAAGTTTTCAAATGACATTTCAAAGCATTTCCCAAGTTCAAATCAAGATTTTCTTATGCTTTAAAATTCTCAAATTTCAAAATCCCAAGTTTTCAGAAATCCATTTTCTCAGAATTCCCGTTTTCCTGAGAATTCATTTTCCCTTTCAGAAATCCCTTTTCTAATGAACTTCCCGATTTTCTCAAAATTTTCAAATCGATTTCTTCAGAAAATCCATTCCAAATTTCAAAATCGATTTTCCAAAGTTCAAATTTTCCTAAGAATTCATTTCCCAAATCAATTTCTGATTTCCAATGAAATTCAATGATTTTCCCAAGAATTCAATTTTCAAGCACTTTTCCAACCATTTTCCAAATGCATTTCAATTTTCTAAGCAAACATCATATTTTCTCAAACTTGCATTTTTCAAAATTCCATAGCACAAGCCTGATTCTTTGTGCTTTCTAGGAAAAATAGAGCATAATTTAGATATTTGAGTCAAGTTAAAGCACATAATCGGTCCTTGGTTCAATTACCCCTGGTAAAGGCGCCAGGAACGGTTGAACCTCGTACCGACAGGCGGATCTCATTCCATGGAATTTTCCAGCAAATTTTCAAAACGGAGGCGAGTTAATTTTCAAAATAATTTTCCAAAACTTTGGTCGAGTTTGACTCGCAAAATTCATTTCTCTCTCGCAAAGGAGGGGAAAAATTATGCGATGATAACAGGTTTGGCGATCGTGATGGGACCTGTCTTCGCCTGATCAATTATGTGTTTTAACTTAGCCCAATTGTCAAAATTATGTTCTATGGAATGTCAGCTTTAATTCCTGATATCATGTGAACCTAGGAGCCTAGACTTGAACCCAGCTGACATGGATTGCATGTAGACTAGGCATGGTTTGGTAGGACCATATTGAGGAGAATTATGCATGCTCACTTAGACTTAGGTCTGAAATACAACACTCCTCAATCTAGGACTTGTATGAAAACAATGTTTGCTTCTTCAAAAAATTTCAAAATTCTATCTCTTTAGGACTTAGAGCCCTCTGTTCGCCTGCATGTGATCATATTTCAAAAACCACCCCACCTATGTCTACCCGGTCTTCATGTTGCTGGGCTCTCTTCCAAAACCATAGTTCGGGACAGAGTCTCACAACTGGGCCACTTATTTGGGCTAACGCCCCCCTACCACGTACCAAGGGCCATAGTCCAACGTATATCGGCAGGCGCTCAAGGATGTTGGGAAAACACAAGCCTAGACCTGGAGATGATGTTTTATGCCACGTACATCGAGCCTCGGCTCGAGTATATCGGCATAGCATGATTGGACATAGTTGATCTGAGTCTAGAGTCAGGATTAGGGTCCTAAAGCTCTTTCAAAATCAATGCATTTAGAGTTGGCTTCTTAGGGATTGTTGTATGTGCATAATTGTTTGTAATTGAATGTATGATATTCATTTTCGCCTTATTTTCTCATATTTTTCCCAATTTTTCCAAAATACCGAACAATTTTCCAAAATCCCTCATTTTTCATCTTTTGTGAAATATCTCCTTTTTCTCAAAAAACACTGGACGATTTTTCTAAATTATCCACCTTTTCCTTTAAAACTCCAAGAGATTTTCCATTCTTTCGTTCCTCTGGACTTCGAATTTCCAGCTTTCATTTTATCCTGCCTGGAACTTTCAAAATTCTTGTATTTTTCCAAAGTCTAATTCCTGTCTTCTTGTCTTTCAGTCCAATGGCATCCAGTCAGCTCGATTCTGTTTTTCCTGAGGGTCACATCTCCTACGAGGTGCGACAAAGTCTTCCTGAGCATCGATCTCTTAGCACCAGACCCTTCTTCCTCCGGTGGTACTATGTCTGGTTCAAAAACTTCTCCTTTATGTTTTCGGACCACTTGAGCGATTGCGGGTTGGAATTGGCATCTGCAGTGGGAAAGTTGACAGTCAACGGCAATCTGATTTATGCACTGGCAGAGCGGTGGAATCCGCGCACTTGCACGTTCTGGTTCTCGTGGGGCGAGATGACACTACTGATGGATGAATTTTCAGAGATTATGGGACTGCCTGAGCCAGCCGGTCAGCCTGGAGATCCGTTAGAGCAGCAGTTTCTGATCAATGTCAAGGGTCTGGACCCCAAAGATGTCGTAGCTCGCATGACAGGGCGCAAGTCTTGGCCACTGATTGAAGAAAATGGGAATGAGTACGTGAGCCTGATCGAGATCTACCGACAGTATGGAGAATTTGCAGAAGTCAGCTCGCTGTCCAGAACAGCTCGAGAGAGAATTCAGCATGCGATGGTTTTGTGCACTGTGGGACTTGCTTTCTTTCCAGACGGACAGAACTATGTGGATGTCAGAATAGTTCAGCTTTTGAGGAGATGGGGAAGTCGACAGACCAGCCGTCTTTCGATAGCCATGGTCGCGCTTGCTTTTCTATACAGAGGACTGACCCGCTTCACACTTGGAGAGTCCATCTTAGTCGAGGGATGTACTTATGCTCTTTAGTCTTGGTTCCTTCAGCATGTACCGACCAGAGCTAGTTCGTTCAGATACAATGGCAAGGAACTTCTTCCAGTTGCGTGGTACCGATTCATGATCGACTATCTGCAGGAAGAAGAAGTGGTGTGGGACTATTTTGATCGAGAATTATCGCCTCCCAGATACACCTATGCATATGGCAAGAGATTCAAGTTGCTTGGTTCATTCTTCTGTGATTACTATCACCCAGAGCGGTGTGTTTGAGAGTTTTCTCAGAGACAGAAGCACATAGAGATGCGGCTGCTATCAGGAGTCGTGCCAGAGTTCGACCTTACATCAGCACAGTGGTCCGGAGCATACCATTCTGCCAGATATGGCTGGGACTCTTTTGTTACTCTTCCGCTTTTTCCCGGTCCTCGTGTCTATGCTAGTTATAAAGAGTGGTGGCAAATTGTCTGTCCGCCCCCTCTTTCCCAAGTTTATTATTGATGCAATCATGTTTTCTTTCAATAAATAAAAATCTTCCAAATTCTTCAATTCTTGGTTGGACGACCTCGCCTAGGTAACAAGGCATGATTTTCAGTTGTTTATTTTCTTTGCAAAGGAATGACAACACAATTGTCGTAATCCCAGCGACGACTCAATCCCTAGTAATGGGATATTCTTTCAATTGTCTACCAAAATTCTCAGCAAATATCTTTCTTCCAGTCAAAATCTCTTTCGAAAGCTTAACCCTCAATCTTGCCCTGCAGAGAACATTCGTGACATTCAATGGTTCAGACAAGGTCAGGGAAGAAAACTGCACCGGTTGAAGGCATCGCATATTCAACAACTTCGGACGAAGAGATGGATTCCCCATGCTCGGGGAAAAATCAAGGGCAGCAGGTTGAGGATGACATTGATCCTCAGATGTAAGCCATGTTCAAGAAGATGATGACCAAGATGCTGGCAGAGCAAGCTGAAGCCAGTACAGAGAAAACACAGGTAAAGCAAAAGGCAAAAGGTCGGACAGTCAAGAAAGCCGCGAAGATATCTAAAAAGCATACCCAGAATATTGATACAACTGATGAAGAGGGATCAACAGAGGATTCAGATGAAGAGTTTGAGACTCAACAGGCATTCCGCAAATCTACTCAGGGGCAGGGGTCAGCCCACAGATTCAAAGAGCAGTCTGTTAATGACTCTGACCAGCCGTAGTTCAAAGATGTGGTCAGAATGCTTCGAGACCTGCAGGCCCGCGACAAGGGCAAGAAAGTCTTCACCAGCGAAGATGTAACGCCCCAACTTTTTATAGTAAATTTTTTTTTTTAAATAGCGGAAGTGCGAAAAAAATACAATTCGGGCGCATTACAGGGTAAAACAGAGAAGTACTAAACATACCATTCAATAATTGAAACATTAATGTTATTAATTACATCCCATAACAGAAATGTAAATCTACTAATCAGAGTTCAAACATAAATTACTGAATAAATGAGATCTCTTGGCTTTATCCAAAACGACACCCCGATGCTCCAATTAGTTGCTACCTGAAAAACATTTAAAGCAGAAGGGTCAGACTCCCCTGTCTGCGTAAGAAGCATTGTATTTATATATGGTGCTCAGTGACCTGTGTACAAATATGTGCAAGTACTGCAGATATAACTAGCATGGAAGTTTATAACATTCTAAGAAGATGATTATGCTTTCTAATTCATGATACAGTGCAAAAGATGACTGAACTAGATGTATATTTAACCCCATTAGTACCAGCTGTAGATTCCACAAGTTTTACTAAAGTCAACTCAACAGAATGTAATTCTTTAGAGATAAGTTTCTAAACTTAAATTATTTAATGCTTATCTTACTCTTACCCTGTGGGTACGCACAGGCATAGACCTCGTAGCGGACTGAGACCATACGGGGGTCTATTATTTAATAACCCGTATGACTAGCCGTACGAATATCCAAAGGGGACGGTCAGTGACCGAGAGAGAACTCCCTAGTGGCTAGAACAAAAATTAGGATGCACCCTGTACTTCTGCAGAAGACTTGGATCTACCACCTAGGACATACTGGTAGTCCTGGTCCCCTAACTTCGTGGACTGGGGACCGGGTGAGATGCCTAGCTCTCACAAGAACAAGAATGTCCACGAAGCTTGTACCACCTACCCTCTCCAAGGTAGACCATGGGTCCAGTAACATACACCATCTTTCAGGTGTACCCAGAGCCTTGGGAAACCAGTAACATATACCATTTTCTGGTATACCCAGAATCCAACATTTAATTTATATGTGTATAAATTTTCATTTTTGTTTGTTTGGATCTAGTAACATACATCTTCTTTCATATGTACCCAAAACCCTGGGAAACCAGTAACATATACCATCTTTCAGGTATACCCAGAATCCCATATTTAATATATATGTGTATAAATTTTCATTCTTGTTTATTTGGATCCAGTAACATACATCTTCTTTCAGATGTACCCAGAACCCTGGGAAACCAGTAACATATACCATCTTTCAGGTATACCCAGAATCTCATATTTAAGTTATGTGTGCATATTTTTAATTTTATTTATTCTTATATGCAAGTCATTGCACCACAGGGGACTTTCAAAACCCCAATTCATACTCAGGTTGATCTTAGTATATGCATATTACCCATCGAATGCCTCAAAGGCACCAACAACAATTTCTCATAATTCTGGTTCAACTTTGTGTCGAGTACTTAAACATTCGGCATTTTCAGTTTTGTTTATGATCTTGAGTGTACGTTTCGTACCCCCATTGGTTATGCCGCAACATGGCATTATCCAACTTTATCATGTGTGTTCCATGTATTGGACATAATCCTAAAGTCCATAGGTGAATCACATATCTAGTTTACCATCGAAACTATTTCCTTTATAGATATTTCAGTTGCATTTCACCTAAAAAGTCTTTAGAAAACTTTTCTAAAAGAACCCTTCATGAAAATCATTTTAGAAAACTCTTTACTCAATTTTTCATGCTTATTAGTCGACTAATAGGCTCACAGGTCGACCAACCATTTTGGCTTCAAATCTTCTACGCAAAACATTATTTTTTTAAAAATTAGTCGACCGAAGAATTTATCAGTCGACCGGACAGAATGTCTGTTTTCTGGAAAAATTTAGCAGCAGTCGACTGAAGGGTTTATCAGTCGACTGATCATAAAATTAGTCGACCGAAAGTTTTATCAGTCGACCGGACAGAATGTCCGTTTTCTGGAAAAATTTAACAGCAGTCGACTGAAGGGTTTATCAGTCGACTGATCATAATATCAATTTTCTGGAAATTTTAGCATCAGTCGACTGAAGGTTTTATCAGTCGACTGATCAAAATATCTGTTTTCTGGAAAAATTTTAGCATCAGTCGACTGAAGGTTTTATCAGTCGACTGAACAGAATGTCTGTTTCCTGGAAATTTTAGCAGTAGTCGATTGAAGGTTTTATCAGTCGACTGAACATATTATCAGTCGACTAACTATTGTTCCAGTCGACTAATTTTGCCGTTTTCCTGTAACTTTTAAAAGGGTTTATCCTTTTATTTTTCAAACATTTTGATCATTCTAAATGGACTGTTTTGCCACCACTTTCATCCTCAATGTATGGAATCTTTCAACTATAGATATGAGTGCATTCCACACTCAAAAACATCGAATCCAATCGAATTACCCAATAGAAATGATATATCTTTATTTTATCATGATGTGAAATAGCAATCACGTATACATAACTTCAGACTTGATTAAAACCATTCAATCTACAAAGTATGAAAGGTGTATTGAACAAGAAAATACAACCAAACAATAATTTCATGAATAATAATCTGAGGTACTTAAGGTTCCACGCCATTTGCCTACTTTATTTTTGTTTCGATCTTGAATCCGTCATGGCTAACACCCACACCAAAAATATATGCATTTTCCTACATAGATTCGAAACTGTAGGTTTTGATATGAGTACTACATATCACCAGGCATACACATAGGAACAAAATGCCCTTACAAAGAACACCACAGTGCCCCAACGTTGGCCAAGGGTGAGAACCATTGGTTGAACCACTACATATTAACCTATTGGCGAGTAGGTGTTTCAGCTCATGCCACCTGGGTCTCGAGGCCCTAAACGCACCTACATATAGATGGTGCTTGTCGCGTAAACTCCATGATATTGCAACATAGATGTGCAACAAGGCATCGACCACTTACATACAAATAGCAATGCTCCTTACCTCTTTGGAGTCTCACGACGGAAAGGCTGCAACCCCTTCTCTTCGTTAGAGCCTCACCCCACGTCGATAATGGATGTTCACGCGTTCAGCAAGGGAGGTCCACACAGTCCAACAATGGAGGTCGACCACCACCGTGAGAGAGAGTGGGAGAGAGAGAGAGAGAGAGAGAGAGAGATACGTCTAATGTAACTCCTTACCAAAAATCTCTTCTTTAACTCTTCTATTTAAGGGGAAGTTACTAAATTTTCAAAGCATTAAATCTTCACTCAAATCTCACGTTTTTTGTGGGTGATGTCTATTTCCAACAATGCCCCCTCCTCTCTTTGGCATGATTTCCTCTATCTTCCCTCACTATTTGCTTTATGGGTACCCCTCTTCCATGTCACATGGGATTCTCCTTAATCCTTGGTAGAGCTAGATGGAAAAGCCAAAAATTTAGGCTTAACTTAATCCCACGTTTTTACCCTTTTCACCAAGGTAGAAAACATCACTTTCTTGTGACAAAAAAAATTTAATTTGTGCACAGGGGGTTTTGAATTGAGGTTGCAACTCTACAACACTATGTGTCCTACCATAACTCCACTTCACCACTTATTGTTTACTTTTGCGAAAATATTCTTTTTATGTCATATTGGGACGTTTTTCCTTGTTGATGGATTTCTTTCATTTTCAAGTGGATTTTTCACCCGTTGGTTTTAATCTTGCACTCGCTTACTTTAAATGTGCTTCGAATCTCACGCTATCATCCCGAAACCATCGGGTTTCCTTACTTGGACTCGTGAACCGGGTCGGATCATCGGATCTCGCCAAGATCCGGATCCAAAACCACTTGTGAGAGTGTGTTATCGGTTTCATTCTAGAAACCACAAGTCATAAAAATTGTACTGCCTAACTTAAAATCTTACTATTTCACATAACGGGTCCCTTTTATTCATTTAGAATTTCATAAATTTCACGTTTTACATCCTTCCCCTCTAAAAAGAAATTTCGTCCGCGAAATTTGTAATACATATCAATCAAACAATTGTGGGTATTTGTCCTTCATTGCTGCTTCCGGTTCCCACGTGCATTCTTCTAAGCCATGATGTCTCCATCTCACTTTGACTAATGGGATAATCTTATTTCGTATCACCCGCTCACTAGGATCCACGATTTCAATCGGTCTCTCTTCTACGGTCAGATCTTCTTGCACACTGATGTCCTCGAACTGAATCACGTGTGACGGATCTTGAATGTATTTTTTCAACATTGATACGTGAAATACATTATGAATCTTGGCAAGTTGAGATGGTAACTCAACTCGATAAGCAGTTTCGCCAATCCACTCCAATGTCGGGAAATGTCCGACATATCTAGGACTCAACTTTCCCTTCTTTCCGAATCTAAAAACGCTCTTGGTCGGCGATACCTTGACAAACACTGCATCTCCCACTTCGAAACTAAGCTCTCTGCGTCGCTGATCCGCATAGCTTTTCTGTCGACTCTGTGCTACTCTAAGTCGATCTCGTATCTTCTGTATTTATTCAGTGTAATGTTGAAGTACCATTGGTGACTCAACTGTTCTTTCACCAACTTCATCCCAATACACTGGTGACCTACAAGGCCGCCCATACAGTGCTTCGAAGGGCGCCATGCCAATACTCGCATGGTAGCTATTATTGTAGGCGAACTCTGCTAGTACCACGTGAGCATCCCATTCGCCTTTCCAATCCAACATACAGGCACGTAGCATGTCCTCCAGTGCCTGTATGGTCCTTTCTGACTGTCCATCGGTTTGTGGATGAAAGGCAGTGCTGAACTTCAATTTAGTTCCCAATGCATTTTGTAACTGACCCCACAGTCGTGAGGTAAACCGAGGGTCTCTATCAGATATGATCGAGACATGCACCCAATGTAGTCGTACTATCTCCTGGATATACAGGTCGGTCAAGCTCTCAAGTGACTGATTCTTCCTCATCGGTAGGAAATGTGCTGACTTAGTGAGTCGGTCAACCACTACCCAAATAGAGTCATGGTTCTTTCGGGTTCACGGTAACCCTATCACAAAATCCATCGTGATATGTTTCCATTTCCATTGAAAAATTTCCATCAGCTGCATCGTTCCTCCTGGCCTTTGATGCTCGATTTTGATTTGTTGACAAGTCAAGCACTTTGCGACGTATCTAGAATGATAGCAAAAATTAGCATAATTCTGTTCTTATATCATAGAAAGAACAACCTAATTAGAACACATAAATTTTTCTCGTGAATTGGTTACCTTGCAACATCGCGCTTCATACCATTCCACCAGTACCAGTATTGAAGATCTTTGAACATCTTGGTACTGCCCGGGTGAATGGTATACTTGCTCTTATGTGCCTCTGCCAATAACTCTTCTCTGGTCTCTGGATCACTCGGTACCCATAATCGATCTTTAAACCATATACTTTCATCCTCTTTACGTTGGAAAACAGTGTCTTCTTGCAACGCCAATGCCTCCATCTTCCCGTACTGCGACTCTTCTTTTTGCTTAATCATGATCCGCTCTCGTAGTTCTGATCGTACAGTCAGGCTAGACAGCCTAAGTACGCCTTGATCATCGGAGAAAGGTCTCCATTCTGTGAACTCAGAAATCATCTTCCATCCAAGATTTACCAGGCTAGAAAGGTTTCCCCCAGCCTTACGGCTAAGGGCATCCACAATAACATTTTCCTTTCCGGGATGGTACGAGATTGTAAACTCGTAGTCCTTGATAAACTCGAGCCACCTTCTTTGTCGCATATTAAGTTCCTTCTGAGAAAATAGATACTTCAAGCTCTTGTGATCAGTGAAGACTTTGAACTGCTCTCCATATAGATAATGTCTCCAAATCTTTAAAGCAAAAACCACAGCCGCCAACTCCAGGTCATGAGTGGGGTAATTCCTCTCATGAATCTTCAGTTGTCGTGATGCATAGGCAATGACCTTGCCGTGCTGCATCAGTACACACCCCAATCCAGTACTAGAAGCGTCCGTGTACACCATGAATCCTCCGCTTCCAGACGGTAAGGCTAACACTGGAGCTGTGGTAAGCTTAGCTTTAAGGGTTTGAAAACTTTCTTCACTTTTCTCATTCCATTCAAACTTTACCCCTTTTCGTAGAAGTTTTGTCATTGGCATAGCAATTCGGGAGAAGTCTTGGATGAATCACCTATAGTAGCCAGCTAATCCTAGGAAGCTTCGGATTTCGCTGACATTCTTTGGTTGTGACCAATTCATCACAGCTTCAACTTTGGCAGGATCTACTAAAACTCCATCTTTCGAGATCACATGTCCAAGGAACATGACTTCTTCAAGCCAGAATTCACATTTCGAGAACTTGGCGTATAACTGATGTGTCCGGAGGGTTTCTAAAACGATTTTCAGGTGTTCTTTGTGTTCCTCCACATTTTCTGAGTATATCAGTATGTCATCAATGAAGATAATGACAAAAGAGTCTAAGTATGGCTTGAATACCCGATTCATCAGGTCCATGAATGCCGCAGGAGCATTCGTGAGTCCAAATGGCATCACCACAAACTCAAAATGCCCATATCTGGTTCGAAATGCTGACTTTGGGATATCTTCATCTTTTATTCTCAACTGATGGTAACCTGACCTCAAATCAATCTTAGAAAAGACTTTTGCTCTTTTCAATTGATCAAATAGGTCCTCAATACGGGGTAGAGGATATTTGTTCTTCACTGTTGCTTGGTTCAACATTCTATAGTCTATGCATAGTCTCATAGACCCGTCCTTCTTTTTCACGAACAGGACCGGTGCTCCCCATGGAGATATACTCGGTCGTACAAAACCACGCTCCATCAGTTCTTGCAACTGCTTCTTCAGTTCTTCCAACTCTGCTGGTGCCATCCGATACGGTGCTCTTGATATTGGCTTTGTACCAGGCATTAGTTCAATCCCAAACTCGACTTCACGCTGAGGAGGGAGTGCATAAAGTTCTTCAGGGAATACATCGGCAAAATCATGGACAATTTCCAAATCCTCTAGCCGAGTTAGTTTTGTTTCACCTCCGATCATACTAACCAGGAAAGCCATATCTCCCCGATGGAGATACTTTTGGGCCTTGAGGGTCGAAATAACCCTTTTCTTGATTCTAGGCTTTGCTAATCGGAATTCCACTTTCGGCATATCCGGTCGAGACAGAATTACTTTTCCTTCTCTACAGAGGACTCTAGCATAGTGTTCAAAGAGCCAATCCATACCCAGTATGACATCGTATTCGGTCATATCAAGTATGATTAGGTTGGCAGGTAAGTTGTGTTCTCCTAAAATAACTTCTACTTCTGGCATATAGTTCACACAAACTTCATTGAATCCTATAGGGTTATACACTACTAGTTCTTGATTCAATGATTCTGTGGGGATTCTAAGTTGTTTTGCAAAATATAAAGAAATGAAGGAATGAGAAGCTCCACAGTCAAATAAGACAAGGGCAGCTTGGCCCGAAACAAGCACGGTACCTTGCATAAGGTCCCCCTTCTCCAGTTGGTCAGCTGTAGTAGCATACACACGTCCCGCTACGCGTTGTGGAGCCGCCTGAGGCTGTGGTGGTGCACGATGTTGCTGAGGCTGTTGTCCTCCAGTGCTGTGTCGTGCATCATCGGTCTGCTTCTTCGACACTCCTTGATATAGTGCCCCATCTTTCCACAGTAGAGACATCCTCCTGTCTCACGGGGACATTGTTGTCCGGGGTGAAAGCGATTGCACTTCTGACACCTTTGATTTTGTCCTGGCATGTGTGGGGTACCTTCGTCATGCCTTGGTTTCTTGGTTTGATGGTTGAAACGTTTTCCACCAAACCTCTTCTTGAACTCGGGTTTTTGAACCCCCGTTCTGTTCTTTTGCGACTTTTGCCCCTCCTTCTAGTCATCGTCGAGGAGAGTCGCAACCTGAATGGCTTCGTCAAGGCTCTTTGGCCCTCGAGTATACAGACGGTTTCTCAAGCCCGTCTTCAAGCCTCGAGCAAACTTCATTGCTCGATCTTCATCCGATGTATACACATTTGGGCAATAACATTCCAAACTGTGGAACTTAGTGTTGTACTCGGCGAGGGACATCTCACCCTGCTGTAGGTCTAAGAACTCCTGCATCTTCTTCGCCCTCTCGTGCTTTGGAAAGTAGGCAGCGTTAAAAACCTCCATGAACTCCGTCCAAGATACAGGACCATCCTGGAACTTGACTGCCCTGGTGGTTTCCCACCATTTTTCAGCATGATCCTTGAGACGATATGTACCAAAGTCCACCCGACGCTCCTCGGGCACCTCCAGTACACGAAAGATACGTTCAATCTCCCGAATCCAACTCTCAGCAGCTTCTGGATTCGTCTTTCTGGAGAAGGTAGGAGGATCCATGTCCATGAATTTCTTGTAGGACATAGTCCCACCGTTTGTACTCTTCTCATGGGCCACATGTTGTAGATTGTCGCCCATCTGTTGCATTGTCGTAGCTTGCTGGCCTACTACTTCGACCAGGTTATGTAGCATTTCCATAATATCGTTGCAGCGGTTTGCCCAAGCCATCTATTTGAGCAATTTAAAATTCATTATAACCTTAGCCATAATTTCGTGAAATGCTCATACATACTCATATGGTTTTTGTTTCTATATTATAAAAATAACATTCCTACATACTTACAGAGTCATCGCGGTCGCTGGAAGAGCCAAGATCTCAAATTATTCAGTCTTGCTTTATGTAAACACCCCAAATTTTCACTCACCTTCTTGACATCGCCCTCAATCGGCACATTTCAGTTCTCCAGAATCAATGAAGGGAAAAATGGTCAATTTCTGAGTTTAGATCTTGCAGAAAGTCTAAAATTTCATTCTTGAGCCTCAAAATTTCTATATTTAGATTCAAAGACATCTTCAAATTGCAAAATTTCAAAATCCTTTTTCTGGACAAAAAGCTAAAATTTCCAAGTCCGAGCTCAGAGTGACATTTCATAGAACATGTCTTTGCATAGCATTGCATCATTTCACTGCACAACATGTCATTTTGAGATCCAGAACTCTTGATTTTCAAAATTGTCAATCCAGATTTGATTTTTAAACTTTTCAAATTGATTTTTAAAACCCTGGGTATTCAAAATTACCAAATTTTCCCATTTTACCCCCAGGACTTTGAATTACATAAATTTTCTCAAGAAAAACAATCTGGATATTGATTTTAAAGATTTTATCTCAAAACTTTTTGTAAAAAGATTTTAAATCTCTTACAAAATTTTTTACATTTACTTTATCCATATTTTTGCTCTGAAAAACCAATCTTTCCAAATTCTTGAAAATAAACAAAGTTTTATCTCGTATTATAAAAATTCCAAAAAGTTCTTTCTTCTACTTTTTATTTTCAAAAAAAAAAATGGTGTGGGACCCGCCTTGAACTAGTATCACACTCAAATGCTCAGGTATGTTTCTTATTTTCAAGTGGGGCTCACCCAGACAATTTACAAATTCCTCTCTCTAAATTTTCGATATTATTTATTTTATAAAATAGCCAATGGGCCCACGCATAGGTGGTGCCACGGCCAAACATTCCTAAAAAGAAGAAGATGCGTTCATTGTACATAGACTTTAGGTAAATGAACGAAATTTTCTTAAAAGCTAAGAAACACTCCTCTTTTAAAAACAACAAATTTTCAAAATCAATGAGGCGTCGGTTTCACAAATTTTCAAAATTGATAACGGAACCTCAGAAGGGAGAACTGCGTTTTTCTTCAAGAGGATTCAAAAATTCTTTAAGAAGGAGGCCAGGGATCGATTAGAGGAGAGGGGGAGCCGATTGAAGAAGGAGGCGTTTTCGGTTTTGCAGAGTCTTCCACCACCAGCGCCATTTCCATTAAAGGGGAAGAGAATCTGCATTTTTTTTTAGAATCCGACCTCTCCATTTCCTCTGCTCACCCCGGTTCCTCTTGGCCAGCAGGGAAGATCGATTGATTTTCACCCCTTTGGGTTTATCGCAGGACATCCAGCAGAAGAAAAGGGGGCCTGGCCGATTGAGACCCAGCAGGCTTGCTGCATCTTTCCTGCTGTCCATCCTTCACCTTGCCTTCAGTTCAGCAGAGGATCCACAAGTGCAAGGGGTCCACAAGCTTCTCCACCCAGCGTGAAGAGTAATTTCCAGTTCATCTCCTTCAGTCAGCAACATCTACAGATCCGTTGGGTGCAGAGGAGGCAGCAAGCTTCTACCCACTCTTCAGAGCCCACCAACAGGAAATTTCATCCAACGGCTGCTGCCCACCTTTCTTTCAGCAGATCCAGCATAGGTCCAGCAGCAACCGCTTCAGCTCACCAGCAGGAAAGCCCAGCCATTCAACGTGTTCATCCTCTTCAGCCCAGCCAACGTATCCATTTTTTTTTTGGTCCAGCCATCGTTTTGCAGCCTCTGCTTCAGCCTATCAGCAAGAGATATCACAGCAATAAGCCCCCCGGTTGCGGCCTCTTCTCTATTTCCCTCTTGCAGAGCTCCAACCACATTGTAAGATTCATCATCTTCCTCTTCTTCTTCTATTTAATTTTTGTTCATGGAATTCCTGTTTTCAGCATGTTTTAGATTCAATATTAGATTTATAAGTTTGTTATCGTGCATTTTTTTTTCAAATTCGTGATTCCCTGTTTCTCTTTATCGCATCTTCTGATTTTCCTGATCTCATTCATTACATTTTCTGCTAATTGCATTTCCATTCGGTGCATATTCTTATTTCTCTGCATATTTTTGCATTTTGATTCATTCATCGCCTAAAACTTTTCTGTGTTACATTCATTGGATCTCATATCTTGTTTCCTATTGTTTCTGACTTAATGATATGAGATCGTCATTATAATCCATTTCAAACCCAGTTGCAGAGGTTTGAGTGTATGACATGCCTTGCCATTTGCAAAGAACAACTTTTCTTGCTTCAAAGGCTCACCACAGTTCAAACCTGAGGAGGAAAGCATAAGTAGATTGCTTTAAGAGCAGATTTTTTTGCCTGTGTTCTGCCAATTTTCTGTGCTTTGTGTTCTACAAATACATGGCATCGATTCTCTTTGTTTTACATATCATCTAGTTTCTTTTATGTTTCTTTTATGTTTTGTGCTCAAGTGATTGATAATCAAGATAATATATCTGCAGATTTTTTTTTTTTTTTCCTGAGTTCTGTCAATGCCTTGCATATCATTTTAGCATGCTCTACATCTTTATATGCCAATTTTCATAAAATCCATCCTATGTTATAATGATCAGGCTACAGAATTCATGTCATTATATTTTCGTTATTTTAGTTGGAAGGATACAGAAATTCGGTTCTTTTTAATCTTTCACCATCATTCCCATTCATAGGTGTGTCATCCATGTGTTTTTCATTCCTGTTTCTGCAGGTGTGCAGTCTTGATAAACAGCCACCTTCATGAACGGATATATCCATATCCGTTCATGATCTCTATACCATCTTTGGCATGTTTCATTATTGATATATAGGAAACCTCCATACCCATTTTTGTTGAAATATATCTTGTAATTTGGGAAATACGGCTATGTAAAGTTACCTACAGAAACTCTGTATATCCATATTTTCTGATTTTACCCATTTTGTAGAATTTCCATTAATGCATATATTTTCTCATTTTATTTCTATATATATATGTATATCTAGGTATATCTACCTATATGTATACGTATATATGTATATATATATATATACATAGATATATACTTATATATATATATATATATCCCTCCATGTGTCCTTATTTCCATATATGAGCATTCATGTATATATTTTCTCATATAAATACACCTCCATTGTTACATATCATTTAACATCAATTTTAGCAAATTTTGATATACATCTCTTTGTTATATATACTTATATATATATCCCTTAATGTGTATTTATTATTGCATATATTTCTCTTTTCTCTTACTCTTGTAAGTACATCATCATTTGATTTATGAGCTTGATGTTCAAATTCTTGTTTTATGAAGATATGTTGGAACATCATCATTTGATTTATGAAATTTTGTTTAGCTTGATGGTAAAATTCTTGTTTTATGAAGTTATGGCTGGAACTTCATCATTTGATGCTACAATTTCTGTTTTATGAAGCTATGGGCTGAAATATCATCATTTGATTTATGAGCTTGATGTTCAAAATTCTTGTTTTATGAAGTTATGGCTGGAACTTCATCATTTGATTTATGAGCTTGATGTTCAAATTCCTGTTTTATGAAGTTATGTTGGAACACCATCATTTGATTTATGAGATTTTGTCTAGCTTGCTGTTAAAATCCCTGTTTTATGAAGCTATGGCTGGAACATCACCCTTGGTTTTATGAGATTTTGCTTAGCTTAGTGTTAAATTCTTGTTTGCTATATTGTTATAATATCACCCCATTTGCAGCACCAATTATACATATTGTTTCATCATTTTCCACGACATTTTCACCTTTTCACCAACCTTTTCATATCCTTTTCATGATATCCTTGAAATAGTCCATGATGCTTCCACAACCCATTTCCTGCACATTCATTTTCTGCTGCAAGTGTGCAGTCTTGATATTTGACCATATTCATGAACGGATATCTCTATATCCAATCGTGATCTCCCAACCATCTTTGGCGTGCTTCATTATGGATATATAGGGAAGCTCTATACCCATTTTTACTGGAAATTGCATTATAATTTGAGAAGTATGGTTGTGTGAAATCCCCTACAGAAATTGTCTATACCTGTATTTTCTGATTTTACCCATTATATGGAATTTTTATTTATATGTATATTCTCTTATTATAAGTATATATATGTTGATATGTATGTATATCTACCCATATGTATACGTATATATGTATATATGTATATATATATACACATATATATACTTATATATATATATATATATATATATATATATATATATATATATATTTATATATATATATATATATATATATATATATACCTTCATGTGCATTGGATATCACATATATTTTTCCTTTTCTTTTACTTTTTTGCAAATATATCTTCATTACCATATATCATTTAGCCTAAATTCAAATATTTCTATATCTACATATATATCTTTGTTGTATATAGTATATATGTCCATTTCCTTGGTTATCTGGTACTAACTCTCATTTTGCAGAAAAATCTAGAAGATGCTGATTCCTTGGCTCCATTTCAATTTTCTTTTACTTTATGTTATGCAATGTAACAATCCAATGTAAACTTTGGAATAAGATTTACTTTTACTGCTTAGATTAGGTTGCATCTCATATAGTTTGATTTCAGTAATATCCTGATTATATGATGCATATATCTCAATTTTCCAAATTCACCGTGGATGAACACGAATGGCACGTGCACCAACTCTTAGAGAGTTGATGAACTCGGTGGAGTCCATATTTACGGCCCTAGTCGGAATATGGACGAAACCCAGATCCATCATCTCTCTACCAGTCACATTGAGCCTACACTCTTAGGCTATCTTGAAAATGCACCTCATATTTCCAATGTTTTCAACATATTGTGAATTAACTCAAATAAACCCTGAATATATTCATGGCCACAGTCAGAATATATGAAGGATTTACTTTTGCTTAATCCACATTTTTTCAACCAATTTTTCAGAAATCTTTTCAAAGTGCATTCATTCATTCAAATCATTTGCATCATTTGTTTTCTCATAATTTTCTCAAAAGATTTTCACTTCATGGAATCGATTTTCTCAAGAAACTATGATGATATTCGGAGTTGGATTTCTCAAATCAAAGTTTTCCTGTGATTTTCCTTAAAAGTTATTTTCTTAATATCTATTTTCAAAGGGAATTTTCATCTTTCTCAAGAATAAAAAAGCTGATTTGCAGACACTTCAAAGACAAGATTCTCAGGAATTCAATTTCCTATGTTTTGAATTTCCTTCTCCAAAGAATTTTCCCATAAGTTTTCTATCATTTTCCTAAGAAAATCCTCAAAGTCCGAGTTTTCCCAACAAGTGCTTTCCTTCTCAAATGTTCATCTTTTCTCAAGAATTCCTTCCATTTTCCTGAGATTCTCATTTTTTCATGGTTTTCCAAGTCTTTCTAAGCTTTCTCAAAATTATTCTGAGATTTTCATTTTTCTAAGTCTCTCTAAGCTTTCTCAAAATTATCCTGAGATTCTCATTTTTCCAAGTCTTTCTAAGCTTTCTCAAAATTATCCTGAGATTCTCATTTTTCTAAGTCTTTATAAACTTTCTCAAAATTTTCCTGAGATTCTCATTTCTTCATGGTTTTCTAAGTCTTTATAAACTTCCTCAAGATTTTCTTGAGATTCTCCCTTCTTTAAGATTTTCCAAATCTTTATAAATTTTCTCGAGATTTCAAACCTTCTTCGTCTGAGTTTTCCTGAGATTGATTTCCATCTTTTCCTGAGAAATACTTTTCAACTTCAGATGTTTTCTAAGCATACATCATATTTTCCAGTTTTACATTTTTCAAAAATCTCATAGCACATGCCTGAATTCTCTGTGCATTTAGGATAGAATACAATTTCGATAATTTCGCTAAGTCAAGCATAATTTTGGTCCTTGGTTCGATTACCCCTATTAAAGGCGACAGGAACGGTCGAACCTCGTACCGACAGGTCGAGCCCCATCCCATGGATTTTCCCGCAATTTTCAAAACGGAGGCGAGTATTTCAAAACAATTTCCAAAATCCGGTCAAGCTTGAATCGTGAAAGCGTTTCCCTCTCTCTTCCGCAAGGAAGGGAAGACGGGAAAAATTTTGCGACGATAACACTTTGATACCAAAGCTGTAACGCCCCAACTTTTTATAGTAATTTTTTTTTTTTTTAAATAGCGGAAGTGCGAAAAAAAATACAAGTCGGGCGCATTACAGGGTAAAACAGAGAAGTACTAAACATATCATTCAATAATTGAAACATTAATGTTATTAATTACATCCCATAACAGAAATGTAAATCTACTAATCAGAGTTCAAACATAAATTACTGAATAAATGGGATCTCTTGGCTTTATCCAAAACGACACCCCGATGCTCCAATTAGTTGCTACCTGAAAAACATTTAAAGCAGAAGGGTCAGACTCCCCTGTCTGCGTAAGAAGCATTGTATTTATATATGGTGCTCAGTGACCTGTGTACAAATATGTGCAAGTACTGCAGATATAACTAGCATGGAAGTTTATAACATTCTAAGAAGATGATTATGCTTTCTAATTCATGATACAGTGCAAAAGATGACTGAACTAGATGTATATTT
The DNA here is from genome assembly GCF_984573655.1 of Nuphar pumila. NCBI lineage: Eukaryota > Viridiplantae > Streptophyta > Magnoliopsida > Nymphaeales > Nymphaeaceae > Nuphar > Nuphar pumila. Next base: position 62,436,871 of record NC_143256.1, read on the forward strand.
AACCCCATTAGTACCAGCTGTAGATTCCACAAGTTTTACTAAAGTCAACTCAACAGAATGTAATTCTTTAGAGATAAGTTTCTAAACTTAAATTATTTAATGCTTATCTTACTCTTACCCTGTGGGTACGCACAGGCATAGACCTCGTAGCGGACCGAGACCATACGGGGGTCTATTATTTAACAACCCGTATGACTAGCCGTACGAATATCCAAAGGGGACGGTCAGTGTCCGAGAGAGAACTCCCCAGTGGCTAGAACAAAAATTAGGATGCACCCTGTACTTCTGCAGAAGACTTGGATCTACCACCTAGGACATACTGGTAGTCCTGGTCCCCTAACTTCGTGGACTGGGGATCGGGTGAGATGCCTAGCTCTCACAAGAACAAGAATGTCCACGAAGCTTGTACCACCTACCCTCTCCAAGGTAGACCATGGGTCCAGTAACATACACCATCTTTCAGGTGTACCCAGAGCCCTGGGAAACCAGTAACATATACCATTTTCAGGTATACCCAGAATCCAACATTTAATTTATGTGTATAAATTTTCATTCTTGTTTGTTTGGATCCAGTAACATACATCTTCTTTCAGATGTACCCAAAACCTTGGGAAACCAGTAACATATACCATCTTTCAGGTATACCCAGAATCCCATATTTAATATATATGTGTATAAATTTTCATTCTTGTTTATTTGGATCCAGTAACATACATCTTCTTTCAGATGTACCCAGAACCCTGGGAAACCAGTAACATATACCATCTTTCAGGTATACCCAGAATCCCATATTTAAGTTATGTGTGCATATTTTTAATTTTATTTATTCTTATATGCAAGTCATTGCACCACAGGGGACTTTCAAAACCCCAATTCATACTCAGGTTGATCTTAGTATATGCACATTACCCATCGAATGCCTCAAAGGCACCAACCACAATTTCTCATAATTCTGGTTCAACTTTGTGTCGAGTACTTAAACATTCGGCATTTTCAGTTTTGTTTATGATCTTGAGTGTACGTTTCGTACCCCCATTGGTTATGCCACAATATGGCATTATCCAACTTTATCATGTGTGTTCCATGTATTGGACATAATCCTAAAGTCCATAGGTGAATCACATATCTAGTTTACCATCGAAACTATTTCCTTCATAGATATTTCAGTTGCATTTCACCTAAAAAGTCTTTAGAAAACTTTTCTAAAAGAACCCTTCATGAAAATCATTTTAGAAAACTCTTTACTCAATTTTTCATGTTTATTAGTTGACTAATAGGCTCACTGGTCGACCAACCTTTTTGGCTTCAAATCTTCTACGCAAAACGTTATTTTTTTAAAAATTAGTCGACCGAAGAATTTATCAGTCGACCGGAAAGAATGTCTGTTTTCTGGAAAAATTTAGCAGCAGTCGACTGAAGGGTTTATCAGTCGATTGATCATAAAATTAGTCGACCGAAAGTTTTATCAGTCGACCGGACAGAATGTCCATTTTCTGGAAAAATTTAACAGTAGTCGACTGATCATAATATCAATTTTCTGGAAATTTTAGCATCAGTCGACTGAAGGTTTTATCAGTCGACTGATCAGAATATCTGTTTTCTGGAAAAATTTTAGCATCAGTCGACTGAACAAAATGTTTGTTTCCTGGAAATTTTAGCAGTAGTCGACTGAACATATTATCAGTCGACTAACTATTGTTCCAGTCGACTAATTTTGTCATTTTCCTGTAACTTTTAAAAGGGTTTATCCTTTTATTTTTCAAACATTTTGATCATTCTAAATGGACTGTTTTGACACCCCTTTCATCCTCAATGTATGGAATCTTTCAACTATAGATACGAGTGCATTCCACACTCAAAAACATCGAATCCAATCGAATTACCCAATAGAAATGATATATCTTTATTTTACCATAATGTGAAATAGCAATCACGTATACATAACTTCAGACTTGATTAAAACCATTCAATCTACAAAGTATGAAAGGTGTATTGAACAAGAAAATACAACCAAACAATAATTTCATGAATAATAATCTAAGGTACTTAAGGTTCCACACCATTTAACTATTTTATTTTTGTTTCGATCTTGAATCCGTCATGGCTAAGACCCACTCCAAAAATATATGCATTTTCCTACATAGATTCGAAACTGTAGGTTTTGATATGAGTACTACATATCATTAGGCATACACATAGGAACAAAATGCCCTTACAAAGAACACCACAGTGCCCCAACGTTGGCCAAGGGTGAGAACCATTGGCTGAACCACTACATATTGACCTATTGGCGAGTAGGTGTTTCAGCTCATGCCACCTGGGTCTCGAGGCCCTAAACGCACCTACAAATAGATGGTGCTTGTCGCGTAAACTCCATGATATTGAAACATAGATGTGCAACAAGGCATCGACCACTTACATACAAATAGCAATGCTCCTTACCTCTTTGGAGTCTCACGACGGCAAGGCTGCAACCCCTTCTCTTCGTTAGAGCCTCACCCCACGTCGATAATGGATGTTCACGCGTTCAGCAAGGGAGGTCCACACAGTCTAACAATGGAGGTCGACCACCACCGTGAGAGAGAGAGGGAGAGAGAGAGAGAGAGAGAGAGAGAGATACGTCTAATGTAACTCCTTACCAAAAATCTCTCCTTTAACTCTTCTATTTAGGGGGAAGTTACTAAATTTTCAAAGCATTAAATCTTCACTCAAATCTCACGTTTTTGGTGGGTGATGTTTATTTCCAACAATGCCCCCTCCTCTCTTTGGCATGATTTCCTCTATCTTCCCTCACTATTTGCTTTATGGGTACCCCTCTTCCATGTCACATGGGATTCTCCTCAATCCTTGGTAGAGCTAGATGGAAAAGCCAAAAATTTAGGCTTAACTTAATCCCACGTTTTTACCCTTTTCACCAAGGTAGAAAACATCACTTTCTTGTGACAAAAAAAAATTAATTTGTGCACAGGGGGTTTTGAATTGAGGTTGCAACTCTACAACACTGTGTGTCCTACCATAACTCCACTTCACCACTTATTGTTTACTTTTGCGAAAATATTCTTTTTATGTCATATTGGGACGTTTTTCCTTGTTGATGGATTTCTTTCATTTTCAAGTGGATTTTTCACCCGTTGGTTTTAAACTTGCACTCGCTTACTTTAACTGTGCTTCGGATCTCACGCTATCATCCCGAAACCATCGGGTTTCCTTACTTGGACTCGTGAACCGGGTCGGATCATCGGATCTCGCCAAGATCCGGATCCAAAACCACTTGTGAGAGTTTGTTATCGATTTCATTCTAGAAACCACAAGTCATAAAAATTGTACTGCCTAACTTAAAATCTTACTATTTCACATAACGGATCCCTTTTATTCATTTAGAATTTCATAAATTTCACGGGTTTTACAGAAGACTTCTATGATGGTTTGGATGAGGGACAACAATCTCGAGAATCTCCCCAGAAAGTTTATCAAATTCGATGGTTCTGACGATCCTAAAGCTCATCTCGCCATGTTCTTCGCTGAATGCTCCAGATTCAAGCGAGACAACCGCGCACTTTTCCTATGTTTCCCTCGCAGTCTGGAGAGAACCGCAGCTAAATAGTACTCGGAGCATGTAAATCCAATTGAATTGAAAGAATTTGACAAAGTGGTAAACATGTTCATCGAGCGATTCCTTTTCAATGCTGAGGCGCTTCCCACCCTCAGTCACCTATGCGGCCTCAAACAGAGAGAAAATGAGAAGGTCAGAGATTTCATTCACCGTTGGAGGTCAGCTTGCAACAAGATGAGGGACCCCATATCAGAGGGACATGCTCTGTCCCTAATTCTGAGTAACTTCTCACAGCCTCTAAGAGGTCTCATTTCTACTGCACCATCGAGGACATTCATTGATCTGACAGAGCGAGCCGAATGGCTCGAGTTGAGTATGGAAAATGGTTTCTATGAAGGTTTCACCTTCACTAAGAACAACGGCCAAACTGAGCAGAAGAAGAAGACTCACTTCACTCATTCTGTCAGAAATAATAATTGGAACCACCGTAAGGGGCAGAACAAAGATTTCTGTTATGGGGCAGGAAGTTGCAACAAGAACGATCAGAAAGGCAAGTCAATGCTTCAATACAATAACCCACTTCAATTAGAACAGGGACCGAAGCCCCGAGAAAAAGCAAAGCATGAAAGGTGGAGTTATGACAAGAAATTCACTCCACTAGACCAATCCCTCGAGACTGTGCTCGAGTATATGTTGACCAAGGAGATGGTCAAACTGCCTAGGTTAGCTGATCCCCCTGTTCCCATGGGGAAATTCAAAGATCAATTCTGTAAATTTCACAGAACAGTGGGGCACAATACTGAGAACTGCTTCGTTCTCAAGAATATTGTTCAGGATCTCATCGACAAGAATCTTCTTGTAGAGGGTGCCGAAGATGAAAATATGGATATTCTAAAGAAACCCTTTCCCCATCATTCTACAGCAGTCGTCTCTGAACAACCTTTTCAGCCGCAGGAGCATATTAGGCCATGCTCTAAAAGGGATATGCAAATCCAACATCAGGTCCTTGTACTGCAGCAAGCTCAGTCCAAAGCTCAGAAAATGGATCTCATTGCAGCTTTTGGTAAAATGAAAGTATTTGATAAAACCGTTGGGGTATCTCCTGAGGTGGCTAAAAGAATGCCATGGCTCTCCAAGCACTTTATTAAGCCCGCCCCAGAGAAAAGTGAGACATCCACACCAAAGCCGATAACTGCATTATCCAATGTCGCAATTTTGGACTCAGCTCAAGCTTCCACCAAACACCAGCAGGTGTTGAATGATCTGTTGCGGAAAATCAAAGTGAAACCGAGCATAACTCCTGAAGACATGGCCCAGATAGTCAATCAGGCCATGACAAATGCTCCGATCACTTTCTCAGATGAAGATCTTTCCAAGCCGCATGTGTTTCACAACAATGCTTTGTATGTTGTGATTCGAGCCAGAGGAATGACTGTTCCTCATGTGCTGATAGATAGAGGTAGCAGCCTTAATATATGCCCAGAAATGACAGCCAATGCTTTGGGCATCAAAGAAGAGGAATATATCCTGGACCTGATCACTATCTACGGGTTTGATAATCATGGTCAGACAGCGAAAGGAAAAATTTTCTTGGAGATTTTCATTGACTATTCAGTCCACTCTGTCCTTTTTCATGTGGTCAATCTGCCACCCACCTATAATCTGCTTCTCGGGAGACTGTGGATTCACAATACGAACGCTGTGTCGTCTACTCTGCATCAGTGTGTCAAATGGTCAAAAGGTGGAATGATCACAACAGTCTTGGGCGAGGATCAAGAACAGAGGCTTGCACAACCCACGGTTCCTAGGCCCACTTTCACTACTGATATCCCTAGCATTAGAGGCATTGATGAGGCCAGTTTCGAAGAAAACTCAAGAATACTGCAGACGGCTGAACAGCCAGCACATACAGTGGCCATGACTCGATGGAGAGGCCCACAGTTTTTCAAGATTGGAGGACGAATTGACTATAGCACATTCAAAGATCATCCATTGTTCTCCCAATTTATGAAGGCCAAAAAGGAATTTGATCTGTTAGTAAAGCATGGTTATCAGCCTTTTTAAGGCCTGAGAAAAAATGAAGATGGTCGTCTCGAGCCAGTAATTCCTCCGCACTATCCTCAGAGAGTCGGATTGGGCTTTAAGGGTAGAAGATCTCAGAAGGGCACTATCTTTGTCAAAGGAACGCACTAAGGGCATCTGCTTGTCTTTCATTTCTATTCTTTTATTTTCACATTTAGGATGATATCCCGTTTCATTTCAATCATTGTCCTCAATTCAATCTTTCAATAAAGTTGCAAATTTCCTTTGTCTGTCTGGATGTCATTTGTCTCTTTACTTCTCATTATCAAATCTTTACAAAATTGCCATTATTCTGCTCTTTTATTTTTCCAATTATTTTCTCAATAAAAGCAGTTTGTGTTATGATGGGCGATTTCCCTTAATTGATTTATTCTTCAATTTTCAGAATGTCTTTCCGATCTATCAAGAAGCTCGTTCTTAATCCAGAGGCCTTTTCGAAGCCAATAGTGATTCATCAGGTTAAAATAAGAGCAGAATGTAGTCAGATTACAAAGCAGTCAAAAGAACCTGCAGAATTTGATTCAGCTCTTCAAAAATTACCAGAATTTGCAACAATTCAGAAACAAGATGAGCCGTCATCCTTAGCTCAGGATCCGACTGAGGATATCAATATTGGATCAGAAGACGATCCTAAAATTCTCAAGATTGGCAGCAGTTTGAGCCCAGAAGAGAAAGAAAGGCTCACCCATTTTCTCAAGCAACATGAAGAAGTGTTCGCGTGGACGTATGAGGACATGCCAGGTCTAGATACCAAATTGGTTGAGCATTGTCTCATCCTAAAACCAGATGTCAAGCCGGTTGAGCAGAAACTGAGAAAGATGGATCCTCGAGTGCAACAATAAGTTAAGGAAGGTCTAGAAGACCTACTCAAAGCAGGGTTCATTCGAACCATTGACTATCCAGATTGGCTAGCAAATATTGTTGTTGTTCCCAAGAAAAATGGTAAAGTTTGAATTTGCATCGACTTTAGAGATCTCAATAAAGCGACTCCTAAGGATGATTATCCACTTCCTAATATTGATCTTTTGATTGATAGCACAACATGTCACGCTATGTTCTCTTTTATGGATGAATATTCTGGATATAATCAGATCAAGTTGGCCGCTCGTGATCAGTCCAAGACGTCTTTCACTACTCCTTGGGGCACTTTTTGTTATACAGTCATGCTATTTGGGCTTAAGAATGCTGGAGCCACTTATCAGCGTGCTATGGCCGTCATTTTCCATGATCAGATGCACAAAATCATGGATGCCTATGTCGATGATATTCTAGTAAAGTCCAAAGAAGAGGAAGATCACATCGAAGCTCTCAATCAAGTTTTCAAGCGGCTCATTCTTTACAAGCTAAGACTCAATCCACAAAAATGTGTTTTTGGAGTCGAATCAGGCAAGTTGTTGGGCTTTCTAGTCAGCAAAAAGGGGATAGAAGTTGATCCCGCTAAGGCCAAAGCTATCATTGACATGTCTCCCCCGACTAATCTGAAAGAATTGCGTAGCCTTCAGGGATGTATGCAATCAATTCGGCAATTCATATCCAATTTGGCCATGAGATGTGAGCCTTTCAATCATTTGCTCAGAAAAGGAGTGAAATTCGAATGGGGATCAGAGTGTCAGCAATCGTTCGAACGCATCAAGAAATATTTGCTCAATCCTCTTGTGTTAAAGCCGCCAGAATTGGGGAAACCCCTACTGCTATACATTTCAGTTAATCAAGTGGCTTGTGGCGGATTCTTGACGCAATACGAAGAAGGCAGTCTGATAGAGCATGCCATTTACTATGTGAGCAAAACCTTCATTGATTATGAGAAGAAATACTCTCAGATAGAGAAGACATGTCTAGCTTTGGTTTGGATGTGTCAGAAATTGAGACACTATCTGTTGGCATCTGAAGTCAAAATCCTATCCAAATTAAATCCCCTCAAGTACATTCTAGAGCAACCCTTCCTCAGTGGACGGATTGCCAAATGGCAAGTTCTATTGATGCAATACGATTTGGAATATGTCTCTCAGCAATCTATCAAAGGACAAACAATTGCAGATCAATTGACAGATTTTCCTCTAGTAGAGGATGTTAAAGCCGATGATGATTTCCCCAATGAGCGGATCTACAATGTTCAACAATCTCCAATTTGGAATTTATTCTTTGACGGTTCCAAGAATATGGTCGGCATAGGAATCGGGAGTCTGTTGATCACACCTTAGAAGGAAATGATCCCCTTTTCTCTCAAACTAGATTTTCAGTGCACTCATAATATGGCCGAGTATGAAGCTTTGATACAAGGTTTAAAAATTCTACAAGACTTCAATGTTAAAAGAGTGCATGCTTATGGTGACTCTTTGCTCGTTGTCAATCAAGTCTTAGCTGAATGGCAAGTGAGGGATAAAAAATTTCTTCCTTATCAGAAGATCGTCTCAGCTCTTGTCACCAATTTCGAAGAATTTCAACTTTTTCATGTCAAGAGAGACTTCAATCAAATTGCAGACAGTTTAGCCAATCTGGGATCCACCATGTCTTTTAAGAGCGGAGAATCTTGTCGCTACTTTGAAGTTGGCAGACTTGATCAACCTGCTTTCGTCCCAGTAGAGCAGATAAACCAGGCTGAGCAAAAGAAGAAACCTTGGTATTATGACATCAAGAATTTCATTGAAACTGGCGAATTTCCTTCAGATCTCTCAAAGAAAGAGCAGCGAGCAATTTAGCGCATGTCTGCTCGATATTTTATTCTTGCCAACATCCTTTATCGTCGTGGATTCAGTTCTAAATATTCCAGATGTTTGGATGAAGAAGAAGCCAAAGAAGTTGTGCAAGAAGCACATGAAGGCATTTGTGGTGGTCACATTGGCTACCAAACTCTTGTCAAACAAATCATCCGAGCAGGATATTACTGGAGAACTATGCAACAAGATTGCTATCGCTTTGTGAAGAAGTGTGTTCAATGTCAAATGCATGCACCTTCTATTCATGCGCCAGCGACACACTTGAAATCAGTCGTCTCACCATGGCCATTTTCCATGTGGGCTTTTGATGTCGTAGGCCCCATTACTCCTTCTGCTTCAAATGGCTACAAATATTTTCTTGCCGCAACAGAATATTTTACTAAATGGGTAAAAGCAGTCACTCTACGCATAGTAGAAGGTCGACATGTGGTCTCATTCATCCACAAGAATATCCTATGTCGTTTTGGCATACCACATGATATTGTGTCAGATAATGGCAGTCATTTCAAGAATAAGAGAATGAGGACTTTCTGTTTGAAGTTCAAAATCCATCATCATTTCTTCGCTCCTTATTATCCTCAAGGAAATGGCCAAGCAGAGGCCACCAATAAGATTTTGATTTGAATCCTTGAGCGAACTTTGGAATAGGTCGTGACTGGAATGAGAAGATTCATGATGCATTGTGGGCGTATCGAACCACCATTCAGACTCCAACTAATGCTACTCCGTCAGAACTTGTCTACGGAACCGAAGTAGTATTGCCTCTACATGTTCAGAAACCTGCTCTGAAATTTGCATCACTTCTCGAATTACCTCTTGATCAGTATCAGCAACAACGGCTAGTACAACTTGATTTTCTAGATGAAAGAAGACTCATAGCAGCAGAGCACGCTCAATCATATCGTCAGAGGATAGCCAGACAATATGCAAAATCCGTCATTGAAAGAAAATTTCGAGTCAATGATCTAGTGCTCAGATCAACGGTTTATCTCAAGCACCGCCCAGGTGGCAAGTGGTCACCAAATTGGGAAGGTCCCTATGTTGTCAAAGAGACATTACCTCGTAATTCATATCGGCTCATCAATGCTGACGGAGTGGAATTACCAGATCCCATCAATGCTCGACATTTGAAAAAGTTCTATACTTAAATTATTCTTTGTAATTCCTCAAATTTTCTTCAAATAATGATCAGATTCTCCTTTCCTAGTTATACTGGAGCATTTTTAAAAAAAAAAAAAAAACTTTGTCTTAATCTATAAATACCCTGTACGTAGGCAGGATAAACAAATCTCTCACTTTGCACGCATGTGCACTCATTTATATCATTTTCATATTTGCATACATCTGCATTCATTGGCATGCATTTGCATCAAGTTTGTTACCCATTCAGGATAAGGGATAATCCTGAGACCCCGACAATCATTCTCGTTACAATTCCCAAATATTTTAATAGCATAGGTCTCTTTCAAAAATTCAAATTTTAATTTAAAAATAAGGTATGTTTTCAAAATCCAGTGCTCGAACTGGTACATTTTCAAAATCCAGTGCTCGAACTGGTGTGTTTTTAAAAATCCAGTGCTCGAACTGGTACATTTAAAAAAAAAAAAAAAAAAATCCTGTGCTCGAATTGATATATTTTCAAAATCCAATGTCTATGTTGACATATTTTCAAAACCCGGTATTCATGCTGGTGTTCTTTCAAAGTTGAGCACTCGTGGTTAGTGTCTCCCCGGTTGGTTGTATCACTCAACCTCTCGGGTTCAGTCTTTGTGTTGATCATTCATCAAAGTTCAAATTCCAATTACCAGTTTCGGCCCTTGGGCCATCCAATTTCCAATTTCGCCCTTCGGGCCATCCAATTACCAATTTCGGCCCTCAGGCTACCCAATAAGTATATATATATATATATATATATATATATACATATATATATAGATATATATACATATAATGAAAAAAAATATACATATTAATGGAAATTCCATATAATGGGTAAAATCAGAAAATACAGGTATATACAGTTTTTGTAGTTGATTTCACACAGCCGTATTTCCCAAATTACAATATAATTTTCAATAAAAATGGGTATGGAGCTTCCCTATATATCAATAACGAATCCTGTAAAAGATGGTCAAGGGATCATGAACGGATATGGATATATCCGTTCATGAAGGTGGCTGTTTATCAAGACTGGGTACCTGCAGAAGAAGAGATGATAAATATATAACATACATAATATGCTGGAAACGCACTGTGGAAATACTATGGGCTGTTTCAAGGATCTCATGAGAGCATAATGGAGATGTGAAGATGCTGGGGAATAGTTCAATTGGGTTTGGAATAGATAAGAAAATATGGATATGGGATGCCCACAGTGGATAGATTATTGGGTCAATGACTATAAAATTGAGGTGTTCTAACCTACAGAAATTTTATGCTGTGAATGCATAGTCATAATTATAATATAATTCAATCTAATACATATGTTAATGGGAATGGCTGTAGCAAAAGATCAATATAAAATGATAATGTGATCTATGATTTTCAATTTACAACTGTGTAGTGGTACAAGCATACGCAGGAAATTAAACTAATACTTCAGCCATGTTAAGGCTGTGTGATATACTTGGCAGCATATAAGTTGCAGTTGAGGCAATAACTTGTTGAACATATGAAAGTCTGTGGCTGCTGCCAACTCTAACAGGAATCTCAACAGAAGTCCCGCTATCATAATCTGATAACAGATGCACTACCTAATGGAAAGTCTTGAGCAATGGTGCTAAGCACAGGAGATGGAATCCTAACTATATCATAAACTCCTGCATTAAGCTAAATATCGTCTGTGAATATGAGACTGCAAAAAAAAAAAATAGCGTTAAGATTTGAAAAAAATGTTATTAGCTATACCATGACATGCCATATTTTACAAGCATTGCTAACATTCTTATCCAACACAGGCTCCCAATATGATTTGGACAGGCTATACTCATTAGGATTCTTTCACAAAGCAAGAAAGATATTGATGTACATAGAGCAGGACATAAACTAAGGCTGATTTCAACGTTGGCCATCCAACCCTTAAAACTAAATGAAAGGCTTAAGTCCAAGCTGTACAACGAATGAATGTAAAAAGAAAAGAAAAAAACTATGCAAAATGGATTTTGGATGATAACACCTAAACTTTCAACAAATCAAATGTGAACAAACAACACAATATGACCACAGTGTATGCCACCTCAATGTTGCAGATTCATGCTCTAGTAGAAATGTGATCCAAACCACAAGAGATCTGATCCATTAGAAACAAGATAACATGCACCATAAAGCAGGAGTTCGATGGATAGAACATAGTAAATTCAGGAAATTATTTCAGACGTTGATGCTGCTATGGGTAAATCAATATTGCACAAAGCTGTGTTTTGGGTGAACAGGGCATGGGAAATGGAAAATGTGAAAACAGAAAAAAAAATGAAATGGGAAAAGGGGAAATAGCACAGATCAAACATGGTATGGCTCACCTTGAACCAGAAAAGTCGATTTCCTCTTTTGGTTTTGCAGCTGGGTTGAAAGAGATGAAGTGTGGCAGCCCCTTTGGAGTTTTTGCTGGCGTGCTCCAGCAGATGAGAGGCAACAACTGGCTGAAATGGGGATGGGCAGCAACCGTTGGTGGTGGAAAATGATGGCAGGAACACGTTGGACCTCTGCTGGTGGACTGAAAAAGGGGCTGAAATGGCTGGGTTTCTTGCTACTTCCTCTGCTGCTGGGAAGAAAACCTCCTGCCAAACCCCAAAAAAAAAGTAAAATCAGAATCTCCCCCTCCTTGCTCTTTCCATCCAAAACCCTCTTTTTAAAGATTTCGAACCCTTTCCAAAACAAAAAATCACATTTTCCTCTCTGCGGTTCCGTTACTATTTTTTCCTTTCTTTTGAAATTTTTTTGAAACTGAAAATTTATTTGGTTTTTGAAAATTTGTCGTTTTCAAAAGGGTGCGAATCTTGGGTTTTAAAAAGATTGGGTTCATTTTCTTAAAGTTTAGGTAAATGAGTATTTTAAGCAGGTTCGGCTGTGGCATTTTTTTTGTTTTTAAGGCTGTTTCTTAAAAAAAAAAAAGAATTGTGAAATGATAAATAATAAATAAATATATATATATATATATAAATAAATAAATATATATATATATATATATAATAATAAATGAGAGATGCCACCTCAGCCATCTTTAAAATTCTTTTGAAAATAAAGTTTTATTTTGTGTTGGTGAATCTTTTATTTTCAAGCGGGGGCGCCACATGTATATGGGCCCACTAGCTATTAAAAAGAGGAATTTGCAAAAATGGGTGCCCTCTCCGGGTGGGTCCCGCTTGAGAAAAAAAAATTTACCTGAGAGTCTGAGTATGATGCTAGTTAAAAGGCGGGTCCCGCTCCATTTATTTGAAAATACGAGATAAAACATTATTTGTTTTCAAGAATTTGGAAAAATTGGTTTTTCAGGGCAAAAATATGGATAAATGTAAAAATTTTGTAAAGAGATTTAAAATCTTTTTGCAAAAAGTTTTGAGATAAAATCTTTAAAATCAATATCCATATATCCAGATTGTTTTCCTTGAGACAAACTTTTGTAATTCAAAGTCCTGGGGGTAAAATGGGAAAAATTGGTAATTTTGAATACCCAGGGTTTTAAAAATTAATTTAAAAAAGTTTAAAAATCAAATCTGGATTGACAATTTTGAAAATCCGGAGTTGTGGATCTCAAACTGACATGCTATGTAGTGAAATGATGCAATGCTATGCGAAGACATGTTCTATGAAATGTCACTCTAAGCTCGGACTTGGAAATTCTAGCTTTTGTCCAAAAAAAGGATTTTGAAATTTTGCAATTTGAAGGTGTCTCTGAACCTAAATATAGAAATTTTGAGGCTCAAGAATGAAATTTTGGACTTTCTGCAAGGTTCAATCTCAAAAAATGACCCTTTTGCCTTGCATTGCTTCCGGAGAACTGAAATGTGCCGATTGAGGGCGATGTCAAGAAGGTGAGTGAAAATTTGGGGTGTTTACAGATGCCCCTCTTTGCTACTAAGCCGGCTTATGGTCGAGCTTAGTGGCAAAGAAAACACACCAAATTTGGGCTATAAAAAAAATGCCCCAGTTTAGAAGTATCTGACTGGGTATGAAGAAATTAGCCCGAAAAAAATGGTAAATATGAAATGGAGAAATGCAAAGGAAATAGATTTGCTCTGAGAGAGCGAATTTTAGGTTTTTGCCCTTAACCTGGATGGGACAGAAAATGCTTCTTATAAACGAAGCTCAGGTTTGAACCCTTGACCTGATTGGGGAATGAAATATGTCATAAAAATGAGACTCAGGTTTGCACCCTTATCCTGATCGGGCGGAGAATGGAATACCTCTTTGAATGAGGCTCAAGTTTGTACCCTTATCCTGATCGGGTGGAAAATGGAATACCTCATTGGATGAGGCTCAGGTTTATACCCTTATCCTGATTGGGCGATGAATGGAGTGGAATCCTCGAAAGAAGAGACCATGATGGAACCTTCGGATTTTGCACAATAAATCCGACAAGGGTTTTACAAAAGGAAGGAAAATGGGGTCCCTAAAGCTTTGAAAAGGGGTTGATCTTGGGCGTCTCATTGCTGAGACTAAAATCAACTTTTGAAATTGCCTTTTGCGAGAAATGATTGGTGGTTCGACCTCAAACCGAAATAGGACTGTCTATGGTTGGACAGTTGGGACACAGGGAAGTGTGCAAATCTGAGAGCTCGCTCTCAAAGAAGGGAAGGAATCAAGTCCTTAAGAGGGATTTAAAAATTGGTGTCAGGATGTATCAAAAACGGATATCAAGCTCTCACTTCACGTCGGGATAGCTAGAAAATATCATCAAAATGTTGAGAATTTTGTTGTTGATTCAAAGTTTTTGAAAATGTTGCACATTGTTGCAAAGATATTCTTTCTTTACTACCTGAAGCATTACCTCCAAACAAGGTTCACTTCGTAGAATCAAGATTTAGCATCCAAATTGCTTGCAATTGACCTTCTTCAAGGAGGTTATCAATTTCCTTGATATGAACAGGAAAGAAAATTTGATATTATGAAAGCAATTTATGAAAGAGTATTGATAATAGAATTTCACAAGATTAAAGAGGATTCTGGATAAATTTGGCAGTTTGATATCCTGGGAGTTTCTCTCATGATAATCTTTCTGCACTCTTTTGGCTCTCTAGTGTTTTGGTTACATTCTTCTTCATTTTGGAGATGTTCTGACTTTTTCTCTCTTTCTTTTTCCCCTCTTTCTCTCTTTTGGAAGGGTACGCCACAAACTCCTTCAACTTGGAGATGTTTCGATCCTTCTTGGACGATGTTGGCTCATGGGTTTAGAAATCTTTAGATGATAGCTGAAATTAAGTATCTTTTAGGGATTGTCGGGAGGTTCATCGCATCTGCCTTCATCTCGACAGTACTTTGGACTTTCCCTGGAAGGATCCGTCACAAACTCCGTCATCTTGGTGATGTTTCAAATCTTCTTTGGCCCCGGGGGTCTACTCACTTAATTCGCCTTCATCTTGACGACAATTGAGAGATCCCTTTTGCGGATATTTAATTGCAGCTTAGGTGATCCTGAGGAGACAGGGCTTGGGTAAATGCTCTCTTTTTGTAGCGCTCAGGATATTTTCACTGCTTCATTTTTGCAAGAATAGTCTTTAAAAATGTGTCATTGACTGCGATCAATATCGATCATCTACGACTTTTCAATAACATTGAATCTTCTTTTCTGGCCCTATCGAGGACTTATCCTTGATCCTTTTGGTTGGCCAATAGAAAGAATTTGAATTCTGAATCTCTTTTCGCAAAAGCTTCATTCTTTTGGAAGTAATGCTGAAGGTAAATTGAGATAGGGATTTGTATAATAAAGATTCTGAAATAAACAATTAATTTATAAAATTTTCTTGAAATCCTTGGTAAAAGAGAGCACTTGAGGTCCGGTGATGATGCATGAAATGCACATCATGTAAACAAGTTTTTCATGCATTTTGTATCAAGTTTAAGGTTTTAAACCCATGTTTAGATGTGTTTTGATAGTAAGGGGCTATGGTTCGAATTTCAGAAAAATCGGAGTTAAAATGAGAGAGTTATGGCTATTTCAGTGTTTGGGCATGGATTTCGAGGTGGATCGGATCCATATCCGACCCAATTAGGTTAATTGGACCTTGGATCAACTCTTTAAAAGTCCAAAACCCAACCCACACGCCTATCCAGATCCATTTCAAAAAGTTTTTCTGAAAACCCCCCAAAAAGAGGCGCCTAGAAAATATTTTTTTTTTAACATTGTTTTTGTAAATTCCAAAAAGTATAAATATACTTTTTAGAGAAGCCCTAGGCGTCTTTGGTTGTGTTTGGACGCCCCCTACAGTGACTCTACAGCAGCAGCTCCTTCCTCTCCATCTTCCCCACGTGTTGGCCATTGAAGACTGATCTATGCTTGATTATCAACCATATTTTCAAGCTTTCTTTGGTTTCTTTTCATTTCTTTCTTATTCCTTGTTGTCTTTTCACCATTTTTCTATATTTTTGCAGGTATAGCAGAGGTGGAGACCATTAACCTTGGGCGGGAGTACGCAACACACCACCAAGGTGAGCCGGCCCTACCTCCATCCGGCTTTCTACACCCTCCGATCGCGAATCGGCTCACATTCCATCGTCGGTGGATCTCCAACGTGTAGCAGCTGCAATAGGTGCCGTTTTTGGTGAAGTACAACATCCTCGAACTGTAGAGTACGTCCATCTCCAGCCACGGTCCGCTCTTCTTCATCCCCCCGGTCGTCGGATCTTCCAAAAGGTAGGTCTTCTTCTTTCTTCTCTTCTAGATAAAACCGATTTGTGTGTGTGGATTTTGTTTTGTTATTTTCTGTATGTTTCTTAGTTTTCTTTTTGTTTCAACCTTAGAGTAGCATTTGTGCATAGACCAGCACGTTAGATTAGGTTTATGTGTTTGGTTGATTCGTTGGAATCAAGTTTTTATTGCTTTTTCATCCTTTTTATAAAAATCGGCTAGATCTTCATCTAGCCGATTCTTCAAGTTTGTCATAAGTGTTCTTGGTGTTGTTTTACAGAAAATCCAATAAAGAAAGTGTTTATTTTGATTCATCTTAGTCGGTTTTGTGTGTGGGTTGCATTTGATTTTAATTGAAAATAAAAATTCAAAAATCGGCTAGACTTATTCTAGCCGATTCTTTATTTTTACCAAAAATATTTTTCTGTTTTGATATTTTTGTTTTGTCCAGCATGTGTTTTGTATTGTGTTGCTGAAAATCTCATTAGGAAATTTCATTTTAGTTTATTCTAAGTCGTGGGTTGTGTTGGTGTTTCGTTTTGATTTTATGTTTTTTGAAAAAGAAAAAATCGGCTAGAGATATTCTAGCCGATCTTTGTATCTTGGTTAAATGTTTGTGTTGATGTGGATACACCGTGGAGTTTGTTGTGTTTTTGTATGTTAACAGTAGTACAAATTGGTGTTTGTCATTTCATTGTTTTAGGATTGGTTTAATTAATTGTATTAATCATTTTTCGTTTTTGTGTTTTGAGTCTATAGTAGAAAATTACAAAAATCAAGTTTTTGTTTTCTCTCAGGTTTTTAATTCCAGCATAGTGCTGTCTTGTTAGCTTTTGTGTAATTAGGAGTCATTTGAATTATTTTCTAAGTTAGTTTTATCAAAATAGTGGTTATTTCGTTTATTGTTTTTTGCTAGTTTACAAATTTTATTTTTTTTTATTTTCGTGTGGTTCTTCTTCTTCCCCTAGGTGGGGCGGCAGCCATTAGAGCTCTCCTTGAGCTCTTGGTCGATTTTTAGAAAGTCTTAATGGTCATTAGTTGAGTTAGGAAGGTGTCTAGGTTCAATGTATTAGGGCTTAGTGTCTTAGCCGTTTTTAGGGGTTATTTAAGTTAAGTTTTGGGAATTAGGTTAGCATTAACTCCTAGGAAATCGTTTTTTCATTTAGTTCCTTTTATTCCCTAGGTAAATTTAATTCTTTTATTTAGAAAGTAGGATTTTTAGAAGTTGGCGATTTTTGAGAAGGGAGATAATTAAAGTAATTGAAACTTGGAAATCTTTTGGAAATAGGAGGTTCATCAAAAATCGTGTGAGGCATTTAATGGAGATTTGAATTTAGCATATGCATTAAAGAAGGAGTTACTCTTCCATTTTGGAAAGTGTTTTGAATTTACATAAAAATTCTAATTTAGGCTCCACGATTTTCATAAAGAATTAAAGGCATTCAATTCCATCGTGAAAAGCAAAAAAAAATCGTGGATTTCTATATTAGACCTTTCCATTTTCCAAAAGGAGCTTTAAAAGCAATTAAGGAGTGTAACCCCCTCTTTAAATGGGGTGATTTTTGAGAATCCAAAGCATTTCAAAGTTTGGAATTTGGTAATTATTATATTCCTTTTCCAACCTTCTTCATTAAAATCGTTAACCTTGAATTAATTGTAGGAATTAATAGGTTACTACTTTAGTCTAGACCTAACCTAGTCAAAACCTAGTCTAGCCTAAGTCAAAGCCTAAACCACACCTAGGTCGACTTTAGTCAAGCTTAGTGGAGTCAACCCCTAGATCGAGTCGAACCTAGTTCAACCCACTTGAGCCTAGTCAAGTCAACCTTAGTTTTAGTCAACCGAGTTTACCTTATCCTATTTGAACCTAGTTGATCAAGTCAAACCCGAAACCAAACCTACCCGAGCCCAAACCTAAACCTAGTCGAGTCAACCCCTAGCCCCTTCGAGTCTAGTCAAACCCTAAGTTGGGTCCAACTTAGTTGAGCCTAAGTCAACTCGAACCTAGTTGACTAAGTCAAACTTAAACCGAGTTCAACCTAGTCTTAATAAGCCTAAGTCCAAGACCTAGACCTAGCCCTAGTCAAGACTAAGTCAAACCCTAACCTAGTCTAAGTCAAAGTTAAGACCAACCCGAGGTCGAGTCAACCTTAACCAAACCCAACCCAACCTTAGCTAAGGTCAAACCGAGTCCACCTAAGTCAACCGAAACTAGTTGACTAAGGTAACTCAAAACCGAACCCAATTAGTGAGTCAACCTTAGCTCGAGCCTATCTCTTTCAACCTAGTCAAAATCGAGCCTACCTAATCCCATCCGAGTGCATCCAAACTCAATCCGATCCTACTCAAGCCAAAACCGATCATAGTCGAGTCAACCGAGTGAACCCTAACCTTAACCTTCGTTCTTTAGTGAAGTAAGTTCATTTAGTATTATTTCTTTTGATTTCTATACTAATTAGTTTATTTATCTAATTTAGTTTTAGTGTAGAAGTGTGTATACGTATAGCGTATTTGTTTAGTATGTGTGAAATGTGTTTTGTTGTGAATTGAATGATAGTTAGATATTAGTTAACTTAGTAGTTAGATTGTATTTTATTATTTAGCATAGTTGTATTTCCATTGTTAGTTAACGTAGTTCTAGTCATAAATTGCTTGTCGTGTTTTGTTCGTCGTGCATTTAGTGTATTCATAATTATCATCTGCATATACACTGTTATACAGTGTCATTTAGATTGCATTAGGTGTAGATTGCATTTGATAGTGTTTACATAGGTTCATAAAGTGAATAGTGCACTCAAATAAAAACCAGATTTTTGCCCTGTTGCAACAGAATTATTTTCTGTGCAAAAATTCTGTGTTTTCCAAATATTTTTCTTCTATTCACTTTATTGACGTGTTATTTAACTGCATACCAAATTTCAGCTCATTCGAAGTTGATTTGGTCTGATTTTTAAGCGTTTTGCGAAAACCGCTTTTTCTGGATTTTAAATCACAGGACTGGCGATATCCTGACTTTTCTCAGATTTGAAACGCTTATATCTGGAGTTCCAGATTCTGTTTTTCAATTCTGTAAAAACTGTTGTTTTGTTCAATCTGTCAGTTGCAGAACAGAACAAATTTCGGGAAAATCGGACTTCGTTTGCCCTGTCGAACAGTGGTTTTCCGATAACCTGTCAGAATGCTATTTTACACTAGTTAGGGGCAGTTTCGTAATTTTTGTAGTTTCGGTAATTTAGACTTGTTTTCCATAATTTCTGCATTTTAGGATTTGCATCATCATCATACAGCATTAGTAGAGTGAAATTGGTTAATTTTAGAATTAATTTAGTATTTTATTTAATTTTTGTTTGATAAATAGCATTTGTTTTGTAATTTTTGTATAATTAGAAATAGTTTTAGTTATTGTTTTAATTGTTAGAATAGAAAACTAACTTTGTATTTTTCTGCATTTTTAGGTTGAAAAGCATATTTAGTGTCCAGGGTTATTGACCAAGTGAGAAGATTCTCTACGTGGCAAAAAGACGGAAATACCCTTGGCGTGGAGCAGAAGACTGATTGCTTGATTACTTTTCTTTTAGTGACTATTTGCAGTTGTATTAACTTTATAATTGTAGGTTGACATTTGTTATTAATAAATTGAATTTTATAGAAATATTGTGTTTAATTCTTGTTCCCTGTGGATTCGACCCGTACTTACCACTTTGTGAAAAGTCGGTTTTTAAATTTTTGGTTGACGATTTTCCAAAAGTTTTATTGAAAATAATTGTTTTAAAAAGAGCATTCCAAAATATCAACCAAATTTTGGTGCCGTTGCCGGGGAACGGCGAATTAATTACTTTATTTCTTAGAGTTTGATTTATTAATTTGTTTTAGTTAGTTAATTAGTCGTTTTATTTTTAGTTAGTAGGATTAGTAAGTGAATATAGGATTAACATAGTTAGTAAATATAGGATTCACGTTCTGTTCTTTCTAGGATTCACTTAAAATTCATTCTGCAAGGAGCGATTAGACAAGTGGGTTTTAGAAAAATATAGTTTGTGATTTCCTGTATTTATTTGTTTTAGCATTTTAGAATAGTTTACTTTGTTACTTAATCATTTAGTATAGAATTCTGACATAGCTATATAGCATATCTGTTTGTTTTTAGTTACTGTTATTTGTTTATTTACATTTTAGTATTTGTGTTAGTTTATATTTCTTAGAGTTAGGTCGTTCACTTACATCTGGTCTTAGTACCAGTGTATGCAGGGTCGACGAGGTCTAGGAACCCCATTACACCCATTTGTTGACAACCCAAAGAGAATTTTACATTCTCATCGAAGTTCGGCAACAATGGCTGACATGGATCCTCCACCTCCACCCCCAGTTCTTTCACGCCCTCTGCGGGAATACTTCATTCCCACAGACTATGTTCAGGCATCCTGCATTCGGAGACCCGATGTAGGAGCGCCACATTATGAGATTATGGCCAGCATTATTCAAATGCTTCCATCCTTTTATGGCCTTAGTCATGAGGATCCCTACCGACACTTAGATGAATTCCTCGAAATCTGTTCTACTGTTAAGATACAGAATTTCGATGATGATGCGTTGAGGTTGACTCTATTCCCCTTTTCATTAAAGGACAAAGCCAAGTATTGGCTAAAGTCCTTAGATTCTGTAGAAATAGAGTCATGGGATCAATTGCAATAGGAGTTTCTTCGAAAATATTTTCCCATTGGTCGTACGAACCAATATCGTAGAGCCATCACTAGCTTCTCAGAGCTAGATGGTGAGCGCTTTCATGAGACCTGGGAGAGAATGAAGGATCTCCTCAGGAAATGTCCCCATCATCAGGTGCCAAAATGGCAACTGGTGCAGAGCTTCTATGATGGATTGTCTGACAAGAATCGTCAGATGATCGACTCTTCATGCGGAGGGACATTCATGTTGAAGAGCGAGGACGAAGCATGGAGGCTATTTGATACATTGGCCAAGAATTCACTCCACCATGCTTCGAGCTCTCAATCTGATAGAGCCACACCCAGCATTCAGAAGAAAGCTGGTGTTCTTGAAGTTGGTCCATCTACTGCACTACAGTGCAAGGTAGACATGATTGCTCAGAAGCTGGACCAGCTTCTCTCAGGACCATCCACTACACAGCAGGTGTGTACTCTTTGTGCCAGTCCGGCACACGAGATCACTGAGTGCCCTTCGGCAGCTCAGTACCCTGAATTTGTTCAAGAACAAGTTCAGGCAGCTCAAGGTTACGTCAGACCGCCGAATAACCCATTTTCATCGACATATAATCCGGGTTGGCGTAACCATCCCAATTTTTTATGGAAGAATCCACAGTCTTCCATGCAGATGCCTACATCCTCGCAGCCAGTTCGGCAGCCATCTTTTACTCAGTCATTTCAAAGACCGAACTATGCTCAGTCTTCTTCTAATTCTGTTACTCCCCCGATTCAGCAGGAGTCTGCCCCGCAGACATCTTTTGAGGAGAGACTTCTCCAGGCATTCCAAGAGGTGAAAACCTCTAATCAGAACGCCTTCGAGAAGTGTAGACAGATTTTGAGCTCGCATACGCAGTCCATTGCGAAGTTAGAGTCACAAATGGGACAGTTAGCTGAGGCTACTAGTAGGAGACCCGAGGGTACATTGCCGAGTCAGGCTGTCATTAACCCGAAGGGTAAGGACCAGATGACTGGAGGCCTATTTCATACTGAGACACAGCAGCAGGCCAAATCAGTTATGGCCTTGAGGAGTGGACGTGAGTATCACGTCGAGAGCAGAGAGCGAGAGAGTAGAGAGAGGATAGAGGAGCCAGAGACCATTGTTTCACCTACGTCGGCTCAATCATCATCCCCATCCCCATCATCACCTTCATCATCTTTATCCTCAAGGAAGAAGAAGAAGGATAGGAGTGAGCCTTCTCACAAAGAGGAGGAACCAGCAGAGTATATTCCCCCACCACCCTATCCCAAAGCATTAGAGTCTCCTGATTATAGAGGGAAGCAAGGTGCGAAGATCCAGGACATGCTTGACATCTTCAAGCATGTACAGATCAACCTACCTTTGCTCGATGCTATTCAGCAGGTGCCGGCATATGCCAAATTCCTGAAGGAACTATGTACGCAAAAGCGTAAATCTAGAGAGCGAGTTCCTAACAGGGTCCATCTGATTGAGTAGGTGAGTTCAGTACTTCAGCATCAGACACCACCAAAGCTCAAGGACCCTGGAGCCCCTATCATTGCTTGTACTATAGGGAACATCCAGATAGAACGCGCATTGCTTGATCTTGGAGCAAGCGTGAACATTCTGCTCAGATATTTCTTTGATTCTTTCGGGCTAGGAGAGATGAGATCGACTCCGATTACACTGCAGCTGGCAGATCGTTCTGTCAAGGTACCGAGAGGTGTCTTGGAGGACGTGCTAGTTAAGGTGGATGACTTTTATTTTCAAGTCGATTTCATTATTCTTGATATAGAAGGAGTAGACAGCCAGCACCAGACTCCGATTATTTTAGGCAGACCATTCTTGGCGACTGCCAATGCGTGCATCAACTATAGGACCGAAGCCATGGACCTCTCATTCGGCAATCGAAAGGTCAAGCTGAATATTTTCAATGCCGCAATGGGACCAGCAGGAGACATGGACTGCTTTCATGTAGACATTGCACAGGAGTTAGTGGAGGAGCAGCCCGAGTTGTACATTACTGAGGATTCTTTAGATTTGTACCATATAGAGAAGAATAGCGGTGTAGATAGTGTAGATGTGTCTAGAGTGTCGTCAGAGAGACCACCTTGGGGAGCTGTCAGGGAGCCTCTTCCACCACTTGCGGAGACCCCCGCCAAATCGTCGATCGAGTCGCCTCCGAAACTTGAGTTGAAACCCTTACCGGATTCACTCAAGTATGCATACCTCGGAGATGATGAGACTCTGCCTGTGATCATCTCATCCTTGCTCACTGAGGAGCAGGAACAGAGATTGCTGACTATTCTTCGAGAGCACAAGGCAGCGATTGGCTGGGGAGTTGCTGATCTGAAGGGCATTGATCCTTCATTCTGCATGCATAGGATCCATTGTAATGAGGAAGTCAAGCCATTTAGGGATATGCAGAGAAGGCTAAATCCCAACATGAAGGAAGTGGTGAAGAAAGAGGTGGTGAAGTGGTTGGATGCCGGAATCATTTACCCTATTTCTGATAGTCAGTGGGTCAGTCCGATTCAAGTTGTGCCGAAGAAGTCAGGACTCACTGTGGTTGAGAATGAGAAGGGTGAGAGAATTCCGATGAGGACCACTACAGGATGGCGAGTCTGCATCGATTATAGGAAGCTGAATGTGGCAACTAGAAAAGATCATTTCCCATTGCCATTCATTGATCAGATCTTAGAGAGACTCGTAGGACAGAGCTACTACTGCTTTCTAGATGGATATTCAGGATACAATCAGGTAGTTGTCCATCCTGACGACCAGGAGAAGACCACATTTATATGTCCTTATGGCACCTTCGCGTTTAGACGTATGCCGTTCTGGCTCTGTAATGCCCCGGCTACTTTTCAGAGGTGCATGCTTGCTATCTTCTCGGACATGATTGATGATGTGATGGAAGTTTTTATGGACGACTTTTCAGTGTATGGCTCTTCTTTTGAAGATTGCCTCCAAAAACTTGCTCGAGTACTGAGTAGGTGTGCGGAGACCAATCTCGTCCTGAGTTGGGAAAAGAGCCATTTTATGGTCCAGGAGGGGATTGTGCTAGGACACATTGTGTCCAAGCGTGGTATTGAGGTTGACAGAGCAAAGGTGGAATTCATTTCTCGTTTGACTCCACCCACCTCTGTGAGGCAGATTCGATCATTTTTAGGGCATGCGGGTTTTTACAAGCGGTTCATAAAAGATTTCAGCAAAATCTCTCGACCGCTTTGCACGTTATTGGAGAAAGACCAGCCCTTTGTTTTCGGTGAGGATTGTATGAAGGCCTTTGAGATTCTCAAAGAGGCCTTGATTACTGCACCTATTTTGAGACCTCCAGATTGGACTCTCCCATTTGAGATTATGTGCGATGCATCTGATTACGCTATGGGGGCTATTTTAGGACAACGCATTGATAGGAAACCCTATGTGATCTATTATGCGAGTAGAACTCTGTCTGATGCCCAGCTGAATTATACTACGACAGAGAAGGAACTACTTGCGGTAGTTTTTGCATTGGATAAATTTAGGTCCTATTTACTCGGTTCGAAGGTGGTTGTCTATTCTGACCATTCTGCATTGAAATATTTGTTAAATAAGAAAGACACCAAACCGAGATTGATTCGTTGGGTCCTACTACTACAGGAGTTTGATCTCGAGATTCGAGATAAGAAGGGAAGTGAGAATGTAGTAGCAGACCATCTTTTCCGACTGATCGTGGAGACCACGCAGGATCAGAAGCCGATCAGCGATTCTTTCCCCGATGAGCAGATCATGTCAGTTAGTACATCGCAGTTACCCTGGTTTGCAGATATTGTGAACTATCTGGTTTCGAGGCAGATACCTGAGCATTGGAACAAGAATGAGCGTGAGAGATTCCTATCTCAGGTGAGGCACTATTATTGGGATGAACCAAAGTTGTTCAAATACTGTGCAGACCAGATTATTAGGAGATGTGTTCCGGAGGAGGAGTACCAGTCCATTTTGAATTTTTCCCATTCATTAGCCTGTGGAGGGCATTTTAGCAGTAGGAAAACGGCTGCAAAGGTTTTGCAGTCAGGATTTTATTGGCCCACACTCCACAGGGATGCTCATGAGTTCTGTAGGCGATGCCTGCGATGTCAGCAAATTGGGAACATGTCCAAGAGGGACATGATGCCCTTGCTTCCGATTTTGATAGTCGAGATTTTTGATGTTTGGGGCATTGATTTCATGGGACCATTTCCTCCTTCATTCGGAAATTTATACATTCTGGTGGCGGTTGATTATGTGTTCAAGTGGGTCGAGGCTGTGGCAACTAAGACCAATGATCAGAGAGTAGTGCTTAAGTTCATTAAGCACAACATTTTAAGTCGTTTTGGGGTGCCACGTGTGATGATTAGCGATGGTGGCAAGCATTTTAGGAATATACAGATAGCTTCTCTGTTGAGAAGATATTCGGTCAATCATAGATTCACCACTCCATATCATCCGCAGACTAGTGGACAGGTTGAAGTGTCCAATAGGGAGATTAAGCGAATTTTAGAAAAGACAGTTCGTCCGGACCGCAAGGATTGGTCCCAACGCTTAGATGATGCACTTTGGGCATATAGAACTGCATTTAAGACTCCCATTGGCATGTCCCCGTATCGCCTTGTATTCGGGAAAGCATGCCATCTTCCTGTCGAGTTAGAGCATAGAGCGTACTGGGCTATCAAGAAATTGAATTTTGACCTCACCCAGGCTGGCAAAGAGAGAGCACTGCAGCTCTCAGAATTAGAAGAACTCAGGAATGATGCATATGAGAATGCCAAATTATACAAAGTTCGCACAAAAGCATTTCATGATAAGCATATTGTCAGAAAAGTGTTTGAGCCAGATCATAAAGTGTGGCTATACAATTCTCGTTTACATTTATTCCCAGGGAAGTTAAGATCGAGATGGACAGGTCCGTACATTGTGAAAGAAGTATTTCCCCATGGAGCAGTGACACTATTCGATCCTATGACCCAAGGTACATTCAAGGTAAATGGGCAAAGACTGAAGCCATTCATTTCAGATACCTTGCAGGATGGTGAGTGTGAGATAGTGCATCTCACAAAGGCATGAGGGTTCGACCAGAGGGATGTATCATATGTACATTATTTCTTTTTCATTTCAAAGTTTTTATTTATTTAGTATTTCATTTCATGTGCTAATTTGTGTTTTGATGTATGTAGGATGAACTTAACAATTAGTGTATCAATTACCAGGTACAGAGAAGAGCTTTCAAAGAATTCAAGGATTAGAGGAAAATCAACTTTAGAAGCTCAGAGAAAATCAGGTTGTATCTATCCTTTCTCCCATATTTTTGTTAGTGTCTTTTAGTGTGCATTTGCATTACATTTTTATTCATTTTGTATGCCACTAGGGACAGTGTCATTCAAGCATGGGGGGGGGGTGGTTTAGATGCATGCACACAAAAAAAAAATTTAAAAATTTTTGTATGACTGGTAATCAAAGTAGGCATTTGAGAACAAAGTGTAGCATATATGATTGTTTTTGACATAATCTAACAGTTTATAAATTTTTAAGCCCCATAAAAAATTTTATTTTCTGAACTGAGTCAAATAGAGTAGTAGTCATGAGAAAATTTAAAGAAAAGATAGTATTTGATTGTTCGAAAATTTTGAATCACTTTAGTATAAGTATGCACAGTATGTTTTCTGAAAGAAATAAGCAATGGAAAGATGTGTTTGAAAAATGAGTTTAAAAGAATAGAGCTACGTTTAGTTGTTGATGTCTTCGTGAATCCTAGTAGTAGAACTCAGATACGAGATGAAGTGTTTGAGTATCTTAACGAAAAGGATAACAAAGGAGATCATCTTCTTGTCTAAGTCGATATCTGTGGCCTTTGTAGTTCGAGTAAGTAGAATCTGAAGGGTATTTTACATCTGGTGCCCCAAAGCCAGCTGGTTTGGGAGCCACCGGTTCGAAAGCTTGTTACATGGACTGCATAGAAAGCCTAAGAGATAGAGACATTGCACATGACGAGAGGAAGACTATACGTAAACTATTAGAATAGAAAGTCTAGTGACTCGAGCAATTAAGTCCGAGGGATACTTTGTATCTAGTGCCCTAAGGCCGGCCGACTTGGGAGTCACTGACCCAAAGCTCGCTACACGGGTCACGAAAACTGACTATTCGAAATAGTGCTCATATGAGAAGAATGCACAAGAGATCAAAAGTTGAAAAAAGAGTGAAAATGAAAGAAAAGGATGTGCTGAAGGAGAAAATTTCCATTGCTTAGGCATATATGTGTATTACTGTGTAGAAAATATACAAGTGAGAATAAATGAGTAAAACATGAGAATACTTGACTTTCAGAGAAAAATCATGAACTAGCTACAATATTAGAACAGTGAAGAAAAAGAATTTATACTGTGGCAGCATGAGATTATAAACTTGTTTTGAGAATGTCAATTACATGAAATATTTGTTCCAACTGCATTCTTAAGAGCCTCATATTTTTGAAAAATCATCCTCGTATTTCATTGATGTTTGTGGGTAGCATCTCTGCAAACCCTCACGAGACCTTACTCGTCCACTAGTGTAAGCTAGGGGTTTAAAGGGCTTGTTGCATACGCTAAATGCAACCGTGATTCCTACGAAAGTGAGTTAGTATTATGCATTCATGCTTAGCATTTCTTGTCTTCAGTGCATATCATGATTAGGGTTTGTTAAGGGACTAACAAACATTCAAGCATGGGGGTATTTGATGATGCATGAAATGCACATCATGTAAACAAGTTTTTCATGTATTTTGTATCAAGTTTAAGGTTTTAAACCCATGTTTAGATGTGTTTTGATAGTAAGGGGCTATGGTTCGAATTTCAGAAAAATCGGAGTTAAAATGAGAGAGTTATGGCTATTTCAGTGTTTGGGAACGAATTTCAAGGTGGATCGGATCCATATCCGACCCAATTAGGTTAATTGGACCTTGGATCAACTCTTTAAAAGTCCAAAACCCAACCCACACGCCTATCCAGATCCATTTCAAAAAGTTTTTCTGAAAACCCCCCAAAAAGAGGCGCCTAGAAAATATTTTTTTTTAACATTGTTTTTGCAAATTCCAAAAAGTATAAATATACTTTTTAGAGAAGCCCTAGGCGTCTTTGGCTGTGTTTGGACGCCCCCTACAGTGACTCTACAGCAGCAGCTCCTTCCTCTTCATCTTCCCCACGTGTTGGCCATTGAAGACCGATCTATGCTTGATTATCAAGCATATTTTCAAGCTTTCTTTGGTTTCTTTTCATTTCTTTCTTATTCCTTGTTGTCTTTTCACCATTTTTCTGTATTTTTGCAGGTATAGCAGAGGTGGAGACCATTAACCTTGGGCGGGAGTACGCAACACACCACCAAGGTGAGCCGGCCCTACCTCCATCCGGCTTTCTACACCCTCCGATCGCGAATCGGCTCACATTCCATCGTCGGTGGATCTCCAACGTGTAGCAGCTGCAATAGGTGCCGTTTTTGGTGAAGTACAACATCCTCGAACTGTAGAGGACGTCCATCTCCAGCCACGGTCCGCTTTTCTTCATCCCCCCGGTCGTCGGATCTTCCAAAAGGTAGGTCTTCTTCTTTCTTCTCTTCTAGATAAAACCGATTTGTGTGTGTGGATATTGTTTTGTTATTTTCTGTATGTTTCTTAGTTTTCTTTTTGTTTCAACCTTAGAGTAGCATTCGTGCATAGACCAGCACGTTAGATTAGGTTTATGTGTTTGGTTGATTCGTTGGAATCGAGTTTTTATTGCTTTTTCATCCTTTTTATAAAAATCGGCTAGATCTTCATCTAACCGATTCTTCAAGTTTGTCATAAGTGTTCTTGGTGTTGTTTTACAGAAAATCCAATAAAGAAAGTGTTTATTTTGATTCATCTTAGTCGGTTTTGTGTGTGGGTTGCATTTGATTTTAATTGAAAATAAAAATTCAAAAATCGGCTAGACTTATTCTAGCCGATTCTTTATTTTTACCAAAAATATTTTTCTGTTTTGATATTTTTGTTTTGTCCAGCATGTGTTTTGTATTGTGTTGCTGAAAATCTCATTAGGAAATTTCATTTTAGTTTATTCTAAGTCGTGGGTTGTGTTGGTGTTTCGTTTTGATTTTATGTTTTTTGAAAAAGAAAAAATCGGCTAGAGATATTCTAGCCGATCTTTGTATCTTGGTTAAATGTTTGTGTTGATGTGGATACACCGTGGAGTTTGCTGTGTTTTTGTATGTTAACAGTAGTACAAATTGGTGTTTGTCATTTCATTGTTTTAGGATTGGTTTAATTAATTGTATTAATCATTTTTCGTTTTTGTGTTTTGAGTCTATAGTAGAAAATTACAAAAATCAAGTTTTTGTTTTCTCTCATGTTTTTAATTCCAGCATAGTGCTGTCTTGTTAGCTTTTGTGTAATTAGGAGTCATTTGAATTATTTTCTAAGTTAGTTTTATCAAAATAGTGGTTATTTCGTTTATTGTTTTTTGCTAGTTTACAAATTTTATTTTTTTTATTTTCGTGTGGTTCTTCTTCTTCCCCTAGGTGGGGCGGCAGCCATTAGAGCTCTCCTTGAGCTCTTGGTCGATTTTTAGAAAGTCTTAATGGTCATTAGTTGAGTTAGGAAGGTGTCTAGGTTCAATGTATTAGGGCTTAGTGTCTTAGCCGTTTTTAGGGGTTATTTAAGTTAAGTTTTGGGAATTAGGTTAGCATTAACTCCTAGGAAATCGTTTTTTCATTTAGTTCCTTTTATTCCGTAGGTAAATTTAATTCTTTTATTTAGAAAGTAGGATTTTTAGAAGTTGGCGATTTTTGAGAAGGGAGATAATTAAAGTAATTGAAACTTGGAAATCTTTTGGAAATAGGAGGTTCATCAAAAATCGTGTGAGGCATTTAATGGAGATTTGAATTTAGCATATGCATTAAAGAAGGAGTTACTCTTCCATTTTGGAAAGTGTTTTGAATTTACATAAAAATTCTAATTTAGGCTCCATGATTTTCATAAAGAATTAAAGGCATTCAATTCCATCGTGAAAAGCAAAAAAAAATCGTGGATTTCTATATTAGACCTTTCCATTTTCCAAAAGGAGCTTTAAAAGCAATTAAGGAGTGTAACCCCCTCTTTAAATGGGGTGATTTTTGAGAATCCAAAGCATTTCAAAGTTTGGAACTTGGTAATTATTATATTCCTTTTCCAACCTTCTCCATTAAAATCGTTAACCTTGAATTAATTGTAGGAATTAATAGGTTACTACTTTAGTCTAGACCTAACCTAGTCAAAACCTAGTCTAGCCTAAGTCAAAGCCTAAACCACACCTAGGTCGACTTTAGTTAAGCTTAGTGGAGTCAACCCCTAGATCGAGTCGAACCTAGTTCAACCCACTTGAGCCTAGTCAAGTCAACCTTAGTTTTAGTCAACCGAGTTTACCTTATCCTATTTGAACCTAGTTGATCAAGTCAAACCCGAAACCAAACCTACCCGAGCCCAAACCTAAACCTAGTCGAGTCAACCCCTAGCCCCTTCGAGTCTAGTCAAACCCTAAGTTGGGTCCAACTTAGTTGAGCCTAAGTCAACTCGAACCTAGTTGACTAAGTCAAACTTAAACCGAGTTCAACCTAGTCTTAATAAGCCTAAGTCCAAGACCTAGACCTAGCCCTAGTCAAGACTAAGTCAAACCCTAACCTAGTCTAAGTCAAAGTTAAGACCAACCCGAGGTCGAGTCAACCTTAATCAAACCCAACCCAACCTTAGCTAAGGTCAAACCGAGTCCACCTAAGTCAACCGAAACTAGTTGACTAAGGCAACTCAAAACCGAACCCAATTAGTGAGTCAACCTTAGCTCGAGCCTATCTCTTTCAACCTAGTCAAAATCGAGCCTACCTAATCCCATCCGAGTGCATCCAAACTCAATCCGAACCTACTCAAGCCAAAACCGATCATAGTTGAGTCAACCGAGTGAACCCTAACCTTAACCTTCGTTCTTTAGTGAAGTAAGTTCATTTAGTATTATTTCTTTTGATTTCTATACTAATTAGTTTATTTATCTAATTTAGTTTTAGTGTAGAAGTGTGTATACGTATAGCGTATTTGTTTAGTATGTGTGAAATGTGTTTTGTTGTGAATTGAATGATAGTTAGATATTAGTTAACTTAGTAGTTAGATTGTATTTTATTATTTAGCATAGTTGTATTTCCATTGTTAGTTAACGTAGTTCTAGTCATAAATTGCTTGTTGTGTTTTGTTCGTCGTGCATTTAGTGTATTCATAATTATCATCTGCATATACACTGTTATACAGTGTCATTTAGATTGCATTAGGTGTAGATTGCATTTGATAGTGTTTACATAGGTTCATAAAGTGAATAGTGCACTCAAATAAAAACCAGATTTTTGCTCTGTTGCAACAGAATTATTTTCTGTGCAAAAATTCTGTGTTTTCCAAATATTTTTCTTCTATTCACTTTATTGACGTGTTATTTAACTTCAGACCAAATTTCAGCTCATTTGGAGTTGATTTGGTTTGATTTTTAAGCGTTTTGCGAAAACCGCTTTTTCTGGATTTTAAATCACAGGACTGGCGATATCCTGATTTTTCCCAGATTTGAAACGCTTATATCTGGAGTTCCAGATTTTTTTTTTTAATTCTGTAAAAACTGTTGTTTTGTTCAATCTGTCAGTTGCAGAACAAAACAAATTTCGGGAAAATCGGACTTCGTTTGCCTTGTCGAACAGTGGTTTTCCGATAACCTGTCAGAATGCTATTTTACACTAGTTAGGGGCAGTTTCGTAATTTTCGTAGTTTCGGTAATTTACACTTGTTTTCCATAATTTCTGCATTTTAGGATTTGCATCATCATCATACAGCATTAGTAGAGTGAAATTGGTTAATTTTAGAATTAATTTAGTATTTTATTTAATTTTTTTTTGATAAATAGCATTTGTTTTGTAATTTTTCTATAATTAGAAATAGTTTTAGTTATTGTTTTAATTGTTAGAATAGAAAACTAACTTTGTATTTTTCTGCATTTTTAGGTTGAAAAGCATATTTAGTGTCCAGGGTTATTGACCAAGTGAGAAGATTCTCTACGTGGCAAAAAGACGGAAATACCCTTGGCGTGGAGCAGAAGACTGATTGCTTGATTACTTTTATTTTAGTGACTATTTGCAGTTGTATTAACTTTATAATTGTAGGTTGACATTTGTTATTAATAAATTGAATTTTATAGAAATATTGTGTTTAATTCCTGTTCCCTATGGATTCGACCCGTACTTACCACTTTGTGGAAAGTCGGTTTTTAAATTTTTGGTTGACGATTTTCCAAAAGTTTTATTGAAAATAATTGTTTTAAAAAGAGCATTCCAAAATATCAACCATCCGGCTCAACACATCCGTGACGAAAATTCTCCTCTTTTTCCCCAAAAAGAGAGACTCAGGCTTAGCCCTTACCTGAATGGGAAATGGAAAATACTCCTCTCTTCCCTGAAGAGGAGGTGTTTGCAAAATGAACTTTTGAAGAAAAATTGAGCTTTCGTCAAAGCTCCCTAATATTAAGCTTCTCTTATGGAAAGGGGGCCGGTAATAATGAGGTCTGAAAATTGGGTCATGAAAGGAACGAGTTCATCACACTTTCCCTGACAAGAGGGTCCTTCATGACGAAAATGGCCTAGTATGAAAATTGGGGGGTCACAAGAAAAGCGAGTCTCCGTCGAGCTTCTCCCTATAAAAGGGTTCCTTGTGTGAAAATGGAAATTGTTTTGCAAACGATTCACAAAGATGCGAGTCCCTTCAAACTCTCCCTGAAAAGAGGATAAGTGAACAAATTGGATAGCATGCGAAAAGAACGAGCTCCCTCGAACTCTTCCTAAAAAGGGTCTCTCGCAAGAGAAAATGATTGAAACTGGATATTGAGATTGATTGACCCAAAGGTCGAAATTGAAAATTGAAAATTGAAAAATTGATTGTTTGGAAATTGGATGACCCGAAGGTTGAAATAGGATGACCTAACGGTCGAAATTGAGAATTGGTTGACCAAAAGGTCGAAATTGTATGACCCGAAGGTCGAAATTGAAAATTGAGTGACCCGAAGGTCGAAAATTAGAAATTAAATGACCTAGAGGTCAAAATTGAGATTTTGGAATTGAGAATTGAGAATTGGAATTGGGTGACCCAGAGGTAGGAATTGGAGAATTGCATGATCCAAAGATTTAAATTGGAAATTGGTGGGCAAAATATCAAATTTGAGCAATTGACAGACCCTAAGGATCGAAATGACTTGGATCAACAAAGGAGAATGATGAGTTTGAGTCAGAGCTAGAATAAAATACAGAGATCACGAGTTGGAACCCGGATCAACAAAAGAAAATGAAGAGCTCGAGTCAGGACTCGAGTAAAGTAATGAGATCACGAGTTGGAACCTGGATCAACAAAAGAAAATGAATAGCTCGAGTCACGACTTGAATAAGGTAGAGAGATCTCGAGTCGGAACTCGGATCAACAAAAGAAAATGAAGAGCTCCAATCAGAGCTCGAATAAGGTAAAGAGATCACGAGTCGGAACTCAGATCAACAGAGAAAATAAAGAGCTTGAATAAATAAAGAGATCTCGAGTCGGAACCCGGATCAACAAAAGAAAATGAAGAGCTCGAGTCAGGACTCGAGTAAAGTAATGAGATCACGAGTCGGAACTCGATTCAACCAAAGAAAATAAAGAGCTCGGGTCTGAGCTCGAATAAGGTAAAGAGATCACGAGTCGGAACTCGGATCAACAAAAGAAAATGAAGAGCTCGAGTAAGGTAATGAGATCTCGAGTCGGAACCCGGATCAACAAAAGAAAATGAAGTGCTCGAATCAAAGCTCGAATAAAGTAGAGAGATCTCGAGTCGGAACTCGGATCAACAAAAGAAAATGAAGAGCTCGAATCAGAGCTCGAATAAGGAAAAGAGATCACGAGTCGGAACTCGGATCAACAGAAGAAGATAATTTGAATAAAAACCCGAGTCGGAACTCGGTTTTCCAAGACTGATTCAAAAATTTGGATTTTGAAAATGTACCCTTTTGAGCACTGGATTTTAAAATAATACCAGTTTGAGCACTTGGTTTTGGTTCAGTACTGGTGATTATTTTTCAATTTTGAATCATTAGGAATTGTGATTCTGATTTTACTGTTTTTTTGGGGTTTGGCAGGAGGTTTTCTTCCCAGCAGCAGAGGAAGTAGCAGGAAACCCAACCGTTTCATCCATTTTTTCAGTCCACCAGCAGAGGTCCAACGTGTTCCTGCCATCATTTTCCACCACCAACGGTTGCTGCCCATCCCCATTTCAGCCAGCCGTTGCCTCTCATCCGCTGGAGCACGCCAGCTAAAACTCCAAAGGGGCTGCCACACTTCATCTCTTTCAACCCAGTTGCAAAACCAAAAGAGGAAATCGACTTTTCTGGTTCAAGGTGAGAAAGCCGCTTGAGAAAAAAAAATTTACCTGAGAGCCCTGTCTCCTCAAGATCACCTAAGCTGCAATTAAATATCCGCAAAAGGGATCTCTCAATTGTCGTCAAGATGAAGGCGAATTAAGCGAGTAGACCCCCGGGGCCAAAGAAGATTTGAAACATCTCCAAGATGACAGAGTTTGTGACGGATCCTTCCAGGGAAAGTCCAAAGTACTGTCGAGATGAAGGCATATGTGATGAACCTTCCGACAATCCCTAAAAGATACTTAATTTCAGCTATCATCCAAAGATTTCTAAACCCATGAGCCAACATCGTCCAAGAAGGATCAAAACATCTCCAAGTTGAAGGAGTTTGTGGTGTACCCTTCCAAAAGAGAGAAAGAGAGGAAAAAGAAAGAGAGAAAAAGTCAGAACATCTCCAAAATGAAGGAGAATGTAACCAAAACACCAGAGAGCCAAAAGAGTGCAGAAAGATTATCATAAGAGAAGCTCCCAGGATATCAAACTGCCAAATTTATCCAGAATCCTCTTTAATCTTGTGAAATTCTATTATCAATACTCTTTCATCAATTGCTTTCATAATATCAAATTTCTTTCCTGTTCATATCAAGGAAATTGATAACCTCCTTGAAGAAGGTCAATCGCAAGCAATTTGGATGCTAAATCTTGATTCTACGAAGTGAACCTTGTTTGGAGGTAATGCTTCAGGTAGTAAAGAAAGAATATCTTTGCAACAATGTGCAACATTTTCAAAAACTTTGAATCAACAACAAAATTCTCAACATTTTGATGATATTTTCTAGCTATCCCGACGTGAAGTGAGAGCTTGATATCCATTTTTGATACATCCTGACACCAATTTTTAAATCCCTCTTAAGGACTTGATTTCTTCCCTTCTTTGAGAGCGAGCTCTTAGATTTGCACACCTCCCTGTGTCCCCACTGTCCAACCAAAGACAGTCCCATCACGGTCGCCAAACCTGTTATTGTCGCAAAATTTTTCCCGTCTTCCCTTCCTTGCGGAAGAGAGAGGAAAATGCTTTTGCGATTCAAACTTGACCGGATTTTGGAAATTGTTTTGAAATACTCGCCTCCGTTTTGAAAATTGTGGTAAAATTCATGGGATGGGGCTCGACCTGTCGGTACGAGGTTCAACCGTTCCTGCCGCCTTTAACAGGAGTAATCGAACCAATGACCAAAATTGTGCTTGACTTAGTAAAATCATTGAAATTGTGTTCTATCCTAAATGCAGAGAGAATTCAGGCATGTGCTATGAGGTTTTGTAAAATGCAAGTTGGAAAATATGATGTATGCTTAAAAAATATTTGAAGTTGAAAAGTATTTCTCAGGAAAAAGATGGAAATCAATCTCTCAGGAAAGTCAGACGAAGAAGGTTTGAAATCTCGAGAAAGTTTATAACGATTTGGAAAATCTTGAAGAAATGAGAATCTCGAGAAAATCTTGAGAAAGTTTATAAGGACTTGGAAAACCATGAAGAAATGAGAATTTCAGGAAAATTTTGAGAAAGTTTATAAAGACTTGGAAAACCATGAAGAAATGAGAATCTCAGGAAAACTGAAGGAATTCTTGAGAAAAGATGAATATTTGAAAAGCAAAACACTTGTCAGGAAAACTCGAACTTTGAGAATTTTCTTAGGAAAATGAGGGAAAATCTATAGGAAAACTCATTGGAGAAGGAAATTCAGAACTTAGGAAATTGAAATCCTGAAAATATTGTCCTTGAAATATCTGAAAATCGATTTTTGATTCTTGAGAAAGATGAAAATTCCTTTTGAAAATGGATCTTAAGAAAATAACTTTTTAAGGAAAATCACTGGAAAACTTTGATTTGGGAAATCCAACTCTGAATATCATCATAGTTTCTTGAGGAATCGATTTCCATGAAATGAAAATCTCTTGAGAAAATCATGAGAAAAACAGATGATGCAGATGATTTGAATGAATGAATGCACTTTGAAAAGATTTCTTAAAAATTTGTTGGAAAAATATGGATTAAGCCAAAGTAAATCCTTCACATATTCTGACTGTGGCCATGAATATGTTCAGAGTTTACTTGAGTTAATTCACAATATTTTGAAAATTTAGAAATATGATGTGCATTTTTAAGATAGCCTAAGAGTGTAGGCTCAATGTGACTGGTAGAGAGATGATGGATCTGGGTCTCGTCCATATTTCGATAGGGCCGTAAATATGGACTCCACCGAGTTCATCAACTCTCTAAGAGTTGGTGCAAGTGCCATTCGTGTTCATCCACGGTGAATTTTGAGAATTGAGATATATGAATCATAACATCAGGATATTGCTGAAATCAAACTATATGAGATGCAGCCTAATCTAAGCAATAAAAGTAAATATTATTCCAAGTTTGATTATTACATCTCTGACATAAGTCAAAATAAAAATACATAATGAAAAAGAATCAGCCTCTTCCAGATTTTCCTGCAAATTGAGAATTAGTACAAAACCAAGGAAATGGTATATATATATTATATACAACAAAGAGATGTATATCAAAAATTGCTAAAATTGGTGCTAGATGATATGTAATAATGGAGAGGTATTTATATGAGAAATTAGATACACGGATGCTCGTATATGGAAATAAGTGCACATGAAGGAATATATACATATAGGTAGATATACATAGATATACATATATATATATAGATATATATACATATAACGAAAAAAAATATACATATTAATGGAAATTCCATATAATGGGTAAAATCAGAAAATACAGGTATATACAGTTTCTGTAGTTGATTTCACACAGCCGTATTTCCCAAATTACAATATAATTTTCAATAAAAATGGGTATGGAGCTTCCCTATATATCAATAACAAATCCTGTAAAAGATGGTCAAGGGATCATGAACGGATATGAATATATCTGTTCATGAAGGTGGCTGTTTATCAAGACTGGGTACCTGCAGAAGAAGAGATGATAAATATGTAACATACATAATATGCTGGAAACGCACTGTGGAAATACTATGGGCTGTTTCAAGGATCTCATGAGAGCATAATGGAGATGTGAAGATGTTGGGGAATAGTTCAATAGGGTTTGGAATAGATAAGAAAATATGGATATGGGATGCCCACAGTGGATAGATTAGTGGGTCAATGACTATAAAATTGAGGTGTTCTAACCTACAAAAATTTTATGCTGTGAATGCATAGTCATAATGATAATATAATTCAATCTAATACATATGTTAATGGGAATGGCTGTAGCAAAAGATCAATATAAAATGATAATGTGATCTATGATTTTCAATTTACAACTGTGTAGTGGTACAAGCATACGTAGGAAATTAAACTAATACTTCAGCCATGTTAAGGCTGTGTGATATACTTGGCAGCATATAAGTTGCAGTTGAGGCAATAACTTGTTGAACATATGAAAGTCTGTGGCTGCTGCCAACTCTAACAGGAATCTCAACAGAAGTCCCGCTATCATAATCTGATAACAGATGCACTACCTAATGGAAAGTCTTGAGCAATGGTGCTAAGCACAGGATATGGAATCCTAACTATATCATAAACTCCTGCATTAAGCTAAATATTGCCTGTGAATATGAGACTGCAAAAAAAAAATAGCGTTACAATTTGAAAAAAATGTTATTAGCTATACCACGACATGCCATATTTTACAAGCATTGCTAACATTCTTATCCAACACAGGCTCCCAATCTGATTTGGACAGGCTATACTCATTAGGATTCTTTCACAAAGCAAAAAAGATATTGATGTACATGGAGCAGGACATAAACTAAGGCTGATTCCAACGTTGGCCATTCAACCCCTAAAACTAAATGAAAGGGTTAAGTCCAAGCTGTACATCGAATGAATGTAAAAAAAAAAAAAAAACTATGCAAAATGGATTTTGGATGATAACACCTAAACTTTCAACAAATCAAATGTGAACAAACAACACAATATGACCACAGTGTATGCCACCTCAATGTTCCAGATTCATGCTCTACCAGAAATGTGATCCAAACCACAAGAGATCTGATCCATTAGAAACAAGATAACATGCACCATAAAGCAGGAGTTCGATGGATAGAACATAGTAAATTCAGGAAATTATTTCAGACATTGATGCTGCTATGGGTAATTCAATATTGCACAAAGTTGTGTTTTGGGTGAACAGGGCATGGGAAATGGAAAATGTGCAAAAAGAAAAAAAAATGAAATGGGAAAAGGGGAAATAGCACATATCAAACAGGGTATGGCTAACCTTGAACCAGAAAAGTCGATTTCCTCTTTTGGTTTTGCAGCTAGGTTGAAAGAGATGAAGTGTGGCAGCCCCTTTGGAGTTTTAGCTGGCGTGCTCCAGCGGATGAGAGGCAACAACTGGCTGAAATGGGGATGGGCAACAACCGTTGGTGGTGGAAAATGATGGCAGGAACACGTTGGACCTCTGCTGGTGGACTGAAAAAGGGGCTGAAACGGCTGGGTTTCCTGCTACTTCCTCTGCTGCTGAGAAGAAAACCTCCTGCCAAACCCCAAAAAAACAGTAAAATCAGAATCTTGTAAACATCCCAAATTTTCACTCACCTTCTTGACATCGCCCTCAATTGGCACATTTCAGTTCTCCGGAATCAATGAAGGGCAAAATGGTCATTTTCTGAGTTTAGACCTTGCAGAAAATCTAAAATTTCATTCTTGAGCCTCAAAATTTCTATATTTAGGTTCAGAGACATCTTCAAATTGCAAATTTTCAAAATCCTTTTTCTGGACAAAAAGCTAAAATTTCCAAGTCCGAGCTCAGAGTGGCATTTCATAGAACATGTCTTTGCATAGCATTGCATCATTTTACTGCACAGCATGTCATTTTGAGATCCAGAACTCCTGATTTTCAAAATTGTCAATCCAGATTTGATATTTAAACTTTTTCAAATTGATTTTTAAAACCCTGGGTATTCAAAATTACCAATTTTTCCCATTTTACCCCCAGGACTTTGAATTACAAAAATTTTTCTCAAGGAAAACAATCTGGATATTTGGATATTGATTTTAAAGATTTTATCTCAAAACTTTTTGCAAAAAGATTTTAAATCTCTTTACAAAAGTTTTTACATTTATTTTCTCCATATTTTTGCCCTGAAAAACCAATTTTTCTAAATTCTTGAAAACAAATAATGTTTTATCTCGTATTTTCAAATAAATGGAGCGAGACCCACCTTTGAACTAGCATCATACTCAGATTCCCAGGTAAGTTTCTTATTTTCAAGCGGGACCCACCCGGAGTTCGTACCAATTTGTAAATTTTTCTTTTTAATTTCTCAATATTTATTTATTTATTTATAGTTAGTGGGCCCATACACATGTGGCACCCCAATTGAAAATAAAAGACTTGCAAAAAACAAAACAAAACAAATAAAACAAAACAAAACAAAACTTTATTTTCAAAAGGATTTTAAAAGTGGATTGAGATGACATTTCCATAAAAGCCTCTCATTTATTTCATTATTCATTTTTTTATTTTATTTTATTTATTTTATTTCTTTTATTAATTTGCTTACTTAAAATTTTAAAAAGAAACGGCCCAAACGGCGCCACAGCCATATTTTCAAAAAAATGTGTTTCATTTACCAAAATCCGGTCAAGTTTGAATCGCGAAAGCATTTTCCTCTCTCTTCCGCAAGGAAGGGAAGACGGGAAAAATTTTGCGACGATGACAGGTTTGGCGACCGTGATGGGACCTGTCCTTGTCTGATCACAATTGTGCTTGACTTAGTTCAATTATCGAAATTATGTTCACAAAATGTCAGCTCTTTATTTTTGCTATCATGCGAACCTAGGAGCCTAGATTCTGACCTAGCTGACATTGATTGCATATAGTTTAGGCATGGTTTGGTAGGACCAGATTGAGGAGAAATTTTCATGCTCACATAGACTTAGGTCTAAACACAACTCTCCTCAATTTAGGATCTGAATGCAAACAATGTATGTTTCTTCAAAGTTTTCAAAATCTATCTCTCTAGGATTTAGAGCCCTCTATTTCTTGCATGTGATCATTTTTCCAAACCCCTTTACCTATCATTACCCGGTCTTCACGTTGCTGGGCTCTCTTCCAGAACCCTAGTTCGGGACAGAGCCTCACAACTGGGCCACCTATTTGGGTTAACACCCCCCTACCACGTACCGCGGGCCACAGTCCGAAGTACATCGGTAGGCGCTCAAGGATGTTGGAAAACCTTACCTTAGAACCGAAGTTGAAATTATATGCCACGTACCTCGGATTTCGGTTCGGGTATATCGGCATAACCGGATTGGACAAAGATGATCTGAACCTAGAGTTAGGATTAGGGTCCTACAGTTGTTTTCAAAATGATGCATCTAGAGTCAGCCTTTTAGGGAGTGCTGTATGTGCATAAATGTTTGTGCAGGATGTGATGGTTTGATTGTTACCTCTATTTCCTTACATTTTCCCAAAAATATTTTCAAATACCCATTTTTCCCTTTATTTTCTCAAACCCTAGATGATTTTCTCAAATATCTCATTTCTTTCAAAACTGCAGGTGGTTTTTCCATTCTACCTTTCTACTGGATCTCGAATTTCCAGCTACATTTTATATCCTGCCTGCAAAATTTTTCAAAATTTCCTACATTTTCCTAAGTCTCATTCTGAGTCTTTTTCTATTTTCAGTTCGATGTCATCCATTCAAGTCGATCCTATCTTTCCTGAAGGTCACATCTCCTACGAGGTGCGACAAGGTCGTCCCGAACATCAAGCCCTTAGCACTGGAACTTCCATTCCCCGGTGGTACTATTCCTGGCTTAAAAGCTTTTCTCGAATGTTCCCGGACCATTTGAGCGAGTGCGGATTAGAATTGGCGTCAGCAGTCGGAAAACAGACCATCAACGGCAACCTGATTCATGCAATGGCAGAACGATGGAATCCTCGAACGTGTACTTTCTGGTTCCCGTGGGGAGAGATGACCGTTTTAATGGATGAATTTTCAGAATTCATGGGATTACCAGAACCAGCCGGTCAACCAGGAGATCCATTAGAGCATCAATTCTTGATCAATGTCAAGGGTTTGGACCCCCGAGACTCCTTAGCCCGTATGACTGGCCGCCGATCTTGGCCCCTGATCCAGTTAGACGGAAATGAA
Organism: Nuphar pumila; assembly: GCF_984573655.1. Taxonomy (NCBI): domain Eukaryota; kingdom Viridiplantae; phylum Streptophyta; class Magnoliopsida; order Nymphaeales; family Nymphaeaceae; genus Nuphar; species Nuphar pumila. The sequence continues at coordinate 62,478,333 of NC_143256.1, forward strand.
TATGTTGACCTGCTCGAGTTGTACCGCCAGTACGGAACCTTCGTCGAAGTCAGCTCGTTATCCAGGACAGCTAAAGAAAGGATTCAGAACGCAATGGTTCTATACACTGTAGGATTGGCCCTCTTCCCAGACGGACAAAACTACATGGACATCAGAATAATCCAGCTTATGAGAAGATGGGGAAGTCGACAAACCAACCAGCTCTCCATAGCCATGGCAGCACTTGCTTTCCTGTATCGTGGTCTGACTCGATTCTCACTCGGAGAATCAATTTTAGTTGAAGGTTGCAATTACGCGCTTCAATCCTGGTTCTTCCAGGATGTTTCAGCCCGAGCAAGCTCTTTCAGATATAATGGTCAAGAACTTCTTCCAGTGGCACAGTACCGGTCTATGATCAACATCATTCAAGAAGATGATGTAGTCTGGAACTATTTTGATCGGCAATTATCTCCTCCCAGATACACATACGCTTATGGCAAGCGATTCAAGTTGCTGGGACCATTCTTTTGCACTTACTACCAACCAGAGAGATGTGTTCGACGATTCTCCCAGAGGCAGCAGTACGTTGAAGCCAGACTACTATCAGGAGCTATGGCAGAATTCGATCTCACTTCCGCATAATGGTCCGGGGCATATCATTCTGCCCGCTACAACTGGGATTCTTTTGTTTCTCTTAAAATCTTTCCTGGTCCTAGAGTGTCTGCCGACTATCGTGAATGGTGACAAATTGTCTGTCCTCCACCTCTTTGTCAAGATCAATAAAATCATATTTTTTTCATTTCAATAAAATTCTCTCTCTTTCTATTGTGGTTTGACGACCTCGCCTAGGTAACAAGGCACATTTTCGTTGTTTGTTTCTCGTGCTAAAAGAATGACAACACAATTGTCGTGATTCTCGCGACGACTCAGTCCCTAGTAATGGGATATCTTCTTCAAATTGTCTACGATATTTTCAATAAATATTTCTTCCAAAAGCCAATTCCTTCAGAATCTAATCAGGTCTTTGCCCTGCAGAGAGCATCCACAACATTTGATGGTTCGAACAAGGTCAGGAAGAAGAACCACATCACCACAGCACTCCTCAGCCTCAGAAGAAGAAATGGATCATCCCGTGAATCAAGATCAACAACAAGAGGATGATGGCATAGACCCGCAAATGTATGCCATGTTCCGAAAGATGATGAACAAAATGATGAGTGAACAAGCTGAGACCAGTGCAGAGAAGAATCCATTCAGAGAAAAATTCCACGGTCACAAGAATAAGAAGACTTCCAAGAAGCAAGTTCAGCTAGAAGAAATTTCATATGAATCAGAATCAATGGAAGACACTAAGGAAGAATATGAGGTGCCTCCGGCATTTCAGAAACGTGGCCGAGAACAAAGGAAGAGCCGCAATTCAAAGAATCAGGTCACAAAAGAACCCCTGCAGTCACAATTCAGGGAAATGGCCAGAGTGGTTAAAGATCTCCAAGCCCGCGACAAGGGCAAGAAAGTCTTCACCAGTGAGGACTTCTATGACGGCCTCAAAGGGGATGACGATCTCGAAAACCTTCCCCAAAAATTCATCAAGTTTGATGGTTCTGGCGACCCGAAAGCCCATCTCGCCACTTTCTTCGCAGAGTGTTCAAGATTCAAGAGAGATAACAGAGCACTATTCCTGTGTTTCCCTCGCAGCTTGGAAGGAGTTGCAACTAAATGGTATGCTGAGCATATCAATCCCATCGAGCTCAAGGAGTTTGATAAAGTGGTGAATTTATTTATTGAACACTTCTTGTTCAACACAGAAGCGCTCCCGACATTAAGTCATCTCTGCAGTCTGAGGCAGAATGAGAATGAAAAAGCATGGGACTTCATTCACAGATGGAGGTCAGCCTGTAATAAAATGAGAGATCCCATTTCAGAAAGGCACGCCCTGTCCCTAATCCTCAACAACTTTTCTCAACCTCTGAGATGATTGATCTCCACCGCACCATCCCGGACCTTCATCGAATTAACTGAGCGAGCAGAATGGCTCAAGCTGAGCGTAGAGAATGGAGTCTATGAAGGCTTCACTTTTTTCAAGAGCAACCCTCAAGGTGAGCAGAAGAAAAAAGCCCACTTCACCTTCTCTGCCAACAACAACAACAACAACAACAATAGTCGAAATCAGTACAAAGGGCAGAAGAAAGATTACTGCTACGGCACACGCAATTCCAACAATAAAGGAGATCAGAAAATGAAGCCTGCTCCTCAATACAGCAAGCCTTCTCAGCAAGACCAAGGGCCGAAACAGCGTAAAAAAGTTAAACATGAAGGATGGAGCTATGATCGAAAATTGACTCCTCTCAACCAATCACTCGAAGATGTGCTCGAGTATATGCTGTCAAAGGAAATGGTCAAGTTGCCTAGACTGGCCGATCTCTCTGTGCCTATGGGAAAATGGAAAGATCAATTCTGCAAGTTCCATAGAACAGTGGGACACAGCACTGAGAACTATTTTGTTCTCAAGAACATTATGTAGGATCTTATTGACAAGAATTTATTGGTAAAAGGAGAAAAAGAAGAGAAAATGGATATTATAAAGCAGCCTTTTCATTCACACACTACAGCAGTAGTGTCTGCACAACCATTCCTGCCTCACGAACACATCAAGTCGTGTTCTGCACAAGATCTCCAAGTCCAGCACCAGGTTTCAGTGCTACGACAAGCAGCCCCAGCTTCTAAGAAAATGGACCTGATCTCAGCATTCGGCAAGATGAAAGTTTCTGAAGCACCTGTAAATTCATCCCCCAAATTAAAAGGAATTCCTGATTTCCTTAATCAGTTCATCAAGCCTATGCCGGAAAAGAAACTCAGAAGCCGATGACTGCTTTATCCAATGTTTCAATATTAGACCTGGCCAAGAGTTCCTGCAAGCATCAGCAAGTACTGGATGATTTGCTCAGAAAGATCAAAGTTAAGCCCAGTACCACTACTGAAGACATGGCACAAATAGTGAATTCGGCCATGACTAACGCGCCAATCACTTTCTCGGATGAGGACCTTCCAAAGCCTCATTCCTTTCACAATAATGCTCTCTACATCGTCGTTCGGGTAAGGGGAATGACAGTACCCCATGTGCTAGTTGACGGAGGCAGCAACCTCAATATATGCCCTGAAATGACCGCAAAGGCGCTAGGCATTAAGGAAGAAGAATACATTCCAGATCCTATTACCATCTATGGGTTTGACAACCATGGTCAGACGGCCAAAGGCAAGATATTCCTGGAAGTGTTCATCAATTATTTGGTACATTCAGTGCTTTTTCATGTGGTCAATGTGCCACCCACCTACAATCTGTTGCTCGGAAGGACCTGGATTCATAATGCTAATGCAGTGCCTTCCACCCTGCATCAATGCGTGAAATGGTCAAAAGGTGGAATGATTACCACAGTGCTCGGAGAGGACCCAGAAGAAAGGCTCCCACAGCCTATGATCCCTCGACCATCATTCACTGCAGATATTCCTAGCATCAGAGAGAGTGAAGAAATCAGTCTCAGAGAAAGTCGGGAAATACTCCAGGCAACATCAGAATCATCCCTGCACACTGTAGCCATGACCCGATGGAGAGGTCCCAAATTCTTCAAGATTGGAGGTCATGTCAGTTACGACACTGTCAAAGATCATCCATTGTTCCCATAGTTCATGAAAGCAAAAAAGGGATTTGATTTACTTCTGAAGCATGGTTATCAACCCTTTAAAGGACTGGGCAAAAACGAAGATGGTCGTGTCGAACCAATGATTCAAAAGCATCGTCCCCATAGAGCAGGACTGGGGTTTTTGGTGGGAGCTCACCAAATAAGACTGTTTTCGTTAAAGGGGCACATTGAGAATCATTGTTGCATTTCCTTTCTATTCCTTTCAAAAAAAATGTCTCAATGTCTTTTATCAAGTCAAATCAATAAAATGTCAAGTTTCTTTGTCTATTTGGATGTCATCTGTCTCATTTATCTCTATATCCTCATTTTATAACTCAATGTCATTTTATGCATAATTCCTTTTAAATGATTGTTTGTCGTATGATAGACGATTTTCCTAAATCCAAGTTCTTATTCAAAATTTCAGAACTGTCTTCCTGAGCAATCAAGAAACTCGTTCTCAATCCAAAGGCTTTCCAGAAGTCGGCAGCGATTCACCGAGTCAAAGCAAGCACAGAAGATAGCCAGGTTGCAAAAACAGTCAGATGATTATGCAGAATTTGATTAGTCTCTTCAGGAATTACCAGAATTTGCCTCAGTTCAGAAACAGGATGAACCATCCGCTCTAGTACAAGACCCAACTGAAGATGTCAATATCGGTTCAAAGGACAATCCCAAGGTTCTCAAGATCGGTACCAGTCTAAGTTCAGAAGAGAAAGAAAGGCTCACCAATTTTTTCAAGCAACATGAAGAAGTGTTCGCATGGACATATGAAGATATGTCGGGTTTAGACCCAAAATTGGTCGAACATCGCCTCGTTTTGAAGCCAGATGCTAAGCCAGTTAAGCAGAAGCTGAGGAAAATGGATCCTAGAATAGAACAACAAGTCAAAGAAGGACTTGAAGATCTGCTTAAAGTAGGATTTATCCGACCTATTGACTATCCAGATTGGTTAGCCAATATCGTCGTTGTCCTAAAGAAAAGTGGCAAAGTTAGGATCTGTATAGATTTCAGAGACCTCAACAAGGCAACTCCGAAAGATGATTATCCACTTCCAAGCATTGATCTTCTAATTGACAGCACGGCAGGACATGCCATGTTCTCCTTCATTGATGGATATTCCGGTTACAATCAGATTAAGTTAGCCGCTCGCGACCAATCAAAAACTTCCTTCACTACGCCTTGGGGCACTTTCTGCTATACAGTTATGCCTTTTGGGCTCAAGAACGCTGGAGCAACATATCAACAGGCAATGGCCGTTATCTTTCATGATCAGATGCGCAGAATCAAGGATGTGTATGTTGATGATATCCTCGTGAAATCTAAAGCGGAAGAAGATCACCTCGAAGCTCTTGATCAAGTCTTTAAGCGACTCATTCTTTATAAGTTAATGCTTAACCCGCAAAAATGTGTTTTTGGAGTCGAATCGGGCAAATTGTTGGGTTTTCTGGTCAGCAAAAAGGGAATTGAAGTTGACTCATCTAAAGCAAAAGCCATCATTGATATGCCACCCCCGAAAAAATCTCAAAGAATTACATAGCCTTCAGGGACGCATGCAATCAATCCGGCGATTTATTTCTAACTTGGCGATGAGATGCGAACCTTTCAACCACTTACTCAGAAAAGGAGTGAAGTTTGAATGGGGACCAGAGTGTCAGCAATCGTTCAATCGAATCAAGAAGTATCTTCTCAATCCTCCAATCCTGAAGCTGCCAGAATTGGGAAAACCTCTTCTGTTATACATCTCAGTAAATCAAGTTGCATGCGGCGGATTCTTGGCGCAATACAAAGAGGGCAGCCTCATAGAGCACGCCATTTATTATGTGAGTAAGACTTTCATAGATTATGAAAAGAAATACTCTCATATAGAGAAGTCCTGCCTAGCTCTGGTATGGATGTGTCAAAAGCTAAGACACTACCTGTTGGCATCTGAAGTCAAAATTTTGTCCAAACTCAATCCCCTCAAGTACATCTTAGAGCAACCTTTTCTCAGCGGACGAGTCACAAAATGGCAAGTCTTACTGATGCAGTATGACTTAGAATATGTCTCGCAGCAATCAATCAAAGACCAAGCAATCGTTGATCAATTGGCAGATTTTCCTTTGGCAGAAGAGGTGAAAGTCGAAGATGACTTCCCTGATGAGCAAATTTGCAATATCCAGCAATCTGCAGTCTGGAATTTATTTTTTGATGGTTCTAAAAACCTGGCCGGAATAGGCATCAGAATCCTATTAATCACTTCAGAGAAGGAGATGATTCCCTTCTCTCTTAAGCTCGATTTTCAATGCACCCACAATATGGCTGAGTACGAAGCCCTAATTCAAGGTATAAAGATTCTACTAGACTTCAATGTTAAGAGAGTGCATGCTTACGGTGACTCATTACTCGTTGTCAATCAAGTCCATGCCGAATGGCAAGTGAAAGATCAAAAGTTATTTCCTTATCAGAAAATTGTTTCAGCTCTTGTCAGCAATTTTGAAGAATTTCAACTCTTCCATATCAAGAGAGATTTTAATCAAGTGGCCGATAGCCTAGCCGGTTTAGGCTCCATTATGGCATTCAAGAATGGAGAATCTTGTCGCTCCTTCAAAATTGGCAGACTTGATCAACCTGCTTTCCTTCCAACAGAACATATAAACCAGGCTGAGCAAAGAAAGAAGCCTTGGTATTACAATATCAAAACTTTCATAGAAACTGGTGAATTTTCTCCAGAACTCTCAAAGAAAGAGCAGCGAGCGATCCAACGTATGTCCACTCGATATTTCATTCTGGCCAATGTCCTTTATCGTCGTGGATTCAGTTCAGAGTATTCCAGATGTCTAGATGAAGACGAAGCCAAAGAAGTTATGCGAGAAGCACACGAAGGCATTTGCTGTGGCCACGTCGGCTACCAAACCCTTGTCAAGCAAATCATCAGAGCAGGTTACTACTGGAAAACTATGCAACAAGACTGTTATCATTATGTAAGAAGTGTGTGCAATGTCTGGCAACTTATTTATAGTATGTTATCTCTCCATGGCCATTTTCTATGTGGGCCTTCGATGTCGTAGGTCCCATCACTCCTTCAGTTTCAAATGGCCACAAATACTTCCTTGCCGCAATAGAATATTTCACCAAGTGGGTAGAAGCCATCACTCTCCGCACAGTAGAAGGACGACATGTGGTCTCATTCATCCACAAGAATATCTTATGCCATTTCGGCATACCACATGACATTGTGTCAGATAATGGCAGTCATTTTAAGAATGAAAAGATGAAGACATTCTACTCAAAGTTCAAGATCTATCATCATTTTTCCGCTCCATATTATCCCCAAGAGAATGGTGAGGCAGAAGCCACCAATAAGATTTTAATTCGAATCTTGGAACGAACTGTAGAAACAGGCGGCGACTGGCATGAGAAGATCCACGATGCACTATGGGTCTATCAGACCACTGTTCGCACTCCAACGAATGCTACTCCATCAGAACTGGTATATGGAACATAAGTAGTATTGCCGCTACATGTTTAGAAGCCCGCTTTGAAATTTGCGTCACTTCTGCAATTACCTCTCGATCAATATCAGCAGCAGCGATTGGTACAACTAGACTTGCTCGACGAAAGAAGGCTAAAAGCAGCAGAGCACGCTCAATCCTATCGCCATAGAGTCGCCAGGCAATATGCAAAGTCTGTCATCGAAAGAAGATTCCAAGTCAATGATTTAGTACTTCGATCCACATCTTATCTCAAGCATCATCTTGGCGGTAAATGGTCGCCAAATTGTGAAGGTCCATATGTCGTCAAAGAAGCATTACCCCGCAACTCATATCGGCTCATCAATGCCGATGGGGTAGAATTACCAGATCCCATTAATGCTCGACATTTGAAAAAGTTTTATACTTGAAAAATTTATTCTCCTCTTGTAATCCTCCCATTTTCTTCAAATAATGATCAGACTTTCTTTTCTCAGTTACATTGGGGCATTTTTAAAATTTTGTTATGTATGTAGGCAGGATAAACAAATTCCTCATTTCACGCACTTGTGCATTCATGTGCATCAATTTGCATTCAACTACATTAACAACAATCTGGTCAGTAGTGGGATTTCAGCAAACCATCCCATCACAATTCCTAATGATTCAAAATTGAAAAATAATCACCAGTACTGAACCAAAACCCAGTGCTCAAACTGATATTATTTCAAAATCTAGTGCTCAAAAGGGTACATTTTCAAAATCCAACTTTTTGAGTCAGTCTTGGAAAACCGAGTTCCGACTCGGGTTTTTATTCAAATTATCCTCTTCTGTTGATCCGAGTTCCGACTCGTGATCTCTTTACCTTATTCGAGCTCTGATTCGAGCTCTTCATTTTCTTTTGTTGATCCGAGTTCTGACTCGAGATCTCTTTACTTTATTCGAGCTCTGATTCGAGCACTTCATTTTCTTTTGTTGATCCGGGTTCCGACTCGAGATCTCATTACCTTACTCGAGCCCTGACTCGAGCTCTTCATTTTTTTTTGTTGATCTGAGTTCCGACTCGTGATCTCTTTACCTAATTCGAGCTCAGACCAGAGCTCTTTATTTTCTTTGGTTGATTCGAGTTCCGACTCGTGATCTCATTACTTTACTCGAGTCCTGACTCGAGCTCTTCATTTTCTTTTGTTGATCCAGATTCCGACTCGAGATCTCTTTATTTATTCAAGCTCTTCATTTTCTCTGTTGATCCGAGTTCCGACTCGTGATCTCTTTACCTTATTCGAGCTCTGATTCGATCTCTTCATTTTCTTTTGTTGATCCGAGTTCCGACTCGAGATCTCTCTACCTTATTTGAGCCCTAACTCGAGCTATTCATTTTCTTTTGTTGATCCGGGTTCCGACTCGTGATCTCATTACCTTACTCGAGTCCTGACTCGAGCTCTTCATTTTCTTTTGTTGATCCGGGTTCCGACTCGTGATCTTTGTATTTTATTCGAGCTCTGACTCGAACTCATCATTCTCCTTTGTTGATCCAAGTCATTTCGATCCTCAGGGTCTGTCAATTGCTCAAATTTGATATTTTGCCCACCAATTTCCAATTTAAATCTTTGGATCATGCAATTCTCTAATTCCAACCTCTAGGTCACCCAATTCCAATTCTCAATTCTCAATTTTGACCTCTAGGTCATTTAATTTCTAATTTTCGACCTTCGGGTCACTCAATTCTCAATTTCGACCTTCGGGTCACACAATTTCGACCTTTCGGTCAACCAATTCTCAATTTCGACCGTTAGTGTAAACACCCCAAATTTTCACCCTCATCCAGTGCTTACATTTCATGTATCATTGCATATCACTGCATACATTTTTGCATATCATTTCATCGCATTGCATGTCATTACATGTCATTACATCTCATTTTCGAGATCCAGCACTCCTGTTTTCAAAACATTCAATCCAGATTTGAGTTTTAAAACTTTTCTTTCAAAAACAATTTTAAAACCTGGGTTTTTATTCAACATTATGTTATTTTCCAACCCTCGAGACCTTATATTTATAAATACTTTCTTAGAAAACGATCTGGATTCATTTCAAACTCAATTGTAATTGATTTTAATTCTCAGATGAGGCCCATTTAGGTGGTGTCGCTTCTGGATTCCTTCACTTATAAAAAATCTTAGAGTCCTAATTGGATCAGGACTCTTTTTCTAGAGTCTTAGTCAGATCAAAACTCTATTTTTCACTACCTTTTTACCTGTTTTTGAAGAAAACCTTTCAAAATCTTATGTTTTGGCCAAAATTTCAGAGTCCTAGTTGGATCAGGACTCTTCTTCAAGAGTCCAGTCAGATCAGGACTCTTCTTTGGAGTTTCAATTGGATTGGGACTCTAATCTTTTACAACTATTTTATCTATTTTCAATCAAATCTTTCAAAATGAGTCAGAAACTCAGAGTTTTAGTCAAAACAGGACTCTGTTCAGAGAGTCCTAGTTGGATCAGGACTCTGATCCTGATTTCAATTTTGAGAGAATCTTTTAAAAATCTTTTGATCTACCAAAACTATTACACTTTTATCAAAGAATTTCAAAATTTTGAGATTTTATCTCAGATTCTGTTATCATCGCAAAATTTTTAACTTTTGCAAATCAAACTGACCTTTGAAAAAGTTTTTGAAAATAACTCGCCTCCGTTTTAAAATGCAGGAAAATTCCATAGAATGGGACTCGCCTGTCGGTACGAGGTTCAACCGTTCCTGCCACCTTTAATAGGGGTAATTGAACCAAGGATCAATCTTATGCTCTACTCTATTCAACTTGTCTAAATCATATTCTAATTTCTAAATGCACATAGAATCAGGCATGTGCTATGAATTTTCAGAAAAATGCACTTTTGAAAACATGATGTTTGCTTTGAATGATTGAAATATTTAGAATAGGTATCACATGGAAAATCGTGAATTGGGATTTGAAATATACTTCTGAGAGAAATAAAAATCGATTTTGAGAAATTCTTGACATTTGGTGAAAATCGACTCTGAGAGACTTGGTTTCTCTAAATTCAAACTTTGAAATTGAAATTCTAACTTAGAAAATTTGAATTTGGAACTTGAGAAATATTTGAAATATCATTGGCAAATCCATATTCTTTTGAATAAGACTTAGAAAAATTCTAACTTCAAAGTTTGAAATTGACTGCATAACTTTGGAAAATTGAGTTTATGAACTTGAGAAAAACACTTGAAATATTCTTTGAAATTCAATGCTTTTGGGAAAATCGATTTTGCTATAAGACTTAGGAGATTTTGAGAAAATGAACTTCTTTGAATTGAGATTGGAATTGGCAAATGCATGAAATGAATGAATATGATTTTGAGGAATTGGGAAATACTTTTTGTATTTTTGAGAAATGCAGTGCATTTTTAAAGTTAGCCTAAGAGTGTATGCTGAATGTGGCTAATGTGAAGATTATAAATCTGAGTATCATTCGTATTCTGACTATGCCATAAATACAAATTCCACCAAGTTTATAAACTTCATAGAAGCTAGTGCATGTGCCATTCGTGTAGACCATGGTGAATTTGTAAAAATATGCATGAATCATCATCCATCACACATTAAAATTATAAAAAAAATAAACTATATGCAATGCAACCTAAGCTAAGCAGGAAATGTAAATTCTTATTCCAAAGTTTAATTTAGTTTACATCACTATTGAAATTTAAATACATGAAAAATAAAGTCTTCAATGTACCTGCAAAACTAGAAAACTTTGTTAATGAAAATATGTTGGCTTTTCTAGATTTATCCCACAATATCAGGAAATTGTTGGATTTTACTAGATATAAGCCTTTTTGCCATGATTCCCTTAAATCAAAATGATAAAATATGAAATAAAATTGAATAAATAAGGAAGATAAGATATGAAATTTCGAAATTGGGATCAAAATGACCAAAATACCCCTAATAACAAGACTATGGCCTTGAAATTAGGGTTTTTAGAAAGATGTTTTGATAAAATGCAAATTTTGAAGTTTAGATGAAATAAACTAAGCTAAATATGATGTGACATGCTTAAATATATAAAAATTAGGGTTAGGAATTTCGAAATTTAGGTCAAATGACCAAATTGCCCCCGATAGCAAGACTATGGCCTTGAAATCAGGGTTTTTAGAAAGAGATTTTGGTAAAAACTTAGGTTTTATGCACTAAATGAAGTCAAATGAGCACAAAATTAAACCTAAAGCATCCTAATATGATTATGAACATGATTAAACCATAAAAATATATGCTTATGCACGAAAATCCAATAATATCACAAAAACTGTGATTTTAGCAGTGTTTTTGGATCTTTCAGGAACCCGGTTTTGCAATTTGCTTAATTCAGCCATCAAATGGATCTCAAAATCCATAAAAATTGGTACTTGCACTTGTTATAACCTTAATGTCGAATTGGAATTAAAAAATAATTTTTTTGACATTAAATTAATCCGAAAACTGCATTAAACCCTAAAAATATGCTATTTTTGACCTAATTCACCAACCAGTCTCAGTCCAAGACCTGAACTAGGGGTCAAATCTCTATGGAAATTTATGAAATTTTACAGAGCCTTACTAGAAATAAAAACAGAGATTTCCCAATTTACATATCGGAAAAATCATCTATGGTTAGGGAGAAACCCTTCCAGCAATCTGAGCTAAAATATATCACTTTTAACAGGGATTAAAACGGCTATTCCAGATTGAAAATACAGACATAAATAGCAATCCTAAACAAAAATCTCTGAAATTTTAGTGGTGCACATTAGACAGCAAAATAACAATACTCACTTTTTACAGATCTAAAATCGGATCTGTGGTTTGGGATTTATGACTAACACAAGTCTGAATAGGGTTTTGGTAAACCCTAACGAGTTTTAAATTTAAAAACAGATTCTCTGAAAGGGGAAAAATACTAAAAAGTAGTCCAAAAAATCTGAAAAATTCACATAAGAAATATCTATTCAATGTGAATCCATAGCATTTTACAGATCTAAAATTGGATATAAGATGAGAGAAATATCATAACAGCAAGTTACCTTCTTCATTTTAACCATGATTTTAAAGCTTTAAAAACCCGATTTGATGTCTGATTTTTTTGACAGGGTTTCCGAGATCCAAAACCTCTGATTTTTCTACAGTAACTCAATAACTCATGCATGCATCACATATAAAAAAATCAGAAATAAAAAATTAGAACCTCCATCCGAAATAACATCATCTTTGCTGTTCTAAACCTAAAACACACAGAAATTTAAAAAAACTTGGAAAACCATGCATTAACTAATGTAAATAAATAAAATAAACCATAAAACAGTAAATAAAACTTATTTCTATGCTATAGAACGTAAAACAAACATGAATAAACCATGAAAATAAATTAAAAATAGGGAATCAATGGCTGGAATTTGATATCACCTTTAAAACATAGATTTAACCCATTAAAAGGGTAAATCATGTATTTTATAGGTTAATAATGTAAAGAATCATATTAAAATCAATTCTAATGGAATAAAATCCCTGTAAATCATCCAAAACAGGGTTAGATTACCTTTTTTGACCGTTCTTGCTGGTTCTTGATAGTTCTTGAGGTGAAACCATGGTTGATCTTCCATAAAGAGGGGTGTCCAAGCCTAAATCTAGGTTTAAAGCATTAAAAAAGCATTAAATAAAATAAGAAAAGTGAAGAAGTTCATACCTTGGAGTTGCAGCAATGGAGGAAGGGTTGGAGAGGAGAGAGAAGCTCCAAGATTTGCTCCCAAGGTGGCTGAAAAAATCATCCCCCCTATGGGGGCCTTTTATAACCATTTTTTAGGTTTTAAAAATTAGTAATTTTGAAATTTTTGGACTTCTAAAGGGGGGGGGGGCGATTTTGGGGTGGAGTTACCTAACTACCCCTAGTCTAAATTATCCTAAATAATGCCTAATTAACCCCTAGCTAATCCTAAAAAATCCCCAGATGTGGTGCCACTTGGCATTTTCTCACATTGGGTTTTCAAAACTCATTTAAAAACCTTTTAAAAATACTAGTTTTAAAAACTAACTTTCAAAAATGAGTTTTTCAAAATGGTTTTGACTCTTCTAAACCTCTAACACTAACCAAGACATCAACTAACCCTAGTCTAGCCCTGACTGACTCGAATATGACACCACCCCGAGTGGGCCCTACTTGAGTTTTTCAAAAAAAACGATTTTAAAACTTGAAATTGAAGGAGTTTTCAAAAGGATCTTCAAAAGTAATCTTAAAGTTAGGATTTTTGAAATGGCATAAGGTTCTAACTGAGTTAGAATTCCTCTGGATATGGTGCCAACTGAGCGGGCCCACATCGAATTTTGAACATTTTTGAAATAAACACTGAAAATGGCTTTGAAAAAGGGTTAAAATTGACATTTGAAATTCAAGATCTTTGAAAATAGGGTCTCAAGCGAACTGGAACTCCGGGTTAGAGTCCTGAACTCTTAGGACTCTGAGATTTTAGATTTTAAAAGCCAAATGAAAGAATTTTCAAAAGATTTTATCAAGAAATGATGAAATAAGTCAGAAAACACAGTCAGGGTTAGACTCCTAACTCGACCGAACTCTAAAATAGAGTCCTGAACTAACTGGACTCTGTAAAATGACGTAAATTTTGAAAACAAATGAAAAAAGATTGAGAATGGAAGTAAGACAGACTTAAAAACCAGACTTCTGACCGGATTAGGACTCTGAGACAGAGTCCTGATCGGACTGAAACTTTCAAAAATTTGAGAAATTTGATGAATAGAGGCATTCAGAAGCGACACCATCTAAATTAAAGTTTGAATTTGAAAGGAATCCAGATTGTTTTCTAAGAAAATATTTCGAAATATAAAATCCTAGGGTTGGAAAATGACAGAGTATTGAATAAAAACCCAGGTTTTGAAATTGATTTTGAAATAAAGCTTTAAAATTCAAATCTGGATTGAATGTTTTGAAATAGGAGTGCTGGATCTCGAAAATGAGATGCAATGTCATACAATGCTATGCAGAATACGTGCAATGACATGCGATGATCTGTAATGACTTATGAAATGGACAAACACTGGATGAAGGTAAAAATTTGGGGTGTTTACAGATGCCCCTCTTTGCTGCTAAGCCGGTTGAAAGCCGAGCTTAGTGACAAAGAAAACACACCAAATTTGGACTATAAAAATGCCCCAGTTAGATGAATCTGACTGGGTATGAAAGAATTAGTTCAAAGGATGATGATAGATATGAAATGAAGAATAAGGAGAAAATTTTACTTCGAAAAGAAGTAAGATTCAGGTTTTGCCCTTAACCTGGATGGGACAGGAAATACCTCGTATGGAACGAAGCTCAGGCTTAACCCTTAACCTGAAAGGGGATGATAAATGAAATACCTCATCAGAATGAGGCTCAGGTTTAACCCCTTGACCTGAAAGGGGACGATACCTCGTGGAAAAACGAGGCTCAGGCTTAACCCTTAACCTGAAAGGGGATGATATACGGAATCCTCAAATGAAGAAACCATGATGGGACCTTCGAATTCTGCACAATAAATCCAAGAGGGGTTTGCAAAAGGAAGAAAGGGGGTTCCCTAAAGCTTGAAAAGGGATTGATCTTGGACGTCTCATTGCTAAGACTAAATGGCTTTTAAGACAGATGACCTTTTGCAGAAAATTCAGGTTTAACCCTTAACCTGAACGGGAACTGTCTATGGTGGGACAGTGGGGAGCACAGGGAAGTGTGCGAATCTGAGAGCCCAGGCACTCAGCTCAAAACAAGAAGGGAAGGATCTTGGACAACTCCCATCATCCGATCCTAAAAGGGATAACAACAACGACTGAATACATCAAAATAAACATCAAGTTCTCACTTCATGTCAGGATAACTTAAAAGATTGCCAATAAGATAAAAAAAATATATTATAATTGATTCAAGAATGATAAGCACATATATATATGAATAATATTCCCTCTTGTCTACCTGAAGTATTACCTCTGACTGGACTTAACTCCGTAGAATCAAGATTCGAATTCGAATATCATTGCCATTGACTTTCTCTCAAGGAAGCTATCAATTTCCTTGATATGGGCGAAAAAGAATACATTCTTGATATTACAAGAGCTATTGGTGAAAGAATATTGATAAAAGAATTTCGCAAAATTAAAGAAGATTCTTGATAGATTCGGCAGTCTGATATCCTGGGATTCTCTTCTCATGATGATCTTTTTGCACTCTCTTTTTGACAGAATTGGAGCTCTCTTGGATTTTTCGGGAATCACATCATCCTTCATTTTGGAGATGTCCTGACTTGTCTCTCTCTTTTTTTTTTTTGGAAGGGTACGTCACAAACTCCTTTATCTCAGAGATGTTCCGATCCTTCTTCTCTCTCAGGGATTATATTGACGGTTATTAACTCTTTGGTTGGAAGTCTCTTGATGATAGCGGAAATTAAATATCTTTTAGGGTTTGTCGGTAGATCCATCACACTCGCCTTCATCTTGACGGTGATCTGGACTTTCCCTGGAAGGATCCGTCACAAACTCCGTCATCTTGGAGATGATCCAAATCTTCTTTGGCCCCATGGGTCGACTCGTCTAATTCGCCTTCATCTTGACGACAGTTGAGAGATCCCTTTTGCAGATATTTAATTGCAGCTTAGGTGATGGAGGAGATGTAGAGATGGTATGGATTTTTTTGTTTGTGTCACCCAGGATATTTCAACTGCTTTTATTTTCTAAGAATGGTCTTTAAAAATGCGCCATTGACTGCGATCAATATCAATCATTCATGGCTTTGCAACAACATTGAATTTTCTTTGCTGGCCATATCGCGGATTTATTCTTCATCCTTTTGGTTGGCCAATAGAAAGATTTTGAATTTTGAATCCTTTTTCGCAAAAGCTTTGTCACTTCGGAAGTAATATTGAAGGTATTCTGAGGTACAATTTTATGCGATAAAGATTTTGAAATCAACAACTATTTTTTTTTTTATGGCAAATTGGCAAAATATTCTTGGAATCCTTGGTGAAGGAAATCATTTGAGATCTATATGATACATCCGTGGTTAGATTCTCCTCTCCTTTCCCCAAAGGAGAGACTCAGGCTTGACCCTTACCTGAACGGGTAACAAAAGATACTCCTCTCTTCCCTGAAGAGGAGGTGTTTGCAAAATGAACTTTCGAAGAGAAATAGAGTTTTCGTCAAAACTCCCTATTTCTAGGCTTCTCTTATGGAAAGGGGGCCGCTAACAGAGATTGAAAGGATATCATAGAGGAACGAGTCCATCACACTCTCCCTGGAAAAAGGGTCCTCGACGACGGGGGTGGCCTAATAAAAGACATTTAAGGTTACAAGGAGGACGAGCTTCCGTCGAAACTCTCCCTAGAAAAAGGGTTCCTTGTGTTACAACAAAGATTATTTTGCAAACTGTTCGTGAATCACGAGTCCCTTCAAACTCTCCCTAGAAAAAGGGGTTCAACGAACGAACAATAAAGACATGCGAAAAGAAACGAGCTCCCTTGAACTCTCCCTGGAAAAAGGGTCCCTCGCAAGAGAGATACTTGGCGATTGATTTTAATAGCTTTTGATAACTCAAAGAACTGCTTGATAACACGAATGATTAGAGGTCCTGACAAAATTGGCAACCCGAATGTCAGATTAACAGAATGGAACGACCCAAGAGTCTGATACAGATTGTTTGGTTCGCAGGTCTAAAGATTGAGCCAGAACCTCAATGTGAGAGTTATGTTGCGACCAGTATGAAGACCGAACTTTGACAAAGTACCATTACGAGCACTGTATTTTAAAAGATTACCAGTACGAGCACTGGATTTTTAAAGGATACCAGTACGAGCACTGGACTTTAAAAGGCTACCAGTACGAGCACTGGATTTTAAAAAGTTATCAGTACGAGCACTGAATTTTAAAAGACTACCATTATGAGCACTGTATTTTAAAAGATTACCAGTACGAGCACTGGATTTTTAAAGGATACCAGTACGAGCACTGGACTTTAAAAGGTTACCAGTACGGGCACTGGATTTTAAAAGGTTATCAGTATGAGCACTGAATTTTAAAAGATTACCGGTACGAGCACTGGGTTTTCAAAAGATTACCAGTACGAGCACTGGTTTTTAAAAGATTACCAGTACAAGCACTGGGTTTTGAAGGGTCATCAATTGGCGATGACTTGGACGACTTGCCGGGGTCTCAGGATTTATCCCTTATCCTGAATGGGAAATTCAATGTAAATTGACGCAGATGAATGCGTGCAAATGCAAATGGATGCAACTGAGTGCACATGCGTGCAAAATGAGAGATTTATTAGATCATGCCTGCACACAAATTGTTTTGGATAAAAGGTAACTTTACCAAGAATGCCCCAGTATATTCTGGGGAAGAGGGGTATTTTGACCAAAGAATAATTGATCATTTATTGAGGAGAATTTTTGAAGAATACAAAAGATAGAATAGAGATTTTCTAGGTATAGAATTTCTTCAGATGTCGAGCATTAATGGGGTCGGATAGTTCTACCCCGTCTGCATTAATCAGACGATATGAATTACGGGGCAACGCTTCTTTCACCACATAGGGACTTTTCCAGTTTGGTGACCATTTGCCACGTGGACGATGCTTGAGATGAGCCGTTGATCTAAGGACCAAGTCATTAACTTGGAATTTCCTTTCGATGACTGACTTGACATATTGCCTTGCTATCCTCTGACGATAAGACTGAGCGTGTTCTGCTGCTTTGAGTCTTTTTTCATCGAGTAAATCTAACTGTACCAATCTCTGTTGCTGATACTGATCGAGTGGTAGCTCTAAAAGAGATGCAAATTTAAGGGCGGGTTTCTGAACATTTAGAGGTAACACCACCTCAGTCCCATAAACAAGTTCTGAAGGAGTCGCATTGGTTGGGGTTCGAATGGTAGTTCGATATGCCCAAAGTGCATCATGAATTTTCTCGTGCCAATCACGACCCGTCTCAACGGTTCTTTCCAAGATGCGAATCAAACTCTTGTTGGTTGCTTCTGCCTGACAATTTCCTTGTGGGTAATAAGGAGCTGAAAAATGATGATGAATTCTGAATTTTGAACAAAAGATCTTCATTCTCTCATTCTTGAAATGAGTACCATTATCTGACATGATGTCGTGTGGTATACCGAAACGACAAAGAATGTTCTTATGAATGAACGAGACTATATGTCGACCTTCCACTATACGCAGAGTGACGGCTTCAACCCATTTGGTGAAATACTCTGTTGCGGCAAGGAAATATTTATGACCATTGGAAGCTGAAAGAGTGATGGGTCCTACGACGTCGAAGGCCCACATAGAAAATGGCCATGGAGACACGACTGATTGCAAGTACGTGGCTGGCGCATGAATGGAAGGTGCGTGCATCTGACACTGAACGCACTTCTTCACAAAACGATAGCAGTCTTGCTGCATGGTTCTCCAATAGTATCCTACCCGAATGATTTGTTTAACAAGGGTTTGGTAGCCGACATGACCACCGCAAATACCTTCATGCGCTTCTCGTATGATTTCTTTAGCTTCTTCTTCGTCTAAGCACCTGGAATACTCAGAACTGAACCCACGACAATAAAGAACATTGGCAAGGATAAAATAGCGGGCGGACATATGCTGAATTGCTTTTTGCTCCTTCTTTGATAGTTCTGGTGGAAGCTCACCAGTTTCAATAAAGTTTTTGATATCTTGATACCAAGGCTTCTTTTTCTGTTCCGCCTGGTTGACTTGCATTATCGGAACGAAGGCAGGTTGGTCAAGTCTACCGATTTCAAAGGAGCGACATGATCCTCCATTTCTGAACAACATAATGGAGCCCAGGCTGGCCCAACCATCAGCTATTTGATTAAACTCTCTTTTCATATGGAAAAGCTGAAATTCATCGAAATTGTTGATAAGGGATAAAACGATCTTTTGGTAAGGGAGCAACTTCTGATCTTTTACCTGCCATTCAGCTTTGACTTGGCTGACGACGAGCAATGAATCGCCGAAAGCGTGTACCCTCTGAACATTGAAGTCTTTCAAAATTCTCATACCTTGTATTAAAGCTTCATACTCAGCCATATTATGGGTACATTGAAAATCCAGTTTCAGAGAAAAGGGGATCATCTCTTTCTCTGGTGTGATCAGCAAGATTCCGACTCCTATGCCGGCCATGTTCTTGGATCTGTCGAAAAACAGATTCCAAACTGGGGATTGTTGAACATTACAGATCCGCTCATCGGGAAAGCTATCCTCGATTCTAACATCTTCTGCTAAAGGAAAATCTGCCAATTGGTCTGCAATTGCTTGACCTTTGATAGATTGCTGAGAAACATACCCCATATCATACTGCATTAACAGGACTTGCCACTTAGCAATCCGTCTACTAAGAAATGATTGTTCAAGAATATACTTGAGAGGATTAAGTTTTGAGAGAATCTTGACTTCTGATGCTAACAAGTAATGTCTCAGCTTCTGACACATCCATACGAGTGTTAGGCATGTCTTCTCTATTTGAGAATATTTCTTCTCGTAGTCAATGAAAGTCTTGCTTACATAGTAAATGGCATGTTCAACCAAACTGCCTTCTTCATATTGTGCCAAGAATCCGCCACAAGCGGCTTGGTTAACTGAAACATATAGCAAGAGAGGCTTTCCCAATTCCGGTGGCTTTAGAACGGGCGGATTAAGAAGATATTTCTTGATACGCTCAAACGATTGCTGACACTCTGGTCCCCATTCAAATTTCACTCCTTTTCTGAGTAGATGATTGAAAGGTTCACATCTCATGGCAAGGTTGGATATGAATCTCCAAATTGATTGCATACGTCCCTGAAGACTACGCAATTCCTTAAGAGTAGTTGGAGGTGGCATGTCAATGATGGCCTTTGCTTTAGCGGGATCCATTTCTATCCCCTTTTTGCTGACCAAGAAGCCTAGCAATTTGCCTGATTCAACTCCGAAGACACACTTCTGAGGGTTGAGTCTTAGCTTATAAAGAATAAGCCGCTTGAAGACTTGACTTAAGGCATCGATATGGTCTTCTTCCTCCTTGGATTTGACCAAGATGTCATCAACGTATGCATTCATGGTCTTGTGCATCTGATCATGGAAAATGGCAGCCATTGCATGCTGATAGGTTGGATATGATCTTGTGGCTGAAAGGGATGATCAGATATCATTGCTGTCGAGTGCTGCAAGAAAGGCTGTTTTAGAATCTCCATTTTCTCATCTTCAGCCCCTTCTACTAACAGATTTTTGTCAATATAATCTTGTATGATGTTTTTGAGAACAAAACAGTTCTCGGTATCATGTCCCACAGTTCGGTGGAACTTGCAGAATCTGTCCTTCATTTTTCCCATAACCACTGGCGGGTCAGCTACCCTTGGAAGCTTAATCATATCACTGCCGAGCATATATTCTAATACTGTCTCGAGGGACTGGTCTAGAGGAGTAAACTTGCGGTTATAACTCCATCCTTCCCGCTTCGGCTTTTCTTGTGGTCTTGATCTCTGTTCGAGGGTCTGCTGTGGCTGCTTATCATATTGAATAATCAACTTGCCTTTCTGATCACTTTTGTTGGGATTTGACCCTCCTGAAGCATAACTATGATTTTTTCCATTTCCTTTGTTCTGATTCTTGCTGTTACTGGCAGAGTAGGTAAAATGGGCTTTCTTCTTTGATTCTTGTTGACTGTTATTCTTTGTAAACATAAAACCTTCATAAGACCCGTTCTCCATACTCAACTCGAGCCATTCGGCTCGTTCTGTTAGTTCTATGAAGCTCTTCGATGGAGATGTAGAAATTAGTCCCCTCAGGGGTTGCGAGAAGTTGCTCAGGATCAAAGATAGTGCGTGTCTTTCTGTTATTGGCTCGCACATCTTATTGCAAGCGGATCTCCATCTATGAATGAAATCCCTGGCCTTCTCGTTTTCCTTCTACCTCAGACTGCAGAGATGACTGAGAGTCGGGAGTGCTTCAGCATTGAATAGAAAGTGCTCAATAAATAAATTGACTACTTTGTCGAATTCTTTCAGTTCTATCGGATTAATGTGCTCTGAGTACCACTTTGCTGCGACACCTTCCAAACTGCGAGGGAAGCAGAGAAATAAGGCACGATTGTTCCTCTTGAACCTGGAACATTCTACGAAGAATAGGGCGAGATGTGCTTTTGGGTCACCCGAACCATCAAACTTGATAAATTTCTTGGGGAGATTATCAAGATCATCATCCCCATCCAGTCCATCATAGAAGTCTTCACTTGTAAAGACTCTTTTGCCCTTGTCACGAGTATGAAGATCCTTAACTATTTTCATCACATCTTTGAGTTGTGACTGCGTAGGGTCGTCAACAGACTGATTCTTGGATTTGTAGGCCGACTCCTGCCCTTGAGTCGACCTTTTGAATTCTTGCTTGTTTTCATACTCTTTGTCAGTATCATCTGCTGATTCTGACTCATCAGACATTTCCTTATGACGATTCTGCTTTTTACTGATCTTCACATTCTTGATGGCATGACCCTTATCTTTCTGTTTGGTCTGAATTTGCTCAGTACTGGCCTAAGCTTTCTCGGCCAGCATCTTGGTCATCATCTTTTTGAACATGACGTACATTTGGGGATCAATGCCATCATCCGCCTGCTGACCCTGACTCTGGATTGATCGAGGTGATTCCATTTCTTCTTCTGAAGCTACTGAGTACGCGATGCCTTCAACTGATGCGGCTTTCTTTCTGGATCTTGTATCAACCATCGGGTATCGCAAATGTTCTCTTGGATATTACTGATGCTCTCTGCAGGGCAGGACTGATGGTTAGGCTTCTGAAGGAAATTTGGTTTGGAGGAAAATATTTGTTGAGAATTTTGGTAGACAATTGAAATAATATCTCATTACTAGGGATTGAGTCGTCGCTGGGATTACGACAATTGCGTTGCTATTCTTTGCAAGATAAACAACTGAAAATATGCCTTGTTACCTAGGTGAGGTCGTCAAACCAATGTAAAATAAAGGAATTTTTATTGAGGGGAAAAACATGATTTTATCAATAATACACTTGACAGAGGGGAGGGGGACAGACAATTTTCCACCACTCCAGATAATCAGAAGATACACGAGGACCATGAAAAATAATAAGACTGACAAAAGAATCCCAGCCATGTCTGGCAAAATGGTATGCTCCGGACCACTGATCTGATGTGAGATCAAACTCTGGCAGAACCCCGGCTAGTGGACGAATCTCTACACGCTTCTGCCTCTAAGAGAACTGCCTGACACACCGCTCTGGATGATAGTATGCGCAGAAAAATGGGCCAAGTAGCCTGAATCGCTTGCCGTATGCATAAGTATATCTGGGAGGTGATTCCTGACGATCAAAGTAGTCCCATACGACCTCTTCCTCCTGAAGGTTGTCGATCAAGAACCGGTATCGCGCAACTGGAAGAAGCTTTTCACCATTGTATCTGAAGGAACTGGCTCGGACTGGCACATGTCGAAGGAACCAAGACTGCAAGGCATAGGTGCACCCTTCGACTAGGATCGACTCTCCGAGTGCGAAACGAGTCAACCCTCGGTATAGAAAAGCGAGTACGGCCATGGCTATTGAGAGGCGGCTGGTCTGTCGACTTCCCCATCTCCTTAGAAGCTGAACTATTCTGATATACATGTAATTCTGTCCATTGGGAAAGAAAGCTAATCCTACCGTGCACAGAACCATCGCGTGCTGAATTCTCTCTCGAGCTGTCCTGGACAACGAGCTGACTTCCACAAATGTCCCATGCTGTCTGTATATTTCGAGCAGATCCACATATTCATTTCCATCTTCTTCAATCAATGGCCAAGACTTGCGTCCTGTCATGCGAGCTAAGGCATCCTTAGGGTCCAGACCCTTAACATTAATCAGAAATTGTTTCTCCAATGGATCTCCAGGCTGACCGGTTGGCTCGGGCAATCCCATAATCTCTGAAAATTCATCCATCAGTACTGTCATCTCGCCCCACGGGAACCAGAAGGTAGAAGTGCTCGGATTCCACCGCTATGCTAGTGCATGGATCAAGTTGCCGTTGACTGTCTGCTTTCCTACTGCGGATGCCAGTTCCAATCCACACTCGTCCAGATGGTCCGGAAACATACGAGAGAAGTTCTTGAACCATGAATAGTGCCACCGGGGAAAGAAGAATCTGGTGCTGAGGACTTGACGTTCGGGAAGACTTTGTCGCACCTCGTAGGAGATGTGACCCTCAGGGAAGACTGAATCAAGTTGACTGGATGCCATCGGACTGGAAGACATGGAAATTGGAGTAAGACTTGGAAAATACAGGAATTTTGAGGAAAATACAGGCAGGATAAAAAATAAAGCAGGAAATTCGAGATCCAGAAGACAAGGAAGATGGGAAATCACCTGGAGTTTTGAAGCAAATGAAGGGAAATTTGGAAAATCGTCCAGGGTTTGATGAAATATGAAGAAATAAATGGAAAATGAAGTATTTTGGAAAATCGTCCAAGGTTTAAAACATGGACAGTACATGGACATAGATTAGGGAATTTTGATAAAATCGTCCAGTATTTTAGAAAATTGGGAAAAATATGGAAAATAAAAAGGGAAATAACATATTCAATCAAATTCTGCATAAACAAGCATGCACAAACAACATTCCCTAAAAGCTGACTCTAGATGCATAAATTTTGAAATGGCTGTGGGACCTTAATCCTAACTCTAAGGCTCAGATCATCTGTATCCAATCCAGTTATGCCTATATACTCAAGCCAAGGCTCAATGTACGTGGCATAAAATCAATTCCTCCGGTTCTAGGTTCAAGTTTTCCAACATCCTTGAGCACCTGTCGATATACGTTGGACTATGACCCTAGGTACGTGGCAGGGGGGTTTTCACCCAAATAGGTGGCCCAGTTGTGAGGCTCTGTCCCGAACTATGGTTCTGGAAGAGAGCCCAGCAACGTGAAGACCGGGACAATATAGGTTGGGTGATTTTTTTTAAAAATATGAGCACATGCAATCAAATAGAAGGCTCTAAGTCCTAAAGAGATAGATTTTTGAAATATTTGAAGAAGCAAGCATTGTTTTCATACAATTCCTAAATTGAGGAGTGTTGTATTAGGCCTAAGTCTATGTGAGCATGAATAATTTCCTCCTCAATATGGTCCTACCAAACCATACCTAGTCTATATGCATTCCATGTCAGCTGGGTTCAAGTCTAGGCTCCTAGGTTCACATGATATCATAAAGCAAAGCTGACATTCCATGGAAATCGATTTTGACAATTTGAACTAAGTAGAGCATTAGATTGATGAGGCAAAGACAGGTCCCATCTCGGTCGCCAAACCTGTTATCATCGCAAAATTTTTAACTTTTGCAAATCAAACTGACCTTTGAAAAAGTTTTTGAAAATAACTCGCCTCCATTTTAAAATGCGGGAAAATTCCGTAGAATGGGACTCGCCTGTCGGTACGAGGTTCAACCGTTCCTGCCACCTTTAACAGGAGTAATTGAACCAAGGATCAATCTTATGCTCTACTCTATTCAACTTGTCTAAATCATATTCTAATTTCTAAATGCACATAGAATCAGGCATGTGCTATGAATTTTCAGAAAAATGCACATTTGAAAACATGATGTTTGCTTTGAATGATTGAAATATTTAGAATAGGTATCACATGGAAAATCGTGAATTGGGATTTGAAATATACTTCTGAGAGAAATAAAAATCGATTTTGAGAAATTCTTGACATTTGGTGAAAATCGACTCTGAGAGACTTGGTTTCTTTGAATTCAAACTTTGAAATTGAAATTCTAACTTAAAAAATTTGAATTTGGAACTTGGGAAATATTTGAAATATCATTGGCAAATCCATATTCTTTTGAATAAGACTTAGAAAAATTCTAACTTCAAACTTTGAAATTGACTGCATAACTTTGGAAAATTGAGTTTATGAACTTGAGAAAAACACTTGAAATATTCTTTGAAATTCAATGCTTTTGGGAAAATCGATTTTGCTATAAGACTTAGGAGATTTTGAGAAAATGAACTTCTTTGAATTGAGATTGGAATTGGCAAATGCATGAAATGAATGAATATGATTTTGAGGAATTGGGAAATACTTTTTGTATTTTTGAGAAATGCAGTGCATTTTTAAAGTTAGCCTAAGAGTGTAGGCTGAATGTGGCTAATGTGAAGATTATAAATCTGAGTATCATTCGTATTCTGACTATGGCCATAAATACAAATTCCACCAAGTTTATAAACTTCATAGAAGCTAGTGCATGTGCCATTCGTGTAGACCATGGTGAATTTGTAAAAATATGCATGAATCATCATCCATCACACATTAAAATTATAAAAAAAATAAACTATATGCAATGCAACCTAAGCTAAGCAGGAAATGTAAATTCTTATTCCAAAGTTTAATTTAGTTTACATCACTATTGAAATTTAAATACATGAAAAATAAAGTCTTGAATGTACCTGCAAAACTAGAAAACTTTGTTAATGAAAATATATTGGCTTTTCTAGATTTATCCCACAATATCAGGAAATTGTTGGATTTTACTAGATATAAGCCTTTTTGCCATGATTCCCTTAAATCAAAATTATAAAATATGAAATAAAATTGAATAAATAAGGAATATAAGATATGAAATTTCGAAATTGGGATCAAAATGACCAAAATACCCCTAATAACAAGACTATGGCCTTGAAATTAGGGTTTTTAGAAAGATGTTTTGATAAAATGCAAATTTTGAAGTTTAGATGAAATAAACTAAGCTAAATATGATGTGACATGCTTAAATATATAAAAATTAGGGTTAGGAATTTCTAAATTTAGGTCAAATGACCAAATTGCCCCTGATAGCAAGACTATGGCCTTGAAATCAGGGTTTTTAGAAAGAGATTTTGGTAAAAACTTAGGTTTTATGCACTAAATGAAGTCAAATGAGCACAAAATTAAACCTAAAGCATCCTAATATGATTATGAACATGATTAAACCCTAAAAATATATGCTTATGCACGAAAATCCAATAATATCACAAAAACTGTGATTTTAGCAGTGTTTTTGGATCTTTCAGGAACCCGATTTTGCAATTTGCTTAATTCAGCCATCAAATGGATCTCAAAATCCATAAAAATTGGTACCTGCACTTGTTATAACCTTAATGTCGAATTGGAATTAAAAAATAATTTTTTTGACATTAAATTAATCCGAAAACTGCATTAAACCCTAAAAATATGATATTTTTGACCTAATTCACCAACCAGTCTCAGTCCAAGACCTGAACTAGGGGTCAAATCTCCATGGAAATTTATGAAATTTTACAGAGCCTTACTAGAAATAAAAACAGAGATTTCCCAATTTACATATCGGAAAAATCATCTCCGGTTAGGGAGAAACCCTTCCGGCAATCTGAGCTAAAATATATCACTTTTAACAGGGATTAAAACGGCTATTCCAGATTGAAAATACAGACATAAATAGCAATCCTAAACAAAAATCTCTGAAATTTTAGTGGTGCACATTAGACAGCAAAATAACAATACTCACTTTTTACAGATCTAAAATCGGATCTGTGGTTTGGGATTTATGACTAACACAAGTCTGAATAGGGTTTTGGTAAACCCTAACGAGTTTTAAATTTAAAAACAGATTCTCTGAAAGGGGAAAAATACTAAACAGTGGTCAAAAAATCTGAAAAATTCACATAAAAAATATCTACTCAATGTGAAACCATATCATTTTACATATCTAAAATCGGATATAAGATGAGAGAAATATCATAACAGCAAGTTACCTTCTTGATTTTAACCACGATTTTAAAGCTTTAAAAACCCGATTTGATGTCTGATTTTTTTGACAGGGTTCCCGAGATCCAAAACCTCTGATTTTTCTACAGTAACTCAATAACTCATGAATTCATCACATATAAAAAAATCAGAAATAAAAAATTAGACCTTCCATCCGAAATAACATCATCTTTGCTGTTCTAAACCTAAAACACACAGAAATTTAAAAAAACTTGAAAAACCATGCATTAACTAATGTAAATAAATAAAATAAACCATAAAACAGTAAATAAAACTTATTTCTATGATATAGAACGTAAAACCAACATGAATAAACCATGAAAATAAATTAAAAACAGGGAATCAATGGCTGGAATTTGATATCACCTTTAAAACATAGATTTAACCCATTAAAAGGGTAAATCATGTATTTTATAGGTTAATAATGTAATAAATCATATTAAAATCAATTCTAATGGATTAAAATCCCTGTAAATCATCCAAAACAGGGTTAGATCACCTTCTTGGACCGTTCTTGCTGGTTCTTGAAAGTTCTTGAGGTGAAACCATGGTTGATCTTCCATAAGGAGGGGTGTCCAAGCCTAAATCTAGGTTTAAAGCATTAAAAAAACATTAAATAAAATAAGAAAAGTGAAGAAGTTCATACCTTGGAGTTGCAGCAATGGAGGAAGGGCTGGAGAGGAGAGAGAAGCTCCAAGATTTGCTCCCAAGGTGGCTGGAAAAATCGTCCCCCCTATGGGGGCCTTTTATAACCATTTTTTAGGTTTTAAAAATTAGTAATTTTGAAATTTTTGGACTTCTAAAGGGGGGGGCGATTTTGGGGTGGAGTTACCTAACTACCCCTAGTCTAAATTATCCTAAATAATGCCTAATTAACCCCTAGCTAATCCTAAAAAATCCCCAAATGTGGTGCCACTTGGCATTTTCTCACATTGGGTTTTTAAAACTCCTTTAAAAACCTTTTAAAAATACTAGTTTTAAAAACTAACTTTCAAAAATGAGTTTTTCAAAATGGTTTTGACTCTTCTAAACCTCTAACACTAACCAAGACATCAACTAACCCTAGTCTAGCCCTGACTGACTCGAATATGACACCACCCCGAGTGGGCCCTACTTGAGTTTTTCAAAAAAATGATTTTAAAACTTGAAATTGAAGGAGTTTTCAAAAGGATCTTCAAAAGTAATCTTAAAGTTAGGATTTTTGAAATGGCATAAGGTTCTAACTGAGTTAGAATTCCTCTGAATATGGTGCCAACTGAGTGGGCCCACATCGAATTTTGAACATTTTTGAAATAAACACTGAAAATGGCTTTGAAAAAGGGTTAAAATTGACATTTGAAATTCAAGATCTTTGAAAATAGGGTCTCAAGTGAACTGGAACTCCGGGTTAGAGTCCTGAACTCTTAGGACTCTGAGATTTTAGATTTTAAAAGCCAAATGAAAGAATTTTCAAAAGATTTTATCAAGAAATGATGAAATAAGTCAGAAAACACAGTCAGGGCTAGACTCCTAACTCGACCGAACTCTAAAATAGAGTCCTGAACTAACTGGACTCTGTAAAATGACCTAAATTTTGAACACAAACGAAAAAAGATTGAGAATAAAAGTAAGACAGACTTAAAAACCAGACTTCTGACCGGATTAGGACTCTGAGACAGAGTCCTGATCGGACTGAAACTTTCAAAAATTTGAGAAATTTGATGAATAGAGGCATTCAGAAGCGACACCATCTAAATGGGTTTCATCTGTGAATTGAAATCGATTAAAGTTTGAATTTGAAAGGAATCCAGATTGTTTTCTAAGAAAATATTTCGAAATATAAAATCCTGGGGTTGGAAAATGACAGAGTATTGAATAAAAACCCAGGTTTTGAAATTGATTTTGAAATAAAGGTTTAAAATTCAAATCTGGATTGAATGTTTTGAAATAGGAGTGCTGGATCTCGAAAATGAGATGCAATGTCATACAATGCTATGCAGAATACGTGCAATGACATGCGATGATCTGTAATGACTTATGAAATGGACAAACACTGGATGAAGGTAAAAATTTGGGGTGTTTACAGATTCCTGATCAAATCAGGACTCTACCCCAGAGTCCTGATCGAAGTAGGACTCTATCCAAAATTGATTTTCTCACTTCATTTTCACTGGTTTTCAAAAGCTTTGCTTAAATTTCATCATTTGCTTATCAGAAAACTAAAATTCTTAGAGTTCTGATCGAATCAGGACTCTTTCTCAGAGTCCTAATCAGATCAGGACTCTGAACCAAAACTTCAATTTTATCCTGTTTTTAACTATTTTTCAAAATTCTCTCATTTGTTTTCTCAGAAAATCCAAAAATCTGAGAGTCCTAGTTCAATCAGGACTTTGTCCTCAGAGTCTCAGTTGAATCAGAACTCTGTTTTATTCCAGTATTCGTTGTTGTTTTAACAAGTTCTTTCAACTGTTTTTCAGAAAATACCAAAAAAATCTAGAGTTTCAGTCTGATCAGGACTCTATCCCGAAGTCCTAGTACAGTCAGGAGTCGGTTTTGAAGTCTGTTTTTATTCCCTTTTCACTTATTTCTATTTGTTTTCAAAAATTAGGTCATTTTATAGAGTCCAGTTAATCCAGGACTCTATTTCAGAGTCCTGATTGAGTTAGAAGTCTAACCCTGACAGTATTTTCTGACTTGTTTCACCATTTTCGATGAAATCTTTTCAAAATTTTCTTTATTTGGCTTTTAAAAACCAAAATCACAGAGTCCTAAAAATCCAGGACTCTAGCCCAGAGTCCAGTTCGCTTGAGACTCTATTTTCAAAAATCTTTGAATT
Organism: Nuphar pumila; assembly: GCF_984573655.1. Taxonomy (NCBI): domain Eukaryota; kingdom Viridiplantae; phylum Streptophyta; class Magnoliopsida; order Nymphaeales; family Nymphaeaceae; genus Nuphar; species Nuphar pumila. The sequence goes on from NC_143256.1 coordinate 62,508,104, forward strand.
TCAACTATTGATTTTAACCCCTTTTCAAAGCCATTTTCAGTATTTATTTCAAATTTTCAAAACTCTGATGTGGGGTCCACTCAGTTGGCGCCATATCCAGAGGAGTTCTGACCCAGTTGGAACTCTGTGCCATTTCAAAACTTTTAATTTCAAGTCTACTTTTGAATCTCTTTTGAAAACTCCTTCAATTTCATGTTTTAAAATCATTTTTTTAAAAAAAAACTCAAGTAGGGCCCACTCAGGGTGGCGCCATATTCGAGTAAGTCAGGGCTAGACTAGGGTTAGTCAGTGTCTTGATTAGTGTTAGGGGTTTAGAAGAGTTAAAATTTATTTTGAAAACTCATTTTGAAAGTTAGTTTTTAAAAGTAGTGTTTTTAAAGGTTTTTAAAAGGTGTTTTAAAACTCAAATGTTAAAAATGCCAAGTGGCATTACATTTGGGGATTTTTTAGGAGAGTCTAGGGGTTAATTAGGTATTAAATAGGATAATCTAGGCTAGGGGTAGTTAGGTCATTCCACCCAAAAATTGCCCCCCCCCCCTTTTGAGTCCAAAATTTTTAAAATTGGTCATTTTAAACCTAATTTTTTTTATGTTATAAAAGGGACACATGGGGGACGATTTTAGGGGTCTTCTCTCTTCAAGTCTTGGAGCTTCTCTCTCCTCTCCAGCCCTTACTCCATTGCTGAAACTCCAAGGTGAGAAATTTTATTAATTTCTTTAGTCTTATTTAATATTTTTCATAATTTAATGCTAGTTTAGCCCTTGGTACCATCTATTTCATGGATTCAACCATGATTTAACCTCAAGAACCATCAAGAACCAGCAAGAACGGTCCAAGAAGGTGATCTAACACTGTTTTTGGTGTTTTTCAGGGATTCTAAACCATTAGAATTGATTTTAGCACTATTCTTTTTATTATTAACCAATAAAACATGTGATTTACCCTTTTAATGGGTTAAATCCATGTATTTAAAGGTAAAATCGAATTTCAGCTTTTGATTCCCTGATTTTATTTTATTTTTATGTTTATGTTACGTCATATAGCATAAAATAAATTTTTATTTACTGTTTTAGTGTTTATTTTATTGTTTTTCATTAATTAATGCATGTTTTCTCAAGTTTCTTAGATTTCTGTGTGTTTTTTAGTTTAGAATAGAAATGAGCATGTTGTTTCGGATTGAAATATGTGCTGTTAATTTCTGATTTTTTTATATGTGATGCATGCATATGTGATTGATCTACTGTAAAAAAACTAGAGACTTTGGACTTCAGGAACCTGTCAGAAAAATCAAACACCAAATCGGGTTTTTAAAACTTTAAAATTGTTGTTAAAATCAAGAGGGTAACTTGCTGTGATGATATTTTTCTCATCCTATATCCGATTTTAGATCTGTAAATTGATATGGATTCATGTTGATTAGATCTATCTACTGTGAAATTTTAAGAATTTTTTACCACTGTTTATTATTTTTCATTTGTCAGAAACTCTGATTTTTAATTTGAAACTCGTTAGAGTTTACCAAAACCCTAATCAGACTTGTATTGTTTATAAATCCCAAAATACAGATCCGATTCATGATCTGTAAAAAGTGAGTATTATTATGTTTCTGTCAACTATTCACTGTTAAAATATCAGATATTTTGGAATAGTATTGATATTTATCCCGGAATTTGTAATCTGCAGTGTCTGTTTTAACTCATGTTAGGTTTGCAATATTCAGGCCCGGATTGCCGGTAAGGGATCTCCTTGATCCTAAGTGCTTTTTCAAATCTGTAAAAAAGAAAAGTTCTGTTTATATGTCTATTTGGTCTCTGTCAAAAAGCAAAAATTTTCATGGAGGTTTGACCCCTGGTTCGGGTCTTGGACTGAGACTGGTTGGTGAGCTAGGTCAAAAATAGCATATGTTTAGGGTTTAATACAATTTTCGGATTAATTTAATGCCAAAAAAATATTTTTATAATTCTAATTTTATATTAGGGTTATAAAAAGTGCAAATACCAATTTTTAGGATTTTTAGAATCAGTTTGATGCTTGAATGGCTTGAATTGCAAAACAGGGCACCCGAAGAATTCCAAAACACTGCAAAAATCACAAAATTTGTGATATTCTTAGATTTTCGTGTATAATCATATATTTTTAGGGTTTAATCATATTAATAATCATATTAGGATGCTTTAGGTTTAATTTGATGCTCATTTGATTTCATTTATTGCAGAAATCCTAAGTTTTATCAAAATATTTTCTAAAAACCCTGATTTCAAGGCCATAGTCTTGCTATCGGGGGAAATTTGGTCATTTGACCTAAATTTCGAAATCCCTAACCCTAATTTTCATATTTTTAAGCATGTCATATCATATTTAGTTTAGTATATTTTTATTTGAACTTCAAAAACTTGCATTTTATCAAAATATCTTTCTGAAAACCCTAATTTCAAGGCCATAGTCTTGTTATTAGGGGTATTTTTGTCATTTTGACCCCAATTTCAAAATTTCATATCTTATCTTCCGTATTTATTCAATTTTATTTCATACTTTATCATTTTGATTTAAGGGAATCATGGAAAAGGCTTATATCTAGCAAAATCCAGTAATTTCTCGATATTACTGGATAAATCTAGAAAAGCCAACATATCATTACTAACAAAGTTTTCTAGTTTTGCAGGTACATTGAAGACTTTATTTTTCATGTATTTAAATTTCAATAGTGATGTAAATTAAATTAAACTTTGGAATAAGAATTTACATTTCCTGCTTAGCTTAGGCATCATTGCATATAGTTTACTTTTTTTTTAGTAATGTTAATGTGTGATGGATGATGATTCATGCATATTCAAACTCACTATGGTCTACACAAATGGCACATACACTAGCTTTTATGAAGTTTATAAACTTGGTGGAATTCGTATTTATGGCCATAGTCAGAATATGAATGATACCTAGATTTATGATCTTCACATTAGCAACATTCAGCCTACACTCTTAGGCTAATTTCAAAATGCACTGCAATACAAAAAGATTTCCCCAATTCCTCAAAATCATATTCATTCATTTCATGAGTTTTCCAATTCTAATTCGAATTCCAATTCAAATTCCAAGTCAAATGAATCAAATTTTTCTAAGTCTTACTAAAAAAAAAAAAATCGATTTTCTCAAAATATGGATTTGCCAATGATATTTCAAGTATTTCCCAAGTTCCAAATTCGATTTTCTAAGTTATATTTTCAATTTCAGAGTTCTGATTCAAAGAAATCAAGTTTTCCAAAGTTATTTCATATTTCTCAAAATCGATTTTCACAAAATCCTTACATTTCTTCAGAAATCGATTTTTACTTTTCTCAGAAGTACATTTCAAATCCCAATTCATGATTTTCCATGTGATATCTATTCTAAGTGTTTCAGTTATTCAAAGCAAGCATCATGTTTTCAAATGTGCATTTTTAGAAATTCATAGCACATGCCTGATTCTATGTGCATTTAGAAATTAGAATATGATTTAGATAAGTTGAATAGAGCAGAGCAGTAGATTGATCCTTGGTTCGATTACCCCTGTTAAAGGTGGCAGGAATGGTCGAACCTTGTACCGACAGGCGAGTCCCATTCTACGGAATTTTCCCGCATTTTAAAACGGAGGCGAGTTATTTTCAAAAACTTTTCAAAGGTCAGTTTGACTCGCAAAAGTTAAAAATTTTGCGATGATAACAGGTTTGGCGACCGTGATGGGACCTGTCTTCGCCTGATCAATTTAATGCTCTACTTAGTTCAAGTTGTCAAAATCGATTTCCATGGAATGTCAGCTTTTAATTTATGCTATCATGTGAACCTATGAGCCTAGACTTGAACCCAGTTGACATGGACTGCATGTAGACTAGGTATGGTTTGGTAGGACCATATTGAGGAAAATTATTCATGCTCACATAGACTTAGGTCTAATACAACACTCCTCAATTTAGGAATTGTATGAACACAATGTTTGCTTCTTCAAATATTTCAAAATCTCTCTCTTTAGGTTTTAGAGCCTTCTGATTTGATTGCATGTGCTCATATTTTTCAAAAACCACCACACCTATATTGTCCCGGTCTTCACGTTGCTGGGCTCTCTTCCAGAACCATAGTTCGGGACAGAGCCTCACAACTGGGCTACTTATTTGGGTTAACACCCCCCTGCCACGTACCAAGGGCCATAGTCCAACGTATATCGGCAGGTGCTCAAGGATGTTGGAAAACTTGAACCTAGAACCGGAGAAATTGATTTTATGCCACGTACATCGAGCCTTGGCTTGAGTATATAGGCATAACTGGATTGGATACAGTTGATCTGAACCTTAGAGTTAGGATTATGGTCCTACAGCTATTTCAAAATTTGTGCATCTAGAGTAAGCTTTTAGGGAATGCTGTATGTGCATACTTGTTTATGTAGAATGTGATTGAATGTGTTATTTCCTTTTTATTTTCCATATTTTCCCAATTTTCTAAAATACTGGACGATTTTCTTAAAATTCCCCCAATCTATGTCCATGTACTGTCCATGTTTTAAACCTTGGACGATTTTCCAAATACTTCAGTTTCCATTTATTTCTTCATATTTCCATCAAACCCTGGACGATTTTCCAAATTTCCCTTAATTTCCTTCAAAACTCCAGGTGATTTCCCATCTTTCCTGTCTTCTGGATCTCAAATTTCCTACTTTATTTTTATCCTGCCTGCATTTTCCTCAAATTTCCTGTATTTTCCCAAGTCTTATTCCAATTTTCCATGTTTTTCAGTCTGATGGCATCCAGTCAGCTTGATTCAGTCTTCCCTGAGGGTCATATCTCCTACGAGGTGCGACAAAGTCTTCCCGAACATCGAGTCCTCAGCACCGGATCCTTCTTTCCCCGGTGGTACTATTTATGGTTCAAGAATTTCTCTCGTATGTTTCCGGACCACTTGGACGATTGTGGGTTAGAACTGGTGTCCGCAGTGGGAAAGCAAACAGTCAACGGCAACTTGATCCATGCACTAGCAGAACGGTGGAATTCGAGCACTTCTACCTTCTGGTTCCCGTGGGGTGAGATGACAATATTGATGGATGAATTTTCAGAAATCATGGGATTGCCCGAGCCAGCCGGTCAGCCTGGAGATCCATTAGAGAAACAGTTTTTGATTAATGTCAAGGGTCTGGACCCTAAAGATGCCTTAGCTCGCATGACGGGACGCAAGTCTTTGCCTCTGATTGAAGAAGATGGAAATGAATATGTGGACCTGCTCGAAATCTACAAACAGTATGGGATATTCGTAGAAGTCAGCTCTTTGTCGAGGACAGCTCGAGAAAGAATTCAACATGCGATGGTTCTGTGCACGGTGGGATTGGCTTTCTTTCCTGACGGATGAAATTACATAGATATCAGGATAGTTCAGTTTCTAAGGAGATGGGGAAGTCGACATACCAGCCGCCTCTCGATTGCCATGGACGCACTCGCCTTTCTATACCGAGGGTTGACTCGTTTCGCACTCGGAGAATCAATTTTAGTCGAAGGGTGCACCTACGCATTGCAATCCTGGTTCCTCCAGCATGTGCCAGCTCGAGTCAGTTCCTTCAGATACAATGGTGAAAAGCTTCTGCCAGTTGCGCGATACCGATTCTTGATCGACAACCTTCAGGAGGAAGAAGTCGTATGGGACTACTTTGATCGTCAGGAATCACCTCCCAGATATACTTATGCATATGGCAAGCGATTCAGGCTACTTGGTCCCTTTTTCTGCGCATACTATCATCCGGAGCGGTGTATCAGACAGTTCTCTCAGAGGCAGAAGCGCGTTGAGATTCGCCCACTAGCAGGGGTTCTGCCAGAATTCGACCTCGCATCAGATCAGTGGTCCAGAGCCTATCATTTTGCCAGACATGGCTGGGATTCTTTTGTCACTCTCACTATTTTTCCTGGTCCTCGAGTGTCCTCTGATTATCAGGAGTGGTGGAAAATTGTCCGTCCCCCTCCCTTTTGTCGAGTCTATTATTAATAAAATCATGTTTTTTTCTTCAATAAAATTCCTTTAAATTTCATCCTATCTTGGTTTGACGACCTCGCCTAGGTAAAAAGGCATATTTTTCAGTTGTTTATTTTTGCAAAGGAATAGCAGCGCAATTGTCGTAATCCCAGCGAGGACTCAATCCCTAGTAATGGGATACTCTTTCAATTGTCTACCAAAATTCTCAATAAATATTTTCCTCCAAACCAAATTTCCTTCAAGAACCTAACCATCAATTCTACCTTGCAGAGAGCATCAACAACATTCGAAAGAACATTCGTGATACTCGATGGTTCATACAAGGTCCGGAAAGAAAACCCTATCAGTTGAAGGCGTCGCATACTAAGCCGCTTCGGAAGAGGAAATGGACTCCCCTCGATCAGCTAAAAATCAGGGACAGCAGGTTGAGGATGACATTGATCCTCAAATGTATGTTATGTTCAAGAAAATGATGACCAGGATGCTGGCAGAGCAAGCTGAAGCCAGCACTGAGCAGAAGGATAAGGGTCATGCCGCCAAGAATGTGAAAAGTATCAAAAGGCAGAATCGCCATGAGGAAGTATCTGATGAGACAGAATCAGCTGACGACACTGACAAGGAATATGAAACTAAGCATGAATTCAAAAGGTCGACTCAAGGGCAGGGGTCAGCTTACAAATCCAAAAATCAGTCTGTTGATGACTCTACTCAGTCGCAACTAAAATATATGATGAAAATGGTCAAAGATCTGCAGGCCGCGACAAGGGCAAGAAAGTCTTTACCAGCGAAGACTTCTATGATGGCTTGGATGGGGACGACAACCTGGATAATCTCCCCAGAAAATTTATCAAGTTTGATGGTTTTGGCGACCCTAAAGCTCATCTCGCCATGTTCTTCGCTGAATGCTCTAGATTCAAGCGAGATAATCGGGCACTCTTCCTTTGTTTCCCTCGCAGTTTGGAGGGAACAACAGCCAAGTGGTATTCAGAGCATGTCAACCCAATTGAGCTGAAAGAATTCGATAAGGTGGTGAACATGTTCATCGAGCGATTCCTCTTCAATGCCGAGGCGCTCCCGACCCTCAGTCATCTCTGCGGCCTAAAACAGAGAGAAAATGAAAAAGCTAGAGACTTCATCCACCGCTGGAGGTCAGCTTGTAATAAAATGAGAGATCCCATATCAGAGGGGCACGCTTTGTCCCTAATTCTGAGTAACTTCTCGCAACCATTGAAAGGCCTCATCTCCACCGCGCCGTCCAAAACCTTTATTGAATTAACAGAGCGAGTCGAGTGGCTCGAATTGAGTATGGAGAATGGCTTCTATGAAGGTTTCACTTTCACCAAGAACAGCGGCCAGAACAAGTCAAAGAAGAAGACTCATTTCACTAATTCTGTCAGTAATAATAAATGGAATCATCGCAAGGGACAGAATAGAGACTTTTGTTATGGGGCAGGAGGTTCAAACAGGAATGATCAGAAAGGGAAGCCGATCCCGCAATTCAGCAAGCCGCTAGAGCAGGGACCAAAACCCCGAGAGAAAGTGAAGCATGAAGGATGGAGCTATGACAGAAAATTCACTCCATTAGATCAATCACTCGAGACTGTGCTCGAGTACATGTTGACCAAGGAGATGGTCAAGTTGCCAAGGCTGGCCGATCCTCCCGTTCCTATGGGAAAATTCAAAGACCAATTCTGCAAGTTCCACAGAACAGTGCGGCACAATACCGAGAATTGCTTCGTTCTCAAGAACATAGTTCAAGATCTTATTGACAAGAATCTTCTGATAGAAGGTGTCGAAGACGAGAATATAGATATTTTGAAAGAGCCATTTCCTCGTCATTCTACAGTAGTCATCACCGAACAGTCATTTCAACCACAAGAGCATATCAGGTCGTGCTCTGAAAAGGATATGCAAGCTCAGCATCGGGTCCTGGTATTGCAACAGGCTCAATCCAAGGCTCAGAAGATGGATCTCATCTCAGCCTTTGGCAAGATGAAAGTGTCTGATAAGCCCGCTGGGGTATCTCCTGAGGTAGCCAGAAGAATGCCATGGCTCCCTAAACATTTCGTTAAGTCTGCCCCCAAGAAAAGTGAGACATCTGCGCCAAAGCCAATCACAACACTATCCAATGTTTCAATTTTGGATTTAACCCAGGCCTCTGCCAAGCATCAGCAGGTGTTGAGCGATCTATTGCAGAAAATCAAGGTGAAACTGAGCATAACTCCAGAAGATATGGCCCACATAGTCAATCAGGCCATGACTAATGCTCCAGTTACTTTCTCCGATGAGGATCTCCCTAAGCCTCATGTGTTCCATAACAACGCCCTGTATGTTGTGGTTCGAACCAGAGGGATGACCGTTCCTCACGTGCTGATAGACGAAGGCAACAGCCTCAACATATGCCCGGAAATGACCGCCAAAGCTTTGGGCATAAAAGAAGAAGAGTACATCCTGGATCCGATCACCATTTATGGGTTCGACAATCATGGCCAAACAGCGAAAGGAAAAATCTTCCTGGAAATCTTTATTGACTACTCGGTCCATTCAATTCTTTTTCATGTGGTCAATGTGCCGCCCACCTATAATCTGCTTCTCGGGAGATCGTGGATTCACAACGAAAACGCACTACCGTCTACCCTGCACCAGTGCATCAAGTGGTTAAAAGGTGGTATGATCACGACAGTCTTGGGCGAGGATCCGGAGCAGAGGCTTGCACATCCCATGATTCCCAGACCCTCTTTGACTACTGATATTCCTAGCATTAGAGAGATTGAAGAGGTCAGCTTTGAAGAGAATTCGGGAATAATACAGATGACAGAGCAACCCGAGCATACGGTGGCTACGACCCGATGGGGAGGTCCACAGTTCTTCAAGATTGGAGGACGAATTGATTACAGCACATTTAAGGATCATCCTCTATTCTCGCAATTTATGATGGCTAAAAAGGGATTTGATTTACTAGTAAAGCATGGCTACCAGCCTTTCCAAGGCTTAGGCAAAAATGAAGATGGTCGTCTTGAACCAGTGATTCCTCAACATTGCCCTAAAAGGGCCGGATTGGGCTTTAATGGCCGAAGATCTCAGAAATGCACTATTTTCGTTAAGGGAACGCATTAGAAGAAATCATTCATCTTTCCTTTTCTATTCTTTTGTCGGGATGATATCCCATTTCATTCTCATCATTGTCATTTTGATTAACTCTATCTTTCAATAAAGTTGCAAGCTTCCTTTGTTTATCTTGGTGCCATTTGTCTCTTTACTTCTCATTATCAAATCTTTGCAAAATTGTCATTACTTTGATCTCTTATTTTTTTTAATTATCTTCTCAATAAAATCAATTTGTTTTATGATGAGCAATTTCCCTGAATGAATTTACTCTCCAATTTTCAGAATGTCTTCCCGGTCTATCAAGAAGCTCGTCCTTAATCTAAATGCCTGTTCGAAATCAGCAGTAATTCATCAGGTCAAAATAAGAACATAATGCAGTCAGACTACAAAGCAGTCAAAAGAATCCGTAGAGTTTGATTCAGTTCTTCAAGAATTACCAGAATTTGCATCAGTTCAGAAACAAGATGAGCCATCATCCTTAGTTCAGGATCCGACTGAGGACATCAATATAGGATCGGAAGATGATCCTAGAATTCTCAAGATTGGCAGCGATTTAAGTCCAAGAGAGAAAGAAAGGCTCACTAATTTTCTCAAGCAGCATGAAAAAGTATTCGCATGGACTTATGAGGATATGCCAGGTTTAGATCCTAAATTGGTGGAACATCGCCTCGTTTTGAAACCTGATGCGAAACCAGTTAAACAGAAGTTAAGGAAAATGGATCCCCGAATCGAGCAACAGGTCAAGGAAGGACTTGAAGATCTGCTTAAAGCAGGGTTCATTCGAGCAATAGACTATCCGGATTGGTTGGCGAACATCATAGCAGTTCCCAAGAAGATTGGTAAAGTTCGAATCTATATTGACTTTCGCGATCTCAATAAAGCTACTCCGAAGGATGACTATCCACTCCCAAATATTGACCTCCTAGTTGATAGCACGGCTGGGCATGCCATGTTCTCCTTCATGGATGGATACTTCGGATATAATCAGATCAAGTTAGCCGCTCGTGACCAATCCAAAACATCCTTCACTATGCCGTGGGGCACTTTCTGTTATACAGTCATGTCGTTTGGGCTCAAGAATGCTAGGGCAACCTATCAGCGTGCTATGACTGTTATTTTCCATGATCAGATGCACAAAATCATGGATGCATATGTTGATGATATTCTGGTAAAATCCAAAGAAGAGGAAGATCACATCGAAGCTCTCAATCAAGTTTTCAAGTGGCTCATTCTTTACAAGCTAAGACGCAACCCACAAAAATGTGTTTTTGGAGTCAAATCTGGCAAGTTGCTAGGCTTCTTAGTCAGCAAGAAGGGGATAGAGATGGATCCCGCTAAGGCCAAGGCTATCATTGGCATGCCGCCTCTGACTAATCTCAAAGAATTGCATAGCCTCCAGGGACGCATGCAATCAATTCGGCGATTTATATCCAATTTGGCCATGAGATGTGAGCCTTTCAATCATTTGCTCAGAAAAGGAGTGAGGTTCAAATGGGGACCAGAGTGTCAGCAGTCGTTCGAACGCATCAAGAAGTATCTTCTTAATCCGCCCGTTCTAAAACCACCAGAATTGGGAAAGCCCCTATTGCTATATATTTCAGTTAATCAAGTTGCTTGCGGCGGATTCTTGGCACAATACGAAGAAGGCAGTTTGATAGAACACGCCATTTATTATGTGAGCAAGACCTTTATTGATTATGAGAAGAAATACTCTCAGATAGAGAAGACATGCCTAGCTCTGGTATGGATGTGTCAGAAATTGAGACACTATCTGTTGGCATCTGAAGTCAAAATTCTATCTAAATTAAATCCTCTCAAGTACGTTCTTGAACAGCCATTTCTCAGCGGACGAATTGCCAAATGGCAAGTCCTATTGATGCAATATGATCTGGAGTATGTCTCCCAACAATCTATCAAAGGCCAAGCAATCGCAGATCAATTGGCAGATTTTCCTCTAGCAGAGGAAGTTAAAGCCGAGGATGATTTTCCCGATGAGCGGATCTGTAATATTCAACAATCCTCAATTTGGAATCTATTCTTCGACGGTTCCAAGAATATGGCAGGCATAGGAATTGGAATTCTGCTAATTACACCAGAGAAGGAGATGATCCCCTTTTCTCTCAAATTGGATTTTCAGTGCACTCACAATATGGCCGAATATGAAGCTTTGATACAAGGTCTGAAAATTCTACAGGATTTTAATGTCAGAAGAGTGCATGCTTATGGCGATTCTTTGCTCGTCGTCAATCAAGTCCTAGCCGAATGGCAAGTGAAAGATCAGAAATTACTTCCTTACCAGAAAATTGTCTCAGCTCTTGCCAACAGGTTCGAAGAATTCCAACTTTTCCATATCAAAAGAGACATCAATCAAGTTGCAGACAGCTTAGCCAATCTGGGATCCATCATGTCTTTCAAGGGTGGAGAATCTTGTCGCTCATTTGAAATTGGCAGACTTAATCAACCCGCTTTCGTCCCAGTAAAGCAGATAAACCAGGCTGAGCAAAAGAAGAAGCCCTGGTATCATGATATCAAAAATTTCATTAAAACTGGCGAATTTCCTCCAGAACTCTCAAAGAAAGAGCAGCGAGCAATTCAGCGCATGTCTGCTCGATATTTGATTCTTGCTGACGTCCTCTATCGTCGTAGATTTAGTTCTGAATATTCCAGATGTTTGGACGAAGAAGAGGCCAGAGAAGTTGTGCAAGAAGCACACGAAGGCATTTGCGGTGGTCATGTTGGCTATCAGACTCTCGTCAAACAAATCATCCGAGCAGGATATTACTGGAGAACCATGCAACAAGATTGCTATCGTTTTGTGAAGAAGTGTGTTCAATGTCAGATGCATGCACCTTCCATTCATGCACCGGCGACATACTTGCAATCTGTGGTCTCGCCATGGCCATTTTCCATGTGGGCTTTCAATGTTGTAGGCCCCATCACTCCTTCAGCTTCTAATGGTCATAAATATTTCCTTGCCGCAACAGAATATTTTACTAAGTGGGTAGAAGCAGTCACTCTACGCACAATAGAGGGCCGACACGTGGTTTCTTTCATTCACAAGAATATCCTTTGCCGTTTCGGTATACCGCATGATATTGTGTCCGACAATGGCAGACATTTCAAGAATGAGAGAATGAGAACATTCTGCTCAAAGTTCAGAATTCATCATCATTTTTTCGCTCTTTATTATCCTCAAGGAAATGGTCAAGCAGAGGCCACTAATAAGATTCTGATTAGAATCCTAGAGCGAACCTTGGAAATAGGCCGTGACTGGCATGAAAAGATTCATGACGCGTTGTGGGCATATAGAACCACCATTCGAACTCCAACTAATGCTACTCTGTCAGAGCTTGTCTACGGAACAGAAGTAGTACTGCCTCTACATGTTCAGAAACCTACTCTGAAATTTGTGTCACTTCTAGAATTACCTCTTGATCAATATCAGCAACAACGGCTAGTACAACTTGATTTGCTAGATGAGAAAAGGCTCAAAGCAGCAGAGCACGCTGAATCGTATCGTCAAAGAATAGCCAGACAATATGCAAAATCTGTCATCGAAAAAAAGTTTCAAGTCAATGATCTAGTGCTCAGATCAACGACTTATCTCAAACACCGCCCAGGTGGCAAGTGGTCACCCAATTGGGAAGGTCCTTATGTTATCAAAGAGGCATTGCCTCGTAACTCCTATTGTCTCATCAATGCCGATGGAGTGGAATTACCTGATCCTATCAATGCCTGACATTTGAAAAAATTCTATACTTAAATCATACCCTATTCTTTGTAATTCCTTCAAAATTTTCTTCAAATAATGATCAATATTCTCTTTTCCCAGTTACACTGGGGCATTTTTAATTTCTTAGTTTATCTACAAATACCCTGTATGCAGGCAGGATCAAACAAATCTCTCATGTGCACCCATTTACATTCATTTGCGTTTGCATTGATCTGTATTCATCTGCATCGATTTGCATTTGCATCGAACTACCCATTCAGGATAAGGGATAAATTCTGAGGCCCCGACAGTTGTCCAAGTTGTTGTAAGGCTGAAGACTGAAAATCTTCCATCAAAATCAATTAGTAATTCTTCAGAATCCAGTGTTCGTGCTGGTAATTTTTCAAAAATCCAGTCTTCGTGCTGATAAACTTTCAAAATCCAGTGTTCGTGCTGGTAAACTTTCAAAACCCAGTGCTCGTACTGGTAACCATTTAAAATCCAGTGCTCGTACTGGTAATCTTTCAAAATCCAGTGCTCGTATTGGTAATTTTCCAAAATCCAACGCTCGTACTGGTAATCTTCCGAAACCCGGTATTCGTACTGGTAATTTTTCAAAACATAATGCTTGTATTGGCATGTTTTCAAAATCCGGTGTTTACACTGGTACACTTTAAAATTCAGTGTCCACTGATTGAGTTTTCCTTCGGGATTCGAGTTCCGATTCGAATTTCTTTTCCTTAATTTGATCTAGTTTTCCTCAGGAATTCAAGTTCCGACTCAAATTTCTTTTCCTTCTGACCGGTTTAGTTTTCCTTTGGGATTCGAGTTTCGACTCGAATCTTCTTTCCTTCTAGTTGATCTAGTTTTCCTTCGGAATTCGAGTTCCGACTCGAATTTCTTTTCCTTCCAACCGGTCTAGTTTTCCTCCAGAATTCGAGTTCCGACTCGAATCTTCTTTCCTTCTAGTTAATCTAGTTTCCTTCGGGATTCGGGTTCCGACTCGAATTTCTTCTCCTTCCAAATTGATCTACCTTTCCTTCAGGATTCAAGTTCCGACTCAAATTTCTTTTCCTTCCATAATGGACTTGGTTTTCCTTCGAAGATTCGGGTTCCGACTCGAGTTTTCTTTTCCTTCAGAGTTGGTCTAGAAAATCCAAGTTCCGACTTAAATTTTCTTTCAAATCCAATTCGCTTAGCTTTCCTTTACAAGTTTGAACTTCTACTCAAACTATCCTGCGAGTTGGTCTAGAAGATCCGAGTTCCGACTCAAATTGTCTTTCAAAATCCAATTCATCTAGTTTTCCTTGAAGAATTGAATTCCGATTCGAATCTTCCCTCAAAAACCCGGTTTAGTACCTGGTCCATTCAAAGCTCACGAGTTGGAATCATTCTTTCTTAAGCTATGATCCTTAGGTTGAATTCCTATGGAATTGATAGTTCGTAGGACAAACTCCTGCGGAACTAATGTCGTTCTTAATTGAACCAATGTCGTTCTTAGGCTGAATCCCTATTGAACTCATGTTGTTCCCAGTGAACCAATGTTGTTCTTAATTGAACCAATGTCGTTCTCAATCGAACCAATGTCGTTCTCAATTGAACCAATGTCGTTCTTAGGCTGAATCCCTATAGAACCCATGTCATTCTGAGTAAATCAATTCACAATTTCGACCTTCGGGTCAATCAATTTCCAATTTTCAATTATCAATTTCCAATTATCAATTTCCAATTTCCAATTTCAAATATCAAATTTCAAAATTCCAATTTCCAAAATTTGACCCTTTTGAGTCACCCAATACCCAATTTCAATTATTTTCTCTTGTGAGAGACCCTTTTTTAGGGAGAGTTCGAGGGAGCTCGCTCTTTTCGCATGCTATCCAATTCGTTCACTTAGCCCCTTTTTAGGGAGAGTTTGAAGGGACTCATGTCTTTATGAACCGTTTGCAAAACAAAATTCCAAATTTCACACAAGGAACCTTTTTTATAGGGAGAGACTCGACGGAGACTTGCTTTCCTTGTGGCCCCATAATTTCAGACTAGGCCATTTCATCATGAAAGACCCTCTTTTCAAGGAGAGTGTGATGAACTCGTTTCTTCATGACCAATTTACCAATCTCACCAATTCCGGCCCCCTTTCCATAAGAGAAGCCTAATGTTAGGAAGTTTTGACGAAAGCTTAATTTCTCTTCGAAAGTTCGTTTTGCAAACACCTCCTCTTCAGGGAAGAGAGGAGTAATTTCTATTTCCAATGTCTGAATCTTCTCCTTTGGGGAAAGGAGAAGAGAATTTTTGTCATGGATGTGTTGCGTTGTGCTTCAAATGCTCGCTTTCACAAAAGGATTTCAAGAAAGTTTTGCCAATTTGTCATTAAATATTTGTTGATTTCAAAAATCTTTATTGCACAAAATTATTACTTCAGAATACCTCCACTATTACTTCCGAAATGGCAATGCTTTCGCGAAAAAGGATTCAAAGTTCAAAATCTTTCTATTGGCCAACCAAAAGGATGAAGAATAAATCCGCGATATGGCCAGCAAAGAGAATTCAATGTTGTTGCAAAACCATGAGTGATTGATATTGATCGCAGTCAATGGCACATTTTTAAAGACCATTCTTGAAAAGTAAAGCAGTCGAAATATCCTGGGTGATATAGAAAAATCAACTCAATTTTCATATCTCCTCAATCACCTAAGCTGCAATTAAATATCTGCAAAAGGGATCTCTCAATTGTCGTCAAGATGAAGGCGAATTAAGCGAGTCGACCCCCAGGGCCAAAGAAGATTTGGATCATCTCCAAGATGACGGAGTTTGTGACAGATCCTTCCAGGGAAAGTTCAGATCACTGTCGAGATGAAGGCGAGTGTGATGAGCCTACCGACAAACCCTAAAAGATATTTAATTTCTGCTATCATCAAGAGATTTCCTACCAAAGAGCCAATAACTATCAAGATAATTCCTGAGAGAAAAGAGGAATCGGAACATCTCTGAGATGAAGGAGTTTGTGACGTACCCTTCCCAAGAAAAAAAGAGAGAAAATTCAGGACATCTCCAAAATGAAGGATGATGTAATTCCCGAAAAATCCAAGAGAGCTCCAATCTGCTAAAAAGAGAGTGCAGAAAGATCATCATGAGAAAAGAATCCCAGGATATCAGACTGCCAAATCTATCAAGAATCTTCCTTTAATTTTGTGAAATTCTTTTATCAATATTCTTTCACCAATAGCTCTCGCAATATCAAGAATATCTTCTTTTTCGTCCATATCAAGGAAATTGATAGCTTCCTTGAAAGAAAGTCAATCGCAAGCAATTTGAATTTGAATCTTGATTCTACGGAGTTAAGCCCAGTCGGAGGTAATACTTCAGGTAGAAAAGAGGGAAAACTTTCAAAACAATGTGCATCACTTTCAATTATTTTGAATCAACAATAATTTTCAACATTTTGACAATATTTTCTAGCTATCCTGACGTGAAGCGAGAGCTTGAGGTTCATCTTTGGCGCATCCTGACATCAGTTGTTATCTCTTTTAGGACTTGATTACGGGAGTTTACAAGATTCCTTCCCTTCTTTGGTATAATCTGAGCGCACGGGCTCTCAGATTTGCACACTTCCCTGTGTCCCCACTGTCCCACCATAGACAGTCCAATTTTGGCTTGAGGTTAAGCCACCAATTTCAGCAAAAGGCAATTTCAAAAGTTAATTAGTCTCAGCAATGAGGCGCCCAAAATCAATCCCTTTTCAAACTTTAGGGACCCCAATTTCCTTCCTTTTGCAAAACCCTATTGGATTCATTGTGCGGAAATCCGAAGGTTCCATCACGGTATCTTTTTTCGAGGATTCCGTCCATTTTCTGCCCAATCAGGTTAAGGGTATAAACCTGGGCCACCTTTGATGAGGTATTCCATTTTTTGCCCAATCAGGTTAAGGGTATAAACCTGAGCCTCCTTTGATGAGGTATTTCATTTTCTGCCCAATCAGGTCAAGGGTATAAACCTGAGCCTCCTTTGATGAAGTATTTCATTTTCTGCCCAATCAGGATAAGGGTACAAACCTGGGCCTCCTTTGATGAGGTATTTCATTTTCTGCCCAATCAGAATAAGGGTACAAACCTGGCCCTCCTTTGACGAGGTATTTCATTTTCTGCCCAATCAGGATAAGGGTACAAACCTGGGCCTCCTTTGATGAGGTATTTCATTTTCTGCCCGATCAGGTTAAGGGTATAAACCTAAGCCTCCTTTGATGAGGTATTTCATTGCCCAATCAGGTTAAGGGTATAAACCTGGGCCTCCTTTGATGAGGTATTTCATTTTTTGCCCGATCAGGTTAAGGGTATAAACCTGAGCCTCCTTTGATGAGGTATTCCATTTTCTGCCCAATCAGGTTAAGGGTACAAACCTGTGCCTCCTTTGATGAGGTATACCATTTTCTGCCCAATC
Organism: Nuphar pumila; assembly: GCF_984573655.1. NCBI lineage: Eukaryota > Viridiplantae > Streptophyta > Magnoliopsida > Nymphaeales > Nymphaeaceae > Nuphar > Nuphar pumila. The sequence continues at coordinate 62,525,343 of NC_143256.1, forward strand.
CGGTTAAGGGTACAAACCTGAGCCTCCATTGATGAGGTATTCCATTTTCTGCCCAATCAGGTTATAGGTATAAACCTGGGCTTCATTCTGATGAAGTATTCCATTTTTTTTGCCCAATCAGGTTAAGGGTACAAACCTGAGCCTCCTTTGATGAGGTATTCCATTTTCTGCCCAATCAGGTTAAGGGTATAAACCTGGGCTTCATTCTGATGAAGTATTCCATTTTTTTTGCCCAATTAGGTTAAGGGTATAAACCTGGGCCTCCTTTTAATGAGGTATTCCATTTTCTGCCCGATCAGGTTAAGGGTACAAACCTGAGCCTCCTTTGATGAGGTATTCCGTTTTCTGCCCAATCAGGTTAAGGGTATAAACCTGAGCCTCCTTTGATGAGGTATTCCATTTTTTTGCCCAATCAGGTTAAGGGTATAAACCTGGGCCTCCTTTGATGAGGTATTCCATTTTCTGCCCGATCAGGTTAAGGGTACAAACCTGAGCCTCCTTTGATGAGGTATTTCATTTTCTGCCCAATCAGGTTAAGGGTACAAACCTGAGCCTCCTTTGATGAGGTATTCCATTTTCCACCCAATCAGGTCAAGGGTACAAACCTGAGCCTGCTTTGATGAGGTATTCCATTTTCAACCCGGTCAGGTTAAGGGTTAAGCCTGAGCTTCGTTCCATACGAGGTATTTCCCGTCCCATCCAGGTTAAGGGAAAAACCTGAATCTCATTTCTTTTTGAAGTAAAATTTTCTCCTTATTCTCCATTTCATGTCTACCATCATCATTTGAATTAATTCTTACATGCCCAGTCAGATTTATCTAACTGGGGCATTTTATGGTTCAAATTTGGTATGTTTTCTTTGACACTAAGCTCGGCCCTATACCGGTTTAGTAGCAAAGAGGGGCATCTGTAAACACCCCAAATTTTCACCCTCATCCAGTGCTTACATTTCATATATCATTGCATATCACTGCATACATTTTTGCATATCATTCCATCGCATTGCATAGCATTGCATGTCATTACATGTCATTACATCTCATTTTTGAGATCCAGCACTCCTGTTTTCAAAACATTCAATCTAGATTTGAGTTTTAAAACTTTTCTTTCAAAAACAATTTTAAAACCTGGGTTTTTATTCAACATTCTGTTATTTTCCAACCCTCGGGACCTTATATTTTGAAATACTTTCTTAGAAAACGATCTGGATTCATTTCAAACTCAATTTCAATTGATTTTAATTCTCAGATGAGGCCCATTTAGGTGGTGTCGCTTCTGGATTCCTTCACTTATCAAAAATCTCAAAAATCTTAGAGTCCTAATTGGATCAGGACTCTTTTTCCAGAGTCTTAGTCGGATCAAAACTCTATTTTTCACTACCTTTTTACCTATTTTTGAAGAAAACCTTTCAAAATCTTCTGTTTTGGCCAAAATTTCAGAGTCCTAGTTGGATCAGGACTCTTCTTCAAGAGTCCAGTCAGATCAGGACTCTTCTTTGGAGTTTCAATTGGATTTGGACTCTAATCTTTTACAACTATTTTATCTATTTTCAATCAAATCTTTCAAAATGAGTCAGAAACTCAGAGTTTTAGTCAAAACAGGACTCTGTTCAGAGAGTCCTAGTTGGATCAGGACTCTGATCCTGATTTCAATTTTGAGAGAATCTTTTAGAAATCTTTCGATCTACCAAAACTATTACACTTTTATCAAAGAATTTCAAAATTCTGAGATTTTATCTCAGAGTCCTGATCAAATCAGGACTCTACCCCAGAGTCCTGATCGAAGTAGGACTCTATCCAAAATTGATTTTCTCACTTCATTTTCACTGGTTTTCAAAAGCTTTGCTTAAATTTCATCATTTGCTTATCAGAAAACTAAAATTCTTAGAGTTCTAATCGAATCAGAACTCTTTCTCAGAGTCCTAATCAGATCAGGACTCTGAACCAAAACTTCAATTTTATCCTGTTTTTAACTTTTTTTCAAAATTCTCTCATTTGTTTTCTAAGAAAATCCAAAAAACTGAGAGTCCTAGTTCAATCAGGACTTTGTCCTCAGAGTCTCAGTTGAATCAGAACTCTGTTTTATTCCAGTATTGTTTTAACAAGTTCTTTCAACTATTTTTCAAAAAATACCAAAAAAATCTAGAGTTTCAGTCTGATCAGGACTCTATCCCGGAGTCCTAGTCCAGTCAGAAGTCAGTTTTGAAGTCTGTTTTTATTTCCTTTTCACTTATTCCCATTTGTTTTAAAAAATAAGGTCATTTTATAGAGTCCAGTTAATCCAGGACTCTATTTCAGAGTCCTGATTGAGTTAGGAGTCTAACCCTGACAATATTTTCTGACTTGTTTCACCATTTTCGATGAAATCTTTTCAAAAATTTCTTTATTTGGCTTTTAAAAACCAAAATCATAAAGTCCTAAAAATATAGGACTCTAGCCCAGAGTCCAGTTCGTTTGAGACTCTATTTTCAAAAATCTTTGAATTTCAACTATTGATTTTAACCCCTTTTCAAAGCCATTTTCAGTATTTACTTCAAATTTTCAAAACTCTGATGTGGGGTCCACTCAGTTGGTGCCATATCCAGAGGAGTTCTGACCCAGTTGGAACTCTGTGCCATTTCAAAACTTTTAATTTCAAGTCTACTTTTGAATCTCTTTTGAAAACTCCTTCAATTTCAGGTTTTAAAATCATTTTTTAAAAAAAAAACTCAAGTAGGGCCCACTCGGGGTGGCGCCATATTTGAGTAAGTCAGGGCTAGACTAAGGTTAGTCAGTGTCTTGATTAGTGTTAGGGGTTTAGAAGAGTTAAAATTTATTTTGAAAACTCATTTTGAAAGTTAGTTTTTAAAACTAGTGTTTTTAAAGGTTTTTAAAAGGTGTTTTAAAACTCAAATGTTAAAAATGCCAAGTGGCATTACATTTGGGGATTTTTTAGGAGAGTCTAGGGGTTAATTAGGTATTAAATAGGATAATCTAGGCTAGGGGTAGTTAAGTCATTCCACCCAAAAATCCCCCCCCCCTTTTGAGTCCAAATATTTTAAAATTGGTCATTTTAAACCTAATTTTTTTTATGTTATAAATGGGACAAATGGGGGACGATTTTAGGGGTCTTCTCTCTTCAAGTCTTGGAGCTTCTCTCTCCTCTCCAGCCCTTCCTCCATTGCTACAACTCCAAGGTGAGAAATTTTATTAATTTCTTTAGTCTTATTTAATATTTTTCATAATTTAATGCTAGTTTAGCCCTTGGTACCATCTATTTCATGGATTCAACCATGATTTAACCTCAAGAACCAGCAAGAACGGTCCAAGAAGGTGATCTAAAACTGTTTTTGGTGTTTTTCAGGGATTCTAATCCATTAGAATTGATTTTAGCACTATTCTTTTTATTATTAACCAATAAAACATGTGATTTACCCTTTTAATGGGTTAAATCCATGTATTTAAAGGTAAAATTGAATTTCAGCCTTTGATTCCCTGATTTTATTTTATTTTTATGTTTATTCATGTATATGTTACGTCATATAGCATAAAAATAATTTTTATTTACTGTTTTAGTGTTTATTTTATTGTTTTTCATTAATTAATGCATGTTTTCTCAAGTTTCTTAGATTTCTGTGTTTTTTAGTTTAGAACAGAAAAGAGAATGTTGTTTCGGATTGAAATATGTGCTGTTAATTTCTGATTTTTTTATATGTGATGCATGCATTTGTGATTGATCTACTGTAAAAAATCAGAGATTTTGGACTTAGGGAACCCTGTCATAAAAATCAGACACCAAATCGGGTTTTTAAAACTTTAAAATCGTTGTTAAAATCAAGAGGGTAACTTGCTGCGATGATATTTTTCTCATCCTATATCCGATTTTAGATATGTAAATTGCTATGGATTCATGTTGATTAGATCTATCTACTGTGAAATGTTTAGAATTTTTTACCACTGTTTATTATTTTTCCTCTGTCAGAAACTCTGATTTTTAATTTGAAACTCGTTAGGGTTTACCAAAACCCTAATCAGACTTGTATTGTTTATAAATCCCAAAATACAGATCCGATTCATGATCTGTAAAAAGTGAGTATTATTATTTTTTTGTAAGCTATTCATTGTTAAAATCTTAGATATTTTTGAATAGTATTGATATTTATCCCAGAATTTGTAATCTGCAGTGTCTGTTTTAACTCATGTTAGGTTTGCAATATTCAGGCCCGGATTGCCGGTAGGGGATCTCCTTGATCCTAAGTGATTTTTCCGATCTGTAAAAAAGAAAAGTTCTGTTTTTATGTCTATTTGGTCTCTGTCAAAAATCAGAAATTTTCATGGAGGTTTGACCCCTGGTTCGGGTCTTGGACTGAGACTGGTTGGTGAGCTAGGTCAAAAATAGCATATTTTTAGGGTTTAATACAATTTTCGGATTAATTTAATGACAAAAAAATATTTTTATAATTTTAATTTGATATTAGGATTATAACAAGTGCAGATACCAATTTTGAGGATTTTTAGAATCCGTTTGATGCTTGAATGACTTGAATTGCAAAATAGGGCACCCGAAGAATTCCAAAACACTGCAAAAATCACAAAATTTGTGATATTCTTGGATTTTCGTGTATAAGCATATATTTTTAGGGTTTAATCATATTCATAATCATATTAGGATGCTTTAGGTTTAATTGGATGCTCATTTGACTTCATTTAGTGCATAAAACCTAAGTTTTACCAAAATATTTTCTAAAAACCCTGATTTCAAGGCCATAGTCTTGCTATCAGGGGCAATTTGGTCATTTGACCTAAATTTCGAAATCCCTAACCCTAATTTTCATATTTTTAAGCATGTCATATCATATTTAGTTTAGTATATTTTTATTTGAACTTCAAAAACTTGCATTTTATCAAAATATCTTTTTGAAAACCCTAATTTCAAGGCCATTTGAGCACATGCAATATAACTCACATTGGGGTGTAGCTAACAAAGGCCGAACCAATATAGGTATTATGTAGAATGAATCTGGCTAAATTCCTGCCAGTACGAAGACGCATTACTCTGACACCGATTTTGGAAAACTCAAGGCCTTGGATTTCCAGATTTCACAATGATTTTCGATAGCTGTAGGATTTTGCAGTTTTTGTTGTATCTGATGAAGCAAAAGATGATTCGGTATTCCAGCTCCTGGTAAGAAGAGTTCCATCAGTAAATCATATTCATTAGAGCAATTATCTCCTTTCATTGAGAATTTTTAGTCTATACATCTCGAGCATGTCCCTGAGGTTCATACAGCCATCACGATCATCAAGAATAGGGCCCTAGAATTTTGCTTGCTTCCATCAATGATTGATGTTAGGATTTTAGCAGCTTCTTGGATTTCAACTGGCTGCTGGAATTACTGCAAAAGGGAGGGGGGTGCAATCGAATGGATGCTTCAGGTGGTTTCCACCAGCGTCGTAATGCCAGGTCAACTTCTCTTTCTACCATAATTTCAGCCTCACCCAAACCATTTGTGTTTCCAACATGAAGGGGACAATATACAGGTATGAAGGTAAAAGTTGTATGATACATGGATATGCCACCCAACCCATTCATACTGATTTACGAAACATAACATAGGTGCTATTACTACTGCCATCAGTAGTATAAACATTAGAGCCATGTGCAGTGATCCATACCTCCCACAACATGGTGTTAGAGATAGGACCTCTACAGACAAAGGAGCTTAAAACAAATACAGTGCTAATTTTTTTTTTTAACATATGTCTAACACACAGAGACTAAACAACACCTTCTGTAAGGTTGTTAATCCTTTACCAAGATACAATTGACATAAGCTCAGACATGAATAATGGGGTCACTGATTTGGTAATAACCTACTGTATGCCACCGATTTTTTAGACCAAATGACCTTTTAAATGGGGTTTCCCCCCAAAAAATTTGCACGACAGGCACATAGTTTCCATCTCCAACGAGGGAACTTCTGTGAACAACTAACAGTATTATGCAAAAATACAATACCATAATATCCAATCAACTTGGCGATCTCCTCCAATGCACTATGTCTCTCAACGAGTTTTTCTCTTTTTTTTTTATAATTTCGAATTTCATCTAAATGCCTTGACTGGTTTTAGCCATCAATAATATGGCCATCAAAGAAAAACTCCTTTAACTTGTATCATTTGTCTAAAGGATGAGCAGATATGTGCCTCCACATGCCTCAATGCAAGCTTAAATTTATGAATCACAAAGGGAAAATTATCTATCAAATCAATCTCTGAGACGATGATTCCATCACTGTCCCTTCCACTCTTGTTGGTGGGACCGTGAATGAGCAACCATGGGCCACACGAGGAAGACATGTCCAGGATAGATCTTGAGCAATTTTTCTGATAAGTAATAGACGTTTATCTACCGTAGTTAAGGCTTTGTATGTGATTATACCCACATCATGTTCGGACATCACCCTTGAGTCTCCCATTCTATCTTAATCATAATATGCAAAAACTAACCATGAGGAAATGAGGAGGGTTTATTGAAAGGAAAGTTGAGACAATGTCTCAGGTATTGCCATCAGACCTCACGCTGGTCATTGGTCTCTCAAGATGTGCTAATCGGGCCTAGTGATGAAATGGGGAATATAGCTAATGCTATGGAGAAATGAGATATACACAGAGGCTATGAATGAAGATGATATTAATAAAATGCAATACAGAAGGGATGAAGAACTACAAATTGATTGCAGAGGAGATGAACGTATATATTGATGGCATGCGAATGTAAATGGGCAATAGGAACCCAAAGTACATAGATGACGCTGGATTAAAGTAACTAAACACATATGAGTAGAATGAAAAGATGATATAGAGAGACAAACTAAAGAGCATGAGATCCAACTTAATTGAGAGCAGTAAATTAAACTGGAAGGAACATTAGATGTTGTGAACAATCGACTGCCAAATTGCAATTCAGATGAAAAATACATTGAATCAAATGAACTAAATGTAGTCAAGTGCTATCAAAATAAAGATCGAATGCGAACAGACAATAAAAAAAAATGGAAATCAAAATCAATTTGAGAAAAGGAAACAAAATACAAATACAGAGGAGTACCGAACGAATCAATGTTTCAATTGCATAAGCCAAAGAGATTTCAGAAACAAAGATATAAAAAAAAAGTGTTGGAATGTAATCATTCCGTTAATATTGCACATATGTAGGTCGATATTGCTATATGCAAATCGATGCTACAGAGGGTGCATTATGAGGGCGAGAACAAAAAAAAAAAAAAAAATTCAAGTAAAACCAAAATAATAGAGAGAAGCGGAGGTTCTTATAGTATTCGTTTGGTATTCTTCGATTGTGCTAGAAATCTGAAGGAGAGAGCTCGGACGGCTTGGTATGAAAGTCGACTTCCTTCAGTCAACCGGGGGACCTCAAAAGAAAGAAAATAGTCGAAAGAAGGAGGGGTGATGCCTGAACCGTCCGTGGAGATCCTCTTTTGTTGTGATTCTGCCAGAGCTTTGATATTGTGAAAGGCAGAGAAAAGAAATCCGCCCCTCCCCCTGAGGGGTCCTAGAGAGCTCTTCTTAAAGGAAGAATGGAAGGTTTCAGAGGACGGAGGTTTGTTGAGGATAAATGGAGGAGGGAGGCTCCCAGGCGATCGAGGGTGGAGAAGGGAAACTCGCGAAACCGCGACCATTGTGAACTTTCCTCTTTTTCAAAAAAAGGGTTCCTTTACAATGACTTTTCAAAAAGTAGTTTTTTTAAAGAGGGGTTTTTAGCAAAAACAAGTTTCAAAGGGGGTTGGAGCTCCATATTTTCTCAATTTTTTTTTGTTTTTGTGTTGTTTTTCCATTTTTTTGTATTTTTGTAATAGAAAACTAAGATTTTATAAAAAAACGAAGTCTAAACACTAAATTTTTGTATTTTTCTGAGAAATATATATATATATATATATATATATATATATATATATATATATATATATATATATATATATATATATATATATATATATATATTCGAGAATTTCAGGCCATTTTGGAGAAAATTCTTCAGAAGAATGAGTTCAGACCTAAGTTTTGAGAAAATGTTCGAGTTTTAAAACTCGAATTGAGAAATACAATGCAATGGATCCAAACGGATACTGGACGAACTGTCTGAGCTTTTCAAAAGTTATTTTGGAAATTTCGAGAATTTAATTTTAAACATTGGACAACGAAGCTCAGATTTGGATCTTTTATCTGGACCCGGATCCGAATCCAAAATTGAGTCAGATTTATAAAATAAATTTAATTTCAATAAATCTTGAGAAATAAAATAGAATTTGGATTTAAAACTGACTCAATTACCCAGAAAATGAAGATAAAGGGCAAAAGGGGAATATTTACAAACTTTTGAAAAATTGGGGTGTTCACACCAGACCAGGCCCACAAGGGGCCAGCGCGCCACCAAAGAGGCGCGCCCAGCACAAGCTCGGGTGCTCTAAGCACCCGGCCTCAAGCTGCTCTGCATTAACAAATCCAAAAAAAGGGGGGGGGGGTTAAGCCATCTGCTACAGACCCTAGGTCTGTAGCACCTGGCTTAACCCAGCCCAGGGCTGAGCCAGGTCGCACCAGCTTGGTGCGCCCACCATGTGGGTGAGCCAAGAGGGTGGTTGTTATCGTCGCAAAAATTTTCTCGTCTTCCCTTCCTTGCGGAAGAGAGAGGAAAAATGCTTTCGCGATTCAAACTTGACCGGATTTTGGAAATTGTTTTGAAATACTCGCCTCCGTTTTGAAAATTGCGGGAAAATCCATGGGATGGGGCTCGACCTGTCGGTACAAGGTTCGACCATTCCTGCCGCCTTTAACAGGGGTAATCGAACCAAGGACCAAAATTGTGCTCGACTTAGTAAAATCATCGAAATTGTATTCTATCCTAAATACACAAAGAATTCAAGCATGCGCTATGAGGTTTTGTAAAATGCAAGTTGGAAAATATGATGTATGCTTAGAAAACATTTGAAGTTGAAAAGCATTTCTCAGGGAAAAGATGGAAATCAATTTCTCAGAAAACTCAGACGAAGAAGATTTGAAATCTCGGGAAAGTTTATAAAGACTTGGAAAATCTTGAAGAAACGAGAATCTCGAGAAAATGGAAGAAATTCTTGAGAAAAGATGAATATTTGAAAAGAAACACTTGTCGGGAAAACTCGAACTTTGAGAATTTTCTTAGGAAAATGATAGAAAATTTTATAGGAAAACTCATTGGAGAAGGAAATTCAAAACTTAGGAAATTGAAATCCTGAAAACATTGTCCTTGAAATCTCTAAAAATCGATTTTGATTCTTGAGAAAGATGAAAATTCCTTTTGAAAATGGATCTTAAGAAAATAACTTTTTAGGGAAAATCACGGGAAAACTTTGATTTGGGAAATCCAACTCCGAAAATATTCATAGTTTCTTGAGAAATCTATTTCCATGAAGTGAAAATTTCTTGAGAAAATCATGAGAAAATCATGAGAAAAACAGATGATGCAGATGATTTGAATGAATGAATGCACTTTGAAAAGATTTCTGAAAAAATTGTTGGAAAAATGTGGATTAAGCCAAAGTAAATCCTTCACATATTCTGACTGTGGCCATGAATATGTTCAAAGTTTACTTGAGTTAATTCACAATATTTTGAAAATTTAGAAATATGATGTGCATTTTAAGATAGCCTAAGAGTGTAGGCTCAATGCGACTGGTAGAGAGATGATGTGTGGCTCCCCAGAATCCCTACTTAGAAAAGCCTTTGGATTTCTAGGAATATTTTTTTTGAAAACCAGAGAGCACAAGTGCGGAAAACCGAAAGGGAAGAACAAGTGGAAACTCTGGGCGGGTCACAGTGGAGAACAACAGAAAATGAAACAACTTTTTATTTAATACATTTACAAAGTGTACAAATCTCATTTCCCTTATACAAAAACCAAAACTGCCAAGATCCAGCAAGTGTCAGAAGTGTGGGTCCAGAGTCTGCTGCAGCACATCGAGCTCCATCGCACGCCTAAGCAACCTGTATCCCCATAAAACGGGGTCAGTACTCGTTCGAGCTGATGAGACAAACCAAACACAATATACCAAAGTGTGGAAGACGGAGCAGAGCTATTCATGACAATACATAGCATGAGCATGAGTACAGAACTACTCATAGAGCAATAACTACGCTAATTCATTACACAATCCATATCAACTGGTAAAGTATGTATCAAAGAACATAATAATCAAATGTGCTATGAACGGTGTCAGGTAAGTGCAAAAAGGAGACAAGTACAAGTCAACTGAAAGGTAACAAGCTGCAGTAATCGTAACAAGTGCTGGAAACGAACAAGCAACTAGAGCAGCCGTACAACAAGTAACTAAAACAACCAATCTGAACGGTAACGAGTACTAAGCAGCAAGCGACTATAATAATAGCTGAAATAACTGTAAAGGAGATACTCAAGGCAGTAACAAACAATACCAAGTGCTGAACAACAAGGCAGCCAAAGTAACAACTGAACAAGGAAGGCAACTGAAGCACAAACTAAGTAAAGTAGCAACTACAGTAAGTCAGTTGATTGGTTAGTCTTTAAGTTCTTCTGATTACTCCTTCGGGTACGCGAAGGAACCTCACATTCTGTGAGACATGCACCCGGCGTCTGTTATTCAACTTATAGTGTGGTAACCGGGGAAGCTACAGACCGAGTCAACCTCATGCGAGCAACACACGGCTAGGAGAAAATACTTGCATAGGCAAGGATTGCAATCCATACTACTGCAGTAGTGAGGTCCTAAAAAGGTAACCTCGACCTCCCTAACTCTGAGTGACTGGAGGCCAAAGGGCGCTACGGCTCTTGTCAAAACACGTGTCGTAGTAACGAAAAGTCACTCAGGGATGTACCATCTACCCTCTCCCAAGGTGAACCGTTTTGTGAATGGGACGAAGCAGGTTTATCTTTCTTAGGGCTCATGTTCAATCATACCTCACAACGAGGAATTTGCCTCGTGGTCCCCGCAGGGTACGCAAAACGAGAACTTGGACTGCCCATTCATGTGCTCAGCCTCACGCGGCCAACAGAGCACACTGCTCGTGAAAGCAGTCATAACACCATATTATTCATTTTTGTTTTAGGGTATATCACATAAGAGTCCATACAACAAAAGGGCCACTGCCTGAAGACTCCAACTGAGCCCATATCAAGTCATATCATTATTCATACCCTATGGTGTTCAGTCTTTTCATTTCATGAAGTAAGGGCATGTGGTGCACTTACCAAAGCCTCAAGCAATGTACCTCCTCAGGGTACGTTCTACTCAATAACTGTGTCAGGATGTGCCAAGTGCAAAGTGTAAGAGTATCACATGATTCTATCTTTTGCACAAGTATAAACAAAGAGGCATTGCATATATCACTTCTGAGAGACAATTAAGTGTACAAGCAAATACACATTCATATGCATATGACCTTTAATCAATATTTCATTACATAAGCATTGTCTCTAAAACATTAACATTGGCACTCACATATCCACAACAAGGCAAAACAGCACGAGTGCGTACTGAACAATCAAGTGTGAACAAGTATCATACTTCAAGGAAATAGTACGATCTAAGCGAGTAAACCTCAAGTGCAAGTAGTCACGCATGTGCCGACTACGATAAGTACACAATCAAGCTAATGCAACATTGCAGAACAACGTGCCTCACGATGAGACAGATAGAAACATGTGGCCACGGTAAAACCGCTCTCGAACAAATCAAGACAACATACAAAGCATGTATCATTAATATAAGCAAGCTCATCTCGTAAGGTGAGCCTATAGCTCGAAAAGCTCACCAAGGAGTTCTACGACATGGATAGATCAAGTATAGTCGTACGAACACTCAAGTCTCATGAATCCCACAACCACACAACGAGGGACATGTACATCGAAAAATGTGCAAAAGCCAAGCGCCATAAACACTTAGGTGAAGACAAGGTGATCGAATCATCGAACCAATGTATTCGGATAATCTTACCTCATGCAAGCCAATGAGCACACGATTTTACTTGGTTTACACTGAATCACATCATACACAAGCGTTACTTATGCTATACCATTGGCGAACCACACATAACGGAGAGTGCTAACTCTGATCCATTTAACGTAACAAAATACATGTTCAACTACTTATTGTTGCTATCCATGCGGCGATAGAGACAGTCGGTGTAAAAGGGTAAAGCGGCATCTATGTCGTACGATCGAGAAGGTACGGCTAGTCAACTAGCTATCTCGTGCAAAGGACTACGAAAATACAAGGATGAAGTCTCCAAAATAACTATAAAGGTGATACTACTATGCGAACCTACGCGGCCCGCTGGTCTAGACTACGGTATTGACCTAGGCAACAGGATCATCGGGACTTGTCTCGTAGGCACTGATGCAGCCCCATAGGCTAAAGTCCAAAGCTCTATAGCGAAGTGGGAAAACGGGACGAAAGGGAAGAAAATCCAACAGCTGTGTTGGAACAGTTCCCAAAAGGAGTCGGCCGCCATACCAACCACACTAATGTAAAAGGCACTATGCATACACACGTATGCCCGGTTTGGGCTATGCTGCCAAACTGCGACAGCACCCACATCGAGGTGAAAGCAAATCAGTCACAACAAGGGTCTAACTAAGGAAAGAGACAAAGAGGGATAGCCAGCCACACTGTCCCGAAAATCTGCATACTACTGGGACTGAATCCCCTGGACCAAATGGGTTTGACCCAGAAAGAACTATCAAGGATAGTCTCAACACCAAGAAGAGGTATGCATCACAGAACATAAAAGTTACTGATGTTATATCGTAAACTGGGTCCAGGTACCAGTGGACACGGATGTGCATCGTGTCATACGTGCGAGAACTAAACAAATGACAATGCAAACATTGCACGCGATGATGGAATAGTAGAAACATTTGTCACGGTGACACGTGACTCACAAGTTGTGCCAAAGTCTGTAAAACCATGCATCGCAACCATAAGCGAGCTTATCTCGCTAAGTGGGGCCATTGCCCACAACAGGACTCGCCAAGGAGTTCTAACAGTCGCATAAGTCTCATAAGACTGCGACTATACATAAGGGTGCCTCAAACTCCCTTCATACATAGGGAAAAGTACACTAAACTTTGTCAAACTGAATCATGAATTCAAATACAAAAAATATAATGATAGTATCCATTCGATGACATATGCCCGGGTTTTCATACCTAAGTAACACCTCATTTACTTGAAGGTGTTTAAAAAGGTATTCGCTTTGCGAATATATATATGTATTTATATATTGTGTTCTATGCCACACAAACCTACGCACGAGAGTAGGTATTGACATTACTCGTATTGATGGGTTTATCAACCTATATAGTACGTAGTTCGTTATGATCTCTTGCAAACATTAACTCGTGATGATTGCATAAACAGACACTAGGTTGGCTGTGCCGTATAGGACAAGAGAAGTGCTGTCAACCTCTCATTATCGTAAACACCTTAATTTTACAAAGGCATAAAACAAGGTGTCAAAATGTCAGTTACGTATGGCAAGAGAATAGTCACTGCTATACTTATTCCATTGACATGAGTTAATGATTCCTTAACTACACAAACCCTCTTATTTTATTTAGAAACCTTTGATAGGGTGCAATTAGCATGAAAATCGCATTCTATAGCAAAGCGAACACACATACGCAAGTAGGAGTCCATCACACCATGACGATGAATTCAACATTACTTTATACATTCGTAACCAAAATACATACGTTGCTTTGGTCGGTGTGCACTATTTGTTGTGACGCAACGAATCAAAACCGTAGAGGTATTGGACCCCGTGCTACGAGTGTCCTTGCAGCTCCATAGGCTGCAGCCTGAAGGTTTGCTAACTACACGCAAAGGTTGTCAAAAGTCTAGCACTAAAGTGTCAGGGAGGCTGGACATGGGTCGGCCAGCTCACTAGACACCCGACACCATGAGGCGCCACAACCCTCATAATGCAAGCCCCGCTTTGGGCAGCACTGCAAAACCGAAAAGAAGACAGCAACTATGCTGTCACCAAGCACAAAAAAAGAACCTATTACAAGGCCGAAATAATAGGGCTAGGTGTGCTGGGCTCGGGAAAAGAGCCCGCACGCGTATACGTACCGACTATAGCCGAAAAAGGGCAAGGGCCAGGTCTGGACCGACTGGTCCAGACCCACATACGGGCTGTACTACCAAGGGTAGGGACTGGACTAATATCCAATCCCAAACCGTGGCACTGCTGCCACCAAAACAAAGGGGTGCAGGCCTTTGGCTTGCTCTCAGCTGCGCCTACTTACTGCAGCCAGGCTGCGACAAACCCGAACATCAGCAGCTCTAAGCTAGGCCCAAAACAAAAGAGTCCTGAACCGAAACTGGGTTCGGTTAGGGGCCTCTAATAGGTCTGGACTGAACCCAGTCTAGGCCTTGTTAGGTCAGAGCTAACGCACCAATCACCCGGATTGGGTGTTGGCACAAAGGCGCCAAAACTGAAAAGGTAAAAGAGGGGCAACACCCCAAACGAACCTGCATGGGGCGGCCTTTGACATGCCAAACATCGAACCGACCCACACCCACTCGGTTTGGTGGGTTCGGCCATGCTCATGCCGCGCCACAAGGAAAAAGGAAGAGGAAGGTGGCCCGGCTGGAACGTCTGGTCACTGGCTGCTGGACACGTTCAGAAGCCTGGACAAAATCCCACGTACAGAAAAAAAAGAAAATTAAAAGAACATGGACCGAGCAGAAAAGGGAACCATGAAAGGTTGTGGCCTTCATGGCCCGACAACTCAAAGCGCAAGGCCAAAACCAAAGGGGAAAATGGGCCTCTCAAGCATGGCTTGGCCTGCTTGACCTCAACGAGCAGCACCCAACAAGGGTGAACCCGAATAGGGAGTTTGCTGGGCTTAGGCCGAAGCGATGCCTCCTTGCCAACCGAAGAGGAAAAATAGTGAAAGCCTTGGTAGCACAGTTTTCTGCCATAACGGGGCAGAACCGTGGCTGCTACATACCAAACAAACCAATTGGGAAAAACGTATGGTCGTGCAAAGGATAATAAAGACACACTGAACCCAAAAGGAAAGATTACTTTGTACCTATACTCCGTTGCACATCGAAAATACATGCAATCGTGTCAAAACGAAAACACAATCTCCATGCATGCAAGCACACCATTAAAATCCACCATTTCAAGCTAAACATGTAGTAGCTCATGAAAAACATAGAAACACCCATACCCTTGCTCAAATGAACCCACAATGAGGTATGCAAAGAGGAAACTCTCTTGAATGCATGAACATGTAAACTTGCTCAAAACGAAACCCTATTCAACATGCATACAACTAGCTCAAGAAAATCAATAATGGGAGAAACCCAAATTTTCCATTGGAAACCACACTTATGGACATAAGTAGGAGTGTCTCACCTACGAGGCTTTAGTGGAGCTGGAGGTAATGTGGTTCACGGTTGGAGCTGGAACTAAGTGCTCATACTCACTCACGTTTTAGGAGAAAGAAGGGGAGGAGGAGAGAGAAGCTCCAAGGAAAAATGCCCAAGGGGTCTCCTCTTTCTCTCTCTTCAATCTATAAATAGGTTAGGTCTTTTAGATTGAATGGTTAGGATTAAAAGAGAGGTGATGGACGGCTGGGGTGCTCCACGCCCCCCCATAGCCAGCCCACACCCAATGCATGTTGGTCTTTT
This sequence comes from Nuphar pumila, assembly GCF_984573655.1. NCBI lineage: Eukaryota > Viridiplantae > Streptophyta > Magnoliopsida > Nymphaeales > Nymphaeaceae > Nuphar > Nuphar pumila. Next base: position 62,541,055 of record NC_143256.1, read on the forward strand.
GAACTTTTAAAAAATACCACTTAAAAGAGCCTTTATTATTTTGAAATATTACAAGGGCTGCCCTTCCGTATGCCCAATCGTTTTCCAGCATTTGAATAGGTTTAAAAACTTTACAAAACTACCATGGGGTGCCAGCCTTATGCTCCTTTTCTAAAAAGTCGCCCCTCATGATGCTTCATCATGAGCTATTTTGAAAAGATCTATGGCCAATCAAGGTCTCTTTTTCAAATGCCATGCAAAATATTTCAAAAGTGCCACCCAGCTGGTCAACCATGACCAAGAGTGTCCACTAGAGAGGGCGGCCAATGGATTTGGGTCCTTTCCCAATAGATCCGCTCCAAATCTAAAATCGCCTATGTATGTGCTTTCAAAACAATGCTTAATTTATGCACTAAAATATTAGATAAATCCTGATAAATCATTTAGTGCTCTAAATAACCTCAATTAATACAAAATGATTAAGGACCTTTAAGGAAATGGCCTTTCGTTTGCAAGAATTATGCGTATTAAAATTTCGGGTCCAAAACTCGTAATTCACATGCACTGACGAGGTTTTTACATCGTATAAATCCCAAATTCGGGGACAAACTATAAAAATATATTATAAATTAAACCTCAAAATTTCAAAGGTTAATTCATCCAAAATTAGGCACTTCTTACTTACACAGTATATTTACGCGATTTTCGGGTCGCGCATTCCATGCCACAACACAAGGCATAGTCAAAATATACTTAATTACGCAGTATAACCTTGTAATTATGCGTATGCATACATATCAACACTAAGTAAGCCATAAACTCCTCAAAAATATTCCCGGACCTTATATCCTACCCTCTTTAAAAAGGATTTCGTCCGCGAAATTGCAAAACAAGGAGTAACAACAAAATGGTCAGATCTCGTCTGACAACGCCTAATCGGCTACAACTAAGTCTCCCATAGACTTTTGGGGACAAAACTTGGCAACATGCCTAGGTTTTCCACACTTGAAACACTTGCCATCGAAGAGAGGACAAGTTCCAAGACCGTGATCTACGTCGCATCGTCAACACTTCCGCTGAACTTCTAGTCACTGCGGTCGCTTTCGCTGGACATATGATCGCTGGGATCGCTTACACTGGCGGTTCTGAGATACTTTCTGGAGCTTCTGCTTTCTCTCACGTATCAATGGTTCAGCAGTCTCGAGGTATGTCTCATTCTCAAAAGCAAGAAGATTCAAATCTATGGATAGCTTATAGGTTTTTGCACTATTATCCTGCCCATCTTGGGCTACGCGCTGAAGATTTGCATCCAAGTGCTGAATCGCTATCGTTTGTTGTTGAACAACCTCTGCAAGGTTGTTCACAACACTTGAAACATCATTGCAACTAGTCTTATGAGTCATCTATCATGACAAAAAGACACAGCAAATCAATCAGTAGGTCTATCAACCATGCTCGCGAAGCGATAATCGCCGCAATCATACAGAAATCACGAGCACACAACACAAATAATCGGGCAATATTCATCACAATTCAAACAAAAGTCACATTGCAACAAAATCGGGCAACAATAAAACAAGCAAGTATGTTCCCTCAACAATCTTGAGCGACACCATATCAGGCCGCTATCGCTAGAAAGATCAACTTATAGATCACAACTAGCTATATCCATCAATATCAGAAGGACCAAAATCACACAAGTTATTCATCGGATCGCTAGATCTGGGAAACGTACAACCTCACACGGATTTACCGCCCTAGATGGCTTACCTGGTCTTGGTCAGTACACTTCCTCACTGTTCACCGGCTCTGCGGCTACCCGGTCTTGGACAGTGTTTCTTCACAGAGATTCACCATGCTAGTCGGATTACCTGGTCTTGGTCATACCTACCCTCACAGATACATACGCAGTGATACATCAATGCAATCGATTGATCAAGATCATTGACCGCACTCAGGGTCAGAAACCACTGACAAGGGTTTAGGCACATAACACAGCATCATGCATCACACCACTTCACATGGCACAACAGAACAAGGAATCACACATTCCTTAAATCAAGGTTCCATGAACCAAAATCACACATTGGATCTAATCATCCGTTGCATGCTCTCAATAATTCTATTCAGATAGCAACATGATCATATCATAAAGGAGATTCACACTATGCTATTTATCACTGCCACTATAAGCATTACAAAAAGCATGCGTAAACAAGTCATCTCAAGCTTAACATGACTAGGATAATAGTTCGATCGTTGCTACGATAAATCAATCGTCCCCACCATACAATGTGGAACGAGAAGGGCGAACCACGCAAGTAGTCCCCTCAATCCAACTCAAAAGCTTCAACTCTCGCAAGAGTCTACTCGAAATAGCTTGGAAAACTAGTTACACAAGCGCGAATGAACCCTTAGGTTCCGACAATCGATATCTTAAGCCTGATATACAAGGTTTAACCACGAAATGGGGTCTCACATCGGACAACACCTGAAAAACACACAAGATCATCAAATCAAGCAGAACAAGTCATTAAACAACAGAACTGAATTAAAATACTTACAGTGCGATGGTCGATGCTTGCAGAGACTTGAACCACACTTCTTTATCTCTTTTAAAACACTGCCCTGATACCATAATTGTGGCACCCCAGAATCCCTACTTAGAAAATCCTTTGGATTTCTAGGATTTTTTTTTTGAAAACCAAAGAGCACAAGTGCGGAAAACCGAAAGGGAAGAACAAGTGAAAACTCTGGGCGGGTCACAGTGGAGAACAACAGAAAAGGAAACAACTTTTTATTTAATACATTTACAAAGTGTACAAATCTCATTTCCCTTATACAAAAACCAAAACTGCCAAGATCCAGCAAGTGTCAGAAGTGTGGGTCCAGAGTCTACTGCAGCACATCGAGCTCCATCGCACGCCTAAGCAACCTGTATCCCCATAAAACGGGGTCAGTACTCTTTCGAGCTGATGAGACAAACCAAACACAATATACCAAAGTGTGGAAGACGGAGCAGAGCTATTCATGACAATACATAGCATGAGCATGAGTACAGAACTACTCATAGAGCAATAACTACGCTAATTCATTACACAATCCATATCAACTGGTAAAGTATGTATCAAAGAACATAATAATCAAATGTGCTATGAACGGTGTCAGGTAAGTGCAAAAAGGAGACAAGTACAAGTCAACTGAAAGGTAACAAGCTGCAGTAATCGTAACAAGTGCTGGAAACGAACAAGCAACTAGAGCAGCCGTACAACAAGTAACTAAAACAACCAATCTGAACGGTAACGAGTACTAAGCAGCAAGCGACTATAATAATAGCTGAAATAACTGTAAAGGAGATACTCAAGGCAGTAACAAACAATACCAAGTGCTGAACAACAAGGCAGCCAAAGTAACAACTGAACAAGGAAGGCAACTGAAGCACAAACTAAGTAAAGTAGCAACTACAGTAAGTCAGTTCATTGGTTAGTCTTTAAGTTCTTCTGATTACTCCTTCGGGTACGCGAAGGAACCTCGCATTCTGTAAGACATGCACCCGGCGTCTGTTATTCAACTTATAGTGTGGTAACCGGGGAAGCTACAGACCGAGTCAACCTCATGCGAGCAACACACGGCTAGGAGAAAATACTTGCATAGGCAAGGATTGCAATCCATACTACTGCAGTAGTGAGGTCCTAAAAAGGTAACCTCGACCTCCCTAACACTGAGTGACTGGAGGCCAAAGGGCGCTACGGCTCCTGTCAAAACACGTGTCGTAGTAACGAAAAGTCACTCAGGGATGTACCATCCACCCTCTCCCAAGGTGAACCGTTTTGTGAATGGGGTGAAGCAGGTTTATCTTTCTTAGGGCTCATGTTCAATCATACCTCACAACGAGGAATTTTCCTCATGGTCCCCGTAGGGTACGCAAAACGAGGACTTGGACTGCCCATTCATGTGCTCAGCCTCACACGGCCAACAGAGCACACTGCTCGTGAAAGCAGTCATAACACCATATTATTCATTTTTGTTTTAGGGTATATCACACAAGAGTCCATACAACAAAAGGGCCACTGCCCGAAGACTCCAACTGAGCCCATATCAAGTCATATCATTATTCATACCCTATGGTGTTCAGTCTTTTCATTTCATGAAGTAAGGGCACATGGTGCGCTTACCAAAGCCTCAAGCAATGTACCTCCTCAGGGTACGTTCTACTCAATAACTGTGTTAGGATGTGCCAAGTGCAAAGTGTAAGAGTATCACATGATTCTATCTTTTGCACAAGTATAAACAAAGAGGCATTGCATATATCACTTCTGAGAGACAATTAAGTGTACAAGCAAATACACATTCATATGCATATGATCTTTCATCAATATTTCATTACATAAGCATTGTCTCTAAAACATTAACATTGGCAGTGACATATCCACAACAAGGCAAAACAGCACGAGTGCGTACTGAACAATCAAGTGTGAACAAGTATCATACTTCAAGGAAATAGTACGATCTAAGCGAGTAAACCTCAAGTGCAAGTAGTCACGCATGTGCCGACTACGATAAGTACACAATCAAGCTAATGCAACATTGCAGAACAACGTGCCTCACGATGAGACAGATAGAAACATGTGGCCACGGTAAAACCGCTCTCGAACAAATCAAGACAACATACAAAGCATGTATCTTTAATATAAGCAAGCTCATCTTGCAAGGTGAGCCTATAGCTCGAAAAGCTCGCCAAGGAGTTCTACGACATGGATAGATCAAGTATAGTCGTACGAACACTCAAGTCTCGTGAATCCCACAACCACACAACGAGGGACATGTACATCGAAAAATGTGCAAAATCCAAGCGTCATAAACACTTAGGTGAAGACAAGGTGATCGAATCATCGAACTGATGTATTCGGATAATCTTACCTCATGCAAGCCAATGAGCACACGATTCTACTTGGTTTACACTTAATCGCATCATACACAAGCGTTACTTATGCTATACCATTGGCGAACGACACATAACGGAGAGTGCTAACTCCGATGCATTTAACGTAACAATACACACGTAACAAAATACATGTTCAACTACTTATTGTTGCTATCCAGGCGGCGATAGAGACAGTCAGTGTAAAAGGGTAAAGCGGCATCTACGTCGTACGATCGGGAAGGTACGGCTAGTCAACTAGCTATCTCGTGCAAAGGACTACAAAAATACAAGGATGAAGTCTCCAAAACAACTATAAAGGTGATACTACTATGCGAACCTACGTGGCCCGCTGGTCTAGACTACGGTATTGACCTAGGCAACAGGATCATCAGGACTTGTCTCGTAGACACTGATGCAGCCCCATAGGCTGCAGTCCAAAGCTCTATATCGAAGTGGGAAAATGGGACGAAAGGGAATAAAATCCAACAGCTGTGTTGGAACAGTTCCCAAAAGGAGTCGGCCGCCATACCAACCACACTAATGTAAAAGGCACTAAGCGTACACACGTATGCCCGGTTTGGGCTATGCTGCCGAACTGCGACAGCACCCACATCGAGGTGAAAGCAAATCAGTCACAACAAGGATCTAACTAAGGAAAGAGACAAAGAGGGATAGCCAGCCACACTGTCCCGAAAATCTGCATACTACTGGGACTGAATCCCCTGGACCAAATGGGTTTGACCCAGAAAGAACTATCAAGGATAGTCTCAACACCAAGAAGAGGTATGCATCACAGAACATAAAAGTTACTGATGTTATATCATAAACTGGGTCCAGGTACTAGTGGACACAGATGTGCATCCTGTCATACGTGCGAGAACTAAACAAACGACAATGCAAACATTGCACGCGATGATGGAATAGTAGAAACATTTGTCACAGTGACACATGACTCACAAGTTGTGCCAAAGTCTGTAAAACCATGCATCGCAACCATAAGCGAGCTTATCTCGCTAAGTGGGGCCATTGCCCGCAACAGGACTCGCCAAGGAGTTCTAACAGTCGCATAAGTCTCATAAGACTGCGACTATACATAAGGGTGCCTCAAACTCCCTTCATACGTAGGGAAAAGTACACTAACCTTTGTCAAACTGAATCATGCATTCAAATACAACGAATATGATGATAGCATCCATTCGATGACATATGCCCGGGTTTTCATACCTAAGTAACACCTCATTTACTTGAAGGTGTTTAACAAGGTATTCGCTTTGCGAATATACATATGTATTTATATATTGTGTTCTATGCCACACAAACCTACGCACGAGAGTAGGTATTGACATTACCCGTATTGATGGGTTTATCAACCTATATAGTACATAGTTCGTTACGATCTCTTGCAAACATTAACTCGTGATGATTGCATAAACAGACACGTGGTTGGCCGTGCCGTATAGGACAAGAGAAGTGCTGTCAACCTCTCATTATCGTAAAAACCTTAATTTTACAAAGGCATAAAACAAGGTGTCAAAATGTCAATTATGTATGGCAAGAGAATAGCCGCTGCTATACTTATTCCATTGACATGAGTCAATGATTCCTTAACTACGCAAACCCTCTTATTTTATTTAGAAACCTTTGATAGGGTGCAATTAGCATGAAAATCGCATTCTATAGCAAAGCGAACACACATACGCAAGCATGAGTCCATCACACCATGACGATGAATTCAGCATTACTTTATACATTCGTAACCAAAATACATATGTTGCTTTGGTCGGTGCGCACTATTCGTTGCGACGCAATAAATCAAAACCGTAGAGGTATTGGACCCCGTGCTACGAGTGTCCTTGCAGCTCCATAGGCTGCAGCCCGAAGATTTGCTAACTACACGCAAAGGCTTTCAAAAGTCTAGCACTAAAGCGTCAGGGAGGTTGGACATGGGTCGGCCAGCTCACTAGACACCCGGCACCATGGGGCGCCACAACCCTCATAATGCAAGCCCCGCTTTGGGCAGCGCTGCAAAACCGAAAAGAAGACAGCAACTATGTTGTCACCAAGCACAAAAAAATAACCTATTACAAGGCCGAAATAATAGGGCTAGGTATGCTGGGCTCGAGAAAAGAGCCCACACGCGTATACGTATCGGCTATAGCCGAAAAAGGGCAAGGGCTCAGGTCTGGACCGACTGGTCCAGACCCACATACGAGTTGTACTACCAAGGGTAATGTGAACACCCCAAATTTTTCAAAATCTTTTAAATATTCCCTTCTTGCCCCTAAATTCATCTTTTGAGCAAATGAGTCATTTTAAAATCTAAATTCCAGTTCTTTTCTCAAGCTTTACTGAAATTAAATTCATTTTTTATATTTAAATTAATTTTAGATCCGGATCCATTGTCCAGATCCAAAATTGAGTCTCATTATCCAATTTTTAAGAAAATACCAAAAATAGTTTTCAAGTAGCTCGGACAGTCCGTCCGACATCAGTTTGGATCCATCACATTGTATTTTTTGATTCGAGTGTCAAAAACTCAGACATTTTTTTTAACCTGGGGTCCAAACCCTATTTCTGAAGAAATTTTCTCAAAATAGATTTAAAATTCTCAAAAAAAATTTCTTTTGTAAATATTTTTTACAAAAACACAAAAAAAAATAGTTTTAGTCTTTGATTTCTCGTAAAGCTTTAGGACTTTATTCTAAAAGTACAAAAAAATAGAAAAATGACATAAAAACCAAAAAAAAAATTGAGAAAAAGCTACAAGAAAAACGAAGGATTCCCAAGCTTGTTGAAGCCCTTTTGCCAAAAACCTCATTTCTTAACCATTTTTTTTAAAAAAAAAAAAAAATCCTAAAGAGAGGTCCTCTTTCTGGAAAACTTAAAAGTATGTAACGACCCCTCTCCCGCATGCTCTTCCCTTCCCTCACCACCATCTGATTGGCAACAAACCCATCTTCTCCACACCGTCGATCTTCAACCAATTCTTCTTCCCGAACCCTCTGTTCCCCTTTAAGAATGAGCCTCCATCGCTTCCGGAGGGGGATCCCATAGTTTTCATTAAGATCGGATATCCACTTCATCTTGAAAGAGATCGATCTTCTTTTTTTTTTTAGCGTCGTGATTTTCTGCCTCTCCTTCTTGAAAGCTACCTTCAGAATATACATCCGACGAATGAAACTCGCCCTTCCTCCCTGGAAGCTTCCCCTGCAAGAGTAGAAGAAGAATCCCGTTTACAAAAGGCATTTCTCCTGCAGTCATCCAGAGGAAACTCCAACACCCTGTAGAGCTATAGAATCCTTGCTACGAAAGCCCGATTCATCAACTAAAGCCGGCCATTTTGATAAAAGGGCCACGGTAAGAGTCTCTCTCATTGCTTTCTTCTTCCCATCGGTTTTTCTTTTCATAATTTTTTTTCATGGTATTCTTCCTTGTTTGCAGTTAAGCACAAGGGTAGAATCGATCTGTGTATAACAGCATCGATCTACTCATTGCCACATTAAAGGAATGACCGATTCCAACATATTTCCAGTTTTTCTTTAAATATTCTGTTTTTTTCTTCATGATCTCAGTTTATAGTCGATTTATCTTTGACGTTCATCTGTTATTCTCTGTTTACATCGGAATCTCAATCCCTTCCTGATGAATCGATGTGGGTTTTGGGTTCGGCTCTGCATTTTTGCTTTGCTGTTAGTCGTGATTAGATGTATACTTTCGAATCTTCACTTTGACAGTGGTGAGTTTGTTGTTTTGACTGTGTTCTGGTCTAACTACAATTTGTTGTCGTTTGTTCTTGATTCATCTTAAATCCTATTTTGAGCTCCATAGTAGGTTGCATTTTCTGTTTGTCCCAATCCAACATCATGTTTATATCAATAGCATCCAGTTAACATCAAGCACATATTCTCTGCGTCTTGTGTCTAGTTAAGTCTTATACAACCACGAATACTAGCATATTAGTCTTTGTCTTGTCTTATACCTGCGTATTAGTTTATGGCATCTGTTTATCGTTACATCTTGTATACACCTCTGTGTCTTCATTCCTTCTACTTTTCCTGCATATTAACCTATGTATCTGGGTATAAAGCTATATTCCCATGTCTCATTCAGGATTCTCTTCTTGTAAAATTTATCATCATTTTTTTTATTGTTTATTTTCTGATTCACTTTAACTAATGGTGAAATACAATTCTGATTCACTATTAGCAGATTCGATTCACTGGTTAGAGTAGCTATGAAATCTATGATTTGTTGATATAATTTGCTGTAAGGACCTATTTGAATAGCAGATCTGATTAGTTGATTGAATTTATATACAATAATAGATTTGCGGGGAAAACCCTTCACTGTGAATAACCGTATCATTCCCTGTGCCCTCAAAATTCTGATGCACCAAACAGAATCACTTCGGTATGATCAATAAGGGCTGGCCTAGCAAGCGGCTAGGGGCATCTTGAATATTTTATTAAATGCTCGGTGGAAGTGTGAGAATGATTGTCACTAATATTAGAGTGTATGCTGGATCAGAGCATTAACAAACTGTAAGTAGTGATGAGCAAGCATCAGGGCTAAAAAAAAAAAAAAGAGGCCATCTCAGCATTATTGTTCTAGAACGAAGATTCGGTAAGTTTGAACTTCAAGAATATACAGAGGCAAACGTAAACATTAGTCTAATTAAAAACAGTGTGGTAAGTTTCTTGGATGTCACTAGAAGCAATTTTGTTATCCTTTTGGGCTGATATTACATTTGGTAACAGAAAATTTCACTAAAAAAAAAAAGAAGAGGGGATGTCTTGATTATTTTTTGTCTTCTTTGTTCCTGCTAACATTTACATTCCATCATCTATGTACATTTCCATCATCTTTTCTTTATACACAGCCATCACCCATGGTGATACCAATACATTCCTGCGTTGCGTTTACACCATTTTTTTTTTCTTTATCAGGTATGATTTATTGTGGGTTGGCTTATCTATCGGAATGTTGTCCATGCTAGAAAAAGATGTAGCTAAACCTTCTTACTTCTTAACAAGCTGTGGCATCATTTTTTGTATTATCCATACTATTGTCTCCCTGCGCTATAAAACTTGTTCTATGTCATTTGTATGTTAGTCATGATAACCATGGTGGGTCAGTCATCATATTTGTATATTTGCATGGTATCATGGCATGATGCTCTTTCAAATTCTCGAAATTTCCTTTTAGTTTCAGTACATGTACATATGATTTCCTCATTATTAGTCCAGTTATGTGTTACTGAAGCAGTTCAACTTATCATATCATGCTCTGTGTAAGTCGCTGCCCATTGGAGGCTCCGGTGTTGGACTGACCAACCTTTGGCTTCAGTCTTGCATGATCAAGGAACAAGTTTCCGGTTCATTTTCAGAATGCTTCATCAGGTTCACAATCCATTTTGTGATCTGCTGCAAAACCCAGTCTCTGTCGAATTGAACCTAGACCTGTTGTGCCTCATCCCACCTGCACTAAGTGTGGTATAAACATTTACCTCTTCCTTCTTCAGCCATTTCAATACCCACGACCTCTACTGCTGTGAACCACCTACAACAGAGCCTCTGTACCCTGTACAGTTTAGGCTCATCTAGCATCCATCTCCACCAGCATCATAGTTACCCATTTCCGACCCATTAACATATACCCTCCCAGCAGTCCATAGGCTCATTACATCTCCAAGACATTAGATATTCTCCTACACATACTTTCCCCCATTAAGTATATGTATTGCCTTAGGAAAACCCATAGGCATTCCCCACTTCAACAAGTCATCAGCCTGTCAATAGCTGTCGTTTCCAGGAAACCTCCATTGCTTGCAGAAAATGGTATCTTGCTCGATCTATCAAAGGACTATCCCATCGGAATAAAAAGCTAGAATTAGGATCGGCTGAGTGAGTTTTTCTTTTCCAGCCCTCTTCTCAAACCTTGCGGCTAAATTACCTGAAAGTTTTACATAATCTGCTGAACTGATTAACATTAGTCAGTGCTTTGAAGAGGAGTTTCCGAGGATAAGCTTCTGTTGTCCTGAAATGTGATGCTGCCATTAAAGGATTCCTCAGAGAATCCATCAGTTATGCAAACTATATTCAGATCCCTGAATAACAGCAAAAGTGTTGACAGTGAGCAAACCTATTGCTTTGATATTTCCAAGGAAGATCAAAGTGGTTTTGAGGCTTCATAGACATCTTCATGCCATTTATCACATTATCATACATATTTTACCTAGCATCCATAACTCATTGCATCTTCACCTTATGTATAAAGTGCTATCCTTTTCTTTTTATGTGTGGCTCCTATTGTATATTAACACTTGATTTCTGCAGGAAATATGTAAAGGGTATGGCTTTCCCTTGAGATTAAGAAATTTTGTAATTTCAATTTCATTCAAAATTTGTAATAGTTAGATACTAATGAGAACTTTATGTTTTCAGCTTAGGTAGAATGAATGAGCATTGTAATCATCATGAATTGTTTGTTCTCATTCATTTTTCCTTCATTTCTTAAAAATCTCACAAATGGCAACACGAATGGCACGTGCACCGTTTTCATGAAAGGTAATGGATCCTAAGTTGATGATTCATATCGATGGCCATAGTCAGGGTATGGACAAAACTTAGGATTTTTATCTTTTATGAAATAACACTGGATCCACACTTGATCCATTTTCAAAATTCATCATATTTCCTTAAATATTTTCTCCTTTTATTAGAATTTAACTTAAAATTGACTCAAAATATATTCCAATGGCCATAGTCAGGGTATATTGAGAGTTAATTTCATTTTAAATTCTATAAAAGCACCAAATATGTTTCATTCTTCACTTGAATTTAAATATGGATTATTATATAATACATTCAATGACCATAGTCAAGGATGTATTATATCTTCAATCTTATTTTAATTCATCTAAAGAATGAAATAGCTTTTCAAAAATTAATTTCAAATTCTTCAAATTCATTTCATCAATTAGGATAGAACTGCATCATTTTTTCAAAAATTCCTTTTTCAAAACTCGAAGTGATGTAAATATCCTCTTCAATCAATCTTCAAATCCTATTCATCTTTTTCAATTCTATTTCATTTTCCATCTCAGAGTCCAATTTAACTTTGAGATTTCAAATTCATTTCATATTTAAAATTTCCAATTCAAATTCATTTTCAAAGTTCAATTTGACTTTAAAAATTCAAATTCATTTTATATTCAAAACTCCATTCAAAATTCAAGTCCAATTTAAAATTTGAAATTCATTTGTATATTCAAGATTCAAATTCTAAATTTCATTTTCCAAATTCAATTCCAACTTAGAAATTCTTGATTCATCTTCTTCAGATTTCAAATTCAAAGTCCCATTTGACTTTGAAATTCATATTCCAAGTTCGATCCAAAACTTGGATGTTCTTAATTCAAACAATTCTAAATCCATTTTAGGATCCAGGATTCAACACTCACTTTGGATCTTAGACTTCAGATCCAATTTCCTTATAGGATCCAGAATCCAATTTCACCTTGGATCTCAGACTTCAGATCCAAATCCATCTTAGGATCCAGAGTCCAACTCTACATTGGATCTCAGACTTCAGATCCAAAAATCCATCTTAGGATCCAGAATCCAATCCCACTTTGGATCTTAGACTTCAGATCCAAAATCCATCTTAGGATCTAGAATCCAGTTTCACTTTTGGATCTCAGACTTCAGATCCAGTTCCGTTTTAGGATCCAGAAATCGATCACATACCGGATCTTAGATTTCTAATCCAAATCCATCTTAGGATCCAGAACCCAAATTTATCTCGGATCTCAGATCTCAGATCTTAAATCCATCTTTAGATCCAATTCCATTCCCAATTCTAGATTTCAAATCCAATTCCATTTTCAGATCTCATCTGAACTCCCTAAATCTATTTTTTTCTTAAATACCATTTGATTATCTCAGATCCATTCCAAACTTAAAAATCCAAATTCAATTCCATCACAAGCATTCATTTCCTTTTCTAAATTTAAATCTAAAATTCAAAGTCGATTTTGACTTTGAAACATTCATTTCCTTTCATTTCAAAGCTTCAAGTCATTCTTTCTCATTTATTCTTCCAAAATCCTGACCTACTTCAAAACTTAGAACTTCTTTGATCTATCTCAAGTTCTAAAGTTAGATTCAAATCATTTTCTTCACTCCCTTACCAAAATTCATCTCAGAATAACTTGGAGATTTTCAAAATATCTTTCGAAAAGAGCATACATTATTGCATTGCACAAGCATGATTCTTTGTGTATTTAGATCTTTTAGGATAAATTCTTAGATTACATTTAGGCAAAGCAAAAGGCATAGATTCGATCCTTGGTTCGATTACCCCTGGTAAAGGCGCCAGGAACGGTCGAACCTCGTACCGACGAGCGAATCCCGTCTCTCCATTTTTCCCGCAAATTTTCAAAACGGAGGCGAGTTATTTTCTAAATATTTTTCAAATAAAGGTCAAGTGAAAACCCGCAAAATAGTTCCTTTTTTCTCTCTTTCTTTCTTTCTTTTCTCTTCTCTCTTTCTCTTTTCTTTCTTTTATTTTCTTCCCTTCAAAAAGGAGGAAAATAGAGTTTAGAAAAGAGAAAAGAAAAAGAAAGATAGAGAAACCAACAAGAGAGGAAAAATTTTGCGATGATCACAGGTTTGGCGACCGTGATGGGACTCGTCTTCGTCCGGTTGGATCTATGCCTTTGCTTTGCTTTTATATAATCTGAGTCTTTATTCTTCATATGTCAGCTTCATTTCTATGCAAACCTTAGGAGCCTAGACTCTGTCCTAAGCTGACATCATTGCATATAGGATCTAAGTATGGTTTGGTAGGACCATATTGAAGAGATTATATCCATATTCACGTTAGACTTAGGTCTTAAATACAACTCTCCTCAATTTTAGGGATTGAATGCAAAACAATGTATGCAAGTGTATGCTTCTCTTTATTTAAATCTATCTCTTTAGGACTTGCATTAGAGCCTTCTGATTTTTTTGCATGTTGATCATATTTTGAAAACATCCCTACCTATATTGTCCTGGTCTTCACGTTGCTGGGCTGTCTCACTGAACCATAGTTCGGGAGAGAGCCTCACAACTGGACCACTTATTTGGGTTCGCGCCCCCTACCACGTACCTAAGGGCCATAGTCCGAGGTATATCGGTAGGTGCTCAAGGATGTTGGGAAGCCTTACCTTAGAACCGGAGAAATATCTTATATGCCACGTACTTCGAGCTTCGGCTTGAGTATATCAGCATACCTTGATTGGAATCAGATGATCTGAACCATAGAGTTAGGATTAAGGTCCTACAAGCTATTTCAAATATTGCATATAGAGTCAGCCTTTAGGGAGTGTTGTGTGCGCAACCTTGTTTGTGCAGCCATGATTGTGTAATTTTGTATTGTATTCTCTTATATATATCAAACCTTTCCAAAACCCTGGGTATATATTATTTAAAATTTCCTCTTTTAAAAACCTTAGGTGTATCTTTTTTTCTCCTTCTTTTCTTGATTTCTTTAAATTCTTTTCTGATCCTGCCTGCAATTTTTCCAACTTTTCAAAATTTACCTAAAATTTTCTTCTACATATCTTCTAAATCTATTTTGTAACAAAAATCTCTTTCATCAAGAGATGTCCTTTTAATCATATTCTAAATTGTTTATTTCTTCTCACGGGAAAATAATACGACTGTCGTGCCTCTCGTGCGGGCTCAATCCCTAGTAGTGGGATATCTCTTTGTCAATTTGATTTCTTCCTTTATCAAAGTTTCCTCCAAAATCTTTCTAAAAGGGTCCCATTTTGTCCTACCAGAGAGAGCATTCGGTATTAACGGGTGGTTCAGACTAAGATCAGAGGCCGCACCAGTCAGAAGCAAGAATTGAGAAATGGACTCTCAGAGGTTTGCCAGAGAAGGAGGTCAAGACAGCCAGAATGAGATTGATCCTGCCATATATCGGTTGTTGAAAAAGATGATGGTTGAGATATTATCCGAGCAGGCTGAAGCCAGTTTCGGAAAAGCTTCCACCAAGGAAGAGACACCTGTCACTTTCCGAACGAGCAAGCACAACGATGGCAGTGCAGGAAGTTCTAAAATCAGCAGGAGTGGCAACAAAGGCAACCCGGGCAATCAAAACAACAATTTGGAGTCATCTAGGAACCAGAAGGGAAAGTTCAGCAGAAACCAAGATGAACCATTTCAATCCAATCCTCCGCAGAAGGAGAAGAATCAGGAAAAGCCAAAGCGTAAAGATTGGAGTAGTAACCGAGATTTCACTCCCTTGGATGATCCGCTGGATAAAGTTCTTGAATACATGTTAACCAAGAGACTAGTCAGGCTCCCAAAAGCCACGAGTCCTTCCACTATCTTGGGAAAATACAAGAACCAATTCTGCAAATTCCATCGGACAACAGGACATGACACTGATCATTGCTTTGTTTTCAAAAATATTATTCAAGACTGCATTGATAGGAATCTTTTTGTTGAAGACGAAGAAGAAAAGTGCCCGATTCCCCTAACCAAGCATGCTCAGTCTAGCTCTCAGGAAAGGGACGGCTCTCGACAAAAATCAGGCAAGCCAAAGGAGACAAAGCATGTTGGTTGGAGTTATGATCGCCAGTTTTCCCCTTTAGGTCAGCCAGTCGAGGAGGTTCTCGAATACCTGCTCACGGAAGATATGATCAAGCTTCCCAGGGGAGTTGATCCTTCAGTCACCATGGGAAAATGGAAAGAGTGTTTTTGCAAATTTCATCAAGTAAGGGGGCACGATACAGAGCATTGCTTCGTCCACAAAAACATCATACAGGATTTCATCGACAAAGAAATTTTGGTACCAGATGAAGGAGGGGAGCAACCTGCAGTTCCAACCTAGACTCTTCCGGATCACCCGAAGAAGCCAAAGTTTCCTGCTTTCGTCTCTTTTTGTTAGTCATCTTGTAGGGGCAAGTCAGCTCAGCCTTCTACGGATCTTTTTCTTTTTTAAAGTTCTTGTAAATATTCAGTTTTGTCATTAAAACTTTGCTTATCAAGGAAATGTCATGTTTTCTTTATATCTTTGATATCTAAATACTTCCTTCTTCTGCCATACTGGGGCATTTAAATTCTTGTTCTTTTCAGAATGCGAGACAATCCTGACATCATTCATGAGAGAAATGATATTACCTATGAGGGCTTTTAAAAAAAAAAAATCATGAAATTTTGAAAATCTTTGATATGACCAAGGAGTTCAAATGTTCTTTGGCCCGACCTTTGTCAAAAATCAACCCTCGTGTTGATCATATCTTCAAAAATAGGTTTTCGAACCATTGCATTGGCAATCAACCCTCGTGTTGATCATGTTTTCCAAAATAGATTTTTTTGAGCCATTGCATTTAAGGATCAACCCTGGTGTTGGTCTTATCTTCCAAAAATAGGTCTCGAATCTTGTGTTGGTCATATTTTCCAAAAGTGATTTTTCAAAACCATCATGTTCAACGATCAACCCTTGCGCTGATCTTATCTTCCAAAATGAATTCTAAGCCTTTATATTCAAAGATCAATCCTTGTGTTGGTCTTATCTTCCGAAATGGATTTCCAATCTTTATGTTCAAAGATCAACCCTTGTGTTGGTCTAATCTTTCAAAACGGTTTTCAAATCATTCAAAAAAATCAATCTTTGTATTAAATTTAAATCATCGTATTCAAAGATCAACCCCTATGTTGGTCTTATCTTCCAAGATTGGTTTCTAGAACAGTATATCCAAAGATCAACCCTTGTGTTGGTCTTATCTTCTAAAAATTGGTTTCAAAAGCATTAACCCTTGTATTGATCTTATTATCAGTTTCGAACTATTACTTTCAGAAATCAGATCTACTATTGATATTCTTTTTCGAAAATTAGATTTCAAACCATTTTTCTTCAAAAATTGACCCTCATGATGATCTCTCATGTTGATTCGAAGGATCGGTCCTCGCACTGATCATTCTTCTTGCGGTGGATTTTCTTCCCAAAAATGATTTTTCACTTAAATAAACATTTTTCTTTAAAGATCTCACATGCGGGCAGGATCAGACAAACTCTTTTTCAAAAAAATCTTCTCAACTTTTCAGTTAATCTTGTTATCTTTATTAGTTGC
This sequence comes from Nuphar pumila, assembly GCF_984573655.1. Classification (NCBI taxonomy): domain Eukaryota; kingdom Viridiplantae; phylum Streptophyta; class Magnoliopsida; order Nymphaeales; family Nymphaeaceae; genus Nuphar; species Nuphar pumila. Next base: position 62,558,088 of record NC_143256.1, read on the forward strand.
ATTCATTTCATCTTCAATTTAATCAAATTTTCGTCAGTTCATTATCTTTATCAATTTTTTGTCAAGTTTTCATCAATGTCATTAAATTCTATCAATTTTTTTTTCTTTAACCCTTTCAGGTTAAGGGATAAACCTGATGCCTCTTTCCCATGAGGTATTTTCTAAATCTTCCTTTTTTACCCCTTTCAGGTTAAGGGATAAACCTGACCCTCGTTGTCCGAGGTGCTGCCCTTTCAGGTTAAGGGAAAAACCTGACCCTCGTTGTCCGAGGTGCTCCCATTCAGGATAAGGGATAATCCTGAAACCCCTCGTAGGAGCCACAACGCTACCTATGAGGATTCTTTTGTAAATACAAGTTTTATTAATCTTTGTTGATTTTCTAGATTTATATCAGTTTCTCTTCATTAAAACTCTTTAAATTCTATTCTTCTTTCCATTCAGGATAAGGGATAATCCTGAAACCCCTCGCAGGAGCGATAGTGCTACCTATGAGGATTCTTTTGTAAATAACAAGTTTTATCAACCTTCATTTGATTTTCTAAATTTATATCAATTTCTCTTCATTTAAATTTTTCTTAAATTCTATTCTTTTCCCATTCAGGATAAGTGATAATCCTGATACCCCTCATAGGAGCATCGTTGCGACCCGTGAGAATTCTTTTCCAAAAACAAATTTCCAAATAAATCTATTTAAATTCCTCTCCATGTTTATAAATTTTATTCTTCTTCAAATTAAGGGATAAATCTGGATTATTCCCCCAAAAAAATCTTCAATTCTCATCAAATTTTATTCAATACTTCTTTAGGATAGGAGGAGATCCTGAAGCCGTTCGAACCTTAGGCCATCTTGGGTCTAGGATCTCGAATAAATCCCTCATCTTCATCATCAAAATCTACTCATGCTTCTGTCAATCCTTCAAGTTCCGACTCTTGGGTAGAAATTATTTCCCTCCCGTCTGAGTTCCGACTCAGGTTTTGTTTTTGTTTTTTGTTTTCATTTTTATTTTTAAAGATCCGGGTTCTGACTCGGGTCTTCCTTTTGCATATTTATATATCATTTGAAGTTTCGAGTTCCGACTCAAACTTCCTATCGGATTCAACGCTCGTGTTGGAACCGATCGTACCCTTGAAGATTCGAGTTTTTCAAAACTCGGGTTCTTCCATTTTTATCATTATTTTGAAGATCCGGGTTCCGACTCGGGTTTTCCCTTTTTTATATCGTTTGAAGTTTCGAGTTCCGACTCGGACTTCCTATCAGATTCAACGCTCGTGTTGGAACCGATCGTACCCTTGAAGATTCGAGTTGATCAAAACTCGGGTTCTTCCATTTTTATCATTATTTTGAAGATCCGGGTTCCGACTCGGGTTTTCCCTTTTTTATATCGTTTGAAGTTTCGAGTTCCGACTCGGACTTCCTATCGGATTCAACGCTCGTGTTGGAACCGATCGTACCCTTGAAGATTCGAGTTGATCAAAACTCGGGTTCTTCCATTTTTATCATTATTTGGAAGATCCGGGTTCCGACTCGGGTTTCCCCTTTTATATATCGTTTGAAGTTTCGAGTTCCGACTCGGACTTCCTATCGGATTCAACGCTCGTGATTGGAACCGATCGTACCCTTAAAGATTTGAGTTTTTCAAAACTCGGGTTCTTCCACTTTTTATCATTATTTTTTAAAAAAATCCGGGTTCCGACTCGGGTTTTCCCTTTTTATATATCGTTTGAAGTCTCGAGTTCCGACTCGGACTTCCTATCGGACTCAACGCTCGTGTTGGAATCGATCGTACCCTTGAAGATTCGAGTTTTTCAAAACTCGGGTTCTTCCACTTTTTATCATTATTTTTTAAAGATCCGCGTTCCGACTCAGGTTTTCCCTTCTTTATATATCGTTTGAAGTCTCGATTTCCGACTTGGACTTCCTATCGAATTCAACGCTTGTGTTGGAACCGATCGTACCCTTGAAGATTCGAGTTTTCGAAACTCGGATTCCCCATCTTTATCATCGTTTTTAAAAGATCCGGGTTCCGACTCGGGTTTTTCCTTTTATATACCATTTGAAGTCTCAAGTTCCTACTTGAACTTTCTTTTGAATCCAATGCTCGTGTTGGACAAAATTGTTGGGTTGAAAATTCGAGTTTTCAAACTCGATTCTCAGTCATTTTCTTATATTTGAAAAACCGAGTTCCGACTTGGATTTTTCGCTTGTGTATATCCTTATTTTCTCAAAGTTCCTCCTTAAATTTCTCCTTCAGGATAAGGGATAATCCTGAAACACCGGCAATCATTCTCGCTCAATTCTCAAATGTCTTCGAATGTCGGTCTCATGTTTCAAATCCTCCTTTTGAAAAACCCAGTGCTCGTACTGGTGTGCATTTTCAAAAACCCAGCGCTCGTACTGGGGCTTTCTTTTTTAAAATCCAGTGCTGGTGTATCTAGCGCTTGCGCTAGTGTTTGGCTGACTAATCAGTTAGCCCTCCAGGTTCAGTCTTTGTGCTAACCAAACATCATCATTTCAAGCTATAAATTCTCAATTTCGACCTTCAGGTCACCATTTTATCAAGAATCAATCTTTTTCTCTTGCGAAGGACCCTCTTCAGGGAGAGTTTGAGGGAGCTCGTTCTTTTCGCATGCAACCATCTTTCGTTCGCAAGGACCCTCTCCCAGGGAGAGTTTGAAGGGACTCGTTTTCTTCGCGAACAGTTTGCAAAACAACAACCAACTTTACACAAGAGAACCCTTTTTCTAGGGAGAGCTTCGACGGAAGCTTGTTTCTTTTGTGGCCCCTGTTTTTTATCATCTTTGGCCAACCCCTTCACAGAGGACCCTCTTCTAGGGAGAGTGTGATGGACTCGTTCCTCTGTGATACTTTCTCAACTTTGTTTTTCAGCCGCCTTTCCATAAGAGAAGCCTAGAGATAGGGAGTTTTGACGAAAACTTAATTTCTCTTCGAAAGTTCCATTTTGCAAACAACTCCTCTTTCAGGGAAGAGAGGAGTATTTCCAACTTCCCATTCAGATAAGGGCTTAAGCCTGAGTCTCTCTTTTGGGGAAAAAGAGAGGAGAATTTTGTCACGGACATGTCGACTCGATATCAAGCGACTCTCGTCAAGGATTTTCTAGAATATGTTGCCAATTTGCTATCAAAAGTCAGTGTTGATCTCGAAAGTTTTCATCATAAAAAGAATTATCTCAAACTACCTTCAGTATCATTTTCAACAGAGCAAGACTCTTGCGAAATAAGAACTAAATTCAAGTTGTTCTGTTGGTCGACCAAGAGGATGAAGGAAAAATCCTCGATATGACCGGCAAAGGAAAATTCAATGATGTTGAAAAGCCATAAGTGAACTGATATTAATCATAGCAGTGGCGCATTCTTAAAGATTATTCTTTTGGCGGTAAGACAGTGGAAATATCCTGGGCAGTAAAAGGAACCTACCCAATCCATATATCCTCAGTCATCCAAGCTAAGCTGCAATCAAATATCCGCAAAAGGGATCTCTCAATTGTCGTCAAGATGAAGGCAAATTAAGCGAGTAGACCCCCGGGGCCAAAGAAGATTTGAAACATCTCCAAGATGACGGAGTTTGTGACGGATCCTTCCAGGGAAAGTTCGGATCACCATCGAGATGAAGGCGGATGCGATGAACCTACCGACAAACCCTAAAAGATATTTGATTTCTGCTATCATTTAGAGATTTCAACCCAAGAACCAATGTCATAATTCCCGAGAAAGAAAAAAGAAGGATCGGAGCATCTCCAAGATGAAGGAGTTTGTGACGTACCCTTCCTCGAAAAAGAAAGAAAAGTCAGGACATCTCCAAAATGAAGGATTATGTTAAAGAACCCAAGAAAGCTCCATGGTTCAAAAGAGTGCAAACAGATCATCATGGGAAATGCCCAGGATATCAAACCGCCCGAAACTGTCAAAGAATCATCTTTATCTATGTGGAATTCTTTATCAATATCTTTTCACTTAATTGCTTTTATGAAGCTAAGAATGTTTCCTCTCTTTTCATATCAGGGAAATTGATATCCCCCTTGAAGAAACTCAACAGCAACAAATTTGAATTTTAGTTCTCAAAATCTAAAAGAGTTAGCCCAATTGAAGCTAATACTCTAGGTAGAAAGAGGTGATATTTTCACACATGAGCACAATTCAATCATTCTGAATCAACTACAATTTTTGGCATCTTATTGGCAATATTTTCTAGTTATCCCAACATGAAGTGTGAACTTGAGGATCGTTTTGACGTATCCTGACGTCATCCCTCCTTAGGACTGAAAAGTCCTTTCCTTCCGTCCGATCTGAGCGCTCTCGAATCCGCACACTTCCCTGTGCTCCCCACTGTCCCGCCATAGACAGTTCCCGCTCAGGATAAGGGTTAAAACCTGAACGTTTTGCAAAAGGTCTGTTATTGTCAAAAGCTATTTTCAGTCTCAGCAATGAGACGCCCAAGAACAACCCTTTTTCAAGCTTTAGGGACCCCCATTTTTATCCTTTTGCGAAAACCCCTCTTGGACTTGTTGTGCAAAGTCTAGAGGCCCATCACAGTTTTCCTCGCTCCTCGAGGATTCTGTATCCATTCAGGCTAAGGATTAAACCTGTTACCTCGCTCCTCGAGGTATCACCCAAACCTTCTGCGAGAGGTCGTCTGTTTTAGAAAGCTGATTTTTAGTCTCAGCAATGAGGCACCCAAGATCATCCCCTTTCCAAGCTTTAGGGAATCCCTTGTTTTTCTCTTCTCGCAAAACCCCTTCCGGATTTGTTCGTCCAAATTTTGAAGGTCCCATCATGGTTTCTTCATCCGAGGATTCCGTGTGATCACCCCTTTCAGGTTGAGGGTTAAGCCTGAACCTCACTTCATGAGGTACCTTCCGTTCAGGTTAGGGTTAAACCTGAGTCCCATTTCCGACTAGATATCCTTTCTAGTCCCATCACGGTTCCTCCATCCGAAGATTCCGCTTCATCTCCCACTCAGGTCAAGGGTTAAACCTGAATCCCGCTTCGGCGATGCATCTGTTGTCCCATCACGGTTTCTTCACTCGAAGATTCTGTATGGTCGTCCCTTTCAGGATGGAGATAAAGCCTGAACCTCGCTCCGCGAGTTACCTTCCTTTCAGGTTTGGGTTAAACCTGAGCCTCGTTTAGACGAGGTAATCCTTCCCATCCCATCATGGTTTTCCCCACAAAGGAATCCATGCTCTGTACATCCATCCAGGAAAGGATCATGTTTTAAATTTCTTCTCACGAGGCATTTCTCTCAAAATGTTTCATCGAGGTCCGTTTATATTTCCTTTCTCCCATCCAAATGATCTTGATCTATCTTCGTCCCATCCAGGTTAAGGGCTAAACCTGAGTCATTCTACAAGCCGCTCTTGTCTCACCCATGAAATTTGATTTAAATTCTTATCTTTCATCATTTGGGATCATCACCCAAAGTCCCATCACGATTTCCTCATCTCTATCACTCAGTCATATCATTGTCGAGGATTTCGTCCCCCCCAAGCCATTCAGAGCAAGGCTTTAAGCCTGAAAAGCCATAATTCTTCCACGCCCAGTTCAGATCTGCTGACTGGGGCATTTTTCAAAATTTGGAGTGTTTTCTTTGCCACTAAGCTCAGCTTTCAACCGGCTTAGTAGCAAAGAGGGGCATCTGTGAACACTCCAAATTTTTCAAAATCTTTTAAATATTCCCTTCTTGCCCCTAAATTCATCTTTTGAGCAAATGAGTCATTTTAAAATCTAAATTCCAGTTCTTTTCTCAAGCTTTACTGAAATTAAATTCATTTTATATATTTAAATTAATTTTAGATCCGGATCCATTGTCCAGATCCAAAATTGAGTCTCATTATCCAATTTTTAAGAAAATACCAAAAATAGTTTTCAAGTAGCTCGGAGAGTCCGTCCGACATCAGTTTGGATCCATCACATTGTATTTTTCGATTCGAGTGTCAAAAACTCAGACATTTTTTTTAACCTGGGGTCCAAACCCTATTTCTGAAGAAATTTTCTCAAAATAGATTTAAAATTCTCAGAAAAATTTTCTTTTGTAAATATTTTTTACAAAAACACAAAAAAAATTAGTTTTAGTCTTTGATTTCTCGTAAAGCTTTAGGACTTTATTCTAAAAGTACAAAAAAATAGAAAAATGACATAAAAACCAAAAAAAAAAATTGAGAAAAAGCTACAAGAAAAACGAAGGATTCCCAAGCTTCTTGAAGCCCTTTTGCCAAAAACCTTATTTCTTAACCATTTTTAAAAAAAAAAATCATAAAAAGGGGTCCTCTTTCTGAAAAACTTAAAAGTATGTAAGGACCCCTCTCCCGCATGCTCTTCCCTTCCCTCACCACCATCCGATTGGCAACAAACCCATCTTCTCCACACCGTCGATCTTCAACCAATTCTTCTTCCCGAACCCTCTGTTCCCCTTTAAGAATGAGCCTCCATCGCTTCCGGAGGGGGATCCCATAGTTTTCATTAAGATCGGATATCCACTTCATCTTGAAAGATATCGATCTTCTTTTTTTTTTAGCGTCGTGATTTTCTGCCTCTCCTTCTTGAAAGCTACCTTCAGAATATACATCCGACGAATGAAACTCGCCCTTCCTCCCTGGAAGCTTCCCCTGCAAGAGTAGAAGAAGAATCCCCTTTACAAAAGGCATTTCTCCTGCAGTCATCCAGAGGAAACTCCAACACCCTATAGAGCTATAGAATCCTTGCTACGAAAGCCCGATTCATCAACTAAAACCGGCCATTTTGATAAAAGGGCCACGGTAAGAGTCACTCTCATTGCTTTCTTCTTCCCATTGGTTTTTCTTTTCATAAATTTTTTTCGTGGTATTCTTCCTTGTTTACAGTTAAGCACAAGGGTAGAATCGATCTGTGTATAACAGCATCGATCTACTCATTGCCACATTAAAGGAATGACCAATTCTAACATATTTCCAGTTTTTCTTTAAATATTCTGTTGTTTTCTTCATGATCTTAGTTTACAGTCGATTTATCTTTGATGTTCATCTGTTATTCTCTGTTTACATCGGAATCTCAATCCCTTCCTGATGAATCGATGTGGGTTTTGGGTTCGGCTCTGCATTTTTGCTTTGCTGTTAGTCGTGATTAGATGTATACTTTCGAATCTTCACTTTGACAGTGGTGAGTTTGTTGTTTTGATTGTGTTCTGGTCTAACTACAATTTGTTGTCGTTTGTTCTTGATTCATCTTAAATCCTATTTTGAGCTCCATAGTAGGTTGCATTTTCTGTTTGTCCCAATCCAACATCATGTTTATATCAATAGCATCCAATTAACATCAAGCACATATTCTCTGCGTCTTGTGTCTAGTTAAGTCTTATACATCCACGAATACTAGCATATTAGTCTTTTCCTTGTCTTATACCTGCGTATTAGTTTATGGCATCTGTTTATCGTTACATCTTGTATACACCTCTGTGTCTTCATTCCTTCTACTTTTCCTGCATATTAACCTATGTATCTGGGTATAAAGCTATATTCCCATGTCTCATTCAGGATTCTCTTCTTGTATAATTTATCATCATTTTTTTTATTGTTTATTTTCTGATTCACTTTAACTAATGGTGAAATACAATTCTGATTCACTATTAGCATATTCGATTCACTGGTTAGAGTAGCTATGAAATCTATGATTTGTTGATATAATTTGCTGTAAGGACCTATTTGAATAGCAGATCTGATTAGTTGATTGAATTTATATACAATAATAGATTTGCGGGGAAAACCCTTCACTGTGAATAACCGTATCATTCCCTGTGCCCTCAAAATTCTGATGCGCCAAACAGAATCACTTCGGTATGATCAATAAGGGCTGGCCTAGCAAGCGGCTAGGGGCATCTTGAATATTTTATTAAATGCTCGGTGGAAGTGTGAGAATGATTGTCACTAATATTAGAGTGTATGCTGGATCAGAGCATTAACAAACTGTAAGTAGTGATGAGCAAGCATCAGGGCTAAAAAAAAAAAAAAGAGGCCATCTCAGCATTATTGTTCTAGAACGAAGATTCGGTAAGTTTGAACTTCAAGAATATACAGAGGCAAACGTAAACATTAGTCTAATTAAAAACCGTGTGGTAAGTTTCTTGGATGTCACTAGAAGCAATTTTGTTATCCTTTTGGGCTGATATTACATTTGGTAACAGAAAATTTCACTAAAAAAAAAAAAAAAGAAGAGGGGATGTCTTGATTATTTTCTGTCTTCTTTGTTCCTGCTAACATTTACATTCCATCATCTATGTACATTTCCATCATCTTTTCTTTATACACAGCCATCACCCATGGTGATACCAATACATTCCTGCGTTGCGTTTACACCATTTTTTTTTTCTTTATCAGGTATGATTTATTGTGGGTTGGCTTATCTATCGGAATGTTGTCCATGCTAGAAAAAGATGTAGCTAAACCTTCTTACTTCTTAACAAGTTGTGGCATCATTTTTTGTATTATCCATACTATTGTCTCCCTGCGCTATAAAACTTGTTCTATGTCATTTGTATGTTAGTCATGATAACCATGGTGGGTCAGTCATCATATTTGTATATTTGCATGGTATCATGGCATGATGCTCTTTCAAATTCTCGAAATTCCCTTTTAGTTTCAGTACATGTACATATGATTTCCTCATTATCCATAACCATCTGCATTTAGTCGAGTTATGTGTTACTGAAGCAGTTCAACTTATCATATCATGCTCTGTGTAAGTCGCTGCCCATTGGAGGCTCCGGTGTTGGACTGACCAACCTTTGGCTTCAGTCTTGCATGATCAAGGAACAAGTTTCCGGTTCATTTTCAGAATGCTTCATCAGGTTCACAATCCATTTTGTGATCTGCTGCAAAACCCAGTCTCTGTCGAATTGAACCTAGACCTGTTGTGCCTCATCCCACCTGCACTAAGTGTGGTATAAACATTTACCTCTTCCTTCTTCAGCCATTTCAATACCCACGACCTCTACTGCTGTGAACCACCTACAACAGAGCCTCTGTACCCTGTCCAGTTTAGGCTCATCTAGCATCCATCTCCACCAGCATCATAGTTACCCATTTCCGACCCATTACCATATACCCTCCCAGCAGTCCATAGGCTCATTACATCTCCAAGACATTAGATATTCTCCTACACATACTTTCCCCCATTAAGTATATGTATTGCCTTAGGAAAACCCATAGGCATTCCCCACTTCAACAAGTCATCAGCCTGTCAATAGCTGTCGTTTCCAGGAAACCTCCATTGCTTGCAGAAAATGGTATTTTGCTCGATCTATCAAAGGACTATCCCATCGGAATAAAAAGCTAGAATTAGGATCGGCTGAGTGAGTTTTTCTTTTCCAGCCCTCTTCTCAAACCTTGCGGCTAAATTACCTGAAAGTTTTACATAATTTGCTGAACTGATTAACATTAGTCAGTGCTTTAAAGAGGAGTTTCCGAGGATAAGCTTCTGTTGTCCTGAAATGTGATGCTGCCATTAAAGGATTCCTCAGAGAATCCATCAGTTATGCAAACTATATTCAGATCCCTGAATAACAGCAAAAGTGTTGACAGTGAGCAAACCTATTGCTTTGATATTTCTAAGGAAGATCAAAGTGGTTTTGAGCCTTCATAGACATCTTCATGCCATTTATCACATTATCATACATATTTTACCTAGCATCCATAACACATTGCATCTTTACCTTATGTATAAAGTGCTATCCTTTTTTTTTTATGTGTGGCTCCTATTGTATATTAACACTTGATTTCTGCAGGGAATATGTAAAGGGTATGGCTTTCCCTTGAGATTAAGAAATTTTGTAATTTCAATTTCATCCAAAATTTGTAATAGTTAGATACTAATGAGAACTTTATGTTTTCAGCTTAGGTAGAATGAATGAGCATTGTAATCATCATGAATTGTTTGTTCTCATTCATTTTTCCTTCATTTCTTAAAAATCTCACAAATGGCAACACGAATGGCACGTGCACCGTTTTCATGAAAGGTAATGGATCCTAAGTTGATGATCCATATCGATGGCCATAGTCAGGGTATGGACAAAACTTAGGATTTTTATCTTTTATGAAATAACACTGGATCCACACTGGATCCATTTTCAAAATTCATCATATTTCCTTAAATATTTTCTCCTTTTATTAGAATTTAACTTAAAATTGACTCAAAATATATACCAATGGCCATAGTCAGGGTATATTGAGAGTTAATTTCATTTTAAATTCTATAAAAGCACCAAATATGTTTCATTCTTCACCTGAATTTAAATATGGATTATTATATAATACATTCAATGACCATAGTCAAGGATGTATTATATCTTCAATCTTATTTTAATTCATCTAAAGAATGAAATAGCTTTTCAAAAATTAATTTCAAATTCTTCAAATTCATTTCATCAATTAGGATAGAACTGCATCATGTTTTCAAAAATTCCTTTTTCAAAACTCCAAGTGATGTAAATATCCTCTTCAATCAATCTTCAAATCCTATTCATCTTTTTCAATTCTATTTCATTTTCCATCTCAGAGTCCAATTTAACTTTGAGATTTCAAATTCATTTCATATTTAAAATTTCCAATTCAAATTCATTTTCAAAGTTCAATTTGACTTTAAAAATTCAAATTCATTTTATATTCAAAACTCCATTCAAAATTCAAGTCCAATTTAAAATTTGAAATTCATTTGTATATTCAAGATTCAAATTCTAAATTTCATTTTCCAAATTCAATTCCAACTTAGAAATTCTTGATTCATCTTCTTCAGATTTCAAATTCAAAGTCCCATTTGACTTTGAAATTCATATTCCAAGTTCGATCCAAAACTTGGATGTTCTTAATTCAAACAATTCTAAATCCATTTTAGGATCCAGGATTCAACACTCACTTTGGATCTTAGACTTCAGATCCAATTTCCTTATAGGATCGAGAATCCAATTTCACCTTGGATCTCAGACTTCAGATCCAAATCCATCTTAGGATCCAGAGTCCAACTCTACATTGGATCTCAGACTTCAGATCCAAAAATCCATCTTAGGATCCAGAATCCAATCCCACTTTGGATCTTAGACTTCAGATCCAAAATCCATCTTAGGATCTAGAATCCAGTTTCACTTTTGGATCTCAGACTTCAGATCCAGTTCCGTTTTAGGATCCAGAAATCAATCACATAACGGATCTTAGATTTCTAATCCAAATCCATCTTAGGATCCAGAACCCAAATTTATCTCGGATCTCAGATCTTAAATCCATCTTTAGATCCAATTCTATTCCCAATTCTAGATTTCAAATCCAATTCCATTTTCAGATCTCATCTGAACTCCCTAAATCTTTTTTTTTCTTAAATACCATTTGATTATCTCAGATCCATTCCAAACTTAAAAATCCAAATTCAATTCCATCACAAGCATTCATTTCCTTTTCTAAATTTAAATCTAAAATTCAAAGTCGATTTTGACTTTGAAACATTCATTTCCTTTCATTTCAAAGCTTCAAGTCAATCTTTCTCATTTATTCTTCCAAAATCCTGACCTACTTCAAAACTTAGAACTTCTTTGATCTATCTCAAGTTCTAAAGTTAGATTCAAATCATTTTCTTCACTCTCTTACCAAAATTCATCTCAGAATAACTTGGAGATTTTCAAAATATCTTTCGAAAAGAGCATACATTATTACATTGCACAAGCATGATTCTTTGTGTATTTAGATCTTTTAGGATAAATTCTTAGATTACATTTAGGCAAAGCAAAAGGCATAGATTCGATCCTTGGTTCGATTACCCCTGGTAAAGGCGCCAGGAACGGTCGAACCTCGTACCGACGAGCGAATCCCGTCTCTCCATTTTTCCCGCAAATTTTCAAAACGGAGGCGAGTTATTTTCTAAATATTTTTCAAATAAAGGTCAAGTGAAAACCCGCAAAATAGTTCCTCTTCTCTTTCTTTCTTTCTTTCTTTTCTCTTTTCTCTTTCTCTTTTCTTTCTGTTATTTTCTTCCCTTCAAAAAGGAGGAAAATAGAGGTTGGAAAAGGGAAAAGAAAAAGGAAGATAGAGAAACCAACAAGAGAGGAAAATTTTTGCGATGATCACAGGTAGGGACTGGACTAATATCCAATCCCAAACTGTGGCACTGCTACCACCAAAACAAAGGGGTGCAAGCCTTTGGCTTGCTCTCAGCTGCGCCTACTTACTACAGCCAGGCTGCGGCAAACCCGAACATCACCAGCTCTAAGCTGGGCCCAAAACAAAAGACTCCTGAACCGAAACTGGGTTCGGTTAGGGGCCTCTAACAGGTCTGGACTGAACCCAGTCCAGGCCTTGTTAGGCCAGAGCTAACGCACCAACCACCCGAATTGGGTGTTGGCACAAAGGCGCCAAAACAGAAAAGGTAAAAGAGGGGCAACACCCCAAACAAACCTGCATGGGGCGGCCTTTGACAGGTCTGGACCATTTCGGTCGAGACCATGTCAGACCAAACATCGAACTGACCCACACCCACTCGGTTTGGTGGGTTCGGCCATGCTTATGCCGCGCCACAAGGAAAAAGGAAGAGGAAGGTGGCCCGGTTGGAACGGTTTGGTCACTGGCTGCAGGACACGTCCAGAAGCCTGGACAAATTCCCACGTACAAAAAAAAAATTAAAAGAACATGGACCGAGCAGAAAAGGGAACCATGAAAGGCCGTGGCCTTCATGGCCCGGCAACTCAAAGCGCAAGGCCAAAACCAAAGGGGAAAATGGGCCTCTCAAGCATGGCTCGGCCTGCTTGACCTCAACCAGTAGCACCCAACAAGGGTGAACCCGAATATGGAGTTTGCTGGGCTTAGGCTGAAGCGGTGCCTCCTTGCCAACCGAAGAGGAAAAATAGTGAAAGCCTTGGTAGCACGGTTTGCTGCCATAATGGGGCAGAACCATGGCTGCTACATACCAAACAAACCAATTGGGAATAACGTATGGCCGTGCAAAGGATAATAAAGACACACCGAACCCAAAAGGAAAGATTACTTGGTACCTATACTTCGTTGCACATCGAAAATACTTGCAATTGTGTCAAAACAAAAACACAATCTCCATGCATGCAAGCACACCATTAAAATCCACCATTTCAAGCTAAACATGTAGTAGCTCACGAAAAACATAGAAACACCCATACCCTTGCTCAAACGAACCCACAATGAGGTATGCAAAGAGGAAACTCTCTTGAATGCAGGAACATGTAAACTTGCTCAAAACAAGACCCTATTCAACATGCATACAACTACCTTAAGAACGGCTCATCACACTCGCCTTCATCTCGACGGTGATCTGAACTCTCTCTGGAAGGATCCGTCACAAACTCCATCATCTTGGAGATGATCCAAATCTTCTTTGGCCCCGGGGGTCGACTCGCTTAATTCGCCTTCATCTTGACGACAATTGAGAGATCCATTTTGCAAATATTTAATTGCAGCTTAGGTGATTGAGGAGATATGGAAATTGAGTGGATTTTTCTGTATCACCCAGGATATTTCGACTGCTTTATTCTTTAAGAATGGTCTTTAAAAATGTGCCATTGACTGCGATCAATATCAATCACTCATGGCTTTGCAACAACATTGAATTCTCTTTGCTGGCCATATCGTGGATTTATTCTTTATCCTTTTGGTTGGCCAATAGAAAGATTTTGAACTTTGAATCCTTTTTCGCGAAAGCATTGCCCTTTCGGAAGTAATACTGGGGGTATTCTGAAGTAATAATTTTGTGCAATAAAGATTTTTGAAATCAACAAATATTTAATGACAAATTGGCAAAAATTTTCTTGAAATCCTTTGTGAAAGCGAGCATTTGAAGCACAACGCAACACATCCATGACAAAAATTCTCTTCTCCTTTCCCCAAAAGAGAAGATTCAGAAATTGGAATTAGAAATTACTCATCTCTTCCCTGAAGAGGAGGTGTTTGCAAAACAAACTTTCGAAGAGAAATTAAGCTTTCGTCAAAACTTCCTAACATTAGGCTTCTCTTATGGAAAGGGGGCCGAAATTGGTGAGATTGGTAAATTGGTCATGAAGGAACGAGTTCATCACACTCTCCCTGAAAAGAGGGTCCTTCATGATGAAATGGCCTAGTCTGAAATTATGGGACCACAAGGAAGGCAAGTCTCCGTCGAGTCTCTCCCTATAAAAAGGGTTCCTTGTGTGAAATTTGGAATTTTGTTTTGCAAACGGTTCACAAAGACACGAGTCCCTTCAAACTCTCCCTGAAAAGGGGCTAAGTGAACGAATTGGATAACATTCGAAAAGAGCGAGCTCCCTCGAACTCTCCCTATAAAAAGGGTCTCTCGCAAGAGAAAATGATTGAAATTGGGTATTGGGTGACTCAAAAGGGTCGAATTTTGGAAATTGGAATTTTGAAATTTGGGATCTGAAATTTGCTATTTGAAATTGAAAGTTGGAAATCTAAAAATTGGGAATTTAAAAATTGGAAATTGGAAATTGATTGGCTAAAAAGGTCGAAATTGTGAATTGGTTTACTGAGATTGACATGGGCTCTATAGGGATTCAGCCTAAGAACGACATTGGTTCTTTTGAGAACGGCATTGGTTCTGCAGGGGTTCGACCTACGAACTATCAATTCCATAGGAATTCAACCTATGGATCATAGCTTAAGAAGGAATGATTCCAACTTGTGAGCTTTGAATGGACCAAGTGCTAAATTGGGTTTTTGAGGGAAGATTCGAATCAGAATTCAACTCTTGAAGGAAAACTAGATGAATTGGATTTTGAAAGAAAATTCGGGTCGGAACTCGAATCTTCTAGACCAACTTGCAGGGTAGTTTGAGTAGAAGTTCAAACTTGTAAAGAAAAGCTAAGCGAATTGGATTTGAAAGAAAATTCAAGTCAGAACTTGAATTTTCTAGACCAACTCTGAAGGAAAAGAAAACTCAAGTCGGAACCCGAATCTTCGAAGGAAAACCAGGTCCATTATGGAAGGAAAAGAAATCCGAGTCGGAACTCGAATCCTGAAGGAAAGGTAGATCAATTTGGAAGGAGAAGAAATTTGAGTTGGAACCTGAATCCCGAAGGAAACTAGATCAACTAGAAGGAAAGAAGATTCGAGTCGGAACTCGAATCCTGAAGGAAAACTAGACCGGTTGGAAGGAAAAGAAATTTGAGTCAGAACTCGAATCCCGAAAGAAAACTAGATCAACTAGAAGGAAAAAAGATTCGAGTCAGAACTCGAATCCCAAAGGAAAACTAGACCGGTCAGAAGAAAAGGAAATTCGAGTCGGAACTCGAATCCCAGAGGAAAACTAGATCAACTAGAAGGAAAGAAAATTCAAGTCGGAACTCGAATCTCAAAGGAAAACTAAACCGGTTAGAACGAAAAGAAATTCGAGTCGGAACTCGAATTTCAAAGGAAAACTAGATTAACTGGAAGGAAAGAAGATTTGAGTTGGAACTCAAATCCCGAAGGAAAACTAGACTATCTAGAAGGAAAGGAAATTCGAGTCGGAACTCGAATATCAAAGGAAAACTAAACCGGTTAGAAGGAAAAGAAATTTGAGTCGGAACTCGAATTTCGAAGGAAAACTAGATTAACTTGAAGGAAAGAAGATTCGAGTCGGAATTCGAATCCCGAAGGAAAACTAGACTATCTAGAAGGAAAGGAAATTCGAGTCGGAACTCGAATCTCAAAGGAAAACTAAACCGGTTAGAAGGAAAAGAAATTCGAGTCGGAACTCGAATCCCGAAGGAAAACTAGACCGGTTAGAAGGAAAAGAAATTCGAGTCGGAACTCGAATTTCGAAGGAAAACTAGATTAATTAGAAGGAAAGGAAATTCGAGTCGGAACTCGAACCTCAAAGGGAAACTAAACCGGTTAGAAGGAAAAGAAATTCGAGTCGGAACTCGAATTCCTGAGGAAAACTAGATTATTTATAAGGAAAGGAAATTCGAGTCGGAACTCGAATCCCAAAGGGAAACTAAATTAGTGGACACTGAATTTTAAAGTGTACCAGTGCAAACACCGGATTTTGAAAATTTGCCCATACAAGCATTATGTTTTGAAAAATTACCAGTACGAATATCGGGTTTTGAAAGATTACCAGTACGAGTGCTGGATTTTGGAAAATTACCAGTACGAGCACTGGATTTTGAAAGATTACCAGTACGAGCACTGGATTTTAAATGGTTACCAGTACGAGCATTGGGTTTTAAATGGTTACCAGTACGAGCACTGGGTTTTGAAAGTTTACCATCACGAACACTGGATTTTCGAAAAATTACCAGCACGAACACTGGATTCTGAAGAATTACTAATTGATTTTGATGGAAGATTTTCAGTCTTCACCCTTACGACAACTTGGACAACTGTCGGGGCCTCAGGATTTATCCCTTATCCTGAATGGGGAGTTCAATGCAAATTGATGCAGATGAATGCGAATGAATGCATGCAAATGCAAATGAATGTAAATGGGTGCACATGTGTGCAAAATGAGCGATTTGTTTGATCCTGCCTGCATACAGGGTATTTGTAGATAAAATGAAACTTTTAAAAAAAATGCCTCTGTGTAATGGTGGAAGAATATTTTGAACAAAAGGGTAAATGATTGATGTTCGAAGAGCTCTCTCTGAAGGTGACACGGCAACTGGCTTTTGATTGATTCAGAAGAGACTCGGAAGAGGTCATTCCTCATAAGAGAACGTCTTGCGAGAAAAATTGACAACTTTATTGATGTATTGAAGGAAAGGTAACAAATAAAAGAGAGACAAACGGGATTACATCATCCCTTTAAAATAATAAAAGCAAGACGGGAAATTGGGAAAGCGCTAGTGTTGTCAATTTTTTGAATGATTGAGGATGATCAGGATGATTGGTCCTCCTTTTTATCTTCAGCGAGGAGATTCTTGTCAATGCTGTCTTGGACAATATTTTTAAGGACAAAACAATGCTCGGTATCGTGACCCATTGCCCGATGAAATTTGCAGAACTGATCTTTAAACCTTCCCATGGTCACAGGAGGATTTGCTATCTTGGGGAGTCTAACCTTCCCTTTGGCTATCATGCATCCCAGAACTTGCTCCAGTGGCTGTTCTAAGGGAGTAAAATTGCGATCGTATCCCCAACCATCATGCTTTGGTTTTCCTTGGAATTTTAATTCGAATTGGACACTTGAGGAAGACTTGTCATCTCACTTGTCCATTTTATCCTTCCGACTTGCAAGGTCCTTTTTCTCTGAGTTTGGATTTCCTGAGCCTCTAGTATGATTTTTTCTACCTCCTCTTTTGTTTTGTCCATTGCTATTTCTGGTGGAGTTGGTAGAAAATGTGGAGTGAGCCTTCAGAGACCCGACTGTATCTTTTGTGTGCATGTATTCCAAGAAACTCTCGAGTATTTGATCTAACGGGGCCATCCTGTGGTCCTGGTTCGGATCATCACGCTGCATCTCTTGTCGAGTACTTGATTTTTGCTGAGACTTGGATAAGATAGTTGACCAGTACTCTTTCTCATTTTCAATGAAGAGATTCTTGTCCATATGATCTTGGACAAATGTTTTTGAAGACGAAACAGTGGTCAGTGTCATGCCCTACTGCCCGATGGAATTTGCAGAACTAGTCTGTGAATCTTCCCATGACTGTGGGAGGATTTGAGACTCTTGGAAGCTTTACCAATTCCTTGGCCAACATATATTCAAGGATTTCATCAAGAGACTGCTCGAGAGGAGTAAACTGGTGATCGCAATCCCAACCGTCCCGCTTTATCTTTTCTTTGTGTTGACTCAATTTTCCACTCTGCCTTAAAGATTTCACTTTCTGACTTGTATGATTGCCTTTGTTATCCTTGCACCCCTCGCGGTGGGCCTTGATAGAATTTATCTTTTTTGAATCTTGATTATTCCTGACGGAAGTGATGCTCTTGTAGAAATCTTTGCTCGTGAAGACCTTCTTGCCCTTGTCGAGGGCTTGCAAATCTTTAATCTTCTTTGCCATTTCCTTCAGCTGTATTTGGACCGGATCATCCATTGCTTGATTTTTCCATTTATAGGTTGTCCCTTGCCTATGAGGGGATCTTTGAAGTGCTTGCCAGATTTCATACTCTTCATCAGTGCCACCTACTGATTCTGATTCATCAGATGTATCCTCGTGTTGGATATGTTTCTTGGATAGTTTCAAGACTTTCTTGGCTGACCGGCCTTTTGCCCTCTGCTTGACCTGGATCTTTTCTGTATTAGCTTCAGCTTGTTCTGCCAATATTTTGGTCATCATCTCTTTGAACATAGCATATATCTGGGGATCAAGATCATCCTCTGCTTGCTGACCCTGACTTCTGACTGATCGGGGTGAGTCCATTTCCTCTTCTGAAGCGACTGAGTATGCAATGCCTTCAACTGATGAGGTTTTCTTTCCAGACCTTGTATAAACCATTGAGTATCAAGAATACTCTCTTGAATGTCGCTGATGCTCTCTGCAAGGCAGGACTGATGGTTAGGCTTTTGAAGGAAATTTGATTGAAGGAAAATATTTGTTGAGAATTTTGGTAGACAATTGAAATAATATCCCATTACTAGGGACTGAGTCGTCGCTGGAATTACGACAATTGCGCTGTTATTCTTTGCAAAATAAACAACTGGAAATATGCCTTGTTACCTAGGCGAGGTCGTCAAACCAAGATGAAATGAAGATTAAAGGAATATGATTTTAATAATACACTTGACAAAGGGGAGGGGGACAGACAATTTTCCACCACTCCGGATAATCAGAAGACACTCGAGGACCAGGAAAAATAGTCAGATTGACAAAAGAATCCCATCCATGTCTGGCAGAATGGTATGCTCCGGACCACTGATCCGATGTGAGATCGAACTCTAGCAAAACCCCTGATAGTGGACGAATCTCTACGCGCTTCTGCCTCTGAGAGAACTGCCTGACACACCGCTTTGGATGATAGTATGCGCAGAAGAACGGGCCAAGTAGCCTGAATCGCTTGCCGTATGCATAAGTATATCTGGGAGGTGATTCCTGACGATCAAAGTAGTCCCATACGACTTCTTCCTCCTAAAGGTTGTCGATCAAGAATCGGTATCGCGCAACTGGCAGAAGCTTTTTACCATTGTATCTGAAGGAACTAGCTCGGGCTGGCACATGCCGGAGGAACCAAGACTGCAACGCGTAGGTGCACCCTTCGACTAGAATTGATTCTCCGAGTGCGAAATGAATCAACCCTCGGTATAGAAAGGCGAGTGCGGCCATGGCAATGGAGAGGCGGCTGGTCTGTCGACTTCCCTATCTCCTTAGAAGCTGAACTATTCTGATATCCATATAATTCCGTCCATCTGGAAAGAGAGCGAGTCCCACAGTGCATAAGACCATTGCATGTTGGATTCTCTCTCGAGCTGTTCGAGATAAGTAACTGACTTCCACAAATGTCCCATACTGTTTGTAGATTTCAAGCAGATTCACATATTCATTTCTATCTTCCTTGATCAGCGGCCAAGACTTACGCCGTGTCATGCGATCTAAAGCATCTTTAGGGTCCAGACCCTTGACATTAATCAAAAATTGTTTCTCCAATGGATCTCCATGCTGACCGGCTGGTCCGGGCAATCCCATGATTTCTGAAAATTCATCTATCAGCACTGTCATCTCGCTCCACGGGAACCAGAAGGTAGAAGTGCTCGGATTCCACCGTTCTGCTAGTGCATGGATCAAATTGTTGTTGACTGTCTGCTTTCCCACTGCGGACGCCAGTTCTAACCCACAATCGTCCAAGTGGTTTGGAAACATACGAGAGAAATTCTTGAACCATAAATAGTACCACCGGGGAAAGAAGGATCCAGTGCTGAGGACTCGATGCTCGGGAAGACTTTGTCGCACCTCATAGGAGATATGACCCTCAGGGAAGACTGAATCAAGCTGACTGGATGCCATCAGGCTGGAAAACATGGAAAATTGGAGTATGACTCAGGAGAATATAGGAAATTTGAGAAAAATGCAAGCAGGATAAAAATAAAGCAGAAAATTCGAGATCCAGAAGAAAGAAAGGATGGAAAATAACCTGGAGTTTTGAAGAAAATGGAGGGAAATTTGGAAAATCGTCCAGGGTTTATTGAAATATAAAGAAGAACTTCAGAAAATGAAGTATTTGAAAATCGTCCAGGTTTAAAACGTGGACAGTACATGGACATAGATTGGGGAACTTTTGAGAAAATCATCCAGTTTTTTTAGAAAATTGGGAAAATATGGAAAATACAAAGGAAATGACTATAACATATTCAATCACATCCTGCATAAACAAGTATGCACATACAGCATTCCCTAAAAGCTGACTCTAGATGCACAAATTTTGAAATAGCTGTAGGACCTTAATCCTAACTCTAAGGTTCAGATCAACTGTATCCAATCCAGTTATGCCTATATACTCAAGCCAAGGCTCGATGTACGTGGCATAAAATCAATTTCTCAGGTTCTAGGTTCAAGCTTTCCAACATCCTTGAGCACCTGCCGATATACGTTGGACTATGGCCCTTGGTACGTGGCAGGGGGGTTTTCACCCAAATAGGTGGCCCAGTTGTGAGGCTTTGTCCCAAACTATGGTCTTGAAAGAGAGCCCAGCAACGTGAAGACCGGGACAATATAGGTGGGGGTGGTTTTTGAAATATGAGCACATGCAAGAAAACAGAGGGCTCTACGTCCTAAAGAGATAGAATTTTGAAATATTTGAAGAAGCAAACATTGTTTTCAATCAAACCTAGATTGAGGAGGGTTGTATTAGACCTAAGTCTATGTGAGCATGAAAATTTCCTCCTCAATATGGTCTTACCAAACCATACCTAGTCTACGTGCAGTCCATGTCAGCTAGGTTCAAGCCTAGGCTCCTAGGTTCACATGATAGCATAAATTAAAAGCTGACATTCCATGGAAATTGATTTTGACAACTTGAACTGAGTAGAGCATTAAATTGATCAGGCGAAGACAGGTCCCATCACGGTCGCCAAACCTGTTATCATCGCAAAATTTTTACTTTTTGCGAGTCAAACTGACATTTGAAAAAGTTTTTGAAAATAACTCGCCTCCATTTTAAAATGCGGGAAAATTCTGTAGAATGGGACTCGCCTGTCGGTACGAGGTTCGACCGTTCCTGCCACCTTTAATAGGGGTAATCGAACCAAGGATCAATCTACTGCTCTGCTCTATTCAACTTGTCTAAATCATATTCTAATTTCTAAATGCACATAGAATCAGGCATATGCTATGAATTTTCTGAAAATGCATATTTGAAAACATGATGTTTGCTTTAAATAACTGAAACACTTAGAATAGTTATCACATGGAAAATCGTGAATTGGGATTTGAAATGTACTTCTAAGAAAAGTAAAAATAGATTTCTGGGGAAATCTTGAGATTTTGTGAAAATTGATTCTGAGAAAATTTGGTTTCTCTGAATTCAAACTTGGAATTGAATGTACAACTTGAAATTTCGAATTTTGAACTTGAGAAACACTTGAAACATACTTTGAGATTTTCATATTCTGAGAAAATCGATTTCTCCATATGACTTAGAAAATTTTGAGAAAATGAACTTCTTTGAATTGAAATTGGAATTTGTAAATGCTTGATTTTGAGGAATTGAGAAAATCTTTTTTGTATTTTTGAGAAATGCAATGCATTTTGAAGTTAGCCTAAGAGTGTAGGCTGAATGTGGCTAATACGAAGATTACAAATCTGGGTATCATTCGTATTCTGACTATGGCCATAAATACAAATTTCACCAAGTTTGTCAACTCCATAAGAGCTTGTGCACGTGCCATTTGTGTAGACCATAGTGGATTTATAAAAATGTGCATGAATTGGCATACATAGCAGTTATATGTCAAAGTTTAAAACTATATGCAATGCATCTTATTCTATGCAGGAATTGAAATTCTTATTCCAAAATTAATATAATTTACATCACTAATCAAATTTAAATACAGAAAATAAAGGAAAATAAAGTCTTCAATGTTCCTGCAAAACTAGAAAACTTGTTAGTGAAGATATGTTGGCTTTACTAGGTTTATCCAGTAATATCTAGAAATTACTAGATTTTGCTAGATATAAGCCTTTTTCATGATTCCCTTAAATCAAAATTGATAAAATATGATATAAATATGAAAATGGAATTTGAAATTTCGAAATTGGGGTCAAAATGACCAAAATATCCCTAATAACAAGACTATGGCCTTGAAATTAGGGTTTTTAGAAAGATATTTGGTAAAATTGCAACTTTTAAAATCCAAATAAGAATAAATTGGACTAAGTATGATGTGACATGATTAAAAATATGAAAATTAAGTTTAGGGATTTCGAAATTGAGGTCAAATGACCAAATTGCCCCCGATAGCAAGACTATGGCCTTGAAATCAGGGTTTTTCAGAAAATATTTTGGTAAAACTTAGGTTTTAGGCACTAAATGAAGTCAAATAAGCATCAAATTAAACCTAAAGCACCCTAATATGATTATGAACATTATTAAACCCTAAAAATACATTCTTATGCACGAAAATCCAAGAATATCACAAATTTTGTGATTTTTGCAGTGTTTTGGAATTCTTCGGGTACACTATTTTGCAATTCAAGCCATTCAAGCATCAAACAGATTCTAAAAATCCTCAAAATTGGTACCTGCACTTGTTATAACCCTAATATCAAATTATAATTATAAAAATATTTTTTTGGCATTAAATTAATCCAAAAATTGCATTAAGTCTTTGAATATTGCCATTTTTGACCTAGTTCACCAACCAGTCTCAGTCCAAGACCCGAACCAGGGGTCAATTCTCCATGAAAAATTCTGATTTTTGACAGAGATCAAACAGACAGAAAAACAAAACTTTTTCTTTTTACAGATCTAAAAAATCCCTTAAAACCAGGGAGATCCCTATCCGACAATCCAGACTTGAATATATTGATTTTAACTTTGGTCCTAACTGATACTTTCAATTGAAAATTCTGGGATAAATAGCAGCACTCATTCAAAATATCTGAGATTTGAACATTGAACAGTGATTAAAAAAATAATAGTACTCACTTTTTACAGATCATGAATCGGATCCGTATTTTGGGATTTATGAATAACACAAGTCTGATTAGGGTTTTGGTAAACCCTGACGAGTTTTAAATTAAAAATCAGAGTCTCTGACAGAGAAAAAATACTAAACAGTAGATCAAAATTCCCAAAAATTCACAGTAGATAGATCTAATTAATGTAAATCCATGGCACTTTACATATCTAAAATCGGATATAGGATGAGAAAATTATCATCACAGCAAGTTACCTTCTTGATTTTAAAAATGATTTTAAAGCTTTAAAAACCTGATTTGATGTCTGATTTTTCTAACAAGGTTCCCGAAATCCAAAATCTCTGATTTTTTTACAGTAACTCCTTTACACATACATGTATCACATATAAAAAAATTAGAACAAAACAGAAAGTATTTCATCCGAAATAACATTATCTTTACTGTTCTAAACCTAAAACACACAGAAATCTAAGAAACTTAAGAAACCATGCATTAACTAATGAAAATCAATAAAATAAACCATAAAACAGTAAATAGAAATTATTTCTATGGTGTAAAACGTATAATAAACATGAATAAACCATTAAACAAATAAAAAATTAGGGAATCAATGGCTGGAATTCGATTTTACCTTTAAAGACATAGATTTAACCCATTAAAAGGGTAAATCATATGTTTTATTGGTCAATAATGAAAAGAATCATGCTCAAACCAACTCTAATGGATTAAAATCCCTGTAAAACACACAAAACAGGGTTAGATCACCTTCTTGGACCGTTCTTGATGGTTCTTGAGGTTGAATCTTGATTGAATCCACATAAGGAGGGGTGTCCAAGGCTAAATCTAGGTTTAAATCATTAAAAACACTAAATAAAATATTAAAAATTGAAGAAATTATTTACCTTGGAGTTGCAGCAATGGAGGAAGGCTGGAGAGGAGAGAGAAGCTCCAAGATTTGCTCAAGAGGTGGCTGGAAAAATCGACCCCCTATCGCCTTCTATTTATAAAAAAAAAATTAGGTTAAAAATGAAGAGTTTTAAAAATTTTGGACTTCTAAAAGGGGGGGGGTGGCGATTTTGGTGTGAGTTTATGATAATGCATATATTTCATGGTTAATTAACATTAAAATATGCATGATTTTATAAAATAATGTTTCAAAAACCCAATTTTATGTTAGTTTTCGAGTAAATGAGCTAAAATGATTGAAAATTAGAAAATGCTTGAAAAAGTAGCTTTATTTTGCATTTTAGTACATATTTTAATGTTTGTATTTACGTAGTAGTTTTAGTTGTTAATAAAAAATTAAAAAATAAAGAAAATAGAGAAACATAGTTTCATTTTGCAAGTTAGTTAAATCATTTTTGTTTTCTTTATAGAAAAAAAAAATTAGAATAGTTATATTTTTTAGAAAAAATAATAATAATCAAATGAGGTTTTGAGTTTTTAGCAAATAAAAACTTTTAAATAGTTTATTGTAGATTTTTGAAAATAAAAAAATATAAAAACAAACCATTACATGGTTTGTAATTTTTGAAAATTGAAAAAACTAAAAAAAAATATAATAAACCAAACCGGTTCAAACCGGTTTGCATTTGTTAAAAAAAACAAAAAATAAATAAATAATAAAACCGGCTTGAACCGGTTTGCATTTTTTCAAACCGGTTCCAGCCGGTTTTGTGTTTTTAAAAACCCCCAAAAACGCAAAGTTCAGGCGTCTTCCCTCTTACGCCTGAAGCTTTTCCCCCTTTCCCCTCTTTTTCCTCTCTTCCCTCTTTCCTAACCTTTCACCTCCACCGTGTTTCTTACCTATTTCTTCCTCTTCTCCCTAATTCTCTCTTCTCTTTTCCGGTGGAGGTACCTCTTCAGTCAGGCGACGACATACAGGTGGATGACCGCCACTTCTTTCCCCAATTCTCTCCAGTTACGGTAAGTCGATTTCTTCTTCTTCTTCCTCTTCTTCTTACGATTTCTTCTTCTTCTTCCTCTTCTTCTTCCGATTTCTTCTTCTTCATCTTCTTCTTCTTCTTCTTCTTCTTCTTCCTCTTCTTCTTCCCCTAATCTGCATCTTCTTCTTCTTCTTCTTCTTATTTGTTTCTTCTTCTTCTGATTTTTATCTTCATCTGGTTCACTTAATAAGTTCAGATTGTGTTGTGTATTGAAAAACGAAAAAAAAAAACAAAGAAAAACTAAAAAAAAAAACGAAAAGAATTCTGATCTATTGTAATTCTGATCTAAAAAACGAAAAGAACAGATGGTGTGATGTTCAGATTGTGCGTTTAAATACTGATCTATTGTAAGTCTGAAAGGAATTGTTGGAATTGTGCTTGATGATTAAACTTCAAATCATTTGATTGACGGATTGATTTTTGTCCGATATAATTTCATTCAATTGAGTTACTGTTTTTTTTAGACATATTATGTTTTTCATTCCTGTTTTTTTATTTTCATATTCTGGTTTTAATTTTTTTTATCGTCTGTTTCTGTTTTCTAAATTGTCTTGTTTTGAATTTACTGTTTGCAGCATGTTCTTATTTTCTTGAAATTTGTAATTTCCTGTTTTTGCTATTACATTCATTCTATGTTTTTCTTTTAATCATTTTCCTGCTTTATTTTTACAGTTAATTTCTGTTTCTTTACAGTTTAAATTTACTGTTTTTAACTTTTTCATGTTTTTGTTTTTTTTTATTTTGCATTCAATTTCTGTTTATTCATTGAGTTAATCTCTTGATTTTACTTCTTTAATTGATTTTCTGTTTAGTTTTTAGTCATTTCCTTTTTGTTCTTCTTTAGATATTGAAATTCTTGATTTTCATTACGTCCTTGATATTTTCATTTCTTTCAATTCTTGAAATTTTAAATCTCATGTTTTGTTTTCATAATTAGCTTACTCTATTGTTAGATCCTAGTTCATTGAGTTTTAAGTAATTGTTAGTTAAGTAAATGATAGATAATTAGCGTTGTTAATTGCTTAATAATCAATTAGTTAATCATAGAATTACTTAGTTATTTGTCATTAGATTGCTTTCATGTTTTAGCATTGAATTAGCATAAACTGTGTTTAGTATAGTTTTTACTTTTCTCTCTTGTACTGCTCGTGTTCTTTTGATTTGTGCAGGATAGCACGGGATTGGAGCGGAAGCGATTACGTGACACAAAGTACGAAGAATAAAGCTTCTTTTTGCTTTTATTTTTAGAATTAGGAATTTAATTGGGTTTGTAAATATTGCACTTTACGCCCTCTGCGAAGGGTATTCATTTGTTGTAATAGTTAGTTGTTTTTACTTTTCTTGAACATTTTATATTTCAAATAATTCGGCAATAAAGATTAGTTTAGATTTGTGTGTTTGAATACGATATATTCCCGTTCCCTGAGTTCGACCCGGTCTCATCCACTAGTGAGAAGTAGTTTTTATTATTTGATGTCTGTTTTTCACATTTTTTTCATATAAAAAATCTTTTCAAAATTACAACGATATAAAAGAAGACATCAAATTTTTGGCGCCGTTGCTGGGGAACGGCGTAATATTAGTATTCACTTTATTGCCTAGTGTTTGTGTTGCATTTAGGTTTAGAACCACGTATGTGCATATCTTAGAGACAAGCTTACTTTTCTGCACAGCCCACCTATTAGGATTCCCTTAGAGGTGACTGTGTACGATTGGTACCGTACACATAGATTTCATATTTCTCATGCATAATCTCTGTTATGTGTAACTGTGTGGTGTTTGTTTAGTTTTTGTTGTTTTTAGTTTACTTGCTTTGTGGTTTGCGTGGTTTGGCCGCTTAGTGCGTTAGTTAGGTAGAAAACCCAAAGTTAGGACGTGTGCTACACCTGTGTCTAGTGGTCCTAGGAAAATAGGGATTTCTGAAGTTGGGTCTGAATTAGAATTACGTACCAAGGTTGACCAGTTGACTAGGAAGTTAGATCAATTCCTAGCAAATTCTTCGAGAAGTCCAGTAGAAAGAGTGTGCGAGCTATGTGCTAGCCCTGCACATTGTGTTTCAGATTGTCCGGCAGCGCCATTATATCCTGAATTCGTTCAAGAGCAGGTGAATGCTGCCCAAGGTTTCGCTAGACCCATGCCTGATTCATTTACACCATCATATACTCCAGGTTGGCGAAACCAATCCATTCCCCTATCCCATCAGCCTTCCCAGACACAGTATAGACCCAGTAACCCTTCACAAGGTTACTCGCATCCCATTTTTCCACAGGTTCATCCCCCAACCCAACCTCTTTATACTCAACCCCATTCTCATGAGCCTTCATTTAGTCAATCCTTCCAAGATAGGATATTACAACTTTTGAGCTCCCATACACAGTCAATAGCCAAGCTAGAGACTCAAATGGGACAGTTGGTTGACACCTTCAGTAGGCGAAACGAGGGGAACCCATCTAGTAATTCTGTTATCTCAAAGGGAGAGGATTCCATGTCATTTGACTTGCAACCCACTGATTCACATCATGAGCAAGTCGAATCTCTTACATCCCTTCAGTATGGGAAGGCGTGTCACTCTACTCAGGAATCGACTCATGAACCTTATATCATTTCTACTGACGAGTCGATCTCTATAATACCTCAACAGAAGGGGCCTTACTCACAACATACATTTTCATCATATAAAGCCCCGTTTTCTGAGCCTTTAGGATCACCAATTGTTTTTAGTAAGCAAGAGGTGCAGATGCAGAAGGTGCTTGACCAAGTCAAGCCTGATCATATTCACCACTTGTCTGAAGTTGCAGTCATTGATAGTCGGTCGGTCCTGGACTCTCATTTCTTGACCAGTCTCTCAGATGAGACTAATCTCTGTTCTTCATGTCGAGAGAGTTATGATCCTACAGTTAGAGGTAGACGGGATGGAAACACAGTGCGTAGTGTCACAGATGATACTCTTTTCTTTATAGAGACCGGTTGAGCGATACTTCATGTCCATTGATCTCATGGACGATGAAGGTTTTTCCAGGGATCCGTCTGGCTGGGGACGTGAAACTTAGCGCTTTATGGGAGGCAACCCATATCTTGTATAGTATTAGATTTGATTAGAATTTATAGATTCTATTTTGTTTTTACTTTTTTCGTTTTATTCATGAGTTTTTCATGTTATTTTTGTTTCTTTCTATGAGTTTTATGTTTTGTCATGTATACATTGCATTCATTACATTCATAGAACGTGTATTTTTAATTCATGTCAGGTTATTCTACTCTTTTCCCTCATTTATTTTCTCTCATGTGCATTCACGTAGTTTCATATAAGCATGGGGGAGTGCCACTGGGACAGTGTCGTTCAAGCATGGGGGAGGGTGTAGTTTGCACACCTTGATATTTCTGTTTACGTTCTTGCACATGTTTACACATTTCTCATGAAAAGTAGATTTTTAAAGAAAGAGTTTGAACTTATATGAATGTTATTTCAAATCTGATATTTTTAGAGGATTTTTTTTAAGCCCCACGAAAATTTTTTCTGACATAGATCTAAAAATTATGGTTGTTTATGCGGATTTCAAAGAAATGATGATAGATACATGTTAGAATTTATTTTGAATCATAAATATGAATATGCACAGTTCTATTTTTGAAAAACTAAGCAAATGAACAAAAGCATAAAAATGAGCTCAA
This sequence comes from Nuphar pumila, assembly GCF_984573655.1. Lineage (NCBI taxonomy): Eukaryota > Viridiplantae > Streptophyta > Magnoliopsida > Nymphaeales > Nymphaeaceae > Nuphar > Nuphar pumila. The sequence continues at coordinate 62,586,753 of NC_143256.1, forward strand.
AAAGAAAAAAAAAATAGCATGCGTTAGGTTGTTTGGATAATTCCACAATCCTTAGTAGATGGAACTTAGATGTAAGTTGAAACTTTTAATTCCATTTCGAAAAGGAGAGTGGAAAACTTTGTGATCCTAAGTAACTGAGAACAGATACAAGTTGAAATATTTGACTCTCATGTTATAAAGGTGAATGAAGGAAGTCACTTTTATGTCTTATTTGATATCTTTTGGTATGTATTGAAAAAGTATAGAAGATATTGATTGCACAAGGCATAAAAGCAGACCACACGCAAGCTATAAGAGAAGAATAAGTGCGAAAAAATTATAAAACGTGAAAAAATGAAAAAATCGAGAAAAGAGCTGAAAAAGAGAGAAAAGTTCAGTGCTTAGAAGTGTGATTGAGAAAACCTGTGTAGAAAACATATGAGTGAGGATAAGTAAATAATAATATGTTTTTATTGGATTTTCTAAGAATAAAACATAAATAATTGTGATATTTAGAAAAGTGAAAGAAATTCTTTTTCTGTGGCGGTATATAAAAGACTCTAATTATGTCTTGATTTTTTTTTTTTTGTAACAGGAAATATTTGTGAAAACAAAGTCTTTAATTACCTACTGCTTATGAGGATGTGTAATATTTTGCATACATGACAGAGATGTTTGTGGGTAGCATCACTGCAAACCCTCACGAGACCTTACTCGTCCACTAGGGTAACCCAGGAGTTGAAAGGGCTTGTTGCATGAGCTAAATGCAACCGTGATTCCTACGAAAGTGAGTTAGGTGATAGTTTTCATTTCATGCATTTTTCTAGTTTGCGCGAGGACTAGCAAAACATAAGCATGGGGGTATTTGATCATGCATATATTTCAGGGTTAATTAACATTAAAATATGCATGATTTTATAAAATAATGTTTCAAAAACCCAATTTTATGTTAGTTTTTGAGTAAATGAGCTAAAATGATTGAAAATTAGAAAATGCTTGAAAAAGTAGCTTTATTTTGCATTTTAGTACATATTTTAATGTATGTATTTACGTAGTAGTTTTAGTTGTTAATAAAAAATTAAAAAATAAAGAAAATAGAGAAACATAGTTTCATTTTGCAAGTTAGTTAAATCATTTTGGTTTTCTTTATAGAAAAGAAAAAAAAAATTAGAATAGTTATATTTTTTAGAAAAAATAATAATAATCAAATGAGGTTTTGAGCTTTTAGCAAATAAAAACTTTTAAATAGTTTATTGTAGATTTTTGAAAATAAAAAAATATAAAAACAAACCATTACATGGTTTGTAATTTTTGAAAATTGAAAAAACTAAAAAAAATATAATAAACCAAACCGGTTTGCATTTGTTAAAAAAAACTAAAAAATAAAAAATAATAAAACCGGCTTGAACCGGTTTGCATTTTTTCAAACCGGTTCCAGCCGGTTTTGTGTTTTTAAAAACCCCAAAAAATGCAAAGTTCAGGTGTCTTCCCTCTTACGCCTGAAGCTTTTCCCCCTTTCCCCTCTTTTTCCTCTCTTCCCTCTTTCCTAACCTTTCACCTCCACCGTGTTTCTTACCTATTTCTTCCTCTTCTCCCTAATTCTCTCTTCTCTTTTCCGGTGGAGGTACCTCTTCAGTCAGGCGACGACATAGAGGTGGATGACCGCCACTTCTTTCCCCGATTCTCTTCAGTTACGGTAAGTCAATTTCTTCTTCTTCTTCCGATTTCTTCTTCTTCTTCTTCTTCCCCTAATCTGCATCTTCTTCTTCTTCTTCTTTGTTTCTTCTTCTTCTGATTTTTATCTTCATCTGGTTCACTTAATAAGTTCAGATTGTGTTGTTGTGTATTGAAAAACGAAAAAAAAAAAACAAAGAAAAACTAAAAAAAAAAACGAAAAGAATTCTGATCTATTGTAATTCTGATCTAAAAAACGAAAAGAACAGATGGTGTGATGTTCAGATTGTGTGTTTAAATTCTGATCTATTGTAAGTCTGAAAGGAATTGTTGGAATTGTGCTTGATGATTAAACTTCAAATCATTTGATTGACGGATTGATTTCTGTCTGATATAATTTCATTCAATTGAGTTACTGTTTTTTTTTAGACATATTATGTTTTTCATTCCTGTTTTTTTATTTTCATATTCTGGTTTTAATTTTTTTTATCGTCTGTTTCTGTTTTCTAAATTGTCTTGTTTTGAATTTACTGTTTGCAGCATGTTCTTATTTTCTTGAAATTTGTAATTCCTGTTTTTGCTATTACATTCATTCTATGTTTTTCTTTTAATCATTTTCCTGCTTTATTTTTACAGTTAATTTCGGTTTCTTTACAGTTTAAATTTACTGTTTTTAATTTTTTCATGTTTTTGTTTTTTTTTTATTTTGCATTCAATTTTTGTTTGTTCATTGAGTTAATCTCTTGATTTTACTTCTTTAATTGATTTTCTATTTAGTTTTTAGTCATTTCCTATTTGTTCTTCTTTACATATTGAAATTCTTGATTTTCATTACGTCCTTGATATTTTCATTTCTTTCAATTCTTGAAATTTTAAATCTCATGTTTGTTTTCATAATTAGCTTACTCTATTGTTAGATCCTAGTTCATTGAGTTTTAAGTAATTGTTAGTTAAGTAAATGATAGATAATTAGCGTTGTTAATTGCTTAATAATCAGTTAGTTAATCATAGAATTACTTAGTTATTTGTCATTAGATTGCTTTCATGTTTTAGCATTGAATTAGCATAAACTGTGTTTAGTATAGTTTTTACTTTTCTCTCTTGTACTGCTCGTGTTCTTTTGATTTGTGCAGGATAGCACGGGATTGGAGCAGAAGCGATTACGTGACACAAAGTACGAAGAATAAAGCTTCTTTTTGCTTTTATTTTTAGAATTAGGAATTTAATTGGGTTTGTAAATATTGCACTTTACGCCCTCTGCGAAGGGTATTAATTTGTTGTAATAGTTAGTTGTTTTTACTTTTCTTGAACATTTTAAATTTCAAATAATTCGGCAATAAAGATTAGTTTAGATTTGTGTGTTTGAATACGATATATTCCCGTTCCCTGAGTTCGACCCGGTCTCATCCACTAGTGAGAAGCGGTTTTTATTATTTCATGTCTGGTTTTCACATGTTTTTCATATAAAAAATCTTTTCAAAATTACAACGATATAAAAGAAGACATCAGTTTACCTAACTACCCCTAGCCTAGTTTATCCTAATTACTTCCTAATTAACCCCTAGACTATCCTAGAAATCCCCCAAATGTGATGCCACTTGGCATTCTCTACATTTGGTTTTTTAAAACACCTTTAAAAACCTTTAAAAACACTAGTTTTAAAAACTAAACTTCAAAATGAGTTTTCAAAATGAGTTTTCAAAATGATTTTTGACTCTTCTAAACCCCTAACACTAACCAAAACACTGACTAACCCTAGTCTAGCCCTGACTTACTCGAATATGGCGCCACCCCGAGTGGGCCCTACTTGAGTTTTTCAAAAAGTGATTTTAAAACTTGAAATTGAAGGAGTTTTCAAAAGGATTTTCAAAAGCAATCTTAAAATTAGAATTTTTGAAATGGCATAGGGTTCTAACCGAGTCAGAACTCCTCTGGATATGGTGCCAACTGAGTGGGCCCACATCGAGTTTTGAAGAATTTTGAAATAAACACTGAAAATGGCTTTGAATAGGGGTTAAAATCAGTATTTGAAATTCAAGATCTTTGAAAATAGGGTCTCAAGCGAACTGAAAGTCCGAGTTAGAGTCCTGAACTCTTAGGATAGTGATATTTTAGATTTTAGAATTCAAATGGAAGAATTTTTGAGAGATTTTATCAAAAATTGATGAAATAAGTCAAAAAAATACAGTCAGGGTCAGACTCCTAACTCGACCGACCTCTAAAATAGAGTCCTCAATTAACTGGTCTCTGTAAAATGACCTAAATTTTGAAAACAATGGAAAAAGACTGACAATGGAAGTAAAACAGACCCCCGAACAGACTCCTGACTGGATTAGGACTCTGGGACAGAGTCCTGATCTGACTGAAACTTTCAAAAATTTGAGAAATTTGATGAATAAGAGGATCCAAAAGTGACACCACCTCAATGGGCCTCATCTGTGAATTGAAATCGATTGAAATTTGAAGTTAAAATGAATCCAGATTGTTTTCTGAGAAAATATTTCAAAATATGAGGTCCTGGGGTTGGAAAATAATAGAATGTTGAATAAAAACCCAGGTTTTGAAATTGATTTTGAAAGAAAAGCTTTAAAATTCAAATCTGGATTGAATATTTTGAAAACTGTAGTGCTGGATCTCAAGAATAAAATGCAATGATATGCAATGCTATGCAATGCAATGAAATGATATGCAAAATGTATGCAGTGATATGCAATTACATATGAAATGGACAAACACTGGATGAGGGTGAAAATTTGGGGTGTTTTCACTAGGCAACTTAACCATCTCTTTTGACATGTACTCGAGTACATCTTCGAGTGATTGGTCTAAAGGACTAAATTTTTTGTCATAACTTCATCCTTCATGTTTGGTCTTCTCACGCAGTTTCGGTCTTTGATCCTGCTGAGGAGGCTTGCTGTATTGAGGAGCAGGCTTTCCTTTCTGATCTCCTTTGTTGTTTGAACTGCCTGAGCAGTAGCAATAATCCTTCTTCTCCCCTTTATACTGATTCTGACTGCTGTTGTTGTTGTTGTTGGCAGAATAAGTGAAGTGAGCTTTCTTCTTCTGCTCACCTTGGGGGTTGTTTTTGGAAAAAGTGAAGCCTTGTAGACTCCATTCTCCACACTCAGCTCGAGCCATTCGGCTCGTTCAGTCAACTCAATAAAGGTATGGGATGGTGCAGTAGAGATCAATCCTCTTAATGGTTGTGAGAAATTATTGAGGATTAAGGATAAGGCATGCCTTTCTGAAATAGGATTTCTCATTTTGTTGCAGGCTGATCTCCATCTGTGAATAAAGTCCCGTGCTTTTTCATTCTTATTCTGCCTTAGATTGCAGAGATGGCTCAATGTAGGAAGCGCCTCTGTGTTGAACAAGAAGCGTTCAATAAACATGTTTACTACTTTGTCGAACTCCTTGAGCTCGATGGGGTTGATATGCTCAGCATACCACTTAGCTGCAACTCCTTCCAAGCTGCGGGGGAAGCATAGAAATAGCGCTTGGTTGTCCCTCTTGAACCTCGAGCATTCAGCAAAGAAGGTGGCGAGATGAGCTTTTGGGTCGCTAGAACCGTCGAACTTGATGAATTTTCGGGGAAGATTCTCCAGATCATCATCCCCTTCTAAGTCATCGTAGAAGTATTCGCTGGTGAAGACTTTCCTGCCCTTGTCGCGGGCTTGCAGATCCTTGACAACTCTAGCCATTTCTCTGAATTGGGCTTGCAGAGGCTTTTCTGTATCCTGACTCTTTGATTTGCGGCCTTTTCTTTGTTCTTGGCCCCGCTTCTGAAATACCGGAGGCACTTCATATTCTTCATCTGTATCTTCAATTGAGTCTGTTCTGTCTGAGATCTCTTCAGGCTGAACTTGCCTTTTAGAAGCCTTCTTATCCCTATGACTATGAAACTTCTCTCTGAATGAGTTTCTTTCTGAGCTGGTTCCGAGCTATTCATTCATCATTTTATTCATCATCTTTTGAAACATGGCATACATTTGCGGGTCTATGCCATCATCTTCTTGTTGCTGCTCTTGACTCCTCTCGGATCGTGGAGAGCCCATTTCTTCTTCTGAGGCCGACGAGTACTGAGATGCTGTTGTTCTTTTTCCTGATCTTGTCTGAACCATCAAATGTTGTAGATGCTCTCTGCAGGGCAAAGACCTGAATAGATTCTGTAGGAATTGGTTTTTTGGAAGAAATATTTGCTGAAAATATGGTAGACAATTTGAAAAAGATATCCCATTACTACGGACTGAGTTGTCGCGGGAATCACGACAATTGTGTTGTTATTCTTTTTGCAAGAGAAATAAACAACGAAAATGTGCCTTGTTACCTAGGCGAGGTCGTCAAACCACAATAAAAAGAAAGAGAATTTTATTGAAATGAGAAAAATATGATTTTATTGATCTTGACAAAGAGGTGGAGGACAAACAATTTGCCACTATTCACGATAGTCGGCAGACACTCTAGGACCAGGAAAGATTTTAAGAGAGACAAAGGAATCCCACCTGTAGCGGGTAGAATGATATGCCCCGGACCATTGTGCGGAAGTGAGATCGAACTCTGCCATAACTCCTGATAGTAGTCTGGCTTCGATGTACTACTGCCTCTGGGAGAACTGCCTAACGCATCGCTCCGGCTGGTAGTATGTGCAAAAGAATGGTCCCAACAACTTGAATCGCTTGCCATAAGCGTATGTATATCTGGGAGGAGACAGTTGCCGATCAAAATAGTCTCAGACAATGTCATCTTCTTGAATGCTGTCGATCATGGATCGGTATTGTGATACTGGAAGGAGTTCTTGACCATTGTATCTGAAAAAGCTTGCTCGAGATGGAACGTGTTGGAAGAACTAGGATTGAAGTGTGTAGATGCAACCTTCAACTAAAATGGATTCTCCAAGTGAGAAACGAGTCAAACCATGATACAGGAAAGCAAGCGCTGTCATGGCTATGGAGAGGCGATTGGTCTGCCGGCTTCCCCATCTTCTCATAAGCTGAACTATTCAGATGTCCATGTAGTTTTGTCCATCTGGAAAGAGGGATAATCCTACAGTGCACAGGACCATTGCATTCTGAATCCTTTCTTTAGCTGTCCTTAATAATGAGTTGACTTCAACGAAGGTTCCGTACTGGCGGTACAACTCGAGCAGGTTGACATATTCATTTCCGTCCAACTAGATCAGGGGCCAGGATCAGCGACCTGTCATATGGGCTAAGGAGTCTCGGGGATCCAAACCCTTGACATTGATAAGGAATTGATGTTCTAATGGATCTCCTGGTTGACCGGCTGGTTCTGGTAACCCCATGATTTCTGAAAATTCATCCATTAAAACGGTCATTTCTCCCCATGGGAACCAGAAGGTACACGTCCGAGGATTCCATCGCTCCGCCATTGCGTGGATCAGGTTGCCATTGATGGTTTGCTTTCCAACTGCTGACGCCAATTCTAATCCACACTCGCTTAAATGGTCCGGGAACATTCGGGAAAAGCTTTTTAGCCAGGAATAGTACCACCGGGGAATGAAAGTTCCGGTGCTAAGAGCTTGATGTTCAGGACGACTTTGCTGCACCTCGTAGGAGATGTGACCTTCAGGAAAGATAGGATCAACTTGACTGGATGCCATCGAACTGAAAATAGAGAAAGACTCAGAATGAGACTTTGGGAAAATGTGGGAAATTTTGGAAAATTTTTGCAGGCAGGATATAAAATGCAGCTGGAAATTCGAGATCCAGTAGAAAGGTAGAATGGAAAAACCACCTGGAGTTTTGAAAGAATTGGGATATTTGAGAAAATCATCCAGGGTTTTAGGAAATAAAGGAAAATGTGAGAAATATGGATATTTGAAAATATTTTGGGAAAATGTAAGGAAATAGAGGTAACATGCAAACAATCACATCCTGCACAAACATTTATGCACATACAGCATTCTCTAAGAGGCTGACTCTAGATGCATCATTTTGAAAACAGTTGTAGGACCCTAATCGTAACTCTAGGTTCAGATCATCTTTGTCCAATCCAGTTATGCCGATATACCTGAATCGAAATTCAAAGTACGTGGCATATAATTTCAACTCCAGTTCTAAGGTAAGGTTTTCCAACATCCTTGAGCGCCTACTAATATACTTCGGACTGTGGCTCGTGGTACGTGGTAGGGGGGAGTTAACCCAAATAATTGGCCCAGTTGTGAGGCTCTGTCCCGAACTAGGGTTCTGGAAGAGAGCCCAGCAACGTGAAGACCGGGTAATGATAGGTAAGGGGGTTTGAAAAAAATGATCACATGCAAGAAATAGAGAGCTCTAAATCCTAGAGAGATAGACTTTTGAAAATCTTTGAAGAAGCATACATTGTTTGCATTCAGATCCTAAATTAAGGAGAGTTATATTTAGACCTAAGTCTATGTGAGCATGAAAATATCTCCTCAATCTGGTCCTACCAAACCATGCCTAGGCTATATGCAATCAATGTCAGCTAGGTCAGAATCTAGGCTCCTAGGTTCGCATGATATCAAAAGTAAAGGAGCTGACATTTCGTGAACATAATTTCGATAATTGAACTAAGTCTAGCATAATTTTAATCAGACAAGGACAGGTCCCATCACGGTCGCCAAACCTGTTATTGTCGCAAAAATTTTCTCGTCTTCCCTTCCTTGCGGAAGAGAGAGGAAAAATGCTTTCGCGATGCAAACTTGACCGGATTTTGGAAATTGTTTTGAAATACTCGCCTCCGTTTTGAAAATTACGGGAAAATCCATGGGATGGGGCTCGACCTGTCGGTACGAGGTTCAACCATTCCTGACGCCTTTAACAGGGGTAATCGAACCAAGGACCAAAATTGTGCTCGACTTAGTAAAATCATAGAAATTGTATTCTATCCTAAATGCACAAAGAATTCAAGCATGTGCTATGAGGTTTTGTAAAATGCAAGTTAGAAAATATGATGTATGCTTAGAAAACATTTGAAGTTGAAAAGCATTTCTCAGGGAAAAGATGGAAATCAATTTCTCAGAAAACTCAGACGAAGAAGATTTAAAATCTCGGGAAAGTTTATAAAGACTTGGAAAATCTTGAAGAAACGAGAATCTTGAGAAAATGGAAGAAATTCTTGAGAAAAGATGAATATTTGAAAAGAAATACTTGTCGAGAAAACTCGGACTTTGAGAATTTTCTTAGGAAAATGATGGAAAATTTTATAGGAAAACTCATTGGAGAAGGAAATTCAAAACTTAGGAAATTGAAATCCTGAAAACATTGTCCTTGAAATCTCTAAAAATCGATTTTGATTCTTGAGAAAGATGAAAATTCCTTTTGAAAATGGATCTTAAGAAAATAACTTTTTAGGGAAAATCACAAGAAACTTTGATTTGGGAAATCCAACTCCGAAAATCTTCATAGTTTCTTGAGAAATCTATTTCCATGAAGTGAAAATTTCTTGAGAAAATCTTGAGAAAATCGTGAGAAAAACAGATGATGCAGATGATTTGAATGAATGAATGCACTTTGAAAAGATTTCTGAAAAATTTATTGGAAAAATGTGGATTAAGCCAAAGTAAATCCTTCACATATTCTGACTGTGGCCATGAATATGTTCAGAGTTTACTTGAGTTAATTCACAATATTTTGCAAATTTAGAAATATGATGTGCATTTTAAGATAGCCTAAGAGTGTAGGCTCAATGCGACTGGTAGAGAGATGATGGATCTGGGTCTCGTCCATATTCCAACTAGGGCCGTAAATATGGACTCCACCTAGTTCATTAACTCCCTAAGAGTTGGTGCACGTGCCATTCGTGTACATCCATAGTGCTTTTGAAATAAAATGCATGAATCACAAAATCAGGATATTACATAAATCAAACTACATGATATGCATCCTAATCTAAGCAGTAAAAGTAAATATTATTCCAAATTGAATTATTACATCTCTGACATAAAGCAAAATAAAATAAAGAATATATATATATATATATATATATATATATATATATAGAGAGAGAGAGAGAGAGAGCTAATAGAAAACACATCTTCCGCTCCCTCCTGTAAGTGAGAGTTGGCACAAAATACAATATACAAAGGAAAGATTGAAAGTCTCCTAATAATGACCATGAGACGGTGGCAATGCTTGAATTGGAATGTCTAGAATAGGCATAGAAAATATCTAAATGCTATATCTACGCTAAAAGACGAATGCATATATAACATGCCTAAGTGTAATACTTTGGTCAACAAGAGGACACCTACGCGGGAAATGATAATATATAGGTGATAGTTTATACATATATGGTGAAGAGAATCCTTTTGGGTGGTTGTACATGTGTAAATGATCTAAAATATTCATGAAAGTACAAGAATGATACTGATATATGATATGTGAGAGATGCCTTAGTTCAATTGAAAACCAAAAAGAAAAAAAAAGAAAAAAAGAGTACCATAAGATATGCAATATACCAACAATATGTCCTTAAATGGGAATTAACAAGTGAGAGACAATGAAGTGGTGTACAGGTATACAGAATTAATGTAATACGACTGTGTTCTAACTAAGAAATCATGAGAGACTAGCCTCTAAATGCAGACACAGTGCTTTGCATAAGTGCTTGTGTAGTGAAGATTTAAATGTCAAATTATGACTATAAATTCCACTGTTCTGAGTATGAGAGATATCCTGGCTTAGACAATTGTTTTTAATAGGTTAGGCTCCACAGCAAACAGTATCATATCCTAATCTCATGCAGCCAGTAATCACATAATGGTAACCCTGTTTGTCCAAAGGTTCTGCTGGGACCCTTGCTGTCATTAAACTGATGTCAAAATGACCAACAAAATATTATCCCGGATATCCTACATCTGATGATAGGGCGTCTGTACTGTATTATTTGCTTGTGAAAGTGGGAAATGACATCCCTTGTATACCCTTATACGAATAGCACAAAAAAAAATGCAACCATAGAAGGGACTGTGAAGTAAGGCAAGTTGAGTGTTCCTGTATATGCAATATATCCGAGCACCATGATGCAGATGGAGAAGACGACCTTCGTATGATGTAAGATGGGAGAAACAACACGGATAAAGGGAAATAAGGAATATAGCTGAAGCACCATCAGTATGATACTGTAAGAACAAGAGCTACACAAAATAGTGGTTAGGTTGTAGAATTTTTTTTTTTAAAAATGTGGATGCACAGGGGAAAAGCACTATGCTGCTAATACATGAGCACCAGCCGTGAAGGTGTAAGAAGAAGAAGTGGGTTGATGCAGGTTTGTGAAAATGATCTTTTAGTGAGCTTCAGAGCCTAAATAAATGCACAAAAAGGGGGTGTATTTGGTATATTGTTGATGGGCAACGTGATTGCAATACACCAAGCATTAGTGAGCAAATGCAAGGAATGGACTACGTGATAAAATGAAACACATTACAGCTGCAAATGAACCTATGATGACAGTTATGATGCAGAATTTACACAGGACTAATGTTAACACATGATGATGGACGTGAGCATGATGCTAGACCAACGGCTAGGATGCACCTGATGAAGTGAAATTCAAAAAAAAAAAAACATACTATATGAAGATGACAAAAAGCTGGAAATTCAGACTTCAAAATAATGCGTTAAAGATTGACTCGCTGGCATGCGTAGGAAGCTGATGATATGATAGAGGCAATTACAGAACCACGATGGCATATAAACAACACAAAAAAAATATATCATCATGCCAAAGCAAACAGAAATGTGAAAGATGCACTTGAAAGGATCAGTCGTATATAATCAAAGCAAGAAGTTGAAAGTAGATAAGTAACAAAAAAAATGAACATAAAAAAATAAAAAGAGATGTAAACAGAAAAAGAATAAGAAGAGGAACAAGGAACATAGTTAACACAGATAGGTGGGAATGAGGTGAGAGAGGAATTTTGAGGAAATGTTGCAACAACATAGATTGATATAGCCTTAAGCATATCAATGCTACATAATATGCAGTAACGTGAGGTGTTCTGAAGGTTAAAAAAAAATGTCGATGAATTATCAAGAAAACATAAGTCATCTGGAAATAAGAAGTGGCGAAGGAGGGGAGGGTCTACTTAATGTTGCAGGCTGTGTAGCATGGATACTGCATGCTAGCAGTTCAATAATACACAGGGTGCTTTCAGGTGAACAATAAGGTCATTAAAGAAAAGAAGATAGTGGGGATATATAGCATTGATAAAAGGGGAGTGAGATTTTACCATGGATCAAATGAGATGGCGCTTACTGGTGTGTTGTAGCTGCAAACTAGCAGTACCTCCTGTGCGTATGGATACAAACCGAATTCTTCCACCAAAGAATAGAGAAGGACCAAGGGAAAATAAGATCGGTGAGCTCTCAGACTGCTCTTTGAAAATCCATTGAGTGTCGCTGGAGGTAGGATGACTCAGGAGAAGGGATGAGAGCTGGGGGTCTTCTCTTTTGTCGTTAAACAACAGATGGCTGAGATTAAGGGAAATCACCTTTGGGGTTAGCCTCCCGCTGATCGAGAGGGAAAGAGAGATGAAAGGGGGAATGCTGGAGAGTTAGGGGAAAAAGAAAAAGGTCCTCTCTTCGGGTGGCCTAAGCCCCTCTTTAAAAAAAAAACATCCCTCTCTTCAGCCAAAAGATCGGGATTTTTGAATCTCCGTTGTAAAAGGTTTTGATAAACTTAAAAGAAAAACTAACTTTTGAAAAATTTCAAAAATGTTGCCATTTGGGAGGGGGCGGCTCCTTTTCTCCAGTATTTTTTTTTTTTTAAATAACTTAGGTAAAAAACAAAAATCTTGGTAGGGTTTCACGGTGGCTCCATTTGGGGGCTGGAAAGTACAACAACAACAACAACTACGCCTTCATCCCAAAACAATTGGGGTCAGCGATATGAACCAAAAAATAAATTCATTTTGGGTCTTCCACATGAATCTGTTTCCTCCAATCATTTCTATCCAATGCCATGTCCTCGGTGAGGTTCAAAGCATTCATATCCTTTCCTATCATCTCCATCCAAGTCTTCCTAGGCCTACCCCGACCTCTTTTAACTAATATATTTTCCCATTTCTCCAACCTTCTAACTGGAGCATCATTAGGCCTTCGCCGAATATGTCCAAACCACCGTAAATGATTCTCTCGCATCTTATTTTCAATGGGTGCAACACCTATCTTCTTATGTATCTCCTCGTTCTGAATCTTATCTTTTATTGTATTTCCACACATCCATCTAAGCATCCGCATCTCAGCTACACTCATTTTTTGAATATGATGTCTCTTGGCAGCCCAACATTCCGTACCATATAGTAAAGCGGGTCTAATAGTCGTCCTATAAAGCTTTCCCTTCAACCGCAATGGCATTCTACGATCGCACAACACTCCAGTTGCACTTTTCCATTTCATCCACCCAACCTTTATCCTATGATTTACATCTCCATCAATTTCTCCATACTTTTGAATGATGGATCCCAAATATTTGAAATAATCATTCACCGGTATTTCTTGCTCACCAAGCTTCACTACACTCCCATCACTACTTTGTTGCTTACTAAACCGACATTCCATATATTCAGGCTTACTCTTACTCAACTTAAAACCTCTAGCTTCTAATGTCTGTCTCCATAATTCTAACTTAGCATTAACCCCAGCTCTAGACTCATCAATCAAAACAATATCATCAACAAACAACATACACCACGGTACATTTTCTTGAATTGATCTCGTAAGCTCATCCATCACTATCGCAAATAGGAAAGGACTTAAAGCAGATCCTTGATGTAACCCAACCGTTATCGGAAAATTGGTTGTCACCCCTCCACAAGTGCGGACATTGGTTACTACTCCTTCATACATATCTTTAATTATACTAATGTACTTGAGAGAAACACCTTTCTTCATCATTGTCCACCAGAGAACGTCCCTAGGTACTCTATCGTATGCCTTCTCTAAGTCAATAAAAACCATATGCAAATCTTTGTTCCTCTCTCTATATCTTTCAATAAGTTGTCTAAGAAGATGTATAGCTTCCATAGTTGATCTTCCAGGCATAAAACCAAATTGATTCTCCGATATCATGACAACCTTCCTCAACCTAGACTCAATCACCCTCTCCCAAAGTTTCATAGTAGGACTCATGAGTTTTATACCACGATAGTTTGTGCAATCTTGTATATCACCCTTATTCTTATATAAAGGCACCAAAGTACTCTTCCTCCACTCATTAGGCATCTTATTTGTTCTCCAAATCAAGTTAAAAAGATTTGTCAACCATTCTAACCTTTCTCTCCCAAGCATTTCCAAGCCTCGATAGGTATACCATCTGGGCCAACTGCCCTTCTTGATTTCATTTTCTTCAAAGCCTTTGCAATTTCTTTCTTTTGAATCTTGCGCATGAAGTCACGATTCATCTCATGAAAAGGAATGAAGAAGTCTCCAAGATCTTGAGCATGACTATCATTAAATAGCTTATCAAAATAATCTTTCCATCTCTCCTTAATCTCCTCATCTTTGACTAAAACCCTTTGCGTTTCATCTTTGATACATCTAACCATACCCAAATCCTTCGATTTCCTATCTCTCATCTTTGCAAGCCTATAAATATCCTTCTCGCCTTCTTTGGTATCCAACTTGTCATAAACCTCCTTATATACCTTAGCCCTCGCGTTTCGAACAACTTTTTTAGCTTCCTTCTTTGCTATCATATACTTCTCCAAATTCTCATTATCACGACTCTTACTTAGATTTTTATAACACTCTCTTTTAACCTTAATAGCTAATTTGACATCCTCGTTCCACCATGATGTATCCTTACCTAGTGGTGCACCGCCTTTAGACTCACCCAATACCTCCTGAGCCACTTTTCTCATGCCACCCGCTATCTTATTCCACATTGATTCTGAATCCTCCTCGAGACACCAATCAGCTTCCTTAACTACCTGCTCTACAAACATTCCTTGTTTAGCTCCTTTCAGTGCCCACCACTTAATTCTAGGATCTATCCTATGTCTATCCCTTTTGCGGCATTGTCTAATTCTAAGATCTAAAATTAAGACTCTATGTTGTGTAGCTACACTTTCTCCGGGTATAACCTTACAATCGATGCAACAACCCCTATCTCTCTTTCAAAGTAGGAAAAAATCTATCTGACTCGTATTAACCCCACTTTTAAATTTTACTAGGTGAGACTCCCTCTTCCTAAACCAAGTGTTTGCTAAGATCATATCATAGGACAAACAAAAATCTAAAATCCTTTCTCCACTTTCATTTCTTTCTCCTATACCATAGCCTCCATGGATACTCTCAAATCCATCCCTACTAATGCCTACATGTCCATTAAGGTCACCGCCGATGAAAAGCTTTTCTCCATAAGATATCCCTTGTACTACTCCATCTAAATCTTCCCAAAATTGATGCTTAATGGAATCATCTAAACCTACTTGAGGTGCATAAACACTAATATTATTAATAATATCCGTACCTAATACTAATTTAATAAGTAAAATTCTATCACCCTTCCTACGGACCTCAACTACATTATCTATAAACTGACGACTCATAACAATCCCTACTCCATTCCTATTCCTATTTATTCTTGTATACCAAATCTTATATCCCCAAGGTTCTATCACTTTTGTTTTCTCACCTACTCATTTGGTCTCTTGAAGACATAAAATATCAATCTTTCTCCTACACATAACATCTACTAACTCTACCAACTTACCAGTTAAAGAGCCTATGTTCCAAGTGGCTAAACTAATTTTATGGTCTTGGACTAACTTCTTTACCCCCACCCGTCCAACAAAGTGAGGGAACCCTTGCCTATTTGACACCACACCCGGGCGCCGGTGTGACGCGTCGCTTCTGGGCGACGACCTAGCAACCCTTGCCCATTTATCACTGCCTCCAGGCCTAGAGAGTACAGCGCGTCGCTCAGTAGGGAACGCCCCAACGAAATTCTCATATTGGTTCATTTTCATAGGGTATGACAAAGTTTTTATGCTGGCTGTCATAGGCCTACCGCAACCCTCCTCCTTTATCCGAGCTTGGGACCGGCAGTGTATAACTAAACAGTTATACACAGGCGGAGTTGGGCTGGAAAGTAATAACTAAAAAGAAATGAATTTTTTTGTTTTTCTCCTTTTTTTTTTTTTAAGGTTGTGCCACCTCAGCTAGATTTGAAAACTTTTTGGGATAAATTTTTTTTTTTTTGCTTTTCTTGGCAAGGAGCCTTAGTGGGGCGCCACCTACGTGGGCCCACTAATTATTTTATTAAAATTGAGTTAAAAACAAGGTTTTATAAATCGGTGCCACTTTCGAATGGGCACTATTTTGGAAATAAGGGAAAATTTTGAGAATTTGAGTGTGACACCACCTCGAGGCGGGTCCCACGTCCTTTATTTGAAATAAGAGCCAAATGTGATATTTTGGAATTTTCACAATAATAGGCTAGTTTAGAAAACTCGAAGCAAAAATTTGGCTTGATTTCAAAACTTGGGAGAAAATGGTTCTTCAGGGCGAACTTTTGAAAGAAGTAGGGAAATTCGGAGCCCTTTTGTAAAAGTTTGAAATAAGGTCTTATGAATTTTGAAGTAGTGTCCCCCTCTTTCCAACTGGCAAAATTTTGAAATGTCAAAACCATCCAGATTGTTTTCATGAGAAAACTTTTCGTAATTCGGGGTCCTGGGGGTAAAATGGGAATAATTGATGATTTTGAAAACCTAGGGTTTAAGAATCAATTTTGAAAAGTTTAAAAATCAAATTTGGATTGACAATTTTGAAAATCAGGAGTTCTGGATCTCAAAATGACATGTTGTGCAGTGAAAGGATATGAAATGTTCACGCAATGCTATGTAAAGACATGTTCTACAAAATTGCCACTCTAAATTTGAATTTGAAAATTCTGACTTCTGGTTAAGCATGAGATTTTGAGGATTTGCAATTTGAAGATGTCTCTGAGTCTAAATAGAGAAATTTTGACACTCGAGAATGGAATTTAGGAATTTCTACAAGGTTCAATCTTGGAAAATGACCATTTTGCCCTTCATTGGTTCTGGAGAACCGAAATGTGATGATTGATGGACATATCAGGAAGGTGAGTGAAAATTTGGGGTGTTTACAGTGGTGTAAACACACCAAATTTTTACCTTCATCCAGTGTTTGTCCATTTCATAAGTCATCACAGATCATTGCATGTCATTGCACGCATTCTGCATAGCATTGTATGACATTGCATCTCATTTTCGAGATCCAGCACTCCTATTTCAAAACATTCAATCCAGATTTGAATTTTAAAGCTTTATTTCAAAATCAATTTCAAAACCTGGGTTTTTATTCAATACTCTGTCATTTTCCAACCCCAGTACTTTGTATTTCGAAATATTTTCTTAGAAAACAATCTGGATTCCTTTCAAATTCAAACTTTAATCGATTTCAATTCACAGATGAGACCCATTTAGATGGTGTCGCTTCTGAATGCCTCTATTCATCAAATTTCTCAAATTTTTGAAAGTTTCAGTCCGATCATAACTCTGTCTCAGAGTCCTAATCCAGTCAGAAGTTTGGTTTTTAAGTCTATTTTACTTCCATTCTCAATCTTTTTCGTTTGTTTTCGAAATTTAGGTCATTTCACAGAGTCCAGTTAGTTCAGGATTCTATTTTAGAGTTCGGTCGAGTTGGGAGTCTAACCCTGACTGTGTTTTCTGACTTATTTCATCATTTCTTGATAAAATCTTTTGAAAATTCTTTCATTTGGCTTTTAAAATCTAAAATCTCAGAGTCCTAAGAGTTCAGGACTCTAACCTGGAGTTCCAGTTCGCTTGAGACCCTATTTTCAAAGATCTTGAATTTCAAATACTGATTTTAACCCCTTTTCAAAGCCATTTTCAGTGTTTATTTCAAAAATGTTCAAAATTCGATGTGGGCCCACTCAGTTGGCACCATATCCAGAGGAATTCTAACTCAGTTAGGACCTTATGCCATTTCAAAAATCCTAGTTTTAAGTTTACTTTTGAAAATCTTTTGAAAACTCCTTCAATTTCAAGTTTTAAAATCGCTTTTTGAAAAACTCAAGTAGGGCCCACCCGGGGTGGCACCATATTCGAGTAAGTCAGGGCCAGACTAGGGTTAGTTGATGTCTTGGTTAGTGTTAGAGGTTTAGAAGAGTCAAAACCATTTTGAAAAACTCATTTTTGAAAGTTACTTTTTAAAACTAGTGTTTTTAAAGGTTTTTAAAAGTGTTTTAAAAACCCAATGTGAGAGAATGCCAAGTGGCACCACATTTGAGGGATTCTTAGGTTTAGCTAGGGGTTAATTAGGAACTATTTAGGATAATTTAGACTAGGGGTAGTTAGGTAACTCCACCCCAAAATCGCCCCCCCTTTAGAGTCCAAAATTTTCAAAATTGTCAATTTTTAAACCTAATTTTTTTATTATAAATAGAGGCATAAGGGGGGTCAATTTTCCCATCTCTCTCTCTTATTGGATTCTTGGAGCTTCTCTCTCCTCTCCAGCCCTTCCTCCATTGCTGCAACTCCAAGGTATGAACTTCTTCACTTTTCTTATTTTATTTAATGTTTTTTAATGCTTTAAACCTAGATTTAGGCTTGGACACCCCTCCTTATGGAAGATCAACCATGGTTTCACCTCAAGAACCATCAAGAACCAGCAATAACAATCCAAGAAGGTGATCTAACCCTGTTTTGGATAATTTACAGAGATTTTAATCCATTAGAATTGATTTTAACATGATTTTTTGCATTATTAACCAATAAAATATATGATTTACCCTTTTTAATGGGTTAAATCTATGTTTTAAAGGTGATATCAAATTCCAGCCATGGATTCCCTGTTTTAATTTATTTTCATGGTTTATTCATGTTTGTTTTACGTTCTATAGCATAGAAAAAAGTTTTTTTTTACTGTTTATGGTTTATTTTATTTATTTACATTAGTTAATGCATGGTTTTTCAAGTTTCTTAAATTTCTGTGTGTTCTAGGATTAGAACAGTAAAGATGATGCTATTTCGGATTGAAGCACTCATTGTTTATTTCTGATTTTTTTATATGTGATGCATGCATGAGTTATTGAGTTACTGTAGAAAAATCAGAGGTTTTGGATCTCAGGAACTCTGTCAAAAAAAATCAGACATCAAATCGGGTTTTTAAAGCTTTAAAATCGTGGTTAAAATCAAGAAGGTAACTTGCTGTTATGATATTTCTCTCATCTTATATCTGATTTTATATCTGTAAAATGATATGGATTTACATTGAGTAGATCTGTCTTCTGTGAAATTTTAGGATTTTTTAATCACTGTTTAGTATTTTTCCCCTTTTAGGAAATCTGTTTTTAAATTTAAAACTCGTTAGGGTTTACCAAAACCCTAATCAGACTTGTGTCAGTCATAAATCCCAAACCACAGATCCGATTTTAGATCTGTAAAAAGTGAGTATTGTTATTTTTCTGTCTACTCTTCACCACTAAAATTTCAGAGATTTTTGTTTAGGATTGCTATTTATGCCTGTATTTTCAATCGGAAGTAGCCGTTTTAATCCCTGTTAAAAGTGATATATTTTAGCTCAGATTGCCGGAAGGGTTTCTCCCTAACCGGAGATGATTTTTCCAATATGTAAATTGGGAAATATCTGTTTTTTTTTCTACTTAGTCTCTGTAAAATTTCATAAATTTCCATGGATATTTAACCCCTGGTTCATGTCTTGGACTGAGACTGGTTGGTGAATTAGGTCAAAAATAGCATATTTTTAGGGTTTAATGCAATTTTCGGATTAATTTAATGTCAAAAAATTATTTTTATAATTTCAATTCGATATTAGGGTTATAACAAGTGCAGGTACCAATTTTTATGGATTTTGGAATCCATTTGATGGCTGAATTGAGCAAATTGCAAAACCGGGTTCCTGAAAGATCCAAAAACACTGCTAAAATCACAGTTTTTGTGATATTGTTGGATTTTCGTGCATAGACATATATTTTTAGGGTTTAATTATGTTCATAATCATATTAGGATGCTTTAGGTTTAATTTTGTGCTCATTTGATTTCATTTAGTGCATAAAACCTAAATTTTTACCAAAATCTCTTTCTAAAAACCCTAATTTCAAGGCCATAGTCTTGCTATCGGGGGCAATTTGGTCATTTGACCTAAATTTCGAAATCCCTAACCCTAATTTTCATATTTTTAAGCATTTCACATCATATTTAGCTTAGTTTATTACATTCAAATTTCAAAACTTGCATTTTATCAAAATATCTTTCTAAAAACCCTAATTTCAAGGCCATAGTCTTGTTATTAGGGGTATTTTGGTCATTTGGACCCCAATTTCGAAATTTCATATTTTATCTTCCTTATTTATTCAATTGTATTTCATACTTTATCATTTTGATTTAATGGAATCATGGCAAAAAGGCTTATATCTAGCCAAATCCAGCAATTTCCTGATATTGCTGGATAAATCTAGAAAAGCCAACATATCATCACTAACAAAGTTTTCTAGTTTTGCAGGTACATTGAAGACTTTATTTTTCATGTATTTAAATTTCAATAGTGATGTAATTTGTAATTAAACTTTGGAATAAGAATTTACATTTCCTGCTTAGCTTAGGTTGCATTGCATATAGCTTATTTTTATAATTTTAATATGTGATGGATGATGATTCATGCATATTTTTGCAAATTCACCATGGTCTACACGAATGGCACATGCACTAGCTTCTATGAAGTTTATAAACTTGGTGAAATTTGTATTTATGGCCATAGTCAGAATACGAATGATACTTAGATTTATGATCTTCACATTAGCCACATTCAGCCTACACTCTTAGGCTAACTTCAAAAATGCACTGCATTTTTCAAAAATACAAAAGGTATTTCTCAATTCCTCAAATCCATATTCATTCATTTCATGCATTTGTCAACTCCAATTCAAAATCCAAGTCAAGGAAATTGAATTCCTCAAAATCTCCTAAGTCTTATAGCAAAATCAATTTTCCCAAAAGCATTGAATTTCAAAGAATATTTCAAGTATTTCCCAAGTTCCAAATTCGATTTTTCTAAGTTATATTTTCAATTTCAAAGTTCTAATTGAAAGAAATCAAGTTTTTCCAAAGTTATTTCACATTTTTCAAAATCGATTTTCATAAAACCTTTAGATTCCTCAGAAATTGATTTTCATTTTTTTCAGAAATGTTCTTTCTCCATGATTCACGATTTTCAAGTGACATATTTTCCAAGTATTCCAATCTTTGAAGCAAACATCATGTTTTCAAAATGTGCATTTTCTGAAAATTCATAGCACATGCCTGATTCTATGTGCATTTAGAAATTAGAATATGATTTAGACAAGTTGAATATAGTAGAGCATAAGATTGATCCTTGGTTCAATTACCCCTGTTAAAGGTGGCAGGAACGGTTGAACCTCGTACCGACAGGCGAGTCCCATTCTACGGAATTTTCCCGCATTTTAAAACGGAGGCGAGTTATTTTCAAAAACTTTTCAAAGGTCAGTTTGACTTGCAAAAGTAAAAATTTTGCGATGATAACAGGTTTGGCGACCGTGATGGGACCTGTCTTCGCCTGATCAATCTAATGCTCTACTTAGTTCAGATTGTCAAAATCGATTTCCATGGAATGTCAGCTTTGCTTTATGATATCATGTGAACCTAGGAGCCTAGACTTGAACCCAGCTGACATGGAATGCATATAGACTAGGTATGATTTGGTAGGACCATATTGAGGAGAATTATTCATGCTCACATAGACTTAGGTCTAATACAACACTCCTCAATTTAGGAATTGTATGAAAACAATGTTTGCTTCTTCAAATATTTCAAAATTCTATCTCTTTAGGACTTAGAGCCTTTTGTTTGATTGCATGTGCTCATGTTTTTCAAAAACCACCCCCACCTATATTGTCCCGGTCTTCACGTTGCTGGGCTCTCTTCCAGAACCATAGTTCGGGACAGAGCCTCACAACTGGGCCACTTATTTTGGGTGAAACCCCCCCTGCCACGTACCAAGGGCCATAGTCCAACGTATATCGGCAAGTGCTCAAGGATGTTGGAAAACTTCAACCTAGAACCGGAGAAATTGATTTTATGCCACGTACATTGACCCTTGGCTCGAGTATATAGGCATAACTGGGTTGGATACAGATGATCTGAACCTTAGAGTTAGGATTAAGGTCCCACAGCCATTTCAAAATTTGTGCATCTAAAGTCAGCTTTTAGGGAATGCTGTATGTGCATACTTGTTTGTGCAGAATGTGATTGAATATGTTATAGTCATATTTTCTAAAAATACTGGACGATTTTTCAAAATTCCCCAGTCCATGTCCATGTACTGTCTATGTTTTAAATCCTGGACGATTTTCAAAACACTTCATTTTATAAAGTACTTCCTTATATTTCATTAAACCCTGGACGATTTTCATAAAATTCCTCCATTTTCTTCAAAACTCCGGGTGATTTCCCATCTTTCCTGTCTTCTGGATCTCGAATTTCCTACTTTATTTTTATCCTGCCTGCATTTTTCTCAAAATTCCTGTATTTTTCTCAAATCTTATTCCAATTTCCATGTCTTCCAGTCCGATGGCATCCAGTCAGCTTGATTCAGTCTTCCCTGACGGTCACATCTCCTACGAGGTGCGACAACGTCTTCCCGAACATCGAGTCCTCAGCACCGGATCCTTCTTTCCCCGGTGGTATTATTCATGGTTCAAGAACTTCTCTCGTATGTTTCTGGACCATCTGGACGAGTGTGGATTGGAACTGGCGTCCGCAGTGGGAAAGCAGACAGTCAACGGCAACTTGATCCATGCACTAGCAGAGCGGTGGAATCCGAGCACTTCTACCTTCTGGTTCCCATGGGGAGAGATGACAGTGCTGATGGATGAATTTTCAGAGATCATGGGATTGCCCGAGCCAGCCGGTCAGTCTGGAGATCCATTGGAGAAACAGTTTCTGATTAATATTAAGGGTCTGGACCCTAAGGATGCCTTAGCCCGCATGACAGGACGCAAGTCTTGGCCTCTGATTGAAGAAGATGAAAATGAATATGTGGATCTGCTCGAAATCTACAGACAGCATGGGACATTTGTGGAAGTTAGTTCGTTGTCTAGGACAGCTCGAGAGAGAATTCAGCATGCGATGGTTCTGTGCACAGTGGGATTGGCTTTCTTTCCCGACGGACGAAATTACATGGATATCAGAATAGTTCAGCTTCTAAGGAGATGGGGAAGTGGACAGACCAACCGCCTCTCAATAGCCATGGCCGCACTCGCCTTTCTATACCGAGGGTTGACTCGTTTCGCACTCGGAGAATCGATCCTAGTCGAAGGATGCACCTATGCCTTGCAGTCTTGGTTCCTCCGGCATATGCCAGTCCGAGTGAGTACCTTCAGATACAATGGTGAGAAGCTCCTTCCAGTTGCACGATACCGGTTCTTGATCGACAACCTTCAGAAGAAAGAGGTCGTATGGGACTACTTTGATCGCCAGAAATCACCTCCCAGATATACTTATGCATACGGCAAGCGATTCAGGCTACTGGGCCCGTTCTTCTGCGCATATTATCATCCAGAGCGGTGTGTCAGGCAATTCTCTCAGAGGCAGAAGCGCGTAGAGATTCGTCCACTAGCCGGGGTTCTGCCAGAATTCGATCTCACATCAGATCAGTGGTCCGGAGCATACCATTCTGCTAGACATGGCTGGGATTCCTTTGTCAGTCTTACTATTTTTCCTGGTCCTCGTGTATCTTCTGATTATCTAGAGTGGTGAAAAATTGTTTGTCCCCCTCCCCTCTGTCAAGTGTATTATTGATAAAATCATGTTTTTCATCTCAATAAAAATTCTTTTATTTTACATTGGTTTGACGACCTCGCCTAGGTAACAAGGCATATTTTCAGTTGTTTATCTTGCAAAGAATAGCAACGCAATTGTCGTAATCCCAGCGACGACTCAATCTCTAGTAATGGGATATTATTTCAATTGTCTACCAAAATTCTCAACAAATATTTTCCTCCAAACCAAATTTCCTTCAGAAGCCTAACCATCAGTTCTGCCCTGCAGAGAGCATCAGTGATATCCAAGAGAACATTTGCGATACCCGATGGTTGATACAAGATCCAGAAAGAAAGCTGCATCAGTTGAAGGCGTCGCGTACTCAGTAGCTTCAGAAGAAGAGATGGACTCACCTCGATCAATCCAGAGTCAGGGTCAGCAGGCGGATGATGGCATCGATCCCCAAATGTACGCCATGTTCAAAAAGATGATGACCAAGATGCTGGCAGAGCAAGCTGAGGCCAGTACTGAGCAAATTCAGACCAAACAGAAAGAAAAGGGTCATGCAACCAAGAATGTGAAGACCAGTAAAAAGCAGAATTGTCATGAGGAAATGTCTGATGAGTCAGAATCAACAGATGATACTGACAAAGAGTATGAAAACAAGCAAGAATTCAACAGGTCGACTCAGGGGCAGGGATCGGCCTACAAATCCAAGAATCAGTCTGTTGACGACCCTACGCAGTCACAACTCAAAGATGTGATGAAGATGGTTAAGGATCTTCAAACTCGTGACAAGGGCGAAAGAGTCTTTACAAGTGAAGACTTCTATGATGGACTGGATGGGGATGATGATCTTGATAATCTCCCCAAGAAATTTATCAAGTTTGATTGTTCGGGTGACCCAAAAGCACATCTCGCCCTATTCTTCGCAGAATGTTCCAGGTTCAAGAGGAACAATCGTGCCTTATTTCTCTGCTTCCCTCGCAGTTTGGAAGGTGTCGCAGCAAAGTGGTACTCAGAGCACATTAATCCGATAGAACTGAAAGAATTTGACAAAGTGGTCAATTTATTTATTGAGCGCTTTCTATTCAACGCTGAAGCACTCCCGACTCTCAGTCATCTCTGCAGTCTGAGGCAGAAGGAAAACGAGAAGGCCAGGGATTTTATTCATAGATGGAGATCCGTTTGCAATAAGATGTGCGAGCCAATAGCAGAAAGACACGCACTATCTTTGATCCTGAGCAACTTCTCGCAACCCCTGAGGGGACTAATTTCTACATCTCCATCGAAGAGCTTCATAGAACTAACAGAACGAGCCGAATGGCTCGAGTTGAGTATGGAGAACGGGTCTTATGAAGGTTTTATGTTTACAAAGAATAACAGTCAACAAGAATCAAAGAAGAAAGCCCATTTTACCTACTCTGCCAATAACAGTAAGAATCAAAACAAAGGAAATGGAAAAAATCATAGTTATGCTTCAGGAGGGTCAAATCCCAACAAAAGTGATCAGAAAGGCAAGTCGATTATTCAATATGATAAGCAGTTACAGCAAACCCTCGAACAAAGATCAAGACCACAAGAAAAGCCGAAGCGGGAAGGATGGAGTTATAACCGCAAGTTTACTCCTCTAGACCAGTCCCTCGAGACAGTATTAGAATATATGCTCGGCAGTGATATGATTAAGCTTCCAAGGGTAGCTGACCCGCCAGTGGTTATGGGAAAAATGAAGGACATATTCTGCAAGTTCCACCGAACTGTGGGACATGATACCGAGAACTGTTTCGTTCTCAAAAACATCATACAAGATTATATTGACAAAAATCTGTTAGTAGAAGGGGCTGAAGATGAGAAAATGGAGATTCTAAAACAGCCTTTCTTGCAGCACTCAACAACAATGATATTTGATCATCCCTTTCAGCCACAAGATCATATCCGACCATGCCCTAGCAGTGATATCAATGTGCAACATCAGGTATTAGTATTGCATAAGGCCCAGTCCAGTTCTCAAAAGATGGACCTCGTTTCAGCATTCAGTAAGCTGAAAGTTTCGAGAGAACCCGCTAGAATATCTCTAGAGGTAGCCAAAAGAATGCCATGGTTACCCAAGAACCTTGTCAAATCTACTTCGGAAAAAGTGAGAAAACCAGAAGAAAAGGTCGACACGGTGCAAAGACCAATCACTGCCCTCTCTAATATCCCTATCCTTGAGTTGGCACGTGCCTCTCCTAAGCATCAGCAAGTTCTGGACGATTTACTGCGAAAGATCAAAGTCAAGCCAGACACCACACCTGAAGACATGGCTCAGATCGTTAATCAGGCCATGACCAATGCTCCCATAACCTTCTCAGATGAGGATCTGCCAAAACCTCACGCATTTCATAACAATGCCTTGTACATTGTGGTGCGAACCCGGGGAATGACTGTACCCCACGTGCTTGTAGATGGAGGCAGTATCCTCAACATTTGTCCTGAAATGACTGCCAAGGCTCTGGGTATAAAAGGAGAAGAGTATACACCGGATCCGATCACCATTTATGGGTTTGATAATCATGGACAGACAGCAAAGGGAAAGATCTTCTTGGAAATATCTATCAACTACTCTGTTCATACAGTGCTTTTCCATGTCGTCAACGTGCCACCAACGTATAATCTTCTACTGGGAAGAACATGGATTCATAATGCCAACGCCGTGCCATCCACTCTGCATCAGTGCATCAAGTGGTCTAAAGGTGGCATGATAACTACTGTTTTGGGGGAAGATCCTGAAGAGAGGCTACCTCAGCCTATGATTCCTAGGCCAACTTATACTGCTGATATCCCTAGCATTAGAGAAAGTGAAGAAATTGTTCTCAGTGAAAGCCTTGAAATGCTAAAGTTAGGAGCAACATCAGAGACAAATCACACCGCAGCAATGGTCCAATGGCAAGGACCACATTTCTTTAAGATTGGAGGTCGTCTCGATTACAGTACTTTCAAGGACCATCCTCTTTTCCCGCAGTTTGTCAGGACCAAGAAAGGATTTGACCTGTTACTGAAGCATGGTTATCAGCCTTTCAAAGGATTGGGCAAGAACGGAGATGGCCGGCTAGAGCCAGTGATCCCTGATCAGCATCCGCGCAGGGCAGGACTAGGATTCACGGGCAAAAGATCTCACAAAAATACTGTCTTCATTAAAGGGATCCATTAAAAATCTTCTACCATCTGTCTTTTCTATTCCATTCATTTGATTTTTGCAGTTTGTAGGGACAATGTCCCATTTCAGTTCATTTTTAAATGTCCTTATTTCATTTCAAGTCTTCAATAAAGTTATCAATTTTCTCGTCTATCTGGATGTCATCTTTCTCTTATTCCTCTGCAATTTGTCTTCAAAAATCATTTGTTCTTATCTTTTTTATTCCCATGCAATTTATGTCATAGTAAAGGAGCTTTCTCTAAAAGCTATTCCTTTTCAAAATTTCAGAATGTCTTCTCAACCGATAAAAAGGTTAGTCATTAATCCTTCAATCCTATCGAAACCGGCAAAAATATATCGGGTCCGAGCAAGAACAGGGGACAGTAAGGTCACAAAGCAGTCAGAAGAAATGGCAGAATTCGATTCGTCGCTTCCAGAGTTGCCAGAATTTGCAGCGATTCAGAAACAAGATGAACCATCGACCCTAGTCCAGGATCCGACTGAGGACATCAATATTGGTTCAGAAGATAGTCCGAAAATTCTCAAGATCGGCACCAGCCTAAGTACAGAGGAGAAGGAAAGGCTCATTGACTTTCTCAAGCAGCACCAAGAAGTATTCGCATGGACTTATGAAGATATGCCCGGTTTAGATCCTAAATTGGTGGAACATCGACTCGTTCTAAAGCCTGATGCGAAACCTATTAAACAGAAGTTAAGGAAAATGGATCCTCGAATCGAGCAACAGGTCAAGGAAGGACTTGAGGACTTGCTTAAAGCAGGATTCATTCGAGCAATAGATTATCCGGACTGGTTGGCGAATATCGTTGCAGTTCCCAAGAAAAATGGCAAAGTGCGAATTTGTATCGACTTTCGCGATCTCAATAAAGCTACTCCGAAGGATGACTATCCCCTCCCAAATATTGACCTCCTAGTTGATAGCACGGCTGGGCATGCCATGTTTTCCTTCATGGACGGATACTCCGGATATAATCAGATCAAGTTGGCCGCTCGCGACCAATCCAAAACATCCTTCACTACGCCATGGGGCACTTTCTGTTATACAGTCATGTCGTTTGGGCTCAAAAATGCTGGGGCAACCTATCAGCGTGCAATGGCCGCCATTTTCCATGATCAGATGCACAAGACCATGGATGCATACGTTGATGACATCTTGGTCAAATCCAAGGAGGAAGGAGACCATATCGATGCCTTAAGTCAAGTCTTCAAGCGGCTTATTCTTTATAAGCTAAGACTCAACCCTCAGAAGTGTGTCTTCGGAGTTGAATCAGGCAAATTGCTAGGCTTCTTGGTCAGCAAAAAGGGGATAGAAATGGATCCCGCCAAAGCAAAGGCCATCACTGACATGCCACCTCCAACTACTCTTAAGAAATTGTGTAGTCTTCAGGGACGTATGCAATCAATTCGGAGATTCATATCCAACCTTGCCATGAGATGTGAACCTTTCAATCATCTACTCAGAAAAGGAGTGAAATTTGAATGGGGACCAGAGTGTCAGCAATCGTTTGAGCGTATCAAGAAATATCTTCTTAATCCGCCCGTTCTAAAGCCACCAGAATTGGGAAAGCCTCTCTTGATATACGTTTCAGTTAACCAAGCCGCTTGTGGCGGATTCTTGGCACAATATGAAGAAGGCAGTTTGGTTGAACATGCCATTTACTATGTAAGCAAGACTTTCATTGACTACGAGAAGAAATATTCTCAAATAGAGAAGACATGCCTAGCACTGGTATGGATGTGTCAGAAGCTGAGACATTACTTGTTAGCATCAGAAGTCAAGATTCTCTCAAAACTTAATCCTCTCAAGTATATTCTCGAACAACCATTTCTTAGTGGACGGATTGCTAAGTGGCAAGTCCTGTTAATGCAGTATGATCTGGGGTATGTTTCTCAGCAATCTATCAAAGGTCAAGCAATTGCAGACCAATTGGCAGATTTTCCTTTAGCAGAAGATGTTAGAATCGAGGATAGCTTTCCCGATGAGCGGATCTGTAATGTTCAACAATCCCCAGTTTGGAATCTGTTTTTCGACGGATCCAAGAACATGGCCGGCATAGGAGTCGGAATCTTGTTGATCACACCAGAGAAAGAGATGATCCCCTTTTCTCTGAAACTGAATTTTCAGTGTACCCATAATATGGCCGAGTATGAAGCTTTAATACAAGGTATGAGAATTTTGCAAGACTTCAATGTTCAGAGGGTACATGCTTTCGGCGATTCATTGCTCATCGTCAGCCAAGTCAAAGCTGAATGGCAGGTAAAAGATCAGAAGCTGCTCCCTTACCAAAAGATCGTTTTATCCCTTATCAACAATTTCGATGAATTTCAGCTTTTCCATATCAAAAGAGAGTTTAATCAAATAGTTGATGGTTTGGCCAGCCTGGGCTCCATTATGTCTTTCAGAAATGGAGAATCCTGTCGCTCCTTTGAAATCGGTAGACTTGACCAACCTGCCTTCGTTCCGGTAATGCAAGTCAACCAGGCGGAACAGAAAAAGAAGCCTTGGTACCAAGATATTAAAAACTTTATTGAAACTGGGGAGCTTCCACCAGAGCTATCAAAGAAGGAGCAAAAAGCAATTCAGCATATGTCCGCCCGCTATTTTATCCTTGCCAATGTTCTTTATCGTCGTGGGTTCAGTTCTGAGTATTCCAGGTGCTTAGACGAAGAAGAAGCTAAAGAAATCATACGAGAAGCGCATGAAGGTATTTGCGGTGGTCATGTCGGCTACCAAACCCTTGTTAAACAAATCATTCGGGCAGGATACTATTAGAGAACCATGCAGCAAGACTGCTATCGTTTTGTGAAGAAGTGCGTTCAGTGTCAGATACACGCACCTTCCATTCATGCGCCAGCCACGTACTTGCAATCAGTCGTGTCTCCATGGCCATTTTCTATGTGGGCCTTCGACGTCGTAGGACCCATCTCTCCTTCAGCTTCTAATGGTCATAAATATTTCCTTGCCGCAACAGAGTATTTCACCAAATGGGTTGAAGCCGTCACTCTGCGTACGGTGGAGGGTCGACATGTAGTCTCGTTCATTCATAAGAACATTCTTTGTCGTTTCGGTATACCGCACGACATCGTGTCAGATAATGGTACTCATTTCAAGAATGAGAGAATGAAGATCTTTTGTTCAAAATTCAGAATTCATCATCATTTTTCAGCTCCTTATTATCCACAAGGAAATGGTCAGGCAGAAGCAACCAACAAAAGTTTGATTCGCATCTTGAAAAGAACCGTTGAGACGGGTCATGATTGGCACGAGAAAATTCATGATGCACTTTGGGCATATCGAACTACCATTTGAACCCCAACCAATGCGACTCCTTCAGAACTTGTTTATGGGACTGAGGTGGTGTTACCTCTTCATGTTCAGAAACCCGCCCTTAAGTTCGCATCTCTTTTAGAGCTACCACTCGATCAGTATCAGCAACAGAGATTGGTACAGTTAGATTTACTCGATGAAAAAAGACTCAAAGCAGCAGAACACGCTCAGTCTTATCGTCAGAGGATAGCAAGGCAATATGCCAAGTCAGTCATCGAAAGGAGATTCCAAGTTAATGACTTGGTCCTTAGATCAACGACTCATCTCAAGCATCGTCCACGTGGCAAATGGTCACCAAACTAGGAAGGTCCCTACATGGTGAAAGAAGCGTTGCCCCGTAATTCATATCGTCTGATTAATGCAGACGGGGTAGAACTATCCGACCCCATTAATGCTCGACATCTGAAGAAATTCTATACCTAGAAAATCTCTATTCTATCTTTTGTATTCTTCAAAAATTCTCCTCAATAAATGATCAATTATTCTTTGGTCAAAATACCCCTCTTCCTCAGAATATACTAGGGCATTCTTGGTAAAGTTGCCTTTTATCCAAAACAATTTGTGTGCAGGCAGGATCTAATAAATCTCTCATTTTGCACGCATGTGCACTCAGTTGCATCCATTTGCATTTGCACGCATTCATCTGCATCAATTTGCATTGGATTTCCCATTCAGGATAAGGGATAAATCCTGAGACCCCGGCAAGTCGTCCAAGTCATCGTCAATTGATGACCCAGTGCTTGTACTGGTAATCTTTTAAAAACCAGTGCTCGTACTGGTAATCTTTTGAAAACCCAGTGCTCGTACTGGTAATCTTTTAAAATTCAGTGCTCATACTGATAACCTTTTAAAATCCAGTGCTCGTACTGGTAACCTTTTAAAGTCCAGTGCTCGTACTGGTATCCTTTAAAAATCCAGTGCTCGTACTGGTAATCTTTTAAAATACAGTGCTCATAATGGTAGTCTTTTAAAATTCAGTGCTCGTACTGATAACTTTTTAAAATCCAGTGCTCGTACTGGTAGCCTTTTAAAGTCCAGTGCTCGTACTGGTATCCTTTAAAAAATCCAGTGCTCGTACTGGTAATCTTTTAAAATACAGTGCTCGTATTGGTACTTTGCAAAAGTTCGGTCTTCATACTGGTCGCAACATAACTCTCACATTGAGGTTCAGGCTCAATCTTTAGACCTGCGAACCAAACAATCTGTATCAGACTCTTGGGTCGTTCCATTCTGTTAATCTGACATTCAGGTTGCCGATTTTGTCAAGACCTCTAGTCATTCGTGTTATCAAGCAGTTCTTTGAGTTATCAAAAGCTATCAAAATCAATCGCCAAGTATCTCTCTTGCGAGGGACCCTTTTTCCAGGGAGAGTTCGAGGGAGCTCGTTTCTTTTCGCATGTCTTTATTGTTCGTTCGTTGAACCCCTTTTTCTAGGGAGAGTTTGAAGGGACTCGTGATTCACAAACAGATTGCAAAATAATCTTTATTGTCACACAAGGAACCCTTTTTCTAGGGAGAGTTTCGACGGAAGCTCGTCCTCCTTGTAGCCTTAAATGTCTTTTGTTAGGCCACCCCCGTCGTCGAGGACCCTTTTTCCAGGGAGAGTGTGATGGACTCGTTCCTCTATGATATCCTTTCAATCTCTGTTAGCAGCCCCCTTTCCATAAGAGAAGCCTAGAAATAGGGAGTTTTGACGAAAACTCTATTTCTCTTCGAAAGTTCGTTTTGCAAACACCTCCTCTTCAGGGAAGAGAGGAGTATCTTTTGTTACCCGTTCAGGTAAGGGTCAAGCCTGAGTCTCTCCTTTGGGGAAAGGAGAGGAGAATCTAGCCACGGATGTGTCATATAGATCTCAAAGGATTTCCTTCACCAAGGATTCCAAGAATATTTTGCCAATTTGCCATAAAAAAAAAATAGTTGTTGATTCCAAAATCTTTATCGCATAAAATTGTACCTCAGAATACCTTCAGTATTACTTCCGAAGTGACAAAGCTTTTGCGAAAAAGGATTCAAAATTCAAAATCTTTCTATTGGCCAACCAAAAGGATGAAGAATAAATCCGCGATATGGCCAGCAAAGAAAATTCAATGCTGTTGCAAAGCAAGAAGTGATTGATATTGATCACAGTCAATGGCATATTTTTAAAGATCATTCTTGGAAAATAAGCAGTCGAAATATCCTGGGTGATACAGAAAAATCCACTCAATCTCCATGTCCCCTCAATCACCTAAGCTGCAATTAAATATCTGCAAAAGGGATCTCTCAACTGTCGTCAAGATGAAGGCGAATTAGACGAGTCGACCCCCGGGGCCAAAGAAGATTTGGATCATCTCCAAGATGACGGAGTTTGTGACGGATCCTTCCAGGGAAAGTCCAGATCACCGTCGAGATGAAGGCGAGTGTGATGGACCTCTCGACAATCCCTAAAAGGTATTTAATTTCTGTTATCATCAAGAGATTCCTAATCAATGAGCCAATAACCGTCAATATAATCCCTGAGAGAAAAGAAGGATCGGAACATCTCTGAGATGAAGAAGTTTGTGACGTACCCTTCCAAAAAAATAAAGAGAGAAAAAGCTAGGACATCTCCAAAATGAAGGATGATGTAATTCCCGAAAAATCCAAGAGAGCTCCAATTCTGTCAAAAAAGAGTGCAGAAAGATCATCATGAGAAAAGAATCCCAGGATATCAGACTGCCGAATCTATCAAGAATCTTCTTTAATTTTGTGAAATTCTTTTATCAATATTCTTTCGCTAATAGCTCTCGCAATATCAAGAATACATTTTTTTCCGTCCATATCAATGAAATTGATAGCCTCCTTGAAGGAAAGTCAATTGCAAGTAATTTGAATTCGAATCTTGATTCTACGGAGTTAAGCCCAGTCGGAGGTAATACTTCAGGTAGAAAAGAGGGAATATTTTTCATATATATATGTGCTTATCATTCTTGAATTAACTACAATTTTTTGTCTTATTGGCAATCTTTTTAAGTTATCCGGACATGAAGTGAGAACTTGATGTTTATTTTGATGTATCCAGGCGTTGTTGTTATCCCTTTTAGGATCGGATGATGGGAGTTGTCCATGATCCTTCCCTTCTTGTTTTGATTTGAGTGCCTGGGCTCTCAGATTCGCACACTTCCCTGTGCTCCCCACTGTCCCACCATAGACAGTTCCCGTTCAGGTTAAGGGTTAAACCTGAATTTTCCGCAAAAGGTCATCTGTCTTAAAAGCCATTCAGTCTTAGCAATGAGACGTCCAAGATCAAT
The DNA here is from genome assembly GCF_984573655.1 of Nuphar pumila. Taxonomy (NCBI): domain Eukaryota; kingdom Viridiplantae; phylum Streptophyta; class Magnoliopsida; order Nymphaeales; family Nymphaeaceae; genus Nuphar; species Nuphar pumila. The sequence continues at coordinate 62,619,965 of NC_143256.1, forward strand.
CCCTTTTCAAGGTTTAGGGAACCCCCTTTCTTCCTTTTGCAAACCCGTCTCGGATTTATTGTGCAGAATTCGAAGGTCCCATCATGGTTTCTTCATTTGAGGATTCCGTATATCGTCCCCTTTCAGGTTAAGGGTTAAGCCTGAGCCTCGTTTTTCCACGAGGTATCGTCCCCTTTCAGGTTGAGGGTTAAGCCTGAGCCTCGTTTTTCCACGAGGTATCGTCCCCTTTCAGGTTAAGGGTTAAGCCTGAGCCTCGTTTTTCCACGAGGTATCGTCCCCTTTCAGGTTAAGGGTTAAGCCTGAGCCTCGTTTTTCCATGAGGTATCGTCCCCTTTCAGGTTAAGGGTTAAGCCTGAGCCTCGTTCCATACGAGGTATTTCCTGTCCCATCCAGGTTAAGGGCAAAACCTGAATCTCACTTCTTTTCGAAGTAAAATTTTCTCCTTATTCTTCATTTCATATCTATCATCATCCTTTGAACTAATTCTTTCATACCCAGTCAGATTCATCTAACTGGGGCATTTTTATAGTCCAAATTTGGTATATTTTCTTTGCCACTAAGCTCGGCTTTCAACCGGCTTAGCAGCAAAGAGGGGCATCTGTAAACACACCAAATTTTTACCTTCATCCAGTGTTTGTCCATTTCATAAGTCATCACAGATCATTGCATGTCATTGCACGCATTCTGCATAGCATTGTATGACATTGCATCTCATTTTCGAGATCCAGCACTCCTATTTCAAAACATTCAATCCAGATTTGAATTTTAAAGCTTTATTTCAAAATCAATTTCAAAACCTGGGTTTTTATTCAATACTCTGTCATTTTTCAACCCCAGGACTTTGTATTTCGAAATATTTTCTCAGAAAACAATCTGGATTCCTTTCAAATTCAAACTTTAATCGATTTCAATTCACAGATGAGACCCATTTAGATGGTGTCGCTTCTGAATGCCTCTATTCATCAAATTTCTCAAATTTTTGAAAGTTTCAGTCCGATCAGGACTCTGTCTCAGAGTCCTAATCCGGTCAGAAGTTTGGTTTTTAAGTCTATTTTACTTCCATTCTCAATCTTTTTCGTTTGTTTTCGAAATTTAGGTCATTTCACAGAGTCCAGTTAGTTCAGGACTCTATTTTAGAGTTCGGTCGAGTTGGGAGTCTAACCCTGACTGTGTTTTCTGACTTATTTCATCATTTCTTGATAAAATCTTTTGAAAATTCTTTCATTTGGCTTTTAAAATCTAAAATCTCAGAGTCCTAAGAGTTCAGGACTCTAACCCGGAGTTCCAGTTCGCTTGAGACCCTATTTTCAAAGATCTTGAATTTCAAATACTGATTTTAACCCCTTTTCAAAGCCATTTTCAGTGTTTATTTCAAAAATGTTCAAAATTCAATGTGGGCCCACTCAGTTGGCACCATATCCAGAGGAATTCTAACTCAGTTAGGACCTTATGCCATTACAAAAATCCTAATTTTAAGTTTACTTTTGAAAATCTTTTGAAAACTCCTTCAATTTCAAGTTTTAAAATCGCTTTTTGAAAAACTCAAGTAGGGCCCACCCGGGGTGGCGCCATATTCGAGTAAGTCAGGGCTAGACTAGGGTTAGTTGATGTCTTGGTTAGTGTTAGAGGTCTAGAAGAGTCAAAACCATTTTGAAAAACTCATTTTTGAAAGTTAGTTTTTAAAACTAGTGTTTTTAAAGGTTTTTAAAAGTGTTTTAAAAACCCAATGTGAGAGAATGCCAAGTGGCACCACATTTGAGGGATTCTTAGGTTTAGCTAGGGGTTAATTAGGAACTATTTAGGATAATTTAGACTAGGGGTAGTTAGGTAACTCCACCCCAAAATCGCCCCCCGTTTAGAGTCCAAAATTTTCAAAATTGTCAACTTTTAAACCTAATTTTTTTATTATAAATAGAGGCATAAGGGGGGTCGATTTTCTCATCTCTCTCTCTTATTGGATTCTTGGAGCTTCTCTCTCCTCTCCAGCCCTTCCTCCATTGCTGCAACTCCAAGGTATGAACTTCTTCACTTTTCTTATTTTATTTAATGTTTTTTAATGCTTTAAACCTAGATTTAGGCTTGGACACCCCTCCTTATGGAAGATCAACCATGGTTTCACCTCAAGAACCATCAAGAACCAGCAATAACAATCCAAGAAGGTGATCTAACCCTGTTTTGGATAATTTACAGAGATTTTAATCCATTAGAATTGATTTTAACATGATTCTTTGCATTATTAACCAATAAAATATATGATTTACCCTTTTTAATGGGTTAAATCTATGTTTTAAAGGTGATATCAAATTCCAGCCATGGATTCCCTGTTTTTAATTTATTTTCATGGTTTATTCATGTTTGTTTTACGTTCTATAGCATATAAATAAGTTTTTTTTTACTGTTTATGGTTTATTTTATTTATTTACATTAGTTAATGCATGTTTTTTCAAGTTTCTTAAATTTCTGTGTGTTCTAGGATTAGAACAGTAAAGATGATGTTATTTCGGATTGAAGCACTCATTGTTTATTTCTGATTTTTTTATATGTGATGCATGCATGAGTTATTGAGTTACTGTAGAAAAATCAGAGGTTTTGGATCTCGGAAACCCTGTCAAAAAAAATCAGACATCAAATCGGGTTTTTAAAGCTTTAAAATCGTGGTTAAAATCAAGAAGGTAACTTGCTATTATGATATTTCTCTCATCTTATATCCGATTTTAGATCTGTAAAGTGATATGGATTCACATTAAGTAGATCTGTCTGCTGTGAAATTTTCGGATTTTTTAATCATTGTTTAGTATTTTTCCCTATTTAGGAAATATGTTTTTAAATTTAAAACTCGTTAGGGTTTACCAAAACCCTAATCAGACTTGTGTCAGTCATAAATCCCAAACCACAGATCCGATTTTAGATCTGTAAAAAATGAGTATTGTTATTTTTCTGTATACTATTCACCACTAAAATTTCAGAGATTTTTGTTTAGAATTTCTATTTATGCCTGTATTTTCAATCGGAAGTAGCCGTTTTAATCCCTGTTAAAAGTGATATATTTTAGCTCAGATTGCCGGAAGGGTTTCTCCCTAACCGGAGATGATTTTTCCGATCTGTAAATTGAGAAATCTCTGTTTTTCTTTCTACTTAGTCTCTGTAAAATTTCATAAATTTGTATGGAAATTTGACCCCTGGTTCAGGTCTTGGACTGAGACTGGTTGGTGAATTAGTTCAAAAATAGCATATTTTTAGGGTTTAATGCAATTTTCGGATTAATTTAATGTCAAAAAATTATTTTTATAATTCCAATTCGATATTAGGGTTATAACAAGTGCAGGTACCAATTTTTATGGATTTTGGAATCCATTTGATGGCTGAATTGAGCAAATTGCAAAACCGGGTTCCTGAAAGATCCAAAAACACTGCTAAAATCACAGTTTTTGTGATATTGTTGGATTTTCGTGCATAGGCATATATTTTTAGGGTTTAATCATGTTCATAATCATATTAGGATGCTTTAGGTTTAATTTTGTGCCCATTTGATTTCATTTAGTGCATAAAACCTAAATTTTTACCAAAATCTCTTTCTAAAAACCCTGCTTTCAAGGCCATAGTCTTGCTATCGGGGGCAATTTGGTCATTTGACCTAAATTTCGAAATCCTTAACCCTAATTTTCATATTTTTAAGCATGTCACATCATATTTAGCTTAGTTTATTACATTCAAATTTCAAAACTTGCATTTTATCAAAATATCTTTCTAAAAACCCTAATTTCAAGGCCATAGTCTTGTTATTAGGGGTATTTTGGTCATTTGGACCCCAATTTCGAAATTTCATATTTTATCTTCCTTATTTATTCAATTTTACTTCATACTTTATCATTTTGATTTAATGGAATCATGGCAAAAAGGCTTATATCTAGCCAAATCCAGCAATTTCCTGATATTGCTGGATAAATCTAGAAAAGCCAACATATCATCACTAACAAAGTTTTCTAGTTTTGCAGGTACATTGAAGACTTTATTTTTCATGTATTTAAATTTCAATAGTGATGTAATTTGTAATTAAACTTTGGAATAAGAATTTACATTTCCTGCTTAGCTTAGGTTGCATTGCATATAGCTTATTTTTATAATTTTAATATGTGATGGATGATGATTCATGCATATTTTTGCAAATTCACCATGGTCTACACGAATGGCACATGCACTAGCTTCTATGAAGTTTATAAACTTGGTGGAATTTGTATTTATGACCATAGTCAGAATACGAATGATACTTAGATTTATGATCTTCACATTAGCCACATTCAGCCTACACTCTTAGGCTAACTTCAAAAATGCACTGCATTTTTCAAAAATACAAAAGGTATTTCTCAATTCCTCAAATCCATATTCATTCATTTCATGCATTTGTCAACTCCAATTCAAAATCCAAGTCAAGGAAATTGAATTCCTCAAAATCTCCTAAGTCCTATAGCAAAATCGATTTTCCCAAAAGCATTGAATTTCAAAGAATATTTCAAGTATTTCCCAAGTTCCAAATTCGATTTTTCTAAATTATATTTTCAATTTCAAAGTTCTAATTCAAAGAAATCAAGTTTTTCCAAAGTTATTTCACATTTTTCAAAATCGATTTTCATAAAACCTCTAGATTCCTCAGAAATTGATTTTCATTTTTTTCAGAAATGTTCTTTCTCCATGATTCACGATTTTCAAGTGACATATTTTCCAAGTATTCCAATCTTTGAAGCAAACATCATGTTTTCAAAATGTGCATTTTCTGAAAATTCATAGCATATGCCTGATTCTATGTGCATTTAGAAATTAGAATATGATTTAGACAAGTTGAATAGAGTAGAGCATAAGATTGATCCTTGGTTCAATTACCCCTGTTAAAGGTGGCAGGAACGGTTGAACCTCGTACCGACAGGCGAGTCCCATTCTACGGAATTTTCCCGCATTTTAAAACGGAGGCGAGTTATTTTCAAAAACTTTTCAAAGGTCAGTTTGACTTGCAAAAGTAAAAATTTTGCGATGATAACAAGTGGCCCGGGTGCCACACGCACCCGGCCCTCAGCTGCACCTAGGCAACGTGCAAGGGGGAAAAAGGGGCCCAAGCAGACCCCTGGTTTGAGCCAAATGGGGGCTCGGACCATGGCTACAGCCCTTGACCATGCAGGTCAAACCCACACAAAACCTCCGGGTGCTAAGGCACCCGGGTGGTTCGTTTGTGCCAACAAAAAGGGGGGGGGGGGGGGGGCTCTCCAACAGTGGGCTCACCTCATAGGTGAGTCTACCCCGGGTGGGTCTGGGTCCAGGGTGGCCCAGTCCACCCTGCCAAGCCGTGGGCTGCAGCAGTCCAACTGGGACTGCTGCACACCCAAGCTACAGCCGGCCCGACAAAGGAAAAGAGCCTGGACTGACCGACTTTGGGTCAGTCCGCGGACTCGTTGCAGGGTCTGCAAAGGGCCCAGCTGGGTGTCCTGGGCCCAACTAAGCCCCCAAAGGACCTGGGCTGGCCATGGCAAGGCTCAGCCGAGCGCCCTCCAAGCATCAGCCCCAAAACGGGCATTCTACCCTTAAGAAAAAAAAACAACCGAACATAAATACAAAATTTCAAAACATAATGAAAAGGCATAGAAAGGGGAGGGCTGACCTTGTTGTGCAGGGTTGGCCTAGCTGGAACTGCAGCAACAAGTGGGAGGGAGAGAGAGTTGGAGAAGAGAGGAAGAAGAGAGAGTGTCGACCCTCTCTCTCTTTCCTTCCCATGTTTAAAAAGGGGAAAGAGAGAAGGAGGGTGGGGAGGGAAGGAGGGAAGATGGGCGGCCTCCCTCTCCCACGCCCCACCCTAGCTATAAGGACCTTTGGGGGGGGTCAAGGGTGGCCCCAACCGCCCCCAACCACTCCCCTTAATTTAAGGGGAGTGGTTGGCCTTGACCTTTCAAGGTCAAGGTCAAGCCAAAAATTGCCATTTGCAAAAAAAAAAAATTGAAATTATATTTTTTTTTTTGAAATGCTAGGGGCTACCCCCCTAAGAGGCGCCCATCCCATCCCCTCAAAACGTGGGCTGTGCCCACCCACTTTTCAAAATGCCTTTTTAAGGCCCCAAAGTTTGGATTTTGCAAGCTTTTCAAAATCTTCTTTTGAAAAGAGGTTTTTTGTAAATATGTTTTTCATAAACCCTTAAAATGACATGGGCTGAGGTGAAGCCCATGCCAAACCTTTTCTAAATGCCAAAACCCACCCTTTGTAAAAATGTTTTCAAAAACCCACTTCAAGGTTTTATAAATTTGCAATTTACTTTTTTATAAAAACTCAATACAATGATTATTTAAATGGACTCGTTTAAACTAATTTAAAAATCAAAATTTTAAATTACATTTTATGAATTAAGGTTTAAAATATCATAAAGTATATTTAATTTCCCAATTACGGCGAAATTGGCCCTTGGTATGACTCATAATTACCGATATATCCCTTTTTCGCCAAATACATAAAATAACGAGATATTTTTCTCGTTTAGGCTCCAAATTCGGAGCGAACCCATATGAATAAAATATAAATATAATCCACAAGTATTGAGGTTCGATTCATTGCAATTTGCCCTGAATCACCTCGTAGAGCGAATCTACGTGATTCAGAACCTCAGAAAGCAATAATTGCTAAATTTACGAGCAATGCTCATGCCGAAACAAGAATTTCCCAATCGTGAAATATATATCATTTAAAATTCTCCAGAAGAATAGGGGGGCTTACATCTTTCCCTCCTAAAAAGAGCTTTCGTCCACGAAATCACGAACGCTAAGCTACAAAAAGATCAGGGTATTTCTCCCTCATACTGGCGTCTGGCTCCCATGTGCATTCTTCAATGCCATGGTGTTGCCACCATACCTTAACCAACAGAATGGTCTTGGTACGCAGAACTTGGTCACGACGATCGACGTTCTCAACAGGTCTCTCGACCACAGTTAAGTCCTCTTGTACTTCGACATCTTCGTATCAGATGATGTGCGACGGGTCTGGAATGTACTTCCTTAGCATCGACACGTAAAAAACATTATGAATTTGAGCTTACTGCTGCGGTAGCTCAATCCGATAGGCTGCTCCACCGATCCTCTCAAGGATCCTGAACGGCCCAATGTATCTAGGACTCAACTTTCCTTTCTTTTCGAAACGAAAGACGCTCTTTGTCGGGGATACTTTCACAAAAACCATGTCATCAACATCAAACTAAAGCTCTCGCCGCCTCTTATCGGTGTAACTCTTTTGTTTGTCCTGAGCTGCCTTTAGACGTTCTCGGATCTTCTGCACCTGCTGAGTGTAGTGCTGAAGAACAATCGGCGATTCACTGGATCGATCGCTGATATCGTCCCAATATGACGGTGATCGGCAAGGTCTCTCGTACAAAGCCAAGTACGGAGCCATCCCGATACTAGCGTGATAACTGTTTGTGAACACCCCAAAATTTTCAAAATATTGTAAATATCCCCGTTTTGCCCTTTGCCCCCATTTTCTGGGTAATTGAGTCAGTTTTAAATCTAAATTCCATTCTGTTTCTCAAATTTTGTTGAAATTAAATTCATTTTACATATATGACTCAATTTCAGATTCGGATCTAGATCAAAATCCAAATCTGAGCCTCGTTATCCAATTTTTAAATCAGATTCTCAAAATTTCCAAAAGCTCAGACACTTTGTCCGGTATCCGTTTGGATCCATCGAATTGTATTTCTCAATTCGGGATTTAAAAATATTTTCTCGAGAACTTGGGTCCAAAACCCATTTCTGAAGAAATTTTCTCAAAATAGCTTTAAAATTCTCAGAAAAATTTCCTTTTGTAAATATTTTTACAAAAACACAAAAAAATAGTTTTAATCTTTGATTTCTCGTAAAGCTTTAGGACTTTATTCTAAAAGTACAAAAAAAATAGAAAAATGACATAAAAACCAAAAAAAAAAAATTGAGAAAAGCTACAAGAAAAAAAGGATTTCCAAGCTTCTTGAAGCCCTTTTGCCAAAAACCTCATTTCTTAACCATTTTTTTAAAAATCCTAAAAAGGGGACCTCTTTCTGGAAAACTTAAAAGTATGTAACGACCCCTCTCCCGCACGCTCTTCCCTTCTCTCACCACTGTCTGATTGGAAACAAACCCATCTTCTCTCAGCCTTTGATCTTCAACCAATTCTTCCTCCCGAACCCTCTGTTTTCCTTTAAAAATGAGCCTCCATCGCTTCTGGAGGGCATCCATTATTTTCATTAAGATCGGAGATCCACTTCGCATCACCCTCCATACCATCAACCTCCTGTATCTACTTCCTCTCTTCTCTGGTGATCGGCTTTGGTCTCCTTGCAGAACAAAATAGGGAAGCATTCCTTCAGGACACCTCCTTTGCAGTCGTCTGAAGGAAGGCTCCCTCGAGGATCCATCATCCCAAACCAACCTTCCACGGCTCCCTTTCCTTCTTCCCTTCCACTATCTTCTTCCACTTCTGCATAGTCGACTGAAGGGAACGGAGGTTGCAGCAAACAACTCGGAATCCAGTCGATCCTGAAACCTTCGATCGCGGTAAACTCCCTCCCCTCTCTCTGATTTTCTCTGAACTTTTCCTTGTTTCTTCTGTTTTTAGCCCTTATTAATGCACCATGGAGGATATTCGGTTGCCTATAGCAATCCAAACATCCCCTTGTGCTATAACAAAGGAATATCATATTCCAACATCTTCTCCTCTTTGTTAATTCCTCCGTGGGTCCCTTCAGTTTTGGTTCCACGTTCATGCTACGCTCAATACCTTGTCGTAATAGCCTTTAGATCATGTTGTTTATTATATATCTGTGTTTTCATCCACAACCTTGCGTTTTTTTGTTTTTGTTTTTGTTGCTTGTTTTGTTTAGTCGATTGATTTCCTGTTTCAAGATTTTCGAATTCCTGTTTTCTTCTCCCTGTATCGCAGTTTGCGCATGCTATTTCAATGTATTTCATCTGTATTTTGCAATTCCTGTAAGATTCCCAATCCCCTGTCTATATGTTAATCCTGTTTACATACGATCTTCCTCTGATCATTGTTTTGTCTTCAATTTCCTATTCGAATGATAGCTAATCATCCTTCTTCCCATCCATCTCGCAGTCACCTCCCCTGCATCTTGTAACCTACGCATGAGGGATGGTTAGCAATGGTCCTAAAGCCCCCACCAAAGACGATTTAGCATCAGTTTCAATTATTCAAGGTTTAGTGTAAACCTCGCTCATGGCAGGGTGTGTGACAATGTTGGGTCACTTCATTATGAAAGCATCGAAATAAATTTGATGGCAAGAATCACCTCAGGGAAACAACAGGAGTCGTGAAATCAGGTTGTTCTAAAGGATAAAACCTGTATGTTAGACACATTCAAGTCATCGGAATAAATTGAAGGAGTCGATCTGTGAAGATCGATTCATCTGTACAATTTTCCTGTTACACTGAGACACTTGTAGAGTGTTATCTAGACCATTGGCCAACTATTATGTATAACAGTTACATACCTATAGGCGGCTGCGCCATATGTCTACAGTCGTTTTGATTCAGTCAGCTCATTTGAGTCGTCTATTGGGTCTCAACATGATAAAGTGTTGACATCTTTCAGTTGGGTTTTTAGCTAGCCTTTTGTCAAGGATCGTCTGGGGTAAAATTCAGAATCAATGATTCAAATTCTGAGGGTTGTAATATCGGTATACAGGTATGCCTCATTTTTTTTTCTTTCTTTTCTTTTTGAATTCTTCCTGTCTCTCCTTGTTATTCGTAACAGTCTCCTGCTTATTAATCTGTCATTTTAATTAAGTTCATGTTCTTCTTCTTTTATTTTTTTTCATTGGCATCATACATGTACGAAGTTAGATTATCCCTTGCATTTGATCATCATTCTTCATATCATGGTCTACAATTGCCATTTCTATTAATCACCCTTGGTACTCTTTTAATCTGCATCTTGGATTTTATTTACTAACTTTCATGCCATCCTCTACCCACCTATGGCATTTATATAGTGTCAAGTCATCATCTGTATTATTTATTTATTCACTGTATCCTTCTATTTTACCATTTTTTTTTATATATTTCATTCTGTGTTTCTGTGGCATATTTTGTCCATGAGACTTCATTTGTGCATTGAGTCTAACATTCCATTCGAATCCTGTTTAAGGTTTAAGATCATATTTCTTGATGATTTCGGTGTCATTAGAATTCATTAGTTTCATTTGCCACAAGATCTAGGGGCCGATCTGAGCTTTGGCCAAGATCTGATAGACTTGCTGTTAAAATTACATAGATCCTACTGTCATAGTTCTACAGGTTCCGCCTGAAATTTTATGCAATTGGGAATATAGTAATAGATCAGGTTCATTTTTTTTTATTTTGTCATAGCAGGAATTTTTGATGACTTCTGTACAGGAAATCCCTAGGATTCTCATCACATCTCGTGACATTTTGGATATCATTTGAAATATTGAAGTTACCAGTTCGTAACTGGAAGTCCAAATTCTTTTCTTTTTCCTTTTGCTGAACTGTTCCATTTCTTTCCAGCAAGCATCACTATTTTTTTTTTTAGAGATTACTTTGTCTCTATGCAATATCTGGAACCGTCACCTTTGGAGGCCAATTTTGGCCAATCCGCATGGGTATAAGGGCCAAGATGTTGGCCCTCGGTGAACTGAACCTGCAGGTAAGAGGGAATGGGTATTCGCTATCAGGAATCACAAGGAATTGGTACAATTAATCGACCTTCTGGAAAAGCCACAGAGTGTGATAATCCTTTGGCAGGGGTACAGTCTTGATTTCAGACTAAATTCATACTTGAGTATGTCAACATCTGTTCCTGAAGTTTCAAATTATCTCCCATACACTCATTTACTGGTATGAAGCGAGTTTCCTTACCAAATTCTGTCATCAAATATTCTATGGTCTAAAAGAATTGGCTTCGCAAAATTAAGTGCAAAAGCGATATATATGTTGTATGTTAGATACTTTTTTTTTTATATGTTATGGCACGACATATTCATGAACAATCTACCTTAGGCATAATTATGCATTTTAGATCTTGGGTTGTATTATAACTGCATATTCTTTTTAAAACTTCATAATAGCCGGTTCACATGCATTGTGATATCTCATCTCATTTGACATGATACATTCTTTTTCTCTAGCATTGAGTAGATATTCCATTATTTTGCATCTTAATGTATATATTCTGGTTTTTTTTTTTTCTTCTTCTATGTATATATTCTTTTGTTTATGCTAACTCTATCTTTATGCAGGAAATGTATGAAAAATGTCATTTCTTTTCCTAGTTTAGATATTGTAATTTTAATTTCCGAATTATAATAGCTAGATATAAATGAAGAATTTACATTTCTTGCTTTAGGTAGAATGAATGAGCATTAGAGAATATCATGAATTGCTTATTCCATGCATTTTTATTTTTCTCTTTATTTCTCAAAATCCTCACAATGGTGAAACACGAATGTCACGTGCACCATTTCGTAAGAGATAAGTTAATTCTAAGTTGACGATTTACATCAACGGCCATAGTCGGGGTGTGAACAAAATTTAGAATTCTTATCTTTTACGAAATAACATTGGATCCACACTTGATCCGTTTTCAAAATTCATCATATTTCCTTAAATATTTTCTCCTTTTATTAGAATTTAATTTAAAATTGACTCAAAATATATACCAATGGCCATAGTCAGGGTATATTGAGGGTTAATTTCATTTTAAATTCTATAAAAGCACCAAATGTATTTTATTCTTCGCCTGAATTTAAATATAGATTATTATATAATACATTCAATGACCATAGTCAAGGATGTATTATATCTTCAATCTTATTTTAATTCAGTTCAAGAATAAGATAGCTTTTCTAAATCTAAATTCAAATTCTTTAAATTCATTCATCATTTAGGATAAAATTGCATCATATTTCAAAATTTCCTTTTCAAAAACTCCAAGTGATGTAAATATCTTCCTCAATCTATTCTTATAAAATCCAATTCATTCTTTCAAATTTTCAAAATTCTATTTTCAATCTCAAAGTTCAAATTAACTTTGAGATTTCAAATTCATTTTATATTCAAAATTCAAAATCAGATTTCCAAGTCCAATTTGACTTTGAAACTTCAGAATCATCTTGTATTTCAAATCCCAAATTCTATCTTAAAGTACAATATTAACTTTGAAATTTCACCTGTATATTCAAGATTCAATTCATTTTTCCAAATCCAATTCAAATTTAGAAATTCTTGATTCATCTTCTAAATTTCAGATTCAAACTCCAAATTCAAAGTCCAAATTGACTTTGAAATTCATATTCCCAGTTCAAAATCCTCGAATCATATTTTAAAATTCCAAATCCAAAGTTAGATTCTAAATCCAACTTGGATCCAGATTTCCAAGTACAAATCCTCACTTTTTGGATCTCAGATTCAGATCCAAAACCCATTCTAAAGATCCATGATTCAACACTCAACTTTGGATCTCAGACTTCAGATCCAAATCCATCTTAGGATCCAGAACCCAATTCTACATTTGGATCTCAGACTTCAGATTTAAATCCATCTTAGGATCTAGAACCCAAATTTATCTCAGATTTCAGATCTTAAAGCTATTGTAAGATCCAATTCCATTCCCAATTCTAGATTTCAAGTCTATTTCCAGATCTCATTTGAACTCCCTAAACCCATTTCTATTTTAAATACCATTTGATTATCTCAGATCCATTCCGAATTTCAAACTTCAAAAACCCAAATTCAATTCCATTTCAAGTATTCATTTCCTTTTCTAAATTCAAGTTCAAATTCAGAGTCTATCTCTAACTTTGAAACTTCATTTCCTTTCATTTTCAAAGCTTCAAGTCATTCTTTCTCATTTATTCTCCCGGCTCTGTTATACTTCAAAAACTTTAGAACTTCTCTGATCCACCTCAAGCTCTAAGTTAGATTCAACCATTTCTTCATTTCTTTACCAAGTTCATCTCAGAATACTTGGAAATTTTCAAAACATTCTTTTCAAAAGGAGCATACATTCTTGCATTGCACAAGCATGATTCTCTGTGCATTTAGATCTTTAGAATAAATTCTTAGGTTATATTTAGGCAAAGCAAAAGGTATAGATTCGATCCTTGGTTCGATTACCCCTGGTAAAGGCGCCAGGAACGGTCGAACCTCGTACCGACGAGCGAATCCCGTCTCTCCATTTTTCTCACAAATTTTCAAAACGGAGGCGAGTTATTTTCTAAATATTTTTCAAATAAAGGTCAAGTGAAAACCCGCAAAAGAATTCCTCTTCTCTTTCTCTTTCTTTCTTTTCTCTTCTCTCTTTCTTTTCTTTCTTTTATCCTTCTCTCTTCAAAAAGAAGGAGAATAGAGGTTAGAAAAGGGAAAGAGAAGGGAGAGAGAGAAACCATAAAGAGAGGAAAAATTTTGCGATGATCACAGGTTTGGCGACCGTGATGGGACTCGTCTTCGTCCGGTCGAATTTGTGCCTTTGCTTTGCTTTTATATAATCTAAGTCTTTATTCTTCTATGTCAGCTTCATTTCCATGCAAAACTTAGGAGCCTAGATTCTGTCCTAAGCTGACATCATTGCATATAGGATCTAAGTATGGTTTGGTAGGACCATATTAAGGAGATTATATCCATGTTCACATTAGACTTAGGTCTTAAATACAACTCTCCTCAATTTTAGGGATTGAATGCAAAACAATGTATGCAAGTGTATGCTTCTTCTTATTTTAATCTATCTCTTTAGGACTTGCATTAGAGCCTTCTGATTTTATTGCATGTTGATCATATTTTGAAAACATCCCTACCTATATTTGTCCCGGTCTTCACGTTGCTGGGCTGTCTCACTAAACCATAGTTTGGGAGAGAGCCTCACAACTGGACCACTTATTTGGGTTTGCGCCCCCCTACCACGTACCTAAGGGCCATAGTCTGAGGTATATCGGTAGGTGCTCAAGGATGTTGGGAAGCCCTTACCTTAGAACCAGAGAAATATCTTATATGCCACGTACTTCGAGCTTCGGCTTGAGTATATTGGCATACCTTGATTGGAATCAGATGATCTGAACCATAGAATTAGGATTAAGGTCCTACAAGCTATTTCAAATATTGCATATAGAGTCAGACTTTAGGGAGTGCTGTGTGCGCACCTTGTTTGTGCAGCTATGATTATGCGATTGTTTCCTTATGTTCTCCTATAATATATCAACCTCTTTTAAAACTCTGGGTGTACTCTTCAAAACTTCCTCTATTTTCAAAAACCCCGGGTGTATATTTTATCCTTTACCTACGTTCTTCTTTCTTTTGTTGTCAATCTTTCTTTAAAAACCCTGGAAATTCTTTCTTTGAAGTCCCTTGATCTTTTACAAAATTTCCAGGAAATTATGTTTGTTCCTCCTCTCATCAAAAGTCTATTCGTAAGTCCTGTATTCTATCTGACTCTTTTCCTCCTTTTTGCCTCAGTATCATTCCGATGGCATCAGAATCTTCCGATGCTATCTTTCCTTGGGATCATGTCTTCTATCAAATAAGGGATGGAACCCCAGATCATCGGGTCATCCAGTCTCGTGCCTTCTTCCCTCGGTGGTACTATTCTTGGTTCACCACCTTCACGCGTATGTTCCCAGACCACTTGGATGATTGTGGATTGGAGATGGCATCGGCAGTTGGCAAGCGAACCATCAACGGCAGTCTAATTCAAGCTATGGCAGAGCGATGGAATCCACGTACCTGCACGTTTTGGTTTCCGTGGGGAGAGATGACTATGCTGATGGACGAGTTCAATGATATCATGGGGTTGCCAGAACCAGCTGGTCAGCCAGATGATCCAGTCGAGCAGCAATTCTTGATCAATGTCAAAGGGGTAGATGTTCGAGAAGCATTGGCCAGAGCTACAGGGAGCAGATCCTGGCCTCTCACAGAGATCAGCGGAAATCAGTTCATCGACCTATTCGAACTCTACAACAAATATGGGGCACGAAGAAATCGATACCTTATCTCGAGCAGCGAAAGAAAGAATCCAGCATGCCATGGTTCTATGCACAGTGGGGCTGGCATTCTTTCAGGATGGTCAAAATTTCATCGATATCAGAGTCGCCCAGCTTTTTCGAAGATGGGGAAGCAAGCAGACTCGTCAGCTTTCAGTATCCATGGCAGCTCTAGCGTTTCTCTACAGAGGTTTAGCTCGTTTCGCCCTCGGAGAGACCATTTTGGTGGAAGGATGCACGTACGCTTTGCAGTCATGGTTCCTGCGACATGTACCGTCAAAAGCCAGTTCTTTCAGATTCAGCAGCAAGCAGCCGAAGTCAGCCATTCAGTGCCGAGCTTTGATCAAGAAACTGCATCAGGAGGAAATCATTTAGGACTTCTTCGACAGAAGAGAGACCATTCCTCGCTACACCTATGCTCGTGACAAGCGCTACAAACTACTCGGCCCTTTCTTCTGCGTAGACTATCAGCCAGAGAGATGTCTCAGACAGTTTTCGCAACGGCAGGTTCATGCCAACACTCGCTTCCCGACAGGACGCATGCCAGAGTTCGATCTACGGTCGGATCAGTGGTCTGGAGCATACCACGTCGCCAAATACACTTGGGACTCCTTTATTCCTTTGTCTATATTTCCTGGTCCTAATGTATCATCAGAGTATCGAGAATGGTGGCAAACTGTATGCCCGCCTTCTCTTTGTATTTAAAATTTTGTCAATCAATGAAAATGCAAGCTTTTATTTTTTTGGCCAAATCTTATTTTATTCTCATATAGTTACGGATTCATCCCCAGTGATGAGACCCATTCTGTCTATTCTTCTATCCCTCGTCATAATAGAGGACCTCGCCTAGGTCATAAGGCGCATTTTGTCACCATAAAAGGGTGATGCGATCATTGCAAAAATTTGTCAATTCCTTCCCTCATGTCTTTTCCTAAAAGAAATCGCATTTCTAAAAAAAATAAAAAATTTCCTCCGAACCCTAACCATTCCTTTCACCTTCACCAGGAAATCACTGGCATTGGCAAAATGGTCGTAACAAGAGCAGGAAAAGAAACAGTTCCTCAACACAGCGACAGTGAGGCCGGAGGGATGAATTCCCCCAAATTAGTCAGGGGACAGAATCAGAATCAAGCAGATGACATAGATCCAGCCATGTATAATCTGTTTAAAAGAATGATGACCAAAATGATGGCTGAGCAGGCCGAGGCGAGTCAGAAAGAAGCTGTTCCAAAAAGCAAACCAAAGAAGAAGGCTGTAAAGAAGCCAGTTCGGATTGTTAGAAAGCAAGTACAGCCCGACACCACTTCTGAAGAAACAGAATCAGCTGAAGAATCGGAAGAGGAAGAGCAATATGTTTATCATCAGAATCCTCCACCGCAGTTGGTAAAAACCACTGCAGAGCCCGAATCAATCAACAAGCCCGTTCCGGTTAATGATCTGATGCAAGAGCAGATGAAAGAAATGAATTGAGCCATCAAGGATATTCAGGCTAAAAGCAAGGGCAAGCCGACCTACTCCGGTGAAGATTTTTACCATGGCCTGGACGGGGATGACAATCTGGAGAATCTCCCTCGAAAATTCCTTAAATTCGACGGAACTAGCAACCCTAAGGCTCATTTGGCCACCTTTTATGCCGAATGCGGCCGTTTCAGGAAAGATAATCGGGCGTTATTCATCTGCTTTCCTCGCAGCTTAGAAGGGGTATCGGCCAGGTGGTATGCAGACCACATTAATCCTATCGAACTAAGAGAGTTCGATAAAGTTGTGAATTTGTTCATAAAACGCTTCATGTTCAATATTGAAGCCTCACCAACCCTCAATCATCTGTACAATTTAAAACAGATGGAGAATGAGAAAGCCAGTGAATTCATCCACAGGTGGAGAAGCACCTGTAACAAAATGAAGGTTCCCATCCCGGAGGAACACGCCCTGCAGATTATTCTGAATAACTTTGCCCAGCCTTTGAGAAACCTCATTTCCACTTCGCCTGCCAAGTCATTCATCAAATTGATTGAGAGAGCCGAGTGGCTCGAGACCGGCCTGGACAATGGTCTATACGAAGGATATCCTTTTGTCAGAGGAAATCCTGATCAAAAGAAAAAGGTGCACGTCGCCTATGCCGCAGGATTGACAGATCAGGGCAGCAGTGGTTCTGGCAGAAAGAAGAACAAGAAGGACCGCAGCAAGAACTCAGGGCATCCTAGGGCCGAAAGAGCAAACTCAGCAGCCCAGAAGGGAAAATTTATTAAGCCGCAGCCTGTTCAGTCAGCGCCCCAGTCAGAAGCAAAGCAGCCGGAAAAGCCGAAGCATGAAGGTTGGAGTTATGATCGGGAATTCTCAGCCTTAGAACAGTCCCGCGAAGACATCTTAGAATATATGATGTCGAAAGGAATGATTAAGCTCCCCAAGGTAGCAGACCCTCCCGTCGCCATGGTTAAATGGACAGATAAATTCTGCAAATTCCACCGGACTGTGGGACATGACACCGAGCACTGTTTTGTCCTCAAAAACATCATTCAAGATTGTATTGATAAGAATATGCTGATTGAGGACGAGGACGAGCAGCAGCCAGAAGTCTTGTCCAAACCTTTTCCTAAACATTCAGTTTCAGTCGTTACAGAGCAAGCATTCTCTCTGCAAGGCAGTATCCAACCATGTTCTAGGCAGGACATTCAGGATCAACATCAGGTCCTAGTCCTTCGCCAGGCACAGTCATCCGTCAAGAGGGAGGATGTCACCCCATTTTCCAATAAATCAACAAAGGCAGCTACAGGAACTGCCAAGCTAGTTCCCAAGATCCCGAAGCGCTTTATCAAGACAGCTTCGAAGAAAGAAGAGGCTTCAGGGTCAATTCAGAAGCCGATTACTGCATTATCCAACATCTCTATCTTGGACCTGACTCACGCTTCATTTGAGCACCAGCAAGTGCTAGAGGATCTTCTCAGAAAGATCAAAGTCAAGCCTAGCACGACTCCGCAGGACATGGCTCAAATCGTCAATCAGGCCATGACAAATGCGCCAATCACCTTTTCGGATGAGGATCTGCCAAAACCTCATTCTTTTCATAACAATGCACTTTACATAGTAGTGCGGACCAGGGGCATGACAGTCCCTCATGTGCTCGTCGATGGAGGCAGCAGCCTAAATATCTTTCCAGAAATGACGGCCAAGACATTGGGCTTGAAAGAAGAGGAATACACCCCAGATCCGATCACGATCTACGGTTTTGATAACCATGGGCAGACAGCCAAGGGGAAGATATTTCTCGAAATTTTTATCAACTATTCGGTGCATACTGTACTCTTCCATGTGGTCAATGTACCGCCAACATACAATCTGTTGCTGGGGCGCACATGGATCCACAATGCCAATGTGGTCCCATCAACCCTGCACCAGTGCATCAAATGGTCGAAGGGGGGCATGATCACTACGGTCCTAGGAGAGGATCCGGAAGAACGACTCCCACAGCCGATGATTCCCCGTCCCACTTTCACTGCCGACATCCCGAGCATCCGGGAAGCCGAAGAGATTGATCTGAGTGAAAGTCTGGATATGCTGAACTTGAAAGAAATCCAGCCAACAGAAAATGTCACCGCAGTTGTTCAGTGGCAGGGACCTCGCTTCTTCAAACTAGGAGGACGCCTCGATTGCACTTCATTTAAAAATCACCCTCTGTTTCCTCGATTCTCAAAATCAAGGAAAGGATTTGATCTCCTAATGAAGCACGGGTATCAGCCCTTCAGGGGCTTAGGCAAAAATGAAGACGGCATTCTGGAGCCGATCATCCCTGTTCAGCATGTCACCGGCACAGGCTTGGGTTTCACAGGCCAGTCATCCGGCAAAAAAACCATCTTCGTCAAGGGAGCTCAGTAATGAAGACAATGCCAGTGTTTTTCTGTTCTCTTTCCTTTTGTCATCTTGTAAGGGCAAGATCCGCCCCAATTTCTTTCCTTTTCTCAAACAGTCGCTTATAAATATCAAAGTTTACTTAATCAATGAAAAGTTTGTTTGCTCTATTCATCTTGGTGTACACAAATTCTCTACTTATATCCTTGTCTATGTTGTCATTCTCTATCTCTGTACAAAAGGCTATTTTTCGGATATTTTACCTTTTTCTCAAAAGCCTCCTTTTCGCTTCCAGATTGCCATGATCATGGCTCCTAAATCGTTCAAAAAGCTCGTCGTCAATACCAACCTTTTTCAAAATAAACCAGCCAGAGCATGCAAAGCGAAGGCAGGGGCAGAAGTCAGCAAAATGACAGAGCAGATTGAAGAATTGGCAGATTTCGACTCGACGATTCAAGATTTGCCAGCATTCAAAAGCAGGATGAACCATCGCCGTTAGTTCAAGATCCAACAGAGGATGTCAATATTGGTTCGGAAGACGATCCAAGAATCCTCAAAATTGGTTTCAGACTAAGTTTAGATGATAAGAAAAGGCTCATCTACTTCCTCAAACAGCATCAGGAAGTCTTCGCTTGGACTTATGAAGATATGCCAGGTTTAGATTCCAAGTTAGTCGAGCATCGCCTTATGTTGAAGCCGGATTGCAAACCAATCAAACAGAAACTCAGAAAAATGGATCCTCGAGTGACACCACAAGTTAAAGAAGGACTTGAAGAGTTATTAAAAGCAGGATTCATCCGGACTATTGAGTACCCAGATTGGTTGGCGAACATTGTGGCAGTCCCCAAAAAGAACGGCGAAGTTCGGATTTGTATTGACTTTAGAGATCTGAACAAAGCAACCCCGAAAGATGATTATCCACTCCCCAACATCGATCTTCTGGTCGATAGCACGGCAGGCCATGCCATGTTCTCCTTTATGGATGGATACTCAGGCTATAATCAGATCAAATTGGCCGCTCGTGACCAATCCAAAACTTCCTTCACCACGCCTTGGGGTACCTTTTGCTATACAGTCATGCCGTTTGGACTCAAGAACACTGGGGCAACCTATCAGAGGGCTATGGCAGTGATCTTTCATGATCAGATGCACAAAAACATGGATGCCTACGTGGATGACATCCTAGTCAAATCTAAAGAAGGAGAGGATCATCTCGATGCTCTCGGCCAAGTCTTTGAAAGACTTATCCTCTACAAATTACGACTCAATCCGCAGAAATGTGTCTTCGGGGTAGAGTCTGGTAAACTGCTTGGCTACATGATCAGCAAGAAAGGCATAGAGGTGGATCCTGCCAAAGCAAAGACAATCATTGACATGCCGCCTCCCACCAACCTCAAAGAACTGCGAAGCCTTCAAGGTCGCATTTAGTCTATACGGCGCTTCATCTCCAATCTAGCCATGAGATGCGAGCCCTTCAATCACTTATTAAGAAAAGAAGTGAAATTTGAATGGGGATCAGAATGTCAGCTCTCATTTGAGCGCATCAAGCAGTATCTTCTCAATCCACCTGTTCTGAAGCCACCAGAACTCGGAAAGCCGCTCCTCTTATATATTTCTGTCAACCACAATGCTTGTGGCGGATTTCTTGCGCAGTATAAGGAAGGCAGCCGGATAGAGCATGCCATCTACTACATCAGCAAGACCTTCATCGATTACGAGAAGAGATATTCTCAGATGGAAAAAACATGTCTAGCCTTAGTATGGATGTGTCAGAAGCTGAGACATTATCTCCTGGCCTCAGAAATCAAAATTTTGTCAAGGCTCAACCCTCTCAAATACATCCTTGAGCAGCCTTTTCTTACTGGACGGATTGCGAAATGGCAAGTCCTCCTGATGCAGTATGATTTGGAGTACGTTTCTCAGAAGTCAGTCAAGGGTCAGTCCATCGCAGATCAGTTGGCAGATTTCCCGTTAACAGAAAAGATCAAAGCGGAAGATGATTTTCCTGACGATCGAATTTGCAGTGTTCAGGAATCTCCACTCTGGACTCTATTCTTTGATAAAGCCAGAAATATGTCTGGTATAGGAATTGGGATCTTGCTAATCACTCCTGAAAAAGAGATGCTCCCTTATTCCCTCAAGCTCAATTTCCAATGTACTCATAACATGGCCGAGTATGAAGCACTAATACAAGGCCTCAAAATTTTGCAAAGCTTTGATGTCAAGAGAGTGCACGCCTTCGGCGACTCATTACTTGTTATCAACCAAGTTAATGCTGAATGGCAAGTCAAGGATTCAAAGTTAATCCCTTATCAGAAGATTGCCTTAGCTCTCATAGGCAACTTTGAAAAATTTCAGCTCAATCATGTCAAGAGGGAATACAATCACATAGCTGATGGTTTAGCCTGCTTAGGCTCTATTTTGTCTTTTAAAGATAGTAAATCCTGTCGTTCCTTCGAGATCGGCAGACTTGATCAACCTGCCTACATTCCAACTGAACAAGTGAACCAGGCCGCTCAGAGGGAAAAGCCTTGGTATCAAGGCATCAAAAGCTTTATCGAAACTGGTGAATTCTCACCAGACATGCCAAGAAGGGAGCAACGTGCAATTCAATGCATGTCAGTCCGCTATTTTATCCTTGCCAATACTCTCTACCGTCGTGGGTTCAGTTCTGAGTATGCCAGATGCTTAGACAAAGACGAAGCCATGGAAGTGGTCCGAGAGGCACACGAAGGAATTTGTGGTGGCCACGTCGGCTACCAAACACTCGTCAAGCAGATTATCCGTGCAGGATATTACTGGAAAACCATGCAGCAAGATTGCCATCAATTTGTAAGGAAATGCGTCAAGTGTCAAATGCACGCACCTTCCATTCATGCGCCAGCCGCATACTTGCAATCCGTGGTCTCTCCTTGGCCCTTTTCAATGTGGGCCTTCGACGTGGTGGGTCCAATCACTCCTTCTGCATCTAATGGCCACAAATACTTCCTCGCAGCTACAGAATATTTCACCAAATGGGTCGAGGTTGTAACTCTGCGAACAGTAGAAGGCCGGCATGTGGTTTCATTTATTCATAAAAATCTTCTTTGTCGCTTCGGCGTCCCACATGATATTGTGTCAGATAATGGCAGCCATTTCAAGAATGAGAAGATGAAGACCTTCTGCTCGAAGTTCGGGATTCATCACCACTTCTCAGCTCCTTATTACCCTCAAGGGAACGGCCAGGCAGAGGCCACCAACAAGATTTTGATCCGTATTCTGGAAAGAACAGTGGAAACAGGCCGTGATTGGCACGAGAAGATGCACGATGCTCTTTGGGCGTACCGAACCACCATTCGAACCCCAACAAATGCTACTCCTTCAGAGCTCGTCTATGGAACGGAGGTGGTGTTACCTCTACATGTTCAGAAGCCCGCACTTAAGTTTGCGTCGCTCATTGAACTTCCACTTGATCAGTATCAATAGCAGAGATTGGTACAGCTTGATCTATTAGACGAGAAAAGACTCAAGGCAGCAGAGCACGCTCAGGCCTATCGTCAGAGGATAGCTAGGCACTACGCCAAATCAGTTATTGAGAGAAGATTTCGAGTCAATGATCTTGTGCTCAGATCGACAGCTCATCTCAAGCATCGGCCAAAGGGCAAGTGGTCACCCAATTGGGAAGGCCCTTATGCGGTTAAGGAAGCATTGCCCCGTAATTCCTATTGGCTGATCAATGCAGATGGAGCGGAATTGCCAGATCCTATTAATGCTTTACATTTGAAGAGATTTTACACTTAAATTCCTAGCCTTTTGTACTCTTCAAAAATCTCTCTCAATAAAGCGACAATGTTCTGTTAAATTCTCACATCTTCTCCCTGATACTGGGGCATTTTTATTTTGATCTATACATGTCTTCCTTCATCATATGCAGGCAGGATTAGACGAACTCTTTTTCTGAAAAACTTGTCAATCTTTCAGTTGATCTATTTTTATTTTTGCATCTATTTCATTTTCTGATTTAATTGAATTTTCATTGATTTATTATCTACTTTTATCATTTTGTCAAGTTTTTATCAAGTTTTTATCAAGTTTTATCAAACTTTTAAATTTTATCGATCTTTTATTTTACATCCCTTTCAGGTTAAGGGTTAAAACCTGAACTACTTCCCATAAACTCTTCAATTCATATTAATCTTTTATTCATTCTCCTCCAGGATAAGGGAAAATCATGAAATAATCAAAGTTCAGACCATCTGGGGTCAAGAGTCTTGAATAAATCTTTGTAATCATCGGAATCTATTCATGCTTTTTGTCAACACTTTCAAACCGACTCTTGGGTAGGAATTATCTCCTTCTCATCTGGGTTCCAACTCGGATTTTTCTTTTTTTGTATATTCTTATTTTTGAAGTCTCAAGTTTCGACTTGAACTTCCTTTTGAATCCAACGCTCGTGTTGGACAATTCTTTGTTTTGAGAATTCGAGTTTTTGAACCCGATTCTCGCTTTCTTTCTTGTATTAAAAACCGGGTTCCGACTCGGATTTTCCCTCTTTTATATATATATTCTTATTTTTGAAGTCTCAAGTTCCGACTTGAACTTCCTTTTGAATCCAACGCTCGTGTTGGACAATTCTTTGTTTTGAGAATTCGAGTTTTCGAACCCGATTCTCGCTTTCTTTCTTGTATTAAAAACCGGGTTCCGACTCGGATTTTTCTTCTTTTATATATATATTCTCATTTCTTGAAGTCTCAAGTTCCGACTTAAACTTCCTTTTGAATCCAACGCTCGTGTTGGACAATTCTTTGTTTTGAGAATTCGAGTTTTCGAACTTGATTCTCACTTTCTTTCTTGTATTAAAAACCAGGTTCCGACTCGGATTTTCCTTCTTTTATATATATTTTTATTTTTTTGAAGTCTCAAGTTCTGACTTGAACTTCCTTTTGAATCCAATGCTCCTATTGGACAAATTGTGGTGTTGAGAATGCGAGTTTTCAAACTCAATTCTCATTCATTTTCTCATATTTAAAAACCGGGTTCCAACTCGGATTTTCTCTTTTTGTATATTCTCATTTTTGAAGTTTCAAGTTCCGAATTGAACTTCCTTTTGAATCCAATGCTCGTATTGGACAAATTGAGGTGTTGAGAATGCGAGTTTTCAAACTCAATTCTCATTCATTTTCTCATATTTAAAAACCGGGTTCCGACTCGGATTTTCCCTTTTTGTATATTCTCATTTTTGAAGTTTCAAGTTCCGACTTGAACTTCCTTTTGAATCCAATTGTAACGCCCCGGATTTCCAAAACAAAGCTAAGTTAAAATTTGCATGAATTTCTTTCTTTTTTTTTTTTTTGCAGCGGAACTTAGAAAAGCTTTTAGCAGCGGAATCAGACGATAATGAGTCGTCAGTTTTAGAAAACTTCGAGCACGTTGCAGGTATGTGGCCAAGCAACTCATTGACCACCAAAGTGTTCCATTTTATCGAAAACACATGTTTATTACAACACTACTGCTTAGAAAAGCAGTGAATGTTCAATAAAAAGGAAGCAGTACAACTCTGTCTAGAGAAACCCTGGAACTCGATGCCGCCTTGCTCCGCATATCGCCACGCAAGTTCAACACCTGAAATCCCCATTAAACGGGGTCAGAACCACTGATGGTCTGGTAAGTAGGCAAAAACCTATCTATTCAACTCAGTAAATGCATAGACCACTCAGGGTCGCAGTTCGTAATACGACACTCAAGCCTCCATGACTTAGCGTATATCGCAAAAGCCTCATCAAGGCTATGAGTTGAACATCTACGCAAGTCTTCATGACTTCGCATAAGCCTCTTCAGGGCTGTGAGTTAGAATAACCGCTTAAGTCTCTACGACTTAGCCTTGACTTCCTCAGAGTCACGAATGGATGTCTAGCTCAAGCCTTTATGCTTGGCACATCCGTATCCTACGAATCTAAGGAAAGCTCTCCGAGCTTCACTTAGTCGTACGGATATCAATGGGGTTCTTTCCCAATCGGTCTAGTAGTATACCGACCATGACACCTTCACAAAGATTATGCAGGACTGACTCAACAACATCATCCACTCATACATTCAAAGTGGCGCCGTACCTAAGCTAATGCTTTGTTTCGATAATTACACCTCCCCCTGGGCTTAGGGGACTCATATCTGGGCGACAACGCGACGATCTGGGGGTTGATTATTCTATGTATTTTAGATACCCCAGAGGCCTGTTGACCCCATCCCCCTAGTAGGACGGTACAGCATACCGGAAGAGATCCTTACTTGGTATCCGAATGCATTCTGCTACTGCAGTAGTTGGGTTCAATCCTTAGATATTTAAGGATAACCACGACCTCCATACCTCTGAGTGACGAAGGCCATCAATGAACTCTATCAGGTTCGGGTGAAATATATGTCACTCAAGGCTGCGCCATCACTGTCTTCCTTGGTGAGAAATTCTGAAAGGGGCCTGCCGGTCTTACAATTACTTGACGAACATTGCATGCCTATAGGGCAGCCTTTGAGAAGTATGTACCCGACCCCAATCAACCACACGGTTTTTCACCGTGGAACAAAGGTTTTATTCATATGCATGCTTAACTCTGCTCTCGACACTTCGGCCTTGACGAGCACTTCACCTCTTTCGGTGGAAACAACACACTCCGGCTCAGCGGCCCTTACGAGTCTGGTTGTCTGATAATTCTCAATGAGCATGCACATGACTCGATCTCTACGGATCGGCTACTCGGCGTATTTTTACGCAACGAGTTCAGGACCTCGTCAAGGCGCTACCACTACTTTGGCGCAATGGCTCTTACAAGTATGGTGCCCTTGCAGGTGTCAGGGAGACGAGTCTTTCTGACATCGTTCCAACAAAGGACATCATTGTGCCACTTAACTGGTTCTGGCAGCTCTTCTGCCAACCATTCTGTCAACACCTTCTCTGCTCTACCGGCAGTGGTGCGACGAACCTTTCTACATCGTAGAAGGCATTCCATAAACTGGGTAGCACTACTGCTACGTTCTTTCTGAGCCATTCTTAGTTCCTTCAGGAATTTCAGCAGCACTTTCTCTCTTTAACGGAGAAAGCGTGCGTTTTCTTTTGTCCATTTCAGCGGCATCTCCCCTCTTTGGTGGGAAATCGCTATGCTTAACTCGAGAAATGGATGTGCACTGTTGTGCGTACTTTGCATCCATCAAGGTTGCAGGAACCTTGGGCCATAGCCAGGCCATACGTAATTGATTTAGTCTTTACGTAAAGAGCATTTTGCCAAAAGGCGAAGCCTTTCCAATAGGGGCTTCATTCGTCAAGCAGAATCTTGTACGAGGAGCGGTAAGGGAATCGCATGGGCGATTTTGGAGTTGATCTCCATTTGAACGCTCACTTACGCGCCATATATGTAATATAAGTAGAAGCCTGTGCTTTATACAGCGGCGGCGTAAAGGAAATGCATATACTATTGTTCTGGGTGTGTAACTGAATGAAATATTCTACATATATAACAAAACAGAAGCCTTGGCATCGTTCGACGCGACGGCGTAAGTAAATACATTGCAGAAAGCAGGAGCCTTGGCATCGTTCGACGCGACGGCGTAAGTAAATGCATAATCGGAAGTGCTTTAATCGGAAGTACAGAAAGCAGGGAGCCTTGGCATCATACGACGCGACGGCAAAGGTAAATTACATAGCCTGTGCGATATAAGACGCGTCGGCAGAATCAGCAGATATACACCTAGACATGTATCCAACGATAGTTACGAGGCGAGCGAGTGAACACCGAAGTGTCCTAGAGGGCTCAACCAAGAACTAGGGTGAGATACTATTTTGAAGAACGCATATACTGCGTATTCGAACATATATATCCAACGATAGTTACGAGGCGAGCGCGTGAACACCGAAGCGTCCTAGAGGGCTCAACCAAAAACTAAAGCAAGATACTACTTCAGAAAGTATATGCTATATACAAACAATCAAATACTTGAGAGAGATGGTTTAATGAAGCGAACTTACTTCAATTTGAGGAAGAAACGACTCCGATTGCTTCAACGCTTCGAACGAGGCTCGACTTCGAAAAAGTGTCAACTTCAAACTTCGGACGAAAAAGGACTTGGACTTTGACTTTGAATCAAACCAGGTTCAAGTCAAGTCAACTGGGTTCAGACTTAGGTCAAGTAGGTTCAGACCTAAGTCAGGTGGGTTAGGACCAGGTCAGGCAGGCTCAGACCAGGTTAAGCAGGCTCAAGCTAAGTGAGGCAGGCTCAGGTGGGCTAGGCTAGGTAGGGGAGGTTTGGGAAAAGGAGGAGAGAGAGAGGGGTTGGCGATTTTTAGAGAGAGAGGGGCTCCTCTATTTATAGGAAGTGAAACTTGGGCCCCAAGTTTCACTTTTACCCTTATACCCCTTGGCTTTTCAGAAATCCCTTCCATGGAAGGTGCTAAAAGGAGCTGGAAGGCTCGGGAAGGTGCTGGAAGGTGCTGGAATATTCTAGAATCTTCTAGAATATTTTCTGAGAAATATTTTTGTGGGTCCCGCAAGAATTTCGGGTTTTCGGCGATTTTTTTCCAAAAAATTCTGAGTACGCCATTATCTTCGTATTGATGCCACTAAGAAAGTTGGCTCGCAGGAATCCTTTGATTTTGTTCAGATAGGAAGTTATGGCTTCCAGAGTGTTTGAGCATATATTCGCGATTCGACGAATATCCTAAGTGTAACTGGCTCGCAGGAATTGATTCGTTTCGCATTCTGAGAAAAATGCCATTTTTAGCGGTAATTGCCTCATGAATTTTATTCAGATATTTTCTGAAAAATTGCGGGTCTTACATCATTACCCCCTTAAAGGAATTTCGTCCGCGAAATTCAGCTAAGAGTACAAGGTGAAGAGTTCGGGATATTTATCCCGCATATCCGATTCGGGCTCCCAAGTGCAATCATCAACTCCGTGATGTTGCCATCTCACTTTGACAAGTGGAATGACCTTCGTCCTTAGCACTTGCTCCCGACGGTCCACGATCTCAACAGGTCTTTCTTCCACAGTCATATCCTCCTGGATGTCAATATCTTCATGTTGGATGACGTGGGAAGGGTCGTGAACGTATTTTCTAAGCATTTACACATGAAATACGTTGTGTATCTGTGTATACTGCGGTGGCAATGCTACCCTGTAGGCGGTCTCTCCTATCCGGCTCAAAACCTCGAAGGGACCAACGAATCTGGGGTTGAGCTTTCCCTTCTTTTTGAAACGAAACACACTCTTGGTTGGGGAGACCTTGATAAAAACTTTATCTCCAACCGCAAAAGTGAGTTCCCTACGCCGCTGATCGGCGTAGCTCTTCTGTCGACTCTGAGCAGTCAGTAGTTTCTTTCTAATCATGTGGACCTGCTCAGTATAATGCTGCAACACTATGGGCGAGTCCAAGGTTCGCTCACCCACTTCACCCCAATGGATTGGTGATCGACAGGGTCGCCCGTACAAGGCTTCATACGGTGCCATCCCAATGCTAGCGTGGTGGCTATTATTATAAGCAAATTCAGCCAACGCTAGGTGAGAATCCCAATCACCTTTCCATTCTAGCATACAGGCTCTTAGCATATCTTCAAGAGTCTGTATGGTTCATTCTGATTGCCCATCTGTTTGGGGATGGAATGTTGTACTGAACTTGAGTTGCGTCCCCAGGGCTCTCTGAAGCTGCTCCCAAAAGTGAGAGGTGAACTTCGGGTCACGATCGGATATGATCGAAATCGGCACTCCATGAAGTCTAACGATTTCCCGAATGTAGATCTCCGCCAATCGTTCAGTTGAGTATCGAGTGTTGATTGGCAGGAAGTGAGCAAACTTGGTGAGTCTGTCTACGATCACCCATATTGAGTCATGTTGTCTCTTGGACCGAGGCAATCCAACGATGAAATCCATCGTAATGCCCTCCCATTTCCATTCTGGAATCTCGATCCGTTGCATTTTTCCACCAGGTCGTTGATGCTCGATTTTTACTTGCTGGCAGATCAAACACTTTGAGACAAATGTAGCCACATCACGTTTCATACCCCTCCACCAGTACTTTCTCTGTAAGTCCCGAAACATTTTTGTACCCCCAGGGTGAATGGTGTACTTGCTATTATGAGCCTCCTGGAGTACTTCCTGTCTTAGCTCAGGGTTATTTGGAACCCAAATTCTTTCTTCCATCTATATTCCTCCATCCTCTTTTAAATGGAAGAAAGTGTCATCTTTTGCAGCACAAGCTTTTAATTCCAAGTACTGGGGGTCCTTGAACTGTTCGGCTACGATGCGATCGAGGATCTCGATATGGATTGTCAGGCATGACAATCGAATCTTTCCTGGGTCAGCCAGGAATGGCTTCCAACTGACAAAATCCTCCATCAACTTCCATTGTCCGGTGAGGCTGGCCAGAGTGCCAACAGTCTTGCGACTAAGGGCATCTGCTACAACATTCGCTTTTTCAGGGTGATAGGAAAGCGTGAATTCATAGTCTTTGAGGAATTCCAGCCATCGCCGTTGCCGCATATTGAGTTCTTTCTGAGAAAAGAGGTATTTTAGGCTTTTATGGTCTGACATGACCTCAAATTTCTCTCCATAAAGATAGTGTCGCCAAATTTTAAGTGCGAACACTACCGCGGCAAGCTCAAGATCGTGGGTTGGATAGTTTTTCTCATGAATTCTTAATTGACGGGATGCATAGGCGATTACTTTGCCATGCTGCATCAATACACAACCCAGACCTGTTCTCGAGGCATCAGTATAAGCAAAGAAGCCTCCCTGACCATAAGGTAAGGTAAGGATAGGGGCAGTGGTAAGCCTCTGTTTGAGAACCTTAAAGCACTCCTTACACTGGTCAGTCCATTCAAACTTGACTCCCTTTTTCAGTAATTTCGTCATCGGTACGGCGATTCGGGAGAAGTCCTGTATGAACTTCCGATAATATCCGGCAAGTCCAAGGAAGCTGCGGACCTCAGTGATATTTTCTGGCTGCTTCCAGTCTATCACAGCTTCGACCTTCGCAGGATCTACTGCGATTCCATCTTTTGAGATCACATGGCCCAGGAATATCACATTGTCTAGCCAGAATTCACATTTTGAAAACTTGGCATATAACTGATTATCTTGAAGGGTTTTCAAGACGATTCTCAAGTGCTCCTTGTGTTGTTCCTCATTCTCTGAATACACGAGAATGTCATCAATGAAGACGATGACAAAAGTGTCTAAGTATGGCTTGAACACTCGGTTCATCAGGTCCATAAAGACAGCAGGCGCATTAGTAAGTCCGAAGGGCATTACTACGAACTCATAATGGCCATATCTCGTTCTGAAGGCAGTCTTAGGTATATCCTCCTCCTTAACTCTGAGCTGATGGTATCCAGACCTGAGGTCGATCTTGGAGAACACTCTCGCTGTTCTTAGCTGATCGAATAAGTCCTCAATCCAAGGCAACGGGTACTTATTTTTAACGGTTGCCTGGTTAAGCATCCGA
Organism: Nuphar pumila; assembly: GCF_984573655.1. NCBI lineage: Eukaryota > Viridiplantae > Streptophyta > Magnoliopsida > Nymphaeales > Nymphaeaceae > Nuphar > Nuphar pumila. Next base: position 62,650,283 of record NC_143256.1, read on the forward strand.
TAATCGATGCATAACCGAAGGGATCCATCCTTCTTTTTTACAAACAGTACCGGGGCTCCCCATGGTGACATACTTGGTCAGATGAAGCCTTGTTCCATCAGTTCTTCCAACTGACATTTCAACTCACTGAGTTCAGCTGGTGCCATACGATAAGGGGCTTTGGATATTGGCGCTGTTCCAGGTAAAGATTGAATTCCAAATTCAACCTCACGAAGTGGTGGAAGTCCTGGCAATTCTTCAGGAAACAGATCGGGAAACTCCCGCACTACTTCCAAACTCTCAAGGGGTTGGTCGTTGGATTTTTCCACCGAGAGACTCAACAGGAAGTCTACACAACCCTTCCTAAGGTATTTTTGTACCTTAAGTGCTGATATGAGCCTTTTTTGTGGAACTGGTTTGGATAACCGGTATTCCATCTTAGGCAATCCGGGTCGAGATAGAATCACTCTGCCCTCGCGGCATAGAATCTTGGCATTATTCTGAGCCAACCAATTCATTCCCAGAATGACATCGTACTGTATCATATCGATCAGGATGGCATCCCTGCTATCTCAATATCCAATTTTTTCACACACCGGATACATTTGGTGCGTGACCCCAATGGGTTATATACTTCGATCATTTTATCAATCGGTTGCACCGAGGCGTGGAGTTGTTCGGTGAAATCGTCAGAGATAAACGTATGAGTAGCACTACAATCAAACAAGACGTAAGCTGCATGTCCATTAACAGGTACGGTGCCTTCAATGAGGTCACCGGTTTCGACTTGTTCAGTCGTTACAGCGTATACACGACCTGCAGCAGGCCTTTGTTCTACTCTAGGTGGGGGTCGTTGGACTTGTGTTCGTTGTGGTATTTGTTGAGAGGGTCCGGCAGATCCGGCATTCCTCCTTTGCTCATCAGCAAGCTTCTTCCTGCACTGTCTTGCAATGTGGCCCATTTTGCCACAGTAGAAGCATCCACCTGTGTCACGTGGACATGGTCCTCTTGCGTGATTTACATGGCATTTTGGGCAGTTCGGGTTGGACTGCAGATTGTTTGGAGCCATGTTCTGCCTTGGCCTCACGACTTGTTGAGTGTTGTTCTCACCTTGGAACCTTTTCTTTTGGAAGGGTTGTCATGAACCCTGGCCACTTGGAAACATTCTCTTCTTGTTCCCACCATCAACTACGGGTCTTTTTGCTAGGATCACTTTTGATCGCTCCCAATCCACTTGTATTTTCGAAGCTGCTGCCACAGCCGTTTGAAAAGTTTGGGGCATGCTGGTGATAACCCGTGACCTTAGCCCTTCTCGCAGTCCGTTGATGTACTTGTCGGCCCCTTCTTGGTCGGTCTCAAATAACCGGGAGCAGTACCGTTCAAGATTTTGAAATTTGGTGGTATAGTCAATCAGACTCATGCCACCCTGCTCCAATTCCAGAAACTCCATTTTTTTCTTGTTTCTGGAGTGTAACAGGAAGTAATTATCCATGAAAGCTCTCCGGAAGTCAGTCCAAGGAATGACTTCAACTTCCGAGAACTGGATAATCTTAGTGGTATCCCACCACTTCCGCGCATTGTCTTTCAGCCTGTACGTGCCAAAGTTGGTCTTCTTTTCTTCTGGTACTCCCAGTACCAGAAAGGCACGTTCGGTCTCTTCGACCCAACTCTCTGCCAGTTCAGGATCGGCTCTACCGGCGAAGACTGGTGGATCGAGCTTGAGGAATTTTTCATAGGTTATTCCCCCAAGGTTTTTGCTTCGAGGTGCGACTGATTCTGGCCTTGTTTCTCGAATGGCAGTAACCAAATTGTTGAGCGTTTCCAGCAGGAATCCTTGAGTATGGGACTCCTCGCTCGGCATGGTTCTCCTCGTCGTAGGAGCCATTTATCTACCACATACAAGCAACGTGTTTTAGTTTCACAATGTATATATCGAAGCAAAGTTCTATTTACTTAATATACATCACATTTATACAAGCATCGCCTTAAAAAAAATGTCATGACGCACTGGCAGACTCTTAGGCGTTGAGAAACTATGTACATGAGTCTATTGACTCCAAAACACTACCAGTCTCTTCTAGGAACTGGATTTCTTTCTTGACCCAAAGAACCCGAAGTATCGTTTACTTCCACATTGCCTTGGTGCAGGCACTACTAGTTTTGGCTTGGGCGGCACTTCCGCACTCTCAAGCGACTCTTGTGGATAGATCAATGATGCCGGTCCACTTGCCCATTCAGTGGCATCATGGCTCGGGGAATCCGAGATCATAACGGGATGATATAGGTTGTATCCCTCTCCTTGGCCATTCAGGCTCGGCGTTGGTGAAGCCGCTCTGTTCCCCCATATAATCGTACTATGATTCGAGGAATCCGAAATCATAATGGGATTATAGAAGGAGTTGTTGCATCCCTTCTCCCAACTGTGCAAGCAAGGCGTACATGATGTCTGTTGATAGCCTTACGATTGACCAAATCCCTCAAGGAAGTTCAAGTCAAATCCTACCAGAGACGGTAGTTCATCAGAAGTTGCTGGAGTACGCCTACTCCCTCTACTGGAGTAATGTGGCCAAATAACACGCGAGGTCTCATCCCTAAGACCAAGCGATCCCCGCCGACCCATATCGGCGGTATGCTTCATTTGGCATTCGTTGGCGGAATGCCCTTCTTCACCACAATACTGGCAATCTTGGACTTCATATGGGCATACCCACTCATCGTGCATGATCCCGCAACGATAGCAGTATCCTTGGGAGTCGTGAGTTGCCATCTATACAAAGATGCACCCAGATCAGAACAAGAAGTATAAAATATACTTACAGTGTAATATGGTGGACAAGACGGGTCTTGAACCAGGTTTCTCAGACTCTTGCTCTGATACCAATTCTGTAACGCCCCGGATTTCCAAAACAAAGCTAAGTTAAAATTTTCATGAATTTCTTTTTTTTTTTTCTTTGCAGCGGAACTTAGAAAAGCTTTTAGCAGCGGAATCAGACGATAATGAGTCGTCAGTTTTAGAAAACTTCGAGCACGTTGCAGGTATGTGGCCAAGCAACTCATTGACCACCAAAGTGTTCCATTTTATCGAAAACACATGTTTATTACAACACTACTGCTTAGAAAAGCAGTGAATGTTCAATAAAAAGGAAGCAATACAACTCTGTCTAGAGAAACCCTGGAACTCGATGCCGCCTTACTCCGCATATCGCCACGCAAGTTCAACACCTGAAATCCCCATTAAACGGGGTCAGAACCACTGATGGTCTGGTAAGTAGGCAAAAACCTATCTATTCAACTCAGTAAATGCATAGACCACTCAGGGTCGCAGTTCGTAATACGACGCTCAAGCCTCCATGACTTAGCGTATATCGCAAAAGCCTCATCAGGGCTATGAGTTGAACATCTACGCAAGTCTTCATGACTTCGCATAAGCCTCTTCAGGGTTGTGAGTTAGAATAACCGCTTAAGTCTCTACGACTTAGCCTTGACTTCCTCAGAGTCACGAATGGATGTCTAGCTCAAGCCTTTATGCTTGGCACATCTGTATCCTACGAATCTAAGGAAAGCTCTCCGAGCTTCACTTAGTCGTACGGATATCAATGGGGTTCTTTCCCAATTGGTCCAGTAGTATACCGACCATGACACCTTCACAAAGGTTATGCAGGACTGACTCAACAACGTCATCCACTCATACATTCAAAGTAGCGTTGTACCTAAGCTAATGCTTTGTTTCGATAATTGCACCTCCCCCTGGGCTTAGGGGACTCATATCTGGGCGACAACGCGACGATCTGGGGGTTGATTATTCTATGTATTTTAGATACCCCAGAGGCCTGTTGACCTCATCCCCCTAGTAGGACGGTACAGCATACCGGAAGAGATCCTTACTAGGTATCCGAATGCATTCTGCTACTGCAGTAGTTGGGTTCAATCCTTAGATATTTAAGGATAACCACGACCTCCATACCTCTGAGTGACAAAGGCCATCAATGAACTCTATCAGGTTCGGGTGAAATATATGTCACTCAAGGCTGCGCCATCACTGTCTTCCTCGGTGAGAAATTCTGAAAGGGGCCTGCCGGTCTTACAATTACTTGACGAACATTGCATGCCTATAGGGCAGCCTTTGAGAAGTATGTACCCGACCGCAATCAACCACACGGTTTTTCACCGTGGAACAAAGGTTTTATTCATATGCATGCTTAACTCTACTCTCGGCACTTCGGCCTTGACGAGCACTTCACCTCTTTCGGTGGAAACAACACACTCCGGCTCAGCGGCCCTTACGAGTCTGGTTGTCTGATAATTCTCAATGAGCATGCACATGACTCGATCTCTACGGATCGGCTACTCGGCGTATTTTTACGCAACGAGTTCAGGACCTCGTCAAGGCGCTACCACTACTTTGGCGCAACGGCTCTTACAAGTATGGTGCCCTTGCAGGTGTCAGGGAGACGAGTCATTCTGACATCGTTCCAACAAAGGACATCATTGTGCCACTTAACTGGTTCTGGCAGCTCTTCTGCCAACCATTCTGTCAACACCTTCTCTGCTATACCGGCAGTGGTGCGACGAACCTTTCTACATCGTAGAAGGCATTCCATAAACTGGGTAGCACTCCTGCTACGTTCTTTCTGATCCATTCTTAGTTCCTTCAGGAATTTCAGCAGCACTTCCTCTCTTTAACGGAGAAAGCGTGCATTTTCTTTAGTCCATTTCAGCGGCATCTCCCATCTTTGGTGGGAAATCGCTACGCTTAACTCGGGAAATGGATGCGCACCGTTGTTCGTACTTTGCATCCATCAAGGTTGCAGGAACCTTGGGCCATAGCCAGGCCATACGTAATTGATTTAGTCTTTACGTAAAGAGCATTTTGCCAAAAGGCGAAGCCTTTCCAATAGGGGCTTCATTCGTCAAGCAGAATCTTGTACGAGGAGCGGTAAGGGAATCACATGGGTGATTTTGGAGTTGATCTCCATTTGAACGCTCACTTACGCGCCATATATGTAATATAAGCAGAAGCCTGTGCTTTATACAGCGGCGGCGTAAAGGAAATGCATATACTATTGTTCAGGGTGTGTAACTGAACGAAATATTCTACATATATAACAAAACAGAAGCCTTGGCATCATTCGACGCGACGACGTAAGTAAATACATTGCAGAAAGCAGGAGCCTTGGCATCGTTCGACGCGACGGCGTAAGTAAATGCATAATCGGAAGTGCTTTAATCGGAAGTACAGAAAGCAGGGAGCCTTGGCATCATACGACGCGACGGCAAAGGTAAATTACATAGCCTGTGCGATATAAGACGCGTCGGCAAGATCAGCAGATATACACCTAGATCTGTATCCAACGATAGTTACGAGGCGAGCGAGTGAACACCGAAGTGTCCTAGAGGGCTCAACCAAGAACTAGGGTGAGATACTATTTTGAAGAACGCATATACTGCGTATTCGAACATATATATCCGATGATAGTTACGAGGCAAGCGCGTGAACACCGAAGCGTCCTAGAGGGCTCAACCAAGAACTAAAGCAAGATACTACTTCAGAAAGTATATGCTATATACAAACAATCAAATACTTGAGAGAGATGGTTTAATGAAGCGAACTTACTTCAATTTGAGGAAGAAACGACTCCGATTGCTTCAAACGCTTCGAACGAGGCTCGACTTCGAAAAAGGATCAACTTCGAACTTCGGACGAAAAAGGACTTGGACTTTGACTTTGAACCAAACCAGGTTCAAGTCAAGTCAACTGGGTTCAGACTTAGGTCAAGTAGGTTCAGATCTAGGTCAGGTGGGTTAGGACCAGGTCAGGCAGGCTCAAACCAGGTCAAGCAGGCTCAGGCTAAGTCAGGCAGGCTCAGGTGGGCTAGGCTAGGTAGGGGAGGTTTGGGAAAAGGAGGAGAGAGAGAGGGGTTGGCGATTTTTAGAGAGAGGGGGGCTCCTCTATTTATAGGAAGTGAAACTTGGGCCCCAAGTTTCACTTTTACCCTTATACCCCTTGGCTTTTCAGAAATCCCTTCCACGAAAGGTGCTGGAAAGAGCTGGAAGGCTCTGGAAGGTGCTGAAATATTCTAGAATCTTCTAGAATATTTTCTGAGAAATATTTCTGTGGGTCCCACCCATATTTCTGTGGGTCCCGCAAGAATTTCGGGTTTTCGGCGATTTTTTTCCGAAAAATTCTGAGTACGCCATTATCTTCGTATTGATGCCACTAAGAAAGTTGGCTCGCAGGAATCTTTTGATTTTGTTCAGATAGGAAGTTATGGCTTCCAGAGTGTTTGAGCATATATCCGCAAGTGTAACTGGCTCGCAGAAATTGATTCGTTTCGCATTCTGAGAAAAATGCCATTTTTAGCGGTAATTGCCTCATGAATTTTATTTAGATATTTTCTGAAAAATTGCGGGTCTTACACCAATGCTCGTATTGGACAAATTGTGGTGTTGAGAATGCGAGTTTTAAAACTCAATTCTCATTCATTTTCTCATATTTAAAAACCGGGTTCCGACTCGGATTTTCCCTTTTTGTATATTCTCATTTTTGAAGTTTCAAGTTCCGACTTGAACTTCCTTTTGAATCCAATGCTCGTATTGGACAAATTGTGGTGTTGAGAATGCGAATTTTTAAACTCAATTCTCATTCATTTTCTCATATTTAAAAACCGGGTTCCGACTCGGATTTTCCCCTTTTGTACATTCTCATTTTTGAAGTTTCAAGTTCCGACTTGAACTTCCTTTTGAATCCAATGCTCGTATTGGACAAATTGTGGTGTTGAGAATGCGAATTTTCAAACTCAATTCTCATTCATTTTCTCATATTTAAAAACCGGGTTCCGACTCGGATTTTCCCCTTTTGTATATTCTCATTTTTGAAGTCTCAAGTTCTGACTTAAACGTCCTTCTTCCAATGCTCGTATTGGACAAGTTATTGTGAATTCGAGTTTTCACATTCACTCATTTTCTTCCCCTCCAGGATAAGGGATAATCCTGAAATACCGGCAATCATTCTCGCTTAATTCTCAAGTATCTTTGAATGTCGGTCTCATTTTCAAATTCTCCTATTAAACCTTTCAGTGCTCGTACTGATGTGCATTTCGAAAACCCAGTGCTCGTACTGGTGTGCATTTCGAAAAGCCAGTACTCGTGCTGGTGTGCATTTCAAAAACCCAGTACTCGAGCTGGTGTGCATTTCGAAAATCCAGTGCTCGTACTGGTGTGCATTTTTCAAAAACCCAGCGTTCGTACTGGGGCTTTCTTTTTTGAAATCCAGTGCTCGTACTGGTGCATCTAGCGCTCGTGCTAGTGTTTGGCTGACTAATCAGTTAGCCATCCAGGTTCAGCCTTTGTGCTAACCAAACATCATCATTTCAAGCTATAAATTCTCAATTTCGACCTTCAGGTCACCATTTTATCAAGAATCAATCTTTTTCTCTTGCGAAGGACCCTCTTCAGGGAGAGTTCGAGGGAGCTCGTTCTTTTCGCATGCAACCATCTTTTCGTTCGCAAGGACCCTCTTCCAGGGAGAGTTTGAAGGGACTCGTTTTCTTCGCGAACAGTTTGCAAAACAACAACCAACTTTACACAAGAGAACCCTTTTTCCAGGGAGAGCTTCGACGGAAGCTCGTTTCTTTTGTGGCCCCTGTTTTTATCATCTTTGGCCAACCCCTTCACAGAGGACCCTCTTCTAGGGAGAGTGTGATGGACTCGTTCCTCTGTGATACTTTCTCAACTTCGTTTTTCGGCCGCCTTTCCATAAGAGAAGCCTAGAGATAGGGAGTTTTGATGAAAACTTAATTTCTCTTCGAAAGTTCCGTTTTGCAAACACCTCCTCTTTCAGGGAAGAGAGGAGTATTTCCAACTTCCCATTCAGGTAAGGGCTTAAGCCTGAGTCTCTCTTTTGGGGAAAAAGAGAGGAGAATTTTGTCATGGACGTGTCGGTTCAATATCAAGCAATCTCTTTCATCAAGGACTTCTAGAATACGTTGCCAATTTGCTATCAAAAGTCATTGTTGACCTCAAAAACTTTCATCGCACAAAGGATTACCTCAAACTACCTTCAGTATCATTTTCAAAAGAGCAAGACTCTTGCGAAATAAGAGCTAAATTCATGCTTTTTCTGTTGGTCAACCAAGAGGTTGAAGAAAAATCTTTGATATGACCAGCAAAGGAAAATTCAATGATATTGAAAAGCCATAAGTGAACTGATATTGATCATAGCTGTGGCGCATTCTTAAAGATTATTCTTTTGGCGGTAAGACAGTGGAAATATCCTGGGCAGTAAAAAGAACCTACCCAATCCATATATCCTAAGTCATCTAAGCTGCAATCAAATATCCGCAAAAAAGATCTCTCAATTGTTGTCAAGATGAAGGCAAATTAAGCGAGTAGACCCCCGGGGCCAAAGAAGATTTGAAACATCTCCAAGATGACGGAGTTTGTGACAGATTGTTCCAGGGAAAGTTCGGATCATCGTCAAGATGAAGACGGATGCGATGAACCTACCGACAAACCCTAAAAGATATTTGATTTCGGCTATCATTTAGAGATTTCAACCCAAGAACCAATGTCATAATCCCTGAGAAAGAAAAAGAAGGATCGGAACATCTCCAAGATGAAGGAGTTTGTGACGTACCCTTCCTCGAAAAAGAGAGAAAAGTCAGGACATCTCCAAAATGAAGGAGGATGTAAAAGAACCCAGAAAAAATCCATGGTTCAAAAGAGTGCAAACAGATCATCATGGCAAATGCCCAGGATATCAAACTGCCCAAAACTGTCAAGAATCATCTTTGTCTATGTGAAATTCTTTATCAATGTCTTTTCACTTAATTGCTTTTATGAAGCTAAGAATGTTTTTCTTTCTTTTTCATGTCAAGGAAATTGATATCTTCCTTAAAGAAACTCAACAACAACAAATTTGAATTTTAGATCTCAAACTCTACAGAGTTAGCCCAATTGAATCTAATACTCTAGGTAGAAAGAGGTTTTCACACATGAGCACAATTAAATCATTCTGAATCAATTACAATTTTTGGCATCTTATTGGCAATATTTTCTAATTATCCCAACATGAAGTGTGAACTTGAGGTCATTTTGACGTATCCTGACGTCATCCCTCCTTAAGACTGAAAGGTTCTTTCCTTCCATCTGATCTGAGCGCTCTCAGATTCACACACTTCCCTGTGTTCCCCACTGTCCCACCATAGACAGTTACCGCTCAGGATAAGGGTTAAACCTGAACTGTTTGCAAAAGATCTGTTATTGTCAAAAGCTATTTTTAGTCTCAGCAATGAGGCGCCCAAGAACAATCCCTTTTCAAGCTTTAGGGATCCCCATTTTCATTCTTTTGCAATAACCCCTCGTGGATTTGTGGTGCAAAGTCTAGAGGCCCATCACAGTTTTCCTCGCTCCTTGAGGATTCTGCATCCATTCAGGCTAAGGATTAAACCTGTCACCTCGCTCCCCGAGGTGTAACCCAAAAAAACCTTCTGCGAGAGATCGTCTGGTTTTAGAAAGCTAATTTTAGTCTCAGCAATGAGGCGCCTAAGATCATCCCTTTTCCAAGCTTTAGGGAATCCCTTGATTTTCTCTTCTCGCAAACCCCTTTTGGATTTGTTCGTCCAAATTCCGAAGGCCCCATCATGGTTTCTTCATCCGAGGATTCCGTTTGATCGTCCCTTTCAGGTTAAGGGTTAAGCCTGAACCTCGCTCCACGAGGTACCTTCCGTTCAGGTTAGGGTTAAACCTGAGTCCCATTTCCGACTAGATATCTCTTCTAGTCCCATCACGGTTTCTCCACTCGAAGATTCCGTATCATTTTCCCACTCAGGTCAAGGGTAAAACCTGAATCTCGCTTCGGCGATGCTTTTGTTGTCCCATCACGGTTTCTTCACTCGAAGATTCTGTAGGGTCGTCCCTCCCAGGATAAGGGCGAAGCCTGAACCTCGCTCCGCGAGGCACCTTCCTTTCAGACTTGGGTTAAACCTGAGCCTCGTTTAGACGAGGTAATCCTTCCCATCCCATCATGGTTTTCCCCATAAAGGAATCCATGCTCTGTGCATCCATCCAGGAAAGGATCATGTTTTAAGTTTCATCTCATGAGGCGTTTCCCTCAAAAATGTCCCATCGAGGTCCGTTTATATTTCCTTTCCCCCATCCAAATTATTTTGATCTATCTTCGTCCCATCCAGGTTAAGGGCTAAACCTGAGTCATTCTAAAGGGCTGATCTCGTCTCACCCATGAAACTTGATCAAAATTCTTACCTTTCACCATCCCTGGGATTTCCACCCAAAGTCCCATCATGATATCCTCATTCTTATCATTCAGTTGTATCATTGTCGATGATTTCATCCCCCCAATACCATTCGGGATAAGGTCTTAAGCCTGAAAAGTCGTGTTTTAAAAATAAATTCTTCCACACCCAGTTCAGGTTGGCTGACTGAAACATTTTTCAAAATTTGGAGTGTTTCTTTGCCAATAAGCTCGGCCTTCAACCGGCTTAGTAGCAAAGAGGGGCATCTGTGAACACCCCAAATTTTTCAAAATGTTGTAAATATCCCCGTTTTGCCCTTTGCCCCCATTTTCTGGGTAATTGAGTCAGTTTTAAATCTAAATTCCATTCTGTTTCTCAAATTTTGTTGAAATTAAATTCATTTTACATATCTGACTCAATTTCGGATTCGGATCTAGATCAAAATCCAAATCTGAGCCTCGTTATCCAATTTTTAAATCAGATTCTCAAAATTTCCAAAAGCTCAGACACTTTGTCCGGTATCCGTTTGGATCCATCGAATTGTATTTCTCAATTCGGGATTTAAAAATATTTTCTCGAGAACTTGGGTCCAAAACCCATTTCTGAAGAAATTTTCTCAAAATAGCTTTAAAATTCTCAGAAAAATTTCCTTTTGTAAATATTTTTACAAAAACACAAAAAATTAGTTTTAATCTTTGATTTCTCGTAAAGCTTAAGGACTTTATTCTAAAAGTACAAAAAAATAGAAAAATGACATAAAAACCAAAAAAAAAAAATTGAGAAAAGCTACAAGAAAAAAAGGATTTCCAAGCTTCTTGAAGCCCTTTTGCCAAAAACCTCATTTCTTAACCATTTTTTTAAAAATCCTAAAAAGGGGTCCTCTTTCTGGAAAACTTAAAAGTATGTAACGACCCCTCTCCCGCACGCTCTTCCCTTCTCTCACCACCGTCCGATTGGCAACAAACCCATCTTCTCTCAGCCTTTGATCTTCAACCAATTCTTCCTCCCGAACCCTCTGTTTCCCTTTAAAAATGAGCCTCCATCGCTTCTGGAGGGCATCCATTATTTTCATTAAGATCGAAGATCCACTTCGCATCACCCTCCATACCATCAACCTCCTGTATCTACTTTCTCTCTTCTCTGGTGATCGACTTTGGTCTCCTTGCAGAACAAAATAGGAAAGCATTCCTTCAGGACACCTCCTTTGCAGTCATCTGAAGGAAGGCTCCCTCGAGGATCCATCATCCCAAACCAACCTTCCACGGCTCCCTTTCCTTCTTCCCTTCCACTATCTTCTTCCACTTCTGCATAGTCGACTGAAGGGAACGGAGGTTGCAGCAAACAACTCGGAATTCAGTCGATCCTGAAACCTTCGATTGCGGTAAACTCCCTCCCCTCTCTCTGATTTTCTCTGAACTTTTCCTTGTTTCTTCTGTTTTTAGCCCTTATTAATGCACCATGGAGGATATTCGGTTGCCTATAGCAATCCAAACATCCCCTTGTGCTATAACAAAGGAATATCATATTCCAACATCTTCTCCTCTTTGTTAATTCCTCCGTGGGTCCCTTCAGTTTTGCTTCCACGTTCATGCTACGCTCAATACCTTGTCGTAATAGCCTTTAGCTCATGTTGTTTATTATATATCTGTGTTTTCATCCACAACCTTGCGTTTTTTTGTTTTTTTTTTTTTGTTGCTTGTTTTGTTTAGTCGATTGATTTCCTGTTTCAAGATTTTCGAATTCCTGTTTTCTTCTCCCTGTATCGCAGTTTGCGCATGCTATTTCAATGTATTTCATCTGTATTTTGCAATTCCTGTAAGATTCCCAATCCCTTGTCTATATGTTAATCCTGTTTACATACGATCTTCCTCTGATCATTGTTTTGTCTTCAATTTCCTATTCGAATGATAGCTAATCATCCTTCTTCCCATCCATCTCGCAGTCACCTCCCCTGCATCTTGTAACCTACGCATGAGGGATGGTTAGCAATGGTCCTAAAGCCCCCACCAAAGTCGATTTAGCATCAGTTTCAATTATTCAAGGTTTAGTGTAAACCTCGCTCATGGCAGTGTGTGTGACAATGTTGGGTCACTTCATTATGAAAGCATCGAAATAAATTTGATGGCAAGAATCACCTCAGGGAAACAACTGGAGTCGTGAAATCAGGTTGTTCTAAAGGATAAAACCTGTATGTTAGACACATTCAAGTCATCAGAATAAATTGAAGGAGTCGATCTGTGAAGATCGATTCATCTGTACAATTTTCCTGTTACACTGAGACACTTGTAGAGTGTTATCTAGACCATTGGCCAACTATCGTGTATAACAGTTACATACCTATAGGCGGCTGCACCATATGTCTACAGTCGTTTTGATTCAGTCAGCTCATTCGAGTCGTCTGTTGGGTCTCAACATGATAAAGTGTTGACATCTTTCAGTGGGGTTTTTAGCTAGCCTTTTGTCAAGGATCGTCTGGGGTAAAATTCAGAATCAATGATTCAAATTCTGAGGGTTGTAATATCGGTATACAGGTATGCCTCATTTTTTTTTTCTTTCTTTTCTTTTTGAATTCTTCCTGTCTCTCCTTGTTATTCGTAACAGTCTCCTGCTTATTAATCTGTCATTTTAATTAAGTTCATGTTCTTCTTTTTTTTTTCATTGGCATCATACATGTACGAAGTTAGATTATCCCTTGCATTTGATCATCATTCTTCATATCATGGTCTACAATTGCCATTTCTATTAATCACCCTTGGTACTCTTTTAATCTGCATCTTGGATTTTATTCACTAACTTTCATGCCATCCTCTACCCACCTATGGCATTTATATAGTGTCAAGTCATCATCTGTATTATTTATTTATTCACTGTATCCTTCTATTTTACCATTTTTTTTATATATTTCATTCTGTGTTTCTGTGGCATATTTTGTCCATGAGACTTCATTTGTGCATTGAGTCTAACATTCCATTCGAATCCTGTTTAAGGTTTAAGATCATATTTCTTGATGATTTCGGTGTCATTAGAATTCATTAGTTTCATTTGCCACAAGATCTAGGGGCCGATCTGAGCTTTGGCCAAGATCTGATAGACTTGCTGTTAAAATTACATAGATCCTACTGTCATAGTTCTACAGGTTCCGCCTGAAATTTTATGCAATTGGGAATATAGTAATAGATCAAGTTCATTTTTTTTTGTCATAGCAGGAATTTTTGATGACTTCTGTACAGGAAATCCCTAGGATCCTCATCACATCTCGTGACATTTTGGATATCATCTGAAATATTGAAGTTACCAGTTCGTAACTGGAAGTCCAAATTCTTTTCTTTTTCCTTTTGCTGAACTGTTCCAATTCTTTCCAACAAGCATCACTATTTTTTTTTTTAGAGATTACTTTGTCTCTATGCAATATCTGGAACCGTCACCTTTGGAGGCCAATTTTGGCCAATCCGCATGGGTATAAGGGCCAAGATGTTGGCCCTCGGTGAACTGAACCTGCAGGTAAGAGGGAATGGGTATTCGCTATCAGGAATCACAAGGAATTGGTACAATTAATCGACCTTCTGGAAAAGCCACAGAGTGTGATAATCCTTTGGCAGGGGTACAGTCTTGATTTCAGACTAAATTCATACTTGAGTATGTCAACATCTGTTCGTGAAGTTTCAAATTATCTCCCATACACTCATTTACTGGTATGAAGTGAGTCTCCTTACCAAATTCTGTCATCAAATATTCTATGGTCTAAAAGAATTGGCTTCGCAAAATTAAGTGCAAAAGCGATATATATGTTGTATGTTAGATACTTTTTTTCTTTTTTTTGATATGTTATGGCACGACATATTCATGAACAATCTACCTTAGGCATAATTATGCATTTTAGATCTTGGGTTGTATTATAACTGCATATTCTTTTTAAAACTTCATAATAGCCGGTTCACATGCATTGTGATATCTCATCTCATTTGACATGATACATTCTTTTTCTCTAACATTGAGTAGATATTCCATTATTTTGCATCTTAATGTATATATTCTGTTTTTTTTTTTTTTTCTTCTTCTATGTATATATTCTTTTGTTTATGCTAACTCTATCTTTATGCAGGAAATGTATGAAAAATGTCATTTCTTTTCCTAGTTTAGAGATTGTAATTTCAATTTCCGAATTGTAATAGCTAGATATAAATGAAGAATTTACATTTCTTGCTTTAGGTAGAATGAATGAGCATTAGAGAATATCATGAATTGCTTATTCCATGCATTTTTTTTTTCTCTTTATTTCTCAAAATCCTCACAATGGTGAAACACGAATGGCACGTGCACCATTTCGTAAGAGATAAGTTAATTCTAAGTTGACGATTTACATCAACGGCCATAGTCGGGGTGTGAACAAAATTTAGAATTCTTATCTTTTACGAAATAACATTGGATCCACACTTGATCCGTTTTCAAAATTCATCATATTTCCTTAAATATTTTCTCCTTTTTTTAGAATTTAATTTAAAATTGACTCAAAATATATACCAATGGCCATAGTCAGGGTATATTGAGGGTTAATTTCATTTTAAATTCTATAAAAGCACCAAATGTATTTTATTCTTCGCCTGAATTTAAATATAGATTATTATATAATACATTCAATGACCATAGTCAAGGATGTATTATATCTTCAATCTTATTTTAATTCAGTTCAAGAATAAGATAGCTTTTCAAAATCTAAATTCAAAGTCTTTAAATTCATTCATCATTTAGGATAAAATTGCATCATATTTCAAAATTTCCTTTTCAAAAACTCCAAGTGATGTAAATATCTTCCTCAATCTATTCTTATAAAATCCAATTCATTCTTTCAAATTTTCAAAATTCTATTTTCAATCTCAAAGTTCAAATTAACTTTGAGATTTCAAATTCATTTTATATTCAAAATTCAAAATCAGATTTCCAAGTCCAATTTGACTTTGAAACTTCAGAATCATCTTGTATTTCAAATCCCAAATTCTATCTTAAAGTACAATATTAACTTTGAAATTTCACCTGTATATTCAAGATTCAATTCATTTTTCCAAATCCAATTCAAATTTAGAAATTCTTGATTTATCTTCTAAATTTCAGATTCAAACTCCAAATTCAAAGTCCAAATTGACTTTGAAATTCATATTCCCAGTTCAAAATCCTCGAATCATATTTTAAAATTCCAAATCCAAAGTTAGATTCTAAATCCAACTTGGATCCAGATTTCCAAGTACAAATCCTCACTTTTTGGATCTCAGATTCAGATCCAAAACCCATTCTAAAGATCCATGATTCAACACTCAACTTTGGATCTCAGACTTCAGATCCAAATCCATCTTAGGATCCAGAACCCAATTCTACATTTGGATCTCAGACTTCAGATTTAAATCCATCTTAGGATCCAGAACCCAATTTTATCTCAGATTTCAGATCTTAAAGCTATTGTAAGATCCAATTCCATTCCCAATTCTAGATTTCAAGTCTATTTCCAGATCTCATTTGAACTCCCTAAACCCATTTCTATTTTAAATACCATTTGATTATCTCAGATCCATTCCGAATTTCAAACTTCAAAAACCCAAATTCAATTCCATTTCAAGTATTCATTTCCTTTTCTAAATTCAAGTTCAAATTCAGAGTCTATCTCTAACTTTGAAACTTCATTTCCTTTCATTTTCAAAGCTTCAAGTCATTCTTTCTCATTTATTCTTCCGGCTCTGTTATACTTCAAAAACTTTAGAACTTCTCTGATCCACCTCAAGCTCTAAGTTAGATTCAACCATTTCTTCATTTCTTTACCAAATTCATCTCAGAATACTTGAAAATTTTCAAAACATTCTTTTCAAAAGGAGCATACATTCTTGCATTGCACAAGCATGATTCTCTATGCATTTAGATCTTTAGAATAAATTCTTAGGTTATATTTAGGCAAAGCAAAAGGTATAGATTCGATCCTTGGTTCGATTACCCCTGGTAAAGGCGCCAGGAATGGTCGAACCTCGTACCGACGAGCGAATCCCGTCTCTCCATTTTTCCCGCAAATTTTCAAAATGGAGGCGAGTTATTTTCTAAATATTTTTCAAATAAAGGTCAAGTGAAAACCCGCAAAAGAATTCCTCTTCTCTTTCTCTTTCTTTCTTTTCTCTTCTCTCTTTCTTTTCTTTCTTTTATCCTTCTCCATTCAAAAAGGAGGAGAATAGAGGTTAGAAAAGGGAAAGAGAAGGGAGAGAGAGAAACCATAAAGAGAGGAAAAATTTTGCGATGATCACACTGTTGTTGTAGGCAAACTCGACCAAACACAAGTGCAAACCCCAATCACCTTTCCAGTCGAGCATACAAGCCCGCAATATATCTTCTAGCGTCTGAATCGTCCTCTTCGACAGACCATCAGTCTGAGGGTGAAAAGCGGTATTAAACTTCAGTTTTGTTCCCAAAGATGACTGCAATTGTCCCCACAATCGCGACGTGAATCTGGGATCACGATCCGAAATGATAGACGTAGGTACACCATGTAACCCTACAATCTCTCGGATATACAAGTCTGTTAAGCTCTCAAGCGGCTGACTAATCCAGATAGGTAAGAAGTGAGCAGACTTGGTGAGTTTGTCCACAATCATCCATATCGCATCGTGCTTTCGCCTGGTTCGCGGTAAGCCCACCACAAAATCCATCGTGATATCGTCCCATTTCCACTGAGGAATCTCAATCCTCTGCATGAAACCACCAGAACGTTGGTGCTCGATCTTGATTTGCTGACAAGTCAAACACCTCGAAACATACGCTGCGACTTCACGCTTCATCCTATTCCACCAATACCTTCGTTGAAGATCCTTAAACATCTTAGTACCACCAGGATGGACTGTGTACTTCGACAAATGTGCCTCATCAAGAATCTCCTTCCTCAACTCAGGATCATTTGGCACCCAAAGTCGATCCTTCATGCGGATACAACCGCTGTCATCAATGAGAAAGACTGAGCCCTCTTCACAAGCTCGGTCGACAAACTTCTGATATTGAGCATTCCGCTTCTGTGCCTCGATAATCTTAGGTAAGAATTCTGATCGAATGGCCAACCTAGACTGTAAGACCCCCAATTTTTCAGAAAATATCTGAATAAAATTCATGAGGCATTTACCGCTAAAAATGGCATTTTTCTCAGAATGCGAAACGAATCAATTTCTGCGAGCCAGTTACACTTAGGATATTCGTCGAAACGCGAATATATGCTCAAACACTCTGGAAGCCATAACTTCCTATCTGAACAAAATCAAAGGATTCCTGCGAGCCAACTTTCTTAGTGGCATCAATACGAAGATAATGGCGTATTCAGAATTTTTCGGAAAAAAATCGCCGAAAACCCGAAATTCTTGTGGGACCCACGGAAATATGGGTGGGACCCACAGAAATATTTCTCAGAAAATATTCTAGAAGATTCTAGAATATTCCAGCACCTTCCAGAGCCTTCCAGCTCCTTCCAGCACCTTTCATAGAAGGGATTCTCAGAAAAGCCCAAGGGTAAAGAGGGGATTCTGAAACTTGGGGCCCAAGTTTCAGAACCTATAAATAGAGGACCCCCCCCTCCTTTAGAAAATCGCCAACCCCTATCTCTCTCCTCCTTTTTCCAAACCTCCCCTACCTAGCCTAGCCCACCTGAGCCCACCTGACCTAGTCTGAGCCTGCCTGACTTAGCCTGAGCCTGCTTGACCTGGTCTGAGCCTGCCTGACCTGGTCCTAACCCACCTGACCTAGGTCTGAACCTACTTGACCTAAGTCTGAACCCAGTTGACTTGACTTGAACCTGGTTTGGTTCAAAGTCAAAGTCCAAGTCCTTTTTCGTCGGAAGTTCGAAGTTGATCCTTTTTCGAAGACGAGCCTCGTTCGAAGCGTTTGAAGCAATCGGAGTCGTTTCTTCCTCAAATTGAAGTAAGTTCGCTTCATTAAACCATCTCTCTCAAGTATTTGATTGTTTGTATATAGCATATACTTTCTGAAGTAGTATCTTGCTTTAGTTCTTGGTTGAACCCTCTAGGACGCTTCGGTGTTCACACGCTCGCCTCGTAACTATCGTCGGATATATATGTTCGAATACGCAGTATATGCGTTCTTCAAAATAGTATCTCACCCTAGTTCTTGGTTGAGCCCTCTAGGACACTTCGGTGTTCACTCGCTCGCCTCGTAACTATCGTTGGATACAGATCTAGGTGTATATCTGTTGATTCTGCCGACGCGTCTTATATCGCACAGGCTATGTAATTTACCTTTGTCATCGCGTCGTATGATGCCAAGGCTCCCTGCTTTCTGTACTTCCGATTAAAGCACTTCCGATTATGCATTTACTTAAGCCGTCGTGTCGAACGATGCCAAGGCTCCTGCTTTCTGCAATGTATTTACTTACGTCATCGCGTCGAACGATGCCAAGGCTCCTGTTTTGTTATATATGTAGAATATTTTGTTTAGTTACACACCCTGAACAATAGTATATGCATTTCCTTTACGCCGCGCCACCGCTGTATAAAGCACAGGCTTCTGCTTATATTACATATATGGCGCATAAGTGAGCGTTCAAATGGAGATCAAATCACCAATGCGATTCCCTTACCGCTCCTCGTGCAAGATTCTGCTTGACGAATGAAGCCCCTATTGGAAAGGCTTCGCCTTTTGGCAAAATGCTCTTTACGTAAAGACTAATTCAATTACGTATGGTCTGGCTATTGCCCAAGGTTCCTGCAACCTTGATGGATGCAAAGTATGCACAACGGTGCGCATCCATTTCCCGAGTTAAGCGTAGCGATTTCCCACAAAAGAGGGGAGATGCCGCTGAAATGGATAAAAGAAAATGCACGCTTTCTCCGTTAAAGAGAGGAAGTGCTGCTGAAATTCCTGAAGGAGCTAAGAATGGCTCAGAAAGAACGTAGCAGAAGTGCTACCCAGTTTATGGAACGCCTTCTACGATGTAGAAAGGTTCGTCGCACCACTACCGGTAGAGCAGAGAAGGTGTTGACAAAATGGTTGGCAGAAGAGCTGCCAGAACCAGTTAAGTGGCACAATGATATCCTTTGTTGGAACGATGTCAGAATGACTCGTCTCTCTGACACCTGCAAGGGCACCATACTTATAAGAGCCGCTGCGCCAACGTAGTGGTAGCACCTTGACGAGGTCCTGAGCTCGTTGCGTAAAAATACGCCGAGTAGCCGATCCGTAGAGATTGAGTCATGTGCATGCTCATTGAGAATTATCAGACAACCAGACTCGTAAGGGCCGCTGAGCCGGAGTGTGTTGTTTCCACCGAAAGAGGTGAAGTGCTCGTCAAGGCCGAAGTGCCGAGAGCAGAGTTAAGCATGCATATGAATAAAACCTTTGTTCCACGGTGAAAATCGTGTGGTTGATTGGGGTTGGGTACATACTTCTCAAAGGCTGCCCTATAGGCATGCAATGTTCGTCAAGTAATTGTAAGACCGGCAGGCCCCTTTCAGAATTTCTCACCGAGGAAGACGGTGATGGCGCAGCCTTGAGTGACATATATTTCACCCGAACCTGATAGAGTTCATTGATGGCCTTCGTCACTCAGAGGTATGGAGGTCGTGGTTATCCTTAAATATCTAAGGATTGAACCCAACTACTGCAGTAGCAGAATGCATTCAGATACCTAGTAAGGATCTCTTCCGGTATGCTGTACCGTCCTACTAGGGGAATGGGGTCAACACGTCTCTGGGGTATCTAAAATACATAGAATAATCAACCCCCAGATCGTCGCGTTGTCGCCCAGATATGAGTCCCCTAAGCCCACGGGGAGGTGCAATTATCGAAACAAAGCATTAGCTTAGGTACAACGCTACTTTGAATGTATGAGTGGATGACGTTGTTGAGTCAGTCCTGCATGACCTTTGTGAAGGTGTCATGGTCGGTATACTACTGTACCGATTGGGAAAGAACCCCATTGATATCCGTACGACTAAGTGAAGCTCGGAGAGCTGTCCTTAGATTCGTAGGATACAGATGTGCCAAGCATAAAGGCTTGAGCTAGACATCCATTTGTGACTCTGAGGAAGTCAAGGCTAAGTCGTAGAGACTTAAGCGGTTATTCTAACTCACAACCTTGAAGAGGCTTATGCGAAGTCATGAAGACTTGCGTAGATGTTCAACTCATAGCCTTGAGGAGGCTCTTGCGATATACGCTAAGTCATGGAGGCTTGAGCGTCGAATTACGAACTGTGACCCTGAGTAGTCTATACATTTGCTTGAGTTGGATAGATAGGTGTTTGCTTGCTTACCAGACCATCAGTGGTTCTGACCCCGTTTAATGGGGATTTCAGGTGTTGGACCTGCGTGGCGATATGCGGAGCAAGGCGGCATCGAGTTCCAGGGTTTCTCTAGACAGAGTTGTACTGCTTCCTTTTATTGAACCTACATTGCTTTCCTAAGCAGTAGTGTTGTAATAAACAAATGTTTTCGATAAAATAGAACACTTTGGTGGTCAATGAGTTGCTTGGCCACATACCTGCAACGTGCCCGAAGTTTTTTAAAACCGACGACTCATTATCGTCTTATTCCGCTGCTAAAAGCTTTTGTAAGTTCCACTGCAAAGAAAAAAAAAAGAAATTCATGAAAATTTTAACTTAGCTTTGTTTTGGAAATCCGGGGCGTTACAGAATTGGTATCAAAGCAAGAGTCTGAGAAACCTGGTTCGAGATCCGTCTTGTCCACCATATCGCACTGTAAGTATATTTTATACTTCTTGTTCTGATCTGGGTGCATCTTTGTATAGATGGCAACTCACGACTCCCAAGGATACTGCTATCATTGCGGGATCATGCACGATGAGTGGGTATGCCCATATGAAGTCCAAGACTGCCAGTATTGTGGCGAAGAAGGGCATTCCGCCAACGAATGCCAAATGAAGCATACCGTCGATATGGGTCGGCGGGGATCGCTTGGTCTTAGGGATGAGACCTTGCGTGTTAGTGGGCCACATTACTCCAGTAGAGGGAGTAGCCGTACCCCAAGGACTTCTGATGAACTACCACCTCTGGTAGGATTTGACTTGAACTTCCTTGAGGGATTTGGTCAATCGCAAGGCTATCAACAGGCATCATGTACGCCTAGCTTGCACAGTCGGGGGGAGGGATGCAACAACTCCTTCTATAATCCCATTATGATTTCGGATTCCTCGAATCATAGTACGATTATATGGGGGAACAGAGCGGCTTCACCAACGCCGAGCCTGAATGGCCAAGGAGAGGGATACAACCTATATCATCCTGTTATGGTCTCGGATTCCCCGAGCCATGATGCCACTGAATGGGCAAGTGGACCGGCATCACTGATCTATCCACAAGAGTCGCTTGAGAGTGCGGAAGTGCCGCCCAAGCTAAAACTAGTAGTGCCTGCACCGAGGCAATGTGGAAGTAATCGATACTTCGGGTTCTTTGGGTCAAGAAAGAAATCCAGTTCCTAGAAGAGACTGGTAGTGTTTTCGAGTCAATAGACTCATGTACATAGTTTCTCAACGCCTAAAAGTCTGCCAGTGCGGCATGACGTTTTGTTTAAGGCGAGGCTTGTGTAAATGTGATGTATATTAAGTAAATAGAACTTTGCTTCGATATATACATTGTGAAACTAAAACACGTTGCTTGTATGTGGTAGATAAATGGCTCCTACGACGAGGAGAACCATGCCGAGCGAGGAGGCCCATACTCAAGGATTCCTGCTGAAAACGCTCAACAATTTGGTTACTGCCATTCGAGAAACAAGGCCAGAATCAGTCGCACCTCGAAGCAAAAACCTTGGGGGAATAACCTATGAAAAATTCCTCAAGCTCGATCCACCAGTCTTCCCCGGTAGAGCCGATCCTGAACTGGCAGAGAGTTGGGTCGAAGAGACCGAACGTGCCTTTCTGGTACTAGGAGTACCAGAAGAAAAGAAGACCAACTTTGGCACGTACAGGCTGAAAGACAATGCACGGAAGTGGTGGGATACCACTAAGATTATCCAGTTATCGGAAGTTGAAGTCATTCCTTGGACTGACTTCCAAAGAGCTTTCATGGATAATTACTTCCCGTTACACTCCAGAAACAAGAAAAAAATGGAGTTTCTGGAATTGGAGCAGTGTGGCATGAGTCTGATTGACTACACCACCAAATTTCAAAATCTTGAACGGTACTGCTCCCGGTTATTTGAGACCGACCAAGAAAGGGCCGACAAGTACATCAACGGACTTCGAGAAGGGCTAAGGTCACGGGTTATCACCAGCATGCCCCAAACTTTTCAAACGGCTGTGGCAGCAGCTTCAAAAATACAAGTGGATTGGGAGCGATCCAAAGTGATCATAGCAAAAAGGCCCGTAGTTAATGGTGGGAACAAGAAGAGAATGTTTCCAAGTGGCCAGGGTTCACGACAACCCTTTCAAAAGAAAAGGTTCCAAGGTGGGAACAACACTCAACAAGTCGTGAGGCCAAGGCAGAACATGGCTCCAAACAATCTGCAGTCCAACCCAAGTTAGTTTCAGAAAATTACCATTTTACCAACTTTCATTAGGAAAATTACCATTTTACCCCTAGGTCATCCCGGACCTCAGTCAGTCGGAGTCAACAAAGCTCACTGGTCAATTCAGAACATTTAGAATATCAGTCATTCCAAGCACATCTGAGCTTACAGTGAGAAGACCATTTCCATTTCTGACCATTCCTGCCAAAATGGGATCATTTCTTCAGAAATGAGCTTGTTTCTCACTCAAATCCATGCCAATTGTCTCCGAGTCAGTCATTCCCAGTCACTCATGTTCCCCAGAGTCTAACTTGAGCTCACCAGGAGTTCAAGCGCTCCAGTTTCAGTTCAAACCCATTTCCAAGTGTCTAGGAGCCCATTTTAGCTCTTTCAGCTGAAATTGAGTTGAGTTCAGTCAATTGAGCTAGTGTTCGAGCTTCGATTTTAGTTCACGTCAGTATTATTGACCTTTTTCTTAGCTCAAAGTCAGATCAAGTTCGTAATTCACTTCACTCCAGCGACCATTCTGTACCATTTCTCTAAAAATGGCAGCTTTTTTTTGAAAATTCAGTCGGAAAGGTTAGTTGAGTCAGTGCCTTGTCAGCTCATTGGAGTTCTGAAACTCTAAAATCTAGCTCAATCTGGCTCATTTCAGTTCAATCCAGCTCGAACCTCAATTTTCAGTGTCACTCTGACTCAATAGAGTCTCGAAAACCATTTCTTTAGCTATTTTGCAAATTTTATCAATTTTAATGCTTTTTAAACTGGTACAAGTGTCAATCGGGGTCTGACATCCAAAATTCTTTATTAAGGGTCTGCATTTCGCATGTCATTTCATGTCATTTCTCATCATTTCATATCATTTCTCAGCATTTCATAACATTTCATCACATTTCATTTCATTTTTTGAAGTCCAGAACTCCAGTTTTATAAATTTCAATCCAGATCGAGTTTTAAAAGCTTTCATAAATTAACTTCAGAACCTCGGGTTTCCAAAATTAACATTTTTACCACCAAGAGTCTAAATTTGGAAGTATTTTCTCGAGAAAAACAATATGGATTTCTCCCAAAATCAAATTTTCAAATTCTATACTGGATTTGCTTCGCAACGAGCTATTAAACTTCAAAATCGGAGCTCATTTAAAAAACTGCCAAAAATAGCTCGTTTTGTTTTGAAAATATTTTCTCAAGAAAAAAAATCTGGATTTGTTTCAAAATCAAAATTTTAAATTCTACACTGGATTTGCTTCGCGATGGGGTATTGAACTTTAAAATCCGAGCTCGTTTCAAAAATTGCTAAAAATAGCTCGTTTCGTTTGGAAATATTTTCTTGAGAAAAACAATCTGGATTTCTTTCAAAATTACATTTTCAAATTCTACAATGGATTTGCTTCGCAACGGGGTATTGAACTTCAAAATCCGAGCTCGTTTAAAAATCTGCCAAAAATAGCTCGTTTCGTCTGGAAACTTTCTGAAAAGACTATTTTACCCCTCTAATCTTCAAAATGAATTTCAAAATTGAAATTTGGACCCACTATGAGATGGCCCATTCATTTGCATTTCTATTTTATTAAAAAAAAAAAAGATGCTCCTTTTTTATTTGTTTATTTTTGTTTTTATTTATTTTTTATTTTTATTTTTTTTTAGAGAGGTGGGACCCACAAGGTGGTCGCCCAAACCTCCAGCCCCTCTATTTCTCCCATTTCCTTTCTTTCTTCCTCCATTTTCTTTTTTATATATATATATATATATATTTTTTTTTCTTTTCTTTTCTTTTCTTTTCTTCTTTCTTTCTTTTCTTTCTTTCTTTTTTTCTTCCTTTTTCTTTCTTTCTTTCTTCCACTTTTTTTTTTATCTCTCCAGCACACTCACGTAAACTCCTTTTCTTCCTTTCCCTCTTCTTTCTTCCCTCTTTCCTTCCTCTTCTTTCCTTTTCCCTTCCTTTTCTTTCCTTTCTTTTCTTCCCTTTCTTTCCTTCTTCCTTTCCTTCCTCCCTTCCTTTCCCTAGCCTTTCAGCCCATCCACGTCTGCTGAGGGATTCACGCACTTCCCTTTCCTCATTAAACTCATTCCCTCTTAGAAAACTTAGGTCTTGATGATTTCTACCTAAGTTAGTAAAAGAAAAAAAGGAGAAAAAAGCTCTCACACGGCAGCCCATCCTCTCCAAAAAAAAAACGTCTCTCTCTCTCTCTCTTTCTCTCCCCTTTGAAGTCCCACAGCACCCTCTCTCCTTGAGGACAACCTCCTTTGGTGCAGCAAGAGCCCAGCCACGTCTTCAAGCTTCAGCTCCAGCCATCTTCATCCTTGCATCCAGCAACACCTCCAGCCACGCCTCCTTGTAGCAAGGCAGCCTTCTTGGCAACACCACCTTCAACTCCTTCTAGCCGGCGCCCCTTTGAGCTTTCATCCTTCAATCAACCTAGGCGGCATCTCGAGTCCAACTTGCAGCCATCTCCGGTTGAGTCCAGCAGCAACCATCTTGGAGTAATCTCGTTGGTCGACCAACACATACTCACTCCAGCACCTACCTTGCACCCCTTTCAAGTTCAGCTCCACTACCTTCCACCGGTGCTGTCTCAATTTCATTCGTAGTAGTCGAACCCTCCAAGGTGAGCCCATCGTCCCCTTATTTCATATCTCCTTGTTCTTAGTGAAACCCCTATACACTTCATCTTTGTCGTCCATTGATTTGAAGCTTTATTTTATTTTATTTTTTTATGGATGCTATGGAATCAAATTAAAAAAAAAAATTGAATTGGTGGTGTGTGAATGTTTTTCCATAATTCTTAAATTGAGAAACATGATAGTAGTTTCTTCTAACATATTTAGGCTAAGTAAAACGATAAGATTCATCTATCTATTGGATGGATTCTCTCGTTTTGAGAGCCAACATCAAAATAGGTCAAGCCCCTTCATGATGATTTTAATTTTTTTGCTTTATACAATTTTAAAATTAAAAAAAAAAAATTTGCATTTAGCTAAATTTCATCATGTATTTATTCATTTTACAGTCTTATTAATAGATTGATTTAGAATCTGTAGAGTTTCAAGTTTGTGCAAAGTCCATGCATCATTTTACGTGAGTTTCTGCATTTAAAAATTTTGTAAATTTTAGAGTAACCAGGTTTACATTTCTTTGTTTTACTGTCGAAAATTTGATTCAATTTGGGTTTTGGGACCCTCTCAAACCAATCAAATCCCAAAATGGGATTTCCCATTTCCAGAACTTCTAATTTCTGCTTTAGCAGACAAGAACCTCCGGCACCACCCTCATGAGAAATTCAAATCGTCCTACAAAAATCACAGTAGATTCATGATTGAATCTACTAATGATATGGAAATTTTGAGGTTTTTTCAGTCAGTTTTGACCTCTGTAAAAAATCGGATTTCTCAGACCCCTGGGAAAATATCAGTTTTCTTTTGTCAGGGTATAGACAGACCTTAATGCATCAAGTTCGCCAAATATGTAACCCGTCTTCAAAAACTTTCAACATGAAAGTTGTTCCTAACATAATTATATATCATTTTGCAAAATTTGGGAATTTTTGGATCTGTTTCATTATTTTTCCCGGATTTTCTCTTTCTGTCTAACAGATTCCAATGTCCAGAAATTCCAGAGATTCGGGTCTCTGATAACAGCATGCCCTTTTCCAAACCGTAACCCGGATCCCAGTTATTTAAAAATACAAAATTTTCATCTGTTTGTCCGGGACATTTTCCCACAATTTCATCCTTTTTCCCATCTGTTTACTATTTTTTACATATTTTCTACCGAAACCTGTCTGTTTTCTTCATTTCCTAGAGTCGTCGGATTCCGATCCGACTTGCCGGAGTGGTACAGCTCCGACCATAGGTCAAAACCAGAAAGTGTAAAAATAAAAAATCCTTGAATTACTGTCCTATGTCACCCCATAAAATTTGGGAAATTTTTATGGAAGTTGGATATCCTAAATCCCCTTTAGAATCAATATTTTAGGCAAAAATCACAAAATTTAGGGTTTTTATTTGAATTTCCATATTTAAAAATACAAAAAAATTATATTTTAGAGATCCATTATGTTTCTAGGGTTATTGTAGTTGTCCATGCAAAATTTGGTTTAAATTCCAAGTTCATTTGCTCCATGTGTTAGTTTATCTTTAAATTCAGAAGCGAAAATCAGGCGAAAATCAGGTTAAATTTGATATTTTATGATATTTTCGTCATTTTAGGGTTTTTATCATGTACATAAGCATGTAGAATCATATTAGGGTTAATTTAAATCTCCTTTGCAATTCATATTTTTCAATTTTGCAAAATTTATTTCAGAAAACCCTGGTTTCAAGGCCATAGTCTTGTTATCAGGGGTATTTTGGTCATTTTGACCTAAATTTCGAAATTTCAATTTCTAATTCTCCAAAATTTCATGCATATCATAATATTTTATCATATTATTTTTGATTTATTTCATTTGATTTTCAAAATTCCAAAATTTACAAAAATTCTTTCATAAAACCCTGATTTCAAGGTCATCAGGGGTATTTTGGTTATTTTGAACCCCAATTTCGAATTTTCAAGTTTATTTTCCAAATTTATTCATTATTCATCATGTTTATATCAAAGGGGGTATGAATTTGGGTTTATATCTGAATAATATCCGATAATTTCTCATATTTTCGGATAAATTCAGAAAAATCTACATTTTTGTGCTAACCTTGTTTTCTAGTTTTGCAGGAACATTCAAGAAGAAGACTTAGCTTTTATTTATTTATTTTTTTCAATTCAATGTAACCTCAAATGTAATAATTTGGAATAAGAGTTACTTTTCTGCTTAGAATAGGGTTGCATTGCATATAGTTTAATTTATGCAAATTTCGATATTTGATGTATGATTCATGTGCATTTATTTCAAATCCACTATGGTTTACACGAATGGCACGTGCACAAGCTTTTATGGAGTTTATAAACTCGGTGGGATTCGTATTTATGGCCATAGTCAGAATACGAAGAAAACCAAGATTTATGATCTTCGTATTAGCCACATTCAGCCTACACACTTAGGCTAACTTCAAAATGCACTGCATTTTTCAAAGTTTTAAAAGGATTTTCCAATTCCTCAATTGAAATTCTCTTTTAAACTCATATTCATTCATTCATATCATTCAAATTGCATTATTTTCAAATTCATTTTCCAATTTCAATTTTAGATAAATCAGTTTTCCCAAAAATTTCCAAGTTTCTCAGGATTGGATTTTCTCAGAATTCCAAATTTTCAAATGAGATTTCAAGGCATTTCCCAAGTTCAAATCAAGATTTTCCTATGTTTTCAAATTCTCAAATTTCAAAATCCCAAGTTTTCAGAAATCGATTTTCTCATATTTTCCAGTTTTCCTGAGAATTCATTTTCCATTTCAAAAGTCATTTTCCAATGAATTTCTTAGATTTTCTCAGAATTCTCAAATCCATTTTCTCAGAAAAGCAATTCCAAATTTCAAAATCGATTTTCCAAAGTTCAAGTTTTCCTGAGAAATCACTTTCCAATGCAAATTTCTGATTTCCAATGAAATTCAATGATTTTCCCAAAAACTCCAACTTCAAGCACTTTTCCAATCATTTTTCCAAATGCATTTCAATTTTCCAAAGCAAACATCATAGTTTCTCAAACTTGCATTTTTTAAAAAATTTCATAGCACAAGCCTGATTCTTTGTGCATTCTAGGAAAAATAGAGCATAATTTAGCTATTTGAGTCATATTAAAGCACGTAATTGATCCTTGGTTCAATTACCCCTGGTAAAGGCGCCAGGAACGGTTGAACCTCGTACCGACAGGCGGATCCCATTCCACGGAATTTTCCCGCAAATTTTAAAAACGGAGGCGAGTAAATTTTCAAAAATCATTTTCAAAACTTTGGTCGAGTTTGACTCACAAATTCGTTTCTCTCTCGCAAGGGAGGGGAAAAATTTTGCGATGATAACAGGTTTGGCGACCGTGATGGGACCTGTCCTCGCCTGATCAATTATGTGCTTTAACTTAGCCCAATTGTCAAAATTATGTTCTATGAAATGTCAGCTTTAATTTCTGATATCATGTGAACCTAGGAGCCTAGACTTGAACCCAACTGACATGGATTGCATATAGACTAGGCATGGTTTGGTAGGACCATATTGAGGAGAATTATGCATGCTCACTTAGACTTAGGTCTGAAATACAACACTCCTCAATCTAGGACTTGTATGAAAACAATGTTTGCCTCTTCAAAAGTTTTCAAAATTCTATCTCTTTAGGACTTAGAGCCCTCTGTTTGCCTGCATGTGATCATATTTCAAAAACCACCCCACCTATGTCTACCCGGTCTTCACATTGCTGGGCTCTCTTCCAGAACCATAGTTCGGGACAGAGCCTCACAACTGGGCCACTTATTTGGGTTAATGCCCCCCTTCCACGTACCAAGGGCCATAGTCCAACGTATATCGACAGGCGCTCAAGGATGTTGGGAAAACACAAGCCTAGACCCGGAGATGAGTTTTATGCCACGTACATCGAGCCTCGGCTCGAGTATATCGGCATATCATGATTGGACACAGTTGATCTAAGCCTAGAGTCAGGATTAGGGTCCAAAAGCTCTTTCAAAATCAATGCATTTAGAGTTGGCCTCCTAGGGATTGTTGTATGTGCATAATTGTTTGTAATTGAATATATGATATTCATTTTCGCCTTATTTTCTCATATTTTTCCCAATTTTTCCAAAATACCAAACAATTTTCCAAAATACCTCATTTTTCATCTTTTATGAAATATCTCCTTTTTTCTCAAAAACCCTGAACGATTTTTCTAAATTATCCACCTTTTCCTTCAAAACTCCAGGAAATTTTCCATTCTTTCGTTCCTCTGGACTTCGAATTTCCAGCTTTCATTTTATCCTGCCTGCAATTTTCAAATTTCTTGTATTTTTCCAAAGTCTAATTTCAGTCTTCTTGTCTTTCAGTCCAATGGCATCCAGTCAGCTCGATTCTGTTTTTCCTGAGGGTCACATCTCCTATGAGGTGCGACAAAGTCTTCCTGAGCATCGATCTCTTAGCACCGAACCCTTTTTTCCCCGGTGGTACTATGTCTGGTTCAAAAATTTCTCTCGTATGTTTCCGGACCACTTGAGCGATTGTGGGTTGGAATTGGCATCTGCAGTGGGAAAGTTGACAGTCAACGGCAATCTGATTCATGCACTGGCAGAGCGGTGGAATCCGTGCACTTGCACGTTCTGGTTCCCGTGGGGCGAGATGACACTACTGATGGATGAATTTTCAGAGATTATGGGACTGCCTGAGCCAGCCGGTCAGCCTGGATATCCGTTAGAGCAGCAGTTTCTGATCAATGTCAAGGGTCTGGACCCCAAAGATGTCGTAGCTCGCATGACAGGGCGCAAGTCTTGGCCACTGATTGAAGAAAATGGGAATGAGTACGTGAGTCTGATCGAGATCTACCGACAGTATGGAGAATTCGCAGAAGTCAGCTCGTTGTCCAGGACAGCTCGAGAGAGAATTCAGCATGCGATGATTTTGTGTACTGTGGGACTTGCTTTCTTTCCAAATGGACAGAATTATGTGGATGTCAGAATAGTTCAACTTTTGAGAAGATGGGGAAGTCGACAGACCAGCCGTCTCTCGATAGCCATGGCCGCGCTTGCTTTTCTATACAGAGGACTGACCCGCTTCACACTTGGAGAGTCCATCTTAGTCGAGGGATGTACTTATGCTCTTCAATCTTGGTTCCTTCAGCATGTACCGACCAGAGCTAGTTCATTCAGATACAACGGCAAGGAGCTCCTTCCAGTTGCGCGGTACCGATTCCTGATCGACTATCTGCAGGAAGAAGAAGTGGTGTGGGACTATTTTGATCAAGAATTATCGCCTCCCAGATACACCTATGCATATGGCAAGAGATTCAAGTTGCTTGGTCCATTCTTCTGTGCTTACTATCATCCGGAGCGGTGTGTTCGACAGTTTTCTCAGAGACAAAAGCACATAGAGATGCGGCTGCTATCAGGAGTCGTGCCAGAGTTCGACCTTACATCAGCACAGTGGTCCGGAGCATACCATTCTGCCAGATATGGCTGGGACTCTTTTGTTACTCTTCCGCTTTTTCCCGGTCCTCGTGTCTCTGCTAGTTATAAAGAGTGGTGGCAAATTGTCTGTCTGCCCCCTCTTTCTCAAGTTTATTATTGATGCAATCATATTTTCTTTCAATAAATAAAAATCTTGCAAATTCTTCAATTCTTGGTTTGACGACCTCGCCTAGGTAACAAGGCTTAATTTTCAGTTGTTTATTTTCTTTGCAAAGGAATGACAACGCAATTGTCGTAATTCCAGCGACGACTCAATCCCTAGTAATGGGATATTCTTTCAATTGTCTACCAAAATTCTCAGCAAATATCTTTCTTCCAGTCAAAAGCTCTTTCGAAAGCTTAACCCTCAATTTTGCCCTGTAGAGAGCATTCGTGACATTCAATGGTTCAGACAAGGTCAGGGAAGAAAACTGCATCAGTTTAAGGCATCGCATATTCAACAGCTTCGGACGAAGAAATGGATTCCCCGCTCTCAGGCAAAAATCAGGAACAACAGGTTGAGGATGACATTGATCCTCAAATGTATGCCATGTTTAAGAAGATGATGACTAAGATGCTAGCAGAACAAGCTGAAGCCAGTACAGAGAAAGCACAGGTGAAGCAAAAGACAAAAAGTCGGGCAGTCAAGAAAGCCTTGAAGATATCCAAGAAGCCCGCCCAGCATGTTGATGCAACTGATGAAGAGGAATCAGCGGAAGATTCAGATGAAGAGTTTGAGACCCATCAGGCATTCCGCAAGTCTACCCAGGGGCAGGGGTCAGCTCACAAATTCAAAGAGCAGTCTGTCAATGACTCTGACCAGCCGCAGTTCAAAGATGTGGTCAGAATGCTTCGAGACCTGCAGGCCCGCGACAAGGGCAAGAAAGTCTTCACCAGTGAAGACTTCTATGATGGTTTGGATGGGGACGACAATCTCGAGAATCTCCCCAGAAAGTTTATCAAATTCGATGGTTCTGGCGATCCTAAAGCTCATCTCGCCATGTTCTTCGCTGAATGCTCCAGATTCAAGCGAGACAACCGTGCACTTTTCCTATGTTTCCCTCGCAGTCTGGAGGGAGCCGCAGCTAAATGGTACTCGGAGCATGTAAATCCAATTGAGTTGAAAGAATTTGACAAAGTGGTAAACATGTTCATTGAGCGATTTCTCTTCAATGCTGAGGCACTTCCCACCCTCAGCCATCTTTGCGGCCTTAAACAGAGAGAAAATGAGAAGGCCAGAGATTTTATCCACCGATGGAGGTCAGCTTGCAACAAGATGAGGGACCCCATATCAGAGGGACATGCTTTGTCCCTAATTCTGAGTAACTTCTCATACCCTCTAAGAGGTCTCATCTCTACTGCACCATCAAGGACATTCATTGAACTGACAGAGCGAGCTGAATGGCTCGAGTTGAGTATGGAAAATGGTTTCTATGAAGGTTTCACCTTTACTAAGAACAACGGCTAAACTGAGCAGAAGAAGAAGACTCACTTCACTCATTCTGTCAGAAATAATAATTGGAAACACCGTAAGGGGCAGAACAAAGATTTCTGTTATGGGGTAGGAAGTTCCAACAAGAACGATCAGAAAGGCAAGTCAGTCCCTCAATTCAATAAGCCACTTCAATTAGAACAGGGACCGAAGCCCCGAGAAAAAGTAAAGCATGAAGGGTGGAGTTATGACAGGAAATTCACTCCACTAGACCAATCCCTCGAGACTGTGCTCGAGTATATGTTGACCAAGGAGATGGTCAAACTGCCTAAATTGGTTGATCCCCCTATTCCCATGGGGAAATTCAAAGATCAATTTTGTAAATTTCACAGAACAGTGGGGCACAATACTGAGAACTGCTTCGTTCTCAAGAATATTGTTCAGGATCTCATCGACAAGAATCTTCTGGTAGAGGGTGCCGAAGATGAAAATATGGATATTCTAAAGAAACCCTTTCCCCATCATTCTACGGCGGTCGTCTCTGAACAGCCTTTTCAGCCGCAGGAGCATATTAGGCCATGCTCTAAAAGGGATATGCAAGTCCAACATCAGGTCCTTGTGCTGCAGCAGGCTCAGTCCAAAGCTTAGAAAATGGATCTCATTGCAGCTTTTGGTAAAATGAAAGTATCTGATAAACCCGCTGGGGTATCTCCTGAGGTGGCTAAAAGAATGCCGTGGCTCCCCAAGCACTTTATTAAGCCCGCTCCGGAGAAAGGTGAGACATCCACACCACAACCGATAACTGCATTATCCAATGTCTCAATTTTGGACTTAGCTCAAGCCTCCACCAAACACCAGCAGGTGTTGAATGATCTGTTGCGGAAAATCAAAGTAAAACCGAGCATAACTCCTGAAGACATGGCCAGATAGTCAATCAGGCCATGACAAATGCTCCAATCACTTTCTCAGATGAAGATCTTTCTAAGCCGCATGTGTTTCACAACAACGCTTTGTATGTTGTGATTCGAGCCAGAGGAATGACTGTTCCTCATGTGCTGATAGATGGAGGCAGCAGCCTCAATATATGCCCAGAAATGACAGCCAAAGCTTTGGGCATCAAAGAAGAGGAATATATCCCGGACCCGATCACCATCTACGGGTTTGATAATCATGGCCAGACAGCTAAACGGAAAATTTTCTTTGAAATTTTCATTGACTACTCGGTCCACTCTGTCCTCTTTCATGTGGTCAATGTACCCCCAACGTATAATCTGTTGTTGGGACGACCGTGGATTCACAACACGAACGCGGTGCCGTCTACTTTGCATCAGTGTGTCAAGTGGTCAAAAGGTGGAATGATCACAACAGTCTTGGGCGAGGATCCGGAGAAGAGGCTTGCACAACCTATGGTTCCTAGGCCCACTTTCACTACTGATATCCCTAGCATTAGGGGCATTGATGAAGTCAGCTTTGAAGAAAATTCGGGAATACTGCAGACGGCTGAACAACCAGCACATACAGTGGCCATGACTCGATGGAGAGGCCCACAGTTTTTCAAAATTGGAGGACGAATTGACTATAGTACATTCAAAGATCATCCACTGTTCTCCCAATTTATGAAGGCCAAAAAGGGATTCGATCTGTTAGTAAAGCATGGTTATCAGCCTTTTCAAGGCCTGGGAAAAAGTAGGAATGGTCGTCTCGAGCCAGTAATTCCTCAGCACTATCCTCAGAGAGCCGGATTGGGCTTTAGTGGCAGAAGATCTCAGAAGGGCACTATCTTTATCAAAGGGACGCACTAAAGGCATCTGCTTGTCTTTCATTTCTATTCTTTTGTTTTCACATTTAGGATGATATCCCGTTTCATTTTAATCATTGTCCTCAATTCAATCTTTTAATAAAGTTGCAAATTTCCTTTGTCTATCTGGATGCCATTTGTCTCTTTACTTCTCGTTATCAAATCTTTGAAAATTTGCCATTATTCTTCTCTTTTATCTTTCAAATTATTTTCTTAACAAAAGTAATTTGTTTTATGATAGGAGATTTTCCTGAATCGATTTATTCTCCAATTTTCAGAATGTCTTCCCAATCTATCAAGAAGCTTGTTCTTAATCCAGAGGCCTTTTCAAAGCCAACAGTGATTCATCAGGTTAAAATAAGAGCAGAATGTAGTCAGATTACAAAGCAGTCAGAAGAACCTGTAGAATTTGATTCAGCTCTTTAAGAATTACCAGAATTTGCAGCAATTCAGAAACAAGATGAGTCATCATCCTTAGTTCAGGATCCAACTGAGGATATCAATATTGGATCAGAAGACGATCCTAAAATTCTCAAGATTGGCAGCAGTTTGAGCCTGGAAGAGAAAGAAAGGCTCACCCGTTTTCTCAAGCAACATGAAGAAGTGTTCGCGTGGACATATGAGGACATGCCAGGTCTAGATACCAAATTGGTTGAACATCGTCTCATCCTAAAACCAAATGTCAAGCCGGTTAAGCAGAAACTGAGAAAGATGGATCCTCGAGTGGAACAACAAGTTAAGGAAGGTCTAGAAGACCTACTCAAAGCAGGGTTCATTCGAACCATTGACTATCCAGATTGGCTAGCAAACATTGTTGTTGTTCCCAAGAAAAATGGTAAAGTTCGAATTTGCATCGACTTCAGAGATCTCAATAAAGCGACTCCTAAGGATGATTATCCACTTCCTAATATTGATCTTTTGATTGATAGCACAACAGGTCACGCTATGTCCTCTTTTATGGATGGATATTCCGGATATAATCAGATCAAGTTGGCCGCTCGTGATCAGTCTAAGACATCTTTCACTACTCCTTGGGGCACTTTTTGTTATACAGTCATGCCATTTGGGCTTAAGAATGCTGGAGCCACTTATCAGCGTGCTATGACCGTCATTTTCCATGCTCAGATGCACAAAATCATGGATGCCTATGTTGATGATATTCTGGTAAAATCCAAAGAAGAAGAAGATCACATCGAAACTCTCAATCAAGTTTTCAAGCGGCTCATTCTTTACAAGCTAAGACTCAATCCACAAAAATGTGTTTTTGGAGTCGAATCTGGCAAATTGTTAGGCTTTCTAGTCAGCAAAAAGGGGATAGAAGTTGATCCCGCTAAGGCCAAAGCTATCATTGACATGTCTCCCCCGACTAATTTGAAAGAATTACGTAGCCTTCAGGGACGTATGCAATCAATTCGGCGATTCATATCCAATTTGGCCATGAGATGTGAGCCTTTCAATCATTTGCTCAGAAAAGGAGTGAAATTCGAATGGGGACCAGAGTGTCAGCAATCGTTCGAACGCATCAAGAAATATTTGCTCAATCCTCCTGTGTTAAAGCCGCCAGAATTAGGGAAACCCCTACGGCTATACATTTCAGTTAATCAAGTGGCTTGTGGCGGATTCTTGGCGCAATACGAAAAAGGCAGTCTGGTAGAGCATGCCATTTACTATGTGAGTAAAACCTTCATTGATTATGAGAAGAAATACTCTCAGATAGAGAAGACATGTCTAGCTCTGGTTTGGATGTGTCAGAAATTGAGACACTATCTGTTGACATCTGAAGTCAAGATCCTATCCAAATTAAATCCTCTCAAGTATATTCTAGAGCAACCCTTCCTCAGTGGACGGATTGCCAAATGGCAGGTTTTATTGATGCAATACGATTTGGAATATGTCTCTCAGCAATCTATCAAGGGCCAAGCAATTGCAGATCAATTAGCAGATTTTCCTCTAGCAGAAGATGTTGAAGTCGAGGATGATTTCCCCGATGAGCGGATCTGCAATATTCAACAATCCCCAATTTGGAATTTATTCTTTGACGGTTCCAAGAATATGGCAGGCATAGGAATCGGGATTCTGTTGATCACACCTGAGAAGGAGATGATCCCCTTTTCTCTCAAATTAGATTTTCAGTGCACTCATAATATGGCCGAGTATGAAGCTTTGATACAAGGTCTGAAAATTCTACAAGACTTCAATGTCAAAAGAGTGCATGCTTATGGCGACTCTTTGCTCGTCGTCAATCAAGTCTTAGCTGAATGGCAAGTGAAGGATCAGAAGTTACTTCCTTATCAGAAGATCGTCTCAGCTCTTGTTAGCAATTTCGAAGAATTCCAGCTTTTCCATGTCAAGAGAGACTTCAATCAAATTGCAGACAGCTTAGCCAATCTGGGATCCATCATGTCTTTCAAGGGTGGAGAATCTTGTCGCTCATTTGAAATTGGCAGACTTGATCAACCCGCTTTCGTCCCAGTAGAGCAGATAAACCAGGCTGAGCAAAAGAAGAAGCCTTGGTATCGTGATATCAAGAATTTCATTAAAACTGGTGAATTTCCTCCCGAATTATCAAAGAGAGAACAGCGAGCAATTCAGCTCATGTCTGCTCGATATTTTATTCTTGCTGACATCCTTTATCGTCGTGGATTCAGCTCTGAATATTCCAGATGTTTGGACGAAGAAGAAGCCAAAGAAGTTGTGCAAGAAGCACATGAAGGTATCTGCGGTGGTCATGTTGGCTACCAAACTCTTGTCAAACAAATTATCCGAGCAGGTTATTACTGGAGAACTATGCAACAAGATTGTTATCGTTTTGTGAAAAAGTGTGTTCAATGCCAGATGCATGCACCTTCCATTCATGCGCCAGCGACATATTTGCAATATGTCGTCTCGCCATGGCCATTTTCTATGTGGGCTTTTGATGTTGTTGGTCCCATTACTCCTTCTGCTTCAAATGGCCATAAATATTTTCTTGCTGCAACAGAATATTTTACTAAATGGGTAGAAGCAGTCACTCTACGCACAGTAGAAGGTCGACATATGGTCTCATTCATCCATAAGAATATCCTATGTCGTTTCGGCATACCACATGATATTGTGTCAGATAATGGCAGTCATTTCAAGAATGAGAGAATGAGGACTTTCTGTTTGAAGTTCAAAATTCATCATCATTTCTCCGCTCCTTATTATCCTCAAGGAAATGGCCAAGCAGAGGCCACCAATAAGATTTTGATTCGAATCCTCGAGCGAACTTTGGAAACAGGCCGTGACTGGCATGAGAAGATTCATGATGCATTGTGGGCGTATCGAACCACCATTCGAACTCCAACTAATGCTACTCCGTCAGAACTTGTCTACGGAACCGAAGTAGTATTGCCTCTACATGTTCAGAAACCTGCTCTGAAATTTGCATCACTTCTCGAATTACCTCTTAATCAGTATCAGCAACAGCGGCTAGTACAACTTGATTTGCTAGATGAAAGAAGACTCAGAGCAGCAGAGCACGCTCAATCATATCGTTAGAGGATAGCCAGACAATATGCAAAATCAGTCATTGAAAGAAAATTTCGAGTCAATGATCTAGTGCTCAAATCAAGGGCTTATCTGAAGCACCGCCCAGGTGGCAAGTGGTCACCAAATTGGGAAGGTCCCTATGTTGTCAAAGAGGCATTACCTCGTAATTCATATCGGCTCATAAATGCCGACGGAGTGGAATTACCAGATCCCATCAATGCTCGGCATTTGAAAAAATTCTATACTTAAACCATGTCTTATTCTTTGTAATTCCTCCAAATTTTGTTCAATAGTGATTAAATTCTCCTTTCCCAGTTATAATGGGGCATTTTTAAAATTTTGTTTTTATCTACAAATATCCTGTATGCAGGCAGGATAAACAAATCTCTCATTTTGCACGCATGTGCATTCATTTATATCATTTTCATATTTGCATACATCTGCATTCATTGGCATGCATTTGCATCAAGTTCGCTACCCATTCAGGATAAGGGATAATCCTGAGACCCCGACAATCATTCTCGTTACAATTTCCAAATACTTTAAGCGCATAGGTCTCTTTTAAAAATTCAAATTTCAAATTAAAAACAAGGTATATTTTCAAAACTCAGTGCTTGAACTGGTACAATTTTGAAATCCAGTGCTCAAACTGGTACACTTCCAAAATCCAGTGCTCGAACTGATATATTTTTAAAATCCAATGTCTATGTTGACATATTTTCAAAACCCGGTATTCATGCTGGTGTTCTTTCAAGATTGAGCACTTGTGTTAGTGTCTCACTGGTGGGTCGTATCAGTCAACCTCTCGGGTTCAGTCTTTGTGTTGATCATACATCAAAGTTCAAATTTCAATTACCAATTCGGCCCTCGAGCCACCCAATTTCCAAATTTCCAATTTCGACCTCCGGGTCAACCAATTTTCAAATTCGATCTTCGGGTCACTCAATTTCCAATTTCGACCTTCGGGCCAATCAATTTCCAAAATTTCCAATTTCGACCTTCGGGTCAATCAATTTCCCAATTTCCAATTTCCAATTTTTAAATTCCAAATTTCCAATTTCGACTTTTGGGTCAACCAATTTTGACCTTCGAGTCGATCAATTTCCAGTTTCCAAATATCAATTTCCAAATTTCCAAGTTTCCAAATTTCCAATTTTAAATTCCAAATTTCAAAATTTCAAATTTTCCAAATTCCAATTTCATACCAATTCCAATCATTTCCTCTTGCGAGAGACCCTTTGTACAGGGAGAGTTCAAGGGAGCTCGTTCTTTTCGCATGCTATCCTTTGTTCACCTAGCCCCTTTTCAGGAAGAGTTTGAAGGGACTCGTGTCTATGTGAATCGTTTGCAAAACAAATTTCCAATTTCATACAAGAAACCCTTAATTCAGGGAGAGCTTCGACGGAAGCTCGCTTTCCTTGTGACCGCAATTTCAAACTAGGCCATTTCATCATGAAGGACCCTCTTTTCGGGGAGAGTGTGATGGACTCGTTCCTTCATGACCAATTCACCGACCTCATCATTACCGGCCCCCTTTCCATAAGAGAAGCCTAATGTTAGGAAGTTTTGACGAAAGCTTAATTTCTCTTTGAAAGTTCGTTTTGCAAACACCTCCTCTTCAGGGAAGAGAGGAGTAATTTCTATTTCCAATGTCTGAATCTTCTCCTTTGGGGAAAGGAGAAGAAAATTTTTGTCATGGATGTGTTACGTTGTGCTTCAAATACTCGCTTCCATAAAGGATTTCAAGAAAATCTTGTCAATTTGTCATTAAATATTTGTTGATTTCAAAATTTTTATTGCACAAAAACATTACCTCAGAATACCTTCAGTATTATTTCTGAAAGGTCAAAGCTTTCGTGAAAAAGGATTCAAAATTCAAATTCTTTCTATTAGCCGACCAAAAGGATGAAGAATAAATCCTCGATATGGCCAGCAAAGGAAATTCAATGTTGTTGCAAAGCCATAAGTGATCGGTATTGATCACAGTCAATGGCACATTTTTAAAGATCATTCTTGGAAAATAAAGCAGTCAAAATATCCTGGGTGATACAGAAAAATCCATTCAATCCCTATATCTCCTCAATCACCTAAAGCTGCAATTAAATATCTGCAAAAGGGATCTCTCAACTGTCGTCAAGATGAAGGCGAATTAGGCGAGTAGACCCCCGGGGCCAAAGAAGATTTGAATCATCTCCAAGACGACGGAGTTTGTGACGGATCCTTCCAGAGAAAGTTCAGAGCACCGTCAAGATGAAGGCGACTGCGATGAGCCTCCCGACAAACCCTAAAGGATATTTAATTTCTGCTATCATCAAGAGATTTCCATCCAAAGAGCCAATAACCGTCAATATAATCCCTGAGAGAAAAGAAGGATCGGAGCATCTTTGAGATGAAGGAGTTTGTGACGTACCCTTCTAAAAAAAAAAAGAGAGAGAAAAGTCAAGACATCTCCAAAATGAAGGATGATGTAATCTCCAAAAACCCAAGAGAGCTCTAATTCTGCCAAAAAAAAAATAGTAGGCAGAAAGATCGTCATGAGAAAGAATTCCAGGATATCAGACTGCCAAATCTGCCAAAGAATCCTCTTTAAATTTTGTGAAATTCTATTATCAATATTCTTTCACAAATTGCTTTCACAATATCAAGAATACTCTCTTTTCTGCTCATATCAGGGAAATTGATAGCTTCCTTGAAAGAAAGCCAATTGCAAGCAATTTGAATTCGAATCTTGATTTTACGAAGTTAAGCCCAATCGGAGATAATACTTCAGGTAGAAAAGAGGGAATATTTTCAAAGCAATGTGCATCACTTTCAATTATTTCGAATCAACAATAATTTTCAACATTTTGACAATATTTTCTAGCTATCCTGGCGTGAAGCGAGAGCTTGAGGTTCATCTTTGGCGCATCCTGACATCAGTTGTTATCCCTTTTAAGGACTTGATAATGGGAGTTTTCAAGATTCCTTCCCTTCTGTTGGTATAATCTGAGCGCATGGGCTCTCAGATTCGCACACTTCCCTGTGTCCCCACTGTCCCACCATAGACAGTCCAATTTCGGCTTGAGGTTAAGCCACCAATCATTTTCTCGCAAAAGGTCACCAATTTCAAAAGTTATTTAGTCTCAGCAATGAGGCGCCCAAAATCAAACCCCTTTTCAAGCTTTAGGGACCCCAATTTCATCCTTTTGCAAAACCCCTATCGGATTCATTGTGCGGAAATCCGAAGGTTCCATCATGTTTTCTTCCTTCGAGGAATCCATTTCATTTTCTGCCCAATCAGGATAAGGGTACAAACCTGAGCCTCCTTTGATGAGGTATTTCATTTTCTGCCCAATCAGGATAAGGGTACAAACCTGAGCCTCCTTTGATGAGGTATTTCATTTTCTGCCCAATCAGGATAAGGGTACAAACCTGAGCCTTCTTTGATGAGGTATTTCATTTTCTGCCCAATCAGGATAAGGGTACAAACCTGAGCCTCCTTTGATGAGGTATTTCATTTTCCGCCCAATCAGGATAAGGGTACAAACCTGAGTCTCCTTTGATGAGGTATTTCATTTTCCGCCCAATCAGGATAAGGATGCAAACCTGAGCCTCCTTTAATGAGGTATTTCATTTTCTGCCCAATCAAGATAAGGGTACAAACCTGAGTCTCCTTTGATGAGGTATTTCATTTTCCGCCCAATCAGGATAAGGGTATAAACCTGAGCCTCCTTTGATGAGGTATTTCATTTTCTTCCCAATCAGGATAAGGGTACAAACCTGAGCCTCCTTTGATGAGGTATTTCATTTTCTGCCCAATCAGGATAAGGGTACAAACCTGAGCCTCCTTTGATGAGGTATTTCATTTTCTGCCCAATCAGGATAAGGGTACAAACCTGAGCCTCCTTTGATGAGGTATTTCATTTTCTGCCCAATCAGGATAAGGGTACAAACCTGAGCCTCCTTTTGATGAGGTATTTCATTTCCCGGTCAGGTTAAGGGTACAAACCTGAGTCTCATTTCGATGAGATATTTCATTTCCCGGTCAGGTTAAGCGTCAAACCTGAGCTTCGTTTCTACACGAGGTATTTCATGTCCCATCCAAGTTAAGGGCAAAACCTGAATCTCACTTCTTTTCAGGCAAAATTTTTCTTCTTTATTCTCCATTTCATATCTACCATTTTCATCAGGGCTAAATCTCTTCATATCCAGTCAGATCCTTCTAACTGGGGCATTTTTATAGCCCAAATTTGGTGTGTTTTTCTTTGCCACTAAGCCCGTCTTCAAGCCGGCTTAGTAGCAAAGAGGGGCATCTGTAAACACCCCAAATTTTCCTCATCCATTCTCAAACAACCTTCCTTGTGCAGTGCCAACCCTGTTAGGTCAGTGTAGGAGTCAAACCCCGAGTTAGTTTCAGAAAATCACCATTTTACCAACTTTTATTAGGAAAATTACCATTTTACCCCTAGGTCATCCCGGACCTCAGTCAGTCGGAGTCAACAAAGCTCACTGGTCAATTCAGAACATTTAGAACATCAGTCATTCCAAGCACATCTGAGCTTACAGTGAGAAGACCATTTCCATTTCTGACCATTCCTGCCAAAATGGGATCATTTCTTCAGAAATGAGCTTGTTTCTCACTCAAATCCATGCCAATTGTCTCCGAGTCAGTCATTCCCAGTCACTCATGTTCCTCAGAGTCTAACTTGAGCTCACCAGTTGTTCAAGCGCTCCAGTTTCAGTTCAAAACCATTTCCAAGTGTCTAGGAGCCCATTTTAGCTCTTTCAGCTGAAATTGAGTTGAGTTTAGTCAATTAATCTAGTGTTCGAGCTTCGATTTTAGTTCACGTCAGTATTATTGACCTTTTTCTTAGCTCAAAGTCAGATCAAGTTCGTAATTCACTTCACTCCAGCGACCATTCTGTACCATTTCTCTAAAAATGGCAGCTTTTTTTTTGAAAATTCAGTCAGAAAGGTTAGTTGAGTCAGTGCCTTGTCAGCTCATTGGAGTTCTGAAACTCTAAAATCCAGCTCAATCTGGCTCATTTCAGTTCAATCCAGCTCGAACCCCAATTTTCAGTGTCACTCTGACTCAATAGAGTCTCGAAAACCATTTCTTGAGCTATTTTGCAAATTTTATCAATTTTAATGCTTTTTAAACTGGTACAAGTGTCAATCGGGGTCTGACATCCAAAATTCTTTATTAAGGGTCTGCATTTCGCATGTCATTTCATGTCATTTCTCATCATTTCATATCATTTCTCAGCATTTCATAACATTTCATCACATTTCATTTCATTTTTTGAAGTCCAGAACTCCAGTTTTATAAATTTCAATCCAGATCGAGTTTTAAAAGCTTTCATAAATTAACTTCAGAACCTCGGGTTTCCAAAATTAACATTTTTACCACCAAGAGTCTAAATTTGGAAGTATTTTCTCGAGAAAAACAATATGGATTTCTCCCAAAATCAAATTTTCAAATTCTATACTGGATTTGCTTCGCAACGAGCTATTAAACTTCAAAATCGGAGCTCATTTAAAAAACTGCCAAAAATAGCTCGTTTTGTTTTGAAAATATTTTCTCAAGAAAAAAAATCTGGATTTGTTTCAAAATCAAAATTTTAAATTCTACACTGGATTTGCTTCGCGATGGGGTATTGAACTTTAAAATCCGAGCTCGTTTCAAAAATTGCTAAAAATAGCTCGTTTCGTTTGGAAATATTTTCTTGAGAAAAACAATCTGGATTTCTTTCAAAATTACATTTTCAAATTCTACAATGGATTTGCTTCGCAATGGGGTATTGAACTTCAAAATCCGAGCTCGTTTAAAAATCTGCCAAAAATAGCTCGTTTCGTCTGGAAACTTTCTGAAAAGACTATTTTACTCCTCTAATCTTCAAAATGAATTTCAAAATTGAAATTTGGACCCGCTAT
The DNA here is from genome assembly GCF_984573655.1 of Nuphar pumila. Lineage (NCBI taxonomy): Eukaryota > Viridiplantae > Streptophyta > Magnoliopsida > Nymphaeales > Nymphaeaceae > Nuphar > Nuphar pumila. Next base: position 62,693,736 of record NC_143256.1, read on the forward strand.
GAGATGGCCCATTCATTTGCATTTCTATTTTATTAAAAAAAAAAAAAAGATGCTCCTTTTTTATTTGTTTATTTTTGTTTTTATTTATTTTTTATTTTTATTTTTTTTTAGAGAGGTGGGACCCACAAGGTGGTCGCCCAAACCTCCAGCCCCTCTATTTCTCCCATTTCCTTTCTTTCTTCCTCCATTTTCTTTTTTATATATATATATATATTTTTTTTCTTTTCTTTTCTTTTCTTTTCTTCTTTATTTCTTTTCTTTCTTTTTTTTTTCTTCCTTTTTCTTTCTTTCTTTCTTCCACTTTTTTTTTTTTATCTCTCCAGCACACTCACGTAAACTCCTTTTCTTCCTTTCCCTCTTCTTTCTTCCCTCTTTCCTTCCTCTTCTTTCCTTTTCCCTTCCTTTTCTTTCCTTTCTTTTCTTCCCTTTCTTTCCTTCTTCCTTTCCTTCCTCCCTTCCTTTCCCTAGCCTTCCAGCCCATCCACGTCTGCTGAGGGATTCACGCACTTCCCTTTCCTCATTAAACTCATTCCCTCTTAGAAAACTTAGGTCTTGATGATTTCTACCTAAGTTAGTAAAAGAAAAAAAGGAGAAAAAAGCTCTCACACGGCAGCCCATCCTCTCAAAAAAAAAACGTCTCTCTCTCTCTCTTTCTCTCCCCTTTGAAGTCCCACAGCACCCTCTTTCTCCTTGAGGACAACCTCCTTTGGTGCAGCAAGAGCCCAACCACGTCTTCAAGCTTCAGCTCCAGCCATCTTCATCCTTGCATCCAGCAACACCTCCAGCCACGCCTCCTTGTAGCAAGGCAGCCTTCTTGGCAACACCACCTTCAACTCCTTCTAGCCGGCGCCCCTTTGAGCTTTCATCCTTCAATCAACCTAGGCGGCATCTCGAGTCCAACTTGCAGCCATCTCCGGTTGAGTCCAGCAGCAACCATCTTGGAGTAATCTCGTTGGTCGACCAACACATACGCACTCCAGCACCTACCTTGCACCCCTTTCAAGTTCAGCTCCACTACCTTCCACCGGTGCTGTCTCAATTTCATTCGTAGTAGTCGAACCCTCCAAGGTGAGCCCATCGTCCCCTTATTTCATATCTCCTTGTTCTTAGTCGTCCATTGATTTGAAGCTTTATTTTATTTTATTTTTTTATGGATGCTATGGAATCAAATTAAAAAAAAAATTGAATTGGTGGTGTGTGAATGTTTTTCCATAATTCTTAAATTGAGAAACATGATAGTAGTTTCATCTCACGTATTTAGGCTAAGTAAAACGATAAGATTCATCTATCTATTGGATGGATTCTCTCGTTTTGAGAGCCAACATCAAAATAGGTCAAGCCCCTTCATGATGATTTTAATTTTTTTGCTTTATACAATTTTAAAATTAAAAAAAAAAAATTTGCATTTAGCTAAATTTCATCATGTATTTATTCATTTTACAGTCTTATTAATAGATTGATTTAGAATCTGTAGAGTTTCAAGTTTGTGCAAAGTCCATGCATCATTTTACGTGAGTTTCTGCATTTAAAAATTTTGTAAATTTTAGAGTAACCAGGTTTACATTTCTTTGTTTTACTGTCGAAAATTTGATTCAATTTGGGTTTTGGGACCTTCTCAAACCAATCAAATCCCAAAATGGGATTTCCCATTTCCAGAACTTCTAATTTCTGCTTTAGCAGACAAGAACCTCCGGCACCACCCTCATGGGAAATTCAAATCGTCCTCCAAAAATCACTGTAGATTCATGATTGAATCTACTAATGATCTGGAAATTTTGAGGTTTTTCCAGTCAGTTTTGACCTCTGTAAAAAATCGGATTTCTCAGACCCCTGGGAAAATATCAATTTTTCTTTGTCAGGGTATAGACAGACCTTAATGCATCAAGTCCGCCAAATATGTAACCCGTTTGCAAAACCTTTCAACATGAAAGTTGTTTCTAACATAATTATATATAATTTTGCAAAATTGGGGAATTTTTGGATCTGTTTCATTATTTTTCCCGGATTTTCTCTTTCTGTCTAACAGATTCCAATGTCCAGAAATTCCAGAGATTCGGGTCTCTGATAACAGCATGCCCTTTTCCAAACCGTAACCCAGATCCCAGTTATTTAAAAATACAAAATTTTCATCTGTTTGTCAGGGACATTTTCCCACAATTTCATCCTTTTTCCCATCTGTTTACTATTTTTTACATATTTTCTACCGAAACCTGTCTGTTTTCTTCATTTCCTAGAGTCGTCGGATTCCGATCCGACTTGCCGGAGTGGTACAGCTCCGACCATAGGTCAAAACCAGAAAGTGTAAAAATCAAAAATCCTTGAATTACTGTCCTCTGTCACCCCATAAAATTTGGGAAATTTTTATAGAAGTTGGATATCCTAAATCCCCTTTAGAATCAATATTTTAGGCAAAAATCACAAAATTTAGGGTTTTTATTTGAATTTCCATATTTAAAAATACAAAAAAATTATATTTTAGAGATCCATTATGTTTCTAGGGTTATTGTAGTTGTCCATGCCAAATTTGGTTTAAATTCCAAGTTCATTTCCTCCATGTGTTAGTTTATCTTTAAATTCAGAAGCGAAAATCAGGCAAAAATCAGGTTAAATTTGATATTTTATGATATTTTCGTCATTTTAGGGTTTTTATCATGTACATAAGCATGTAGAATCATATTAGGGTTAATTTAAATCTCCTTTGCAATTCATATTTTTCAATTTTGCAAAATTTATTTCAGAAAACCCTGGTTTCAAGGCCATAGTCTTGTTATCAGGGGTATTTTGGTCATTTTGACCTAAATTTCGAAATTTCAATTTCTAATTCTCCAAAATTTCATGCATATCATCATATTTTATCATATTATGTTTGATTTATTTCATTTGATTTTCAAAATTCCAAAATTTACAAAAATTCTTTCATAAAACCCTGATTTCAAGGTCATCAGGGGTATTTTGGTTATTTTGAACTCCAATTTCGAATTTTCAAGTTTATTTTCCAAATTTATTCATTATTGATCATGTTTATATCAAAGGGGGTATGAATTTGGGTTTATTTCTGAATAATATCCGATAATTTCTCATATTTTCGGATAAATTCAGAAAAATCTACATTTTTGTGCTAACCTTGTTTTCTAGTTTTGCAGGAACATTCAAGAAGAAGACTTAGCTTTTATTTATTTTTTTTTTTCAATTCAATGTAACCTCAAATGTAATAATTTGGAATAAGAGTTACTTTTCTGCTTAGAATAGGGTTGCATTGCATATAGTTTAATTTATGCAAATTTCGATATTTGATGTATGATTCATGTGCATTTATTTCAAATCCACTATGGTTTACACGAATGGCACATGCACAAGCTTTTATGGAGTTTATAAACTCGGTGGGATTCGTATTTATGGCCATAGTCAGAATACGAAGAAAACCAAGATTTATGATCTTCGTATTAGCCACATTCAGCCTACACACTTAGGCTAACTTCAAAATGCACTGCATTTTTCAAAGTTTTAAAAGGATTTTCCAATTCCTCAATTGAAATTCTCTTTTAAACTCATATTCATTCATTCATATCATTCAAATTGCATTATTTTCAAATTCATTTTCCAATTTCAATTTTAGATAAATCAGTTTTCCCAAAATTTTCCAAGTTTCTCAGGATTGGATTTTCTCAGAATTCCAAATTTTCAAATGAGATTTCAAGGCATTTCCCAAGTTCAAATCAAGATTTTCCTATGTTTTCAAATTATCAAATTTCAAAATCCCAAGTTTTCAGAAATCGATTTTCTCATATTTTCCAGTTTTCCTGAGAATTCATTTTCCATTTCAAAAGTCATTTTCCAATGAATTTCTTAGATTTTCTCAGAATTCTCAAATCCATTTTCTCAGAAAAGCAATTCCAAATTTCAAAATCGATTTTCCAAAGTTCAAGTTTTCCTGAGAAATCACTTTCCAATGCAAATTTCTTATTTCCAATGAAATTCAATGATTTTCCCAAAAACTCCAACTTCAAGCACTTTTCCAATCATTTTTCCAAATGCATTTCAATTTTCCAAAGCAAACATCATAGTTTCTCAAACTTGCATTTTTTAAAAAATTTCATAGCACAAGTCTGATTCTTTGTGCATTCTAGGAAAAATAGAGCATAATTTAGCTATTTGAGTCATATTAAAGCACGTAATTGATCCTTGGTTCAATTACCCCTGGTAAAGGCGCCAGGAACGGTTGAACCTCGTACCGACAGGCGGATCCCATTCCACGGAATTTTTCCGCAAATTTTAAAAAAGGAGGCGAGTAAATTTTCAAAAATCATTTTCAAAACTTTGGTCGAGTTTGACTCGCAAATTCGTTTGTCTCTCGCAAGGGAGGGGAAAAATTTTGCGATGATAACAAAAGTGTGGGTCTCAAGGCTCTTGCTGTGCGCCGTCACATTACGCTGCGTCTACTCGTCAATTGTATCCCCATAAAACGAGGTCAGTACTCTTGCGAGTTGGCGAGACAAACCATCCATACATTATCATTTTTAAGGAAAAGCAGAAGGTAAGCAACATGCTACACGTGTGCTAAGTACCAGACTATAACTAGCATGATGGAACAATTAGAAGCATTTGAATAAAAGTACAAGTGTGTGTCAGGTAGGTGCACGTGCCACAAGACTATAAAACTACAAGTAAGTAACAGTGCAACAACTAGAGTAACAAAACAGAAACTGAACAACAGAATGTAACAACTAAAGTAACAGAGTAGGAACCAACCAACGAAGTGTAGCAACTGAATTGCTCTAGAGTATATACTGCTCTAGAGTAACAACTACAGTAAGTCAGTCTATTTGGTTAGTCCTTATGTTCATCTTTTTACCTCCTTCGGGTACGCGAAGGAAAACCCTCGAGTTCTGTGAGACATGCACCCGACGTCTGTTATTCAATTTCTAATGTGGTAACCCGGGATGCTATAGAACGATAAAACCACCTGCGGGCGACACACAGTCAGGAGAAACCTTTCGCAGGGGCAAAGGATTACAATTCGTACTACTGCAGTAGTAAAGGTCCCTGTAGAGGGCAACCTTGACCTCCCTAACTCCGAGTGACTGGAGGTCAGAGGGCACATCGGCTCCTCAAAAGAACAAGTCGTAGTAACGACACGTCACTTGGGGCTGTACCATTCACCCTCTCCCTGGGAGACCAAATTGTGAATGGGGCGCAGCAGGTTTATCTTATTTAGGCATAAACTTCAAGTCGTACCTCCTCTCGAGGTAGTCGAGCCTTGTGGTCCCCGGGGGTACGCAAACGAGGACTTGGCCTGCCCATTCACGTGCTCAGCCTCACACGGCCACCATGAGCACACCGTCTGTGAAGATGATAATATACCATTTTATTTTATGCCTAGGGTGACATAAACACGTGAACACATTCTCACGAACCCGGGTCATTTCCCGTAGACTGCAACCGAGTCTCAAAACCTCAACAAGTCAAAGGTGTCGAACCCTACAGTGTTTTCAGTTCTTTTCAAGTGTATATCATGTCGAGTGTAAAGCACGCCACTGGTGCAGCGTATATCCATCGATATACGAATGAGAGCCAAACAGGAAGACACTTGACACCTGAGCTAGTGACATACGTGTTAGGACGTGCCAACTTGCATGTGCGAAACACGAAAAACCCACAAGGGTAGAATTTCGCCCAAGTATCGTGTTGTGAGCAACGATACGTCGACAAGCAGGTAAGGTACCACTAACTACAAGTTCTGAGCGGCACAAGGCTCAAAATACATATACTGTAGTTACGGAGTATGCGAGGAGCATCCCGAGCCTGGACTACGTATTTCTTCCAAATACACACACAATTATCGTAACGCGGCAAAACTCGCATAGCGAAACCATCCGTGAAGGATCCTCGCAAGTCCGACACTCACAAGTGTCAAGAGATAGAATCCGACATAATCCCATGCTTATGGGAATAACATTAGCAAGTCCAGATGTGCGACTGCGCTCTGTCCGCACAACTAGGACACAAACAAGACTGAAAACTTGAAAAGTCCGTAGAACCGGACAAACCCACGCAAGTGTGTGTTGCGACACCGCTTGCAAGCTCAACCGCACTGCAACCCCTACGGGGCTGCGTGGTACGAACAACTGAAGCCTGAAGCAGCAACGTACGTTGCCTGCAAGCGACGCATTCCGCTACAAGGCTAGAACATCGCCTATCGACACGGAAGGGCAAACATCGCCACGGATTGTTACGACAATGAAGCCATACATGATACTTCAAGTACAAGGTTTTGATGATGAGCAAGTGGAATCAACTGCATTTCAGCTAAGGCTATGAAGAAATTGAAGAATTCGATGAAGAATCTTTGAAGACTAGTGTGCAAATGTTTAATTCATTAAAAGTATTAGATTCTTGTAAGAGCCTTACTTAAGAGTGCATATTTAGGTTGCATTTCACCTTAAAAGTCTTTAGAAAAGCTTTTCTAAAAGAAACCCTCTTGAAAATCTTTTTAGAAAACTCTTTTCTTAAATTTTCATGTTTATTAGTCGACCAATAGACTTACCAGTCGACTAATCCTTTCGCGCCATATTTTCTATAAAAAGTTATTTTTGTTAAATTAGTCGACCGAAGGTTTTATCAGTCGACTGGATAGAATGTCTATTTTCTTGAAAATTAGCAGCAGTCGACTAATGGTTTTATCAGTCGAATGAACAGAACATGTGTTTTTTGAAAATTCAGCAGCAGTCGACTAATGCTTTTATCAGTCGACCGAACAGAATGTTTGTTTTTCAAAAGATTTTAGCAGCAGTCGACTAAAAGATTTTTCAGTCTACTGATGATATTATCAGTCGACCAACTTTTCTAAAGTCGACTAAGTTTCAAAAGTTCAGATTTTCAAACGGCTCGATTAAGAGATCAGTCGACCGATGATAACTGTCAGTCTACTAATAACTAACTATTAGTCGACTAACTGATGTTTCAATCGACTAATTTTGCCGTTTTCCTGAAACTTCAAAAAGACGTGTCTTTTCATTTTTCAAACGTTTTGATCGTTCAAAATGGACAGTTTTAACACCCTTTCATACCCTCAACGTATGGAAAACTTTAACTATAAATATGAGTGCATTTTACACTCAAAACAACAAGAATTCAATTGATTTGAATCATTTACTTGTTGTTTTTCACTCCTATTCAGTCAAGTATTTATTTTCTCACTCACTTGATATTTTCACTTCAGTTTTTCACTCAAATCACTTTGAGAGATAGTGAATTCGTGAGTAGAGTATTTCAACAACCTCAAACGCCAATTGCATCTCATTCGCATTCAAAAGAAAGGCTCATAGGTTGTATTGTAAGTTGTTATTTCTTTTCTGTAAAAAGAAGGACTCCTTGGTGTAAAAGAGTTGTTTGCTTTCGGTAGGGTTGTTACTGAAAGTGGGAGCGGTTTTGGTCTGTGTGATCTTGTAGTTAACAAGGTTGATAGTGGAAATCTCAAGCGGGTTTTGCTTGGGGACTGGATGTAGGTCGGGATAGACCGAATCAGGATAAAATCTTGTGTTCTTTGTGTGTTTGCTTTTCGATTTGCAAAATCCTTCAATATTCCGCAGACAATTTTTAAAAGCACTATTCACCCCCCTCCTCTAGTGCTCGTTGCCTCGATCCTAGTGCAATTTCATTTGGTATCAAAGCACAGGTTAGCTATTACTTTGATTTGACCATCATCTAGTATGGCAACTACAACATCTCTGCACAAAGAAGGAAGCTCCTCTGTTCGTCCTCCTCTCTTCGACGGAACAAACTATGGATACTGGAAAGTAAGAATGACAATATTCTTGCAATCCATGGATCTCGAAATTTGGAGAGTTGTTTAAGAAAAGTACCAAAATCCATCAACTGATTTCAGCCAATGGACCGATGATGAAAAGAAGACTGCTTCACTGAATGCCAAAGCCATGAATGTATTGTACTGTACCGTTGACAAGGTAGAGTTCAATCGCATCTCTCAATGCTCTACAGCAAATGAAATATGGCATACTCTTCTCGTGACTCACGAAGGTACGTCAAAGGTAAAGGAATCTAAAATTGCTTCTTTAGTTCATAAATTTGAATTGTTCAAAATGAAGCAAAATGAATCTATATCAGACATGGTAACTAGAATGACCGATATAACTAACACTTTGAAATCCCTTGAAAAAGAATATTCACAAGTGGATTTAGTCAGAATGATTCTAAGGTGTTTAACTCCTGAATGGGAGAGAAAAACCACTGCTATTGAAGAAGCAAATGATCTCAATACTCTCTCTCTTGAAGATTTAGTTGGTAACCTTATGGCATATGAGGTCCAACTTCAAGACAGACAAGAAGAAGAGCCCAAAAAGAAGTCTCTTGCTTTTAAAGTTACTTCTGATTCAAAAAATTAAAAAGAAGATGAAGATGAAGATATTTCCCTCATCACAAGGCAATTCAGAAGATTCATCAAAAAGGGAAGATTTCAAAGAAAGGTAAAGAAAGCAGATTCTTCCAATCCTAATGAAGTCAAGTGCTTTAACTGCAAAAAGGCAGGACATATCAAGAAAAATTGTCCTCTTCTCAAAATCAAGCCCAAGGAACAATTCAAGAAGAAAAAGGCATTTCAAGCATGTTGGGATGATAGTGACTCCTCTTCCGATGAAGAATCAAATGAAGAAGTCACCAACATGTGTTTTGTAGCACAAGAAAATTTGGTAAGTCAATTTGACTATGATGAGTTATTTGAAGCATTCAATGATTTATATGCTAAATTTAAGAGTCTGAATTCTAAAAATAAAGAGTTAAAAACTAAAAATTTAACTTTTGACTCTCAAAATAAAGTGTTACTTCAATAGATAGAAGATCTCAAGAAGGAAAACTCTTGCCAAGCATTTAAAATAAAAGAAATTGGAGTTAGAACCAATCTCTTACAAAAAGAAATATCTAGTCTTAAAGAAAAATCAAATGATCTTCTTTCTATAGTGACCAAATTCACAAATGGTCAAAAGAATCTAGAAAAACTTCTTGGTTCTCAAAGATGCTCGGTTAATAAAACCGGATTGGGATATAGCTTCTTTGATACTCAAAATAGACCAAACTATGTGGTGAAAAATCAAAGACATTATTTTCAACCTTTTGTTCATAGAACTAAACTTTCTAGTTCTAATAGAAATGCATCTAATCATGGAAACTATAATGCTTATTATTCCAGACATGATTATCCTAGACATGATTATTCTAGACATGATAAATCCTTTTATAGAAAGAATATTTATTATCAAAGGAAACCAAAATCCAAATGGATATGGGTTCCTAAGACTAACTCTCATGGACCCGAAAATAGAAAGGGGTCAAATGCTCTGTTTTCTAATTTTGTTGTAGGTACACAACATAAGGAGCAAATGGATATTGGACAGCGGTTGTTCCAAACATATGACTGGAAGGCCGGAGTTATTTTCCACCCTCCAAAATAAGGATGGAGGAACCGTCACCTTTGGTGACAATAACAAGGGAAAAGTAATAGGTATTGGTAATATTGGTAATCCAAAATTTCCCTTGATAGAAAATGTTCTTTTAGTAGATGGTTTAATGCATAATTTAATTTCTATTAGTCAATTATGTGATAAAGGTTTTCATGTTTCTTTTGAAAATGATTCATGCTTAATTTTTTATTTTCAATCTAAAAAGATCATTTTTAAAGTTAAAAGAAGGAACAATGTGTATGAACTATATCTAGATGAATTACCCACTTTTAATGAAAAATGTCTTATTGTTTCAAATAAAATTCAATGGTTATGGCACAAGAGACTTGGACATGTTAACTTTAAAATTATTTCAAAGTTATCCAAGAATGATCTTATAAGAGGCCTACCTAGAATACCATATAAGAAAAATCACTTATGTGATGCTTGCCAAAAGGGTAAACAAATCAAGAGTTCTTTTAAAGCAAAAGATATAGTTTCAACAAAACGTCCTCTTGAACTTTTACATTTAGATCTATTTGGATCATCTAGAATTCAAAGTTTGAATGGTAGCAAGTATGCTTTTGTTATAGTAGATGATTATTCTCGGTTTACATGGGTAATTTTTCTAAAAAGCAAAAATGATGCTTTTTCGGAATTTTCTAAACTTTGTAGAAGAATTACAAATGAAAAAGCTACATCTATTATTAAAATTCGTAGTGATCATGGTGGTGAATTTGAAAATGAGTCTTTTCTAAAGTTTTGTGATTTACATGGTATATCTCACAACTTTGCTTTTCCTAGAGCGGCTCCTCAAAATGGAGTTGTTGAAAGAAAGAATAGAACTTTGCAAGAATGTGCTAGAACCATGCTTCAAGATAAAAATTTACCAAAATACTTTTGGGCTGAAGCAATTAATACAACATGTTATGTTCTAAACCGTGTTCTTATTCGACCAATTTTACATAAAACATGTTTTGAATTGTATTATGATCGTATACCAAAGATCTCATATTTCAAAACCTTTGGTAGTAAATGTTTCTTGTTAAATACCAAAGATAATCTTGATAAGTTTGATTCAAAATCAGATGAATCAATATTTCTTGGATATTCTTTTAGAAGTAAAGCTTATCGTATTTTCAATAAAAGAACATCTTGTATTGAAGAATCTTTACATGTTGCATTTGATGAGAATTGTGAGCAGGTTATACCTCTAAGCGAAGGAGAAGAAGTAATACTTCAAGAAGAACCCTTGATAGAGAATACTTCTCAAGAAAATATTCCTCTTCAACCGGTTTGGAAAGAAGTTCTTAATCATCCACATGAACAAGTTATTGGTGAAATAAAGAGTGGTGTCCAAACTAGAAGGCAATTAGAAAAATATATTGCAAATGTTGCTTTCATATCTAAATTAGAACAAAAGAATATCAATGAGGCTTGTGATGATGAATTTTGGCTTTTGGACATGTCTGAAGAACTTAACCAATTTACTAGGAATGATGTTTGGGATCTAGTTGATAGACCAAAGGATCATCCAGTAATTGGAACAAGATGGGTCTTCCGAAATAAGCTGGACGAAAATGGTGAAGTCATTCGTAACAAAGCAAGGCTAGTAGCACAAGGCTATAATCAAGAAGAAGGCATAGATTTTGATGAAACCTATGCACTAGTGGCTCGATTAGAGTCAATTCATATGATGCTTGCTTTTGCTAGTTACATGAACTTCAAGTTATATCAAATTGATGTTAAGAGTGCATTTTTAAATGGACACATCAATGAAGAAGTTTATGTAGAGCAACCTCCAGGCTTTGAAAATGAGAAATATCCAGAAAAAGTCTACAAATTGAAAAGAGCTTTGTATAGACTCAAACAAGCACCAAGAGCGTGGTATGAAAGACTACAAAATTTTCTAGAACAATCTGGTATAGACTCCACTTTATTTATTAAACATCTTAATTCAGATATTCTTATTGTGCAAATTTATATTGATGACATAATATTTGGTTCTACTAATGATTCTCTTTGTAAAGAATTTGCTAAAGCTATGCAGGAAGAGTTTGAAATGAGCTTGATGGGCGAATTAAACTACTTTCTTGGACTTCAAATAAAGCAAACTGAAGAAGGAATCTTCATCAATCAAGCTAAGTATATAAAAAAACTTCTCAAGAGATTTGGGATGGACTCATCGAAATCAAGAAGGAATCCTATGAGTACAACTACTTCTATTGATAAAGATGAAAATGGTAAAAGTGTAGATACTAAGCTCTACAGAGGTATGATCGGATCTCTATTATACTTAACTGCTAGTCGACCTGATATTATGTTTAGTGTGTGTTTGTGTGCAAGATTTCAAGCTAATCCAAAGGAATCTCATTTAACTGCCATAAAACAAATTCTTCGTTATTTGAAAGATACTTCAAATTTCGGGTTGTTTTACCCAAAATCATCTTCCTTTGATTTAGTTTCATATAGTGATGCAGATTTTGCAGGAAGTAAATCTGATCGCAAGAGTACTAGTGGAACTTGTCATTTCTTAGGAAATTCCTTAGTCTCTTGGTTTAGTAAAAATCAAAATTCAGTATCACTCTCAACAATTGAAGCTGAATATATAGCAGCTAGTTTAGCATGTTCACAAGTACTTTGGATGAAACAGACCTTAAAAGATTTTGGTTTGAATTACTCCACAACAACTATTTATTGTGATAACACTAGTGCTATAAATCTTTCGAAAAATCCTATTCAGCACTCAAGAACTAAGCATATTGAAGTTAGACATCATTTTTTAAGAGATCATGTGTTAAAAGGAGATATTTCGTTAAATTTTATTTCTACTAAAGAACAACATGCCGATATCTTCACTAAACCTCTTAAAAATATAGATTTTATGAGAATTAGGAGAGAACTAGGTATTTGCTTGTTTTTAGATTTGTAAAAATGCTATTTTTTTTAACAAAATCTCAAAATTGCACTATATTAGTCGACCGATAAAATTCTAGTCGATTGATGTTCTAGAATTTTTAGAATGAATCGCACCATATTAGTTGACCTATATATTTCTAGTCGACTGATGATATTTTTAGAATGAGTCACACATTTTTAGTCGACCGATAAAGTTTTAGTCGACTAAAATTTTTTAAAAATTTAAATGAAGGGACCCGATACCCCTTGGATTTCTTTTCACCCGTTCTTTTTTTTTTAAAATAGGCATCATTTCACTTCATTTTCGTACCTTTTCGTTTTTCTTAAAAACGAAACCCTTAAAACCAAAACCCTATTTCTCTTTTGCCTCTCTCTCTCTTTCGAAAAACCCTCGGAGTGTTGTTCGATCCCATCGTCGTCGGGATTTTCTTGCCATGACAGGGAGACGCTGGAATCTTCTGGTCGTGATCTTGAAACACCGAAATCCTCTTGCAATAACTAACGCATCTTCAAAACACGCCGGAACTCTCTTGCCGTGACAGTGTATTGCCGGAATCCTCTTGCGGCCGACTTCACACTCGTCGTCAGCCACCGCATCGTCCTTCATTTCTGAATGCCGGACAACATTTTCCCCTTGCCGGATGTCATTTGGAAGCCGACATTTTTTTTGGTAAATCTGTTTTTAACCATGCCTCGTACGAAGTCTGCATCTGCAAAAGGTTTAGTTTCTCCTCCTCCTACACCTACTTCAAGACATGTTTTTTCACTCAGATTACTCCGAAATCCACTCTTATATGATACATTTGGATCAATTTCTGCACTACCTATTTTAGCAGGCCAAAATGTTCTATTTCACCTATTTTCTCGTTACAACATAAAAGAATTATTTCCTTGAATTTCACATCTCTTTGATGCTTGTGCAGATACTCTTCACTATCCTTTTCTTATTCACTTGTTTTACACAAATCTATAAATGGATCATGAAACTGGAATTTTGTCCTCTCTTTTTCGTGATGTTGAAATCGAGTTTGATTCGAAACTACTTGGAGACATTCTTGAAATTCCACCTTCAGACACTCTTTTCAACACTATTGAATTAAATGATGAAAGAGTTTTTGAACAAATTCTTCTTCCAGGCGCACCTCACTGCCCTCCTTTTAAAAATACTAATCTTCAAACTCGTGAACGCATTGCTGGACGAATCCTTGCCCATAATGTTCTACCTAAAACTGGTTCTTTTGATTATTATTTCACAGATCTATCTACGGCTCTTTATGTTTTATTTGGAAATATTTCTGTTAACTGGGCCAATGTGTATTTTACAAATTTGTGGAAACAAAAACCATTTCTTCCTTATGGTTATCTTTTAACTCGTATTTTTAGACATTTCAAAGTTCCTTTAACAAATGAAAAATGTATTGAGCAAAAAGAGTTCTTTGATCAAACAATTTTTAAAAGAATGAAAATTAAATATTTGCTTCCTTTAAATGTTGATCAAACTGAACCATCTGATCCTACTGAACCATCAATTTCTGAACCTTCACCTTCTGCGACACCTTCATCTCATGTAAAAAGAAAGAAATTTTCGACAAATCAAGACAATGATGAAGTTATGTAGAGACTGTAAGCTTTGGAGCTGCATCAACACACTTTTCGTGAAGATGTGACTCAACAACTATCTTCGATTCAGAAGGATGTAACTTCAATTAAGGATTTGCTAAACTCACTTTTCTGAACTTTGTTGTCTAAACTTTCATACTTTATGGGTTGTAATATTTTAAACTTGTATCGCTATTTTGCTTATGCTATTTCTGCCCTTACTCTTTTTTTATTCTGACAAAGGGGGAGAAAAAGTAAAAGATAGCATTACATTAAAATTGCAGGAGATCTTGCATGAGAATTGCAAGGAAATTAAGAGAAAAAGTAAGCTTTGAATGAATGCATGAAGTAATGATGAATGGAAATGCAAACCAATCAATATGTCATATATGTGCTTTAAAGTACAAAGTTTTAATGTTTTGCAGCATATTGATAGGGGGAGTAAAATCTCCATCTATGCATCTAAATGTTTCATCTTTGATTAAGTTTATCATCATAAAAAAGGGGGAGATTGTTACGACAATGAAGCCATACATGATACTTCAAGTACAAGGTTTTGAGGATGAGCAAGTGGAATCAACTGCATTTCAGCTAAGGCTATGAAGAAATTAAAGAATTCGATGAAGAATCTTTGAAGACTAGTGTGCAAATGTTTAATTCATTAAAAGTCTTAGATTCTTGTAAGAGCCTTACTTAAGAGTGCATATTTAGGTTGCATTTCACCTTAAAAATCTTTAGAAAAAAATTTCTAAAAGAAACCCTCTTGAAAATCTTTTTAGAAAACTCTTTTCTTAAATTTTCATGTTTATTAGTCGACCAATAGACTTACCAGTCGACTAATCCTTTCGCACCATATTTTCTATAAAAAGTCATTTTTGTCAAATTAGTCGACCGAATGTTTTATCAGTCGACTGGACAGAATGTCTGTTTTCTAGAAAATTAGCAGCAGTCGACTAATGGTTTTATCAGTCGACTGAACAGAACATGTGTTTTCTAAAAATTCAGCAGTAGTCGACTAATGCTTTTATCAGTCGACCAAACAGAATGTTTGTTTTTCAGAAGATTTTAGCAGCAGTCGACTAAAAGGTTTTTCAGTCTACTGATGATATTATCAGTCGACTAACTTTTCTCAAGTCGACTAAGTTTCAAAAGTTCAGATTTTCAAACGGCTCGATTAACAGATCAGTCGACCGACGATAACTGTCAGTCTACTAATAACTAACTATTAGTCGACTAACTGATGTTTCAGTCGACTAATTTTGTCATTTTCCTGAAACTTCAAAAAGGCGTGTCTTTTCATTTTTCAAACGTTTTGATCGTTCAAAATGGACAGTTTTGACACCCTTTCATACCCTCAACGTATGAAAAACTTTAACTATAAATATGAGTGCATTTTACACTCAAAACAACAAGAATTCAATTGATTTGAATCATTTACTTATTGCTTTTCACTCCTATTCAGTCAAGTATTTATTTTCTCACTCACTTGATATTTTCACTTCAGTTTTTCACTCAAATCACTTTGAGAGATAGTGAATTTGTGAGTAGAGTATTTCAACAACCTCAAAAGCCAATTCTATCTCATTCACATTCAAAAGAAAGGCTCATAGGTTGTATTGTAAGTTGTTATTTCTTTTCTGTAAAAAGGACTCCTTGGTGTAAAGGAGTTGTTTGGTTTTGGTAGGGTTGTTACTGAAAGTGGGACCGGTTTTGGTCTGTGTGATCTTGTAGCTAACAAGGTTGATAGTGGAAATCTCAAGCGGGTTTTGCTTGGGGACTGGATGTAGGTCGGGATAGACCGAACCAGAATAAAATCTTGTGTTCTTTGTGTGTTTGTTTTTCGATTTGCAAAATCCTTTAATATTCCGCAGACAATTTTTAAAAGCACTATTCACCCCCCCTCTAGTGCTCGTTGCCTCGATCCTAGTGCACTTTCACGGATGAGTTCCCGTGGAACTCCATGGGGTCGTGCCAACTATGTCGAAGCTCGCAAGGGGTCCAGACTCCGTGCCGGAGCCCACCAAGGGGCTGCCCAAAAGGTGACAAGGTTACCGGGTGCCTTGGCACCCGGTGCCAATTTGGTGCCAACGGCGGACCAAAAACCCGGAGGGGCTGATCAAGTGGCTAGGCCACGGGGGCCCTGCCACCCTTGTCCACGCCCAGTGGCAGGCCAAGTGGGGCTGACAGCCACAGTGGCCTCAGCCCGCATTGGCAAACCCGGGTGTGTCAACACCCGACTAAGCCTAGAGCGCCTACAAGGGTGCTAGGCTTAGCCCAGGGCCCAACGGGCCAACCAAGACCTCAAGCGAGGTCTGGTCTGCACGTGACCAGACCCAGCTGGGTCACGAAAACCCGTGGTCTGAACCCAGCCGTGGGTTTGGACCAAGGTGTCGGGCCTTAGCACACACCCTTAAGGGTGCGGCTAACCCAACCACTCCACCAAGTGGGTCAGACCCACGGATCTGGCCTGGACCCTATTGGTCTAGGCCCAGACGACAAAAAGGGGGCTGGGGCACATGGGGATGTGCCTCACAAGCACCCCTGGTCTGGCCCAAAAGTGGGTCCAGACCCAGGGCACCCGGCAGGTGCATGCCAGCCCACAAGGGGCGCCAAGGAGGAATGGTAAGGCGCCCACCCGAGTTAGGTGGCGCCACACCAAGGATGAGGTCTGGACCACTAGGGGTCCAGACCCAGCCTGGCTACCCCAGCAACTGAGGTTGCTGGGGGCAGGCCACGCCTAGTCTCACCCAACCATGGGTCCAGACCAGGCCCACAAGGGGCCAGCGTGCCACCAAAGGGGAGCACCCAGCACACGCCCGGGTGCTCTAAGCACCCGGCCTCAAGCTGCTCCACAACAACAAATCCAAAAAAAGGGGAGGGGGGGGGGGGTCAGCCATCTGCTACAGACCCTAGGTCTGTAGCACCTGGCTTAATCCAGCCCTGGGCTGAGCCAGATCGCACCAGCTTGGTGCGCTCACCATGTGGGTGCGTTAAGAGGGTGGTCCGGGTGCCACGCGGACCCGACCCTCAGCTGCACCTAGGCAGCGTGCAAGGGGGAAAAAGGGGCCCAAGCAGACCCCTGGTTCGAGCCAAATGGGGGCTTGGATCAGGGCTACATCCCTTGACCATGCAGGTTAAACCCACACAAAACCTCCGGGTGCTAAGGCACCTGGGTGGTTCGTTTGGGCCAACAAAAAGAGGGGGGGAGGGGGGGCTCTCCAACGGTGGGCTCACCTCATAGGTGAGTCTACCCCGGGTGGGTCTGGGTCCTGGGTGGCTCAGACCACCTTGCCAAGCCGTGGGCTGCAGCAGTCCAACGGAGACTGCTGCACACCCAAGCTGCAGCCAGCCCGACAAAAGAAAAGAGCCTGGACTGACCGACTTTGGGTCAGTCCGGGACCTCGTTGCACGGTCTGCAAAGGGCCCAGCTGGGTTTTTGTGAACACCTCAAATTTTCCAAAATATTGTAAATATCCCCTTTTTGCCCTTTGCACCCATTTTTTTTTTAGGCAATTGAGTCACTTTTTAATCTAAATTCCATTTTTTTTAATTTTTGAAATTAAATTCATTTTACATATCTGACTCAATTTCGGATCCGGATCCAGATAAAAATCTAAACTTGAGCTTCGTTATCCAGTTTTTAAATCAAATTCCCAAAATTTCCAACATAACTTTTTGAAAAAGCTCAAAAAAGTTCATCCGGTATCCGTTTGGATCTGTAAGATCCATTGCATTTCTAAGGAAATTTAATATGAAGTATGCTTTAGTGTTGAAAATTTCGTGTTCTAGGCGAGAATCGCTCATAAATTTGGTGTATTTTGTTTTCTGAGGTTCTGAATCGCGTAAATTCGCTTTATGAGGCGATTCAGTGCTAACCAAGATGAATCTAGCCTTGTTATTTCTAGAGTATATTTATATTATACTAGATTAGTTTCAACCCAAATTTGGGACCGAAACGAGAAATATATCTTGTTATTTCATAGAATTGACACAAAAAGGGTATATTAGTAAATATGAGTCGGATCGAGGCCCAAAATTATCAAAATTGGAAATTTAAATATATATTATTATTATATTGGCCTTCAAACACGAAAAATAAATTAGAAATAAAACTTTGGAATTAATTTAAATGTATCCATTTAAATAATAAGTAATTAGGGTTTTTACATAAAGTAAATTGTAAATTTCATAAAACCTAAAAGAGGTTTTTCGAAAAGTTTTGAAAGGAGGTTGGTTTTGGACATTTAAAAAAGGTAGTTAGCATGGAGCCCACGTGAGCATGAGCTCAGCCCTTGCTACTTTTCAAAAAAATAAAAATATAATACAAAAAAATGGTATTTAATAGGCATTTTTGAAAAGGAGGAAAATTTTCAAAAAGGGGTTGGTTTTTGGAATTTAGGGAAGTGGGTGGCTTAGCCCCCATAGTCTGGACGCCCCTTAGGGGGTATCTCCAGCCGATCAATTAAAAAAAATAAAATATAAAATTTCAATTTAAAAAATGGTTGACCTTTGGGTCAAAAAGTGGGGTCTATGGAGAGACCTACTCTCCCTAATTTAGGGAGAGTGATTAGGAGTTATTGGCCCATCATAGGGGGTCAAATCCCTTTTCCTAGCCCTATAGCACCTTAGGGGAAGGGGGGGGCGTGTGGGAGGAGATCCCTCCATCTCCTCCCCTCTCATCCCAACCCTCCATCGTGGAGGGGGCTTATTTAAGGGAGTGAGGAGAGAGAAATTCATTTCTCTCTTCCTCCTCCTCCACCATCTCCCTCCATCCTTCCTTTTTCTCTTCTCTCTCAAGTGTGAGAGTGAAGAGGGTGTAGTGAGAGAGGTCAGTGTGGCTGAGAGAGTGCAAGTGAGGGAACCAGCAACACCACACCGGAGCCATCTCCGTTCCTACGCCGGAAAACCCCGAAGGTGAAGAGCTTCCACTTTGCATTCCACTTCTTTTGAAAAATTGTATGTAAAAATTGTTATGGCTGGTCTGGGTTTTTCTTTTTCTTCTAAGTCATGATACTTGTATGAGTGTGGGTGCGTTTTAGAGGGATTGACTCATCGCTGTGGTAAACACACACACACCGGACGTTCTAAGCAATGGAACTGTCCTTAGGCGTTTTCGGAGTTCTGGAGCTCCGGAGTCCCCTCTGCTAAAAAGACCGTATCTCACTCGATACTGGTCCGAATGAAACGATCTTGAACTTTTTGGAAAGAGGAGACGACGTTATTCAACCTTAGTGTTTACAGTTTTCATTGGTTCGGTCTGAAACCCTCACGAAAAAGCCTCGTTTTAGCAGACGTTCAAAACTTTCTGTCAGTGTACAGGAAGTCCTGAACACTGTCCGGTAATCCAGTGGTATCTCTCAGACCAATCCTCGGAATTTTTCAATCTATAACTTTTCGGAAAGATCAGACCATTGGCTACGACTTTGGTGTTGAAAGTTTTTCCTGATTAGGTTTGTAAACTTTCCAAAAAGTTCCCTTTTTGCAGTTTGATGGGTCTCCGATAGTGGTCCCAGAAGTTCCAGACACTGTCTGGTAACTCGGCGCCACTTCCCAGACCGCTGGCTGGATTTGAATGATCTTGGTCTCTTTTCGAAGCTGAGACATGTATCTACGAGTTCCGTGTTAAGAATATTCACTGATTCAGTGCAGACAAACCCCGAATCGGGTCACCTTTCAGGCCAATTCTGGGCTATAGATATAACTATATAACTATAAAAAAAAAGGGGAAAGATGGTTGGGACTCGCCGTATCCCGCTGCAACTTTCGCAGTGTTGCGTATAGCAGGGTGGTCTGACCCACCTCAGGGTTCGGACCCACCTGTTGGGTCTTCCCCAATCACGTGGGGAAAGGGCGCCACACGGGACGCCCCACGGTTTTGGGTAACCGGGTGTCCTTTACACCCGGAGCACCCTTTTCGTTGGGACATGCCCCAGCAGGCTGCAGCCTTGCTGCTGGCTGTCCCTTGGCCAAGGAGGTTCCCTCCTAGACCCGGCAGGGTCTGGTCCCACGTGGACCAGACCAGCTGGTCGCTGGCCAATTTGACTTCCAACGGCACCTTAGCCGCACCCCATGGTGCAGGCTGCTCGCGGCCCATTGCGGGCTGCTGCCTTAGCAGCCTAGGGTCTGACACATAGGTCAGACCAAGGTGGGTCCAGGTCTGGTCTAGCAGACCAGGCTGCCCAAACGACCCCGGTTGGAGCCTTATGGTGGCGGCGGGTGCTAAGTGCGCCCGCAAGGCTTAGCCAACCACTAGGTGGTTGCGTGTCCTGCTGCACCCACCCGGTAGCCTCGTTGTAGAGCTTAGTGAAGCTCGTGTTGGTGGCTGTCGCAGCCCTATAAGTCTGGTACGACATGCCTAGACCACCTACTTATGCGATTTCCACCTCGCCGCCAATTCAAAAAGCACGAAAATGCACGCATGAAGGCAAAATCGATGAAGAGTCACTAATGGAATCCTTGCAGCACGTGTATGATGTCCAAACAGCCCGTTTAGTACACTTGGCACCAACGGTGCATGGTTCAGAACTGCCTATAGGGCCTGGTGGGCTACGGTTAGCCTTTTTGGCATTTTGGCACACGTTGTGCCATTTTACCCTTGCACATCCCGTCAGTGGTCCAGAATGACCACCTTAGCCTTCGCTGCCACATCGTGGTGAGTTTGGAAAGGGGTATAGTGTGGCGAGCGGTACGCTGCCCATGTACCTTATTATGATTCCCAAGTATTGGGTTTTTCGACGTTTTCAGCAAAAAACCGTTGTTTTGACTTTTTTGAGTTTTGCTAGTGCGGTGGCACATCATGGATGTATTGACGTAATCCCTGTACACATGGGGTTACTTTAAGAACCTTTCCTCGATACTCATAAGTGTCGACACTACGGTCTTCCCTAAGCGAATGGTTTCGCTAAGTGTTGGAGCCGACGTAGGGCGGCAGAAATATGCGTATTTGGGAAATCCGTGCTTAAAGCTTTGGACACTTGTTGTCGTACGAACATGATGATATATATATTTTGAGCCTGTTATCGCTCAGAATTGTGCCTTTATGAATATGTGTTCCAAATCGTGATAATGTGTGGTTTATGCACGTGGCACATCATGACACGTATGTCACCCGTTCGGATTTGTCGAGTACTTCTTGTTTTGGCTCACATTCGTATATCAATGGATATACGACGCACCAGAGGCATGTTTTGTACTCGATGTGACATACACCTGGAAAGAACTAAAAGCACTGTATGGTATGACACTTTCGACCTGTTGAGGTTTGGGACTCGGTTGGAGTCTTCGGGCAGTGGCCCGGGTTTGTGAGAGTATACTCACACCTTGTGTCACCCTAGGCATAAAAATGAAAATGTTATAATATTTTCTTCACAGGCGATGTGCTCGTGGTGGCCGTGAGAGGCTGAGCACGTGGATGGGCAGGCCAAGTCCTCGTTTGCGTACCCCGCGGGGACCACGAGGCACAACTACCTCGAAGGGAGGTATGACCTGAAAAAATGAGCCTAAATAAGATAATCCTGTCGCGCCCCATTCACAAATTTGGTCACCCAGGGAGAGGGTGAATGGTACAGCCCCGAGTGACGTGTCGTTACTACGACCTGTTCTTTTGAGGAGTCGATGTGCCCTCTGACCTCCAGTCACTCGGAGTTAGGGAGGTCAAGGTTGCCCTCCACAGGGACCTTTGCTACTACAGTAGTACGGATTGCAATCCTTTTCCCCTGCGAAAGGTTTCTCCTGGCTGTGTGTCGCCCGCAGGTGGTTTTTCTCGTTCTATAGCATCCCCGGTTACCACACTAGAAATTTAATAACAGACGCCGGGTGCATGTCTCACAGAACTCGAAGGTCTTTCCTTCGCGTACTCGAAGGAGGTTAAAAAGAAGAACATAAAGACTAACCAAACAGACTGACGTACAGTAGTTGGTTACTTGCTTACTTTAGCACTGCTTGCACTTACATTAGACTGTTGTACTTTGTTGGTTAGTTCCTTCTCTATTTCAGTTGTTGCTCTGTTACTTATAGTTTTACAGTCTTCTAGCACGAGCACTTACCTGACACTTGCACATATATCTGTCACTTTACCTGTTTCCTGATATGTGCCTTTTCTTGATAAAATGGATATGCAATGTTGTTGTTTTTCACCAACTTGCAAGAGTTCTGGCCCCGTTTTATGGGGATACAGGTGATGAGTAGGCGCAGTGGCGGTGCAACGGTGTACTGTTGGAGACTTGAGACCCACACTTAGCTGCAGATCTTGGTCCGTGTCTTGTTTTGGGGTTTGAGGGGAGTTTTCCTCTCATTTTAGGAGAGACTCGTTGTATAGGTGTTTTCAGTCTCATTTTGTAAAACTCTGATATTATATGTATTTGAAATGAACATGTGGTTTGTATCTTTTATTGTGGTCTGCTCAGACTTGTCGCCTTTGCTTACCCCTTTGCACTTCCGCTATCTGTTTTAAACTCTTACAAAAAAATTTTTTGCTCGAAACCCAAAGGTTTTTACAAGGTTGGGGTTTGGGGTGTCATAGAGATTGGTATCAGAGCAGCTTTAAGTGTGGTCCAAGACTTTTGTGTGCATCGTTCATCGCACTGTAAGTATGTTTGACAGTTAATTCTGTTGATTATTGTTGTTTCCTGTGCTACTTAGTTACATATGCATGCTTCGAAATGTGGTTTGATAGATGTCGTCAGACCCAAGGTATGAGATGATCCTATAAGCACTACGCGACCTAGGTAAAGGTGTTAGATCCTTAGGTCATGCTGTGAAGCATTTCGCACGAGGTCTTCAGATGATGGCACCACCGGCACCTCTGTGTGAGAGAGGTAAAGTCTGTCATGAGGGACAGATTTGTCCACGTGAATGGTGTCATTGCCCTTGTTGTGGCCTTAAAGGGCATATTGAGGCTGAGTGCCAGCATAGACTGAAAAACCTGGCAGCTGACCCAGTGGGACGGTTGCATACTTCGTCAGGTTTACCCGAGTGCACACTTTCTTCTCCTCCTCGTCCGAAGCGAAGACGGTGCGGGAACCGGAACAGCTACCGCGACCTCTACACTAGTAGGAAGTGAGAGCGATCACACTGATGTAAATGTTTTGTTAGGACACTGAGTCAGTGTCTGCGGTTGATACGGAGGAGTATATCCTGTAACCCTGTTATAGAGGGTAATTTTGGCTTGTACTAAATATATGTATGCATCCTTGAATCGTATAATGAAATCTTGTTTTGGTATCTACTCTTTGCTTATACGAGTCTCCTTGTTGTTAAGATGGCTTGGCGTGAACGTTGCAACAACATCATGGACACCTTGAACAACCTGGCAGAGGTTGTAGGCAGGCAGGCTGAGGCCATGCGGGCCATGGGGGAGAACATGCAAGCCTCTCAGGGACGAGAGACTCCTGTTCCTACTCCTTCACCAGTGTCAGTAGCGACAGTCGTACCCTACAAGCAGTTCATGGCTATGAACCCTCCATCGTTCGATGGGAGTCTTCTCCTGAGGCAGCCGAGGACTGGATACGAGAGATCGAGCGGATCTTTCGTGTGTTGTAGGTCAGTGATGACCGGAAGGTGGACTTTGGTACATATCGGCTCCGGAAGGATGCCGAAAGGTGGTGGGCGACCACCTTGGATGTCAGGTTTGCAGGCGGAGCCATTGCGTGGGAGCAGTTCGTGGAGGTTTTCTACGCGGCCTACTTCCCGACCCACGAGCGCAGCTGGAAGATGCAGAAGTTCCTCGACCTTCAGCAGGGGAACTCTACTTTGGCAGACTACATCACGAAGTTCAAAAGCCTAGAGCGCTTCTGTCTGCATGTATACGTGACCAAGAAGGAACGAGCGATGAAGTTCGCTCGCGGTTTGAAGTTAGCACTGCGTCTGAGAGTGATCACACGTTCTCCCTCGACTCTTGAGGAAGCCCTGGAGACGGCTACACTCCTGGAGCAGGAATGGATAGAATCCCAGAAGACTCCGCAGTCTAGAGTGAAACCGCAGCAGATAGGCCAAAAGCGTTGGCCTAAGAAGAGATCTTATCAGCAGAACTCGGGTGGAAAGAAGTCCGCCCCGCCAGCAAAGAGGAACCATCAGAACAACAACCGTCAGCGACAGGATCGTCAGCCTCAGCAGCAGAATCAGGTAGTGGCGACATCGGGATGCCCGAAGTGTCGTATAGATCATCCGGGCCGACCTTGTCCTCGTGACGTCGGAGGATGTATCTATTGTGGCAAGATGGGCCACTACATCAGGGATTGTCGGAAGAAGCAGTCCGATGATCTAAGGAGAAACACACCAGGAACGTCGCAACCAGCACCTCAGCGACCTCCTCAGCAGCAACAACAATCTTACCCGCCGCAGCAATCATCTCATCAGAAGACGGGTAACCAGAAGACAGTGGCAGGGCGTGCCTACGCAGCCACTATTGAGCAAGTGACCAAAGGAGAGTTGGTCCAAGGTACTATTGCAGTTGCTGGTCATGCAGCTTTTACTCTGTTCGACTATGGTGCTTCGCATTCGTTTATAGCTTCTAGATTTGCTAGTTCCTTGCCTATGACTATTGTGTTGCTGAATTGTCCATTGGAAGTTCGTACACCGACTGGTGATCAGTCTTTGTGTACTTTGTACATTCCGAGCGTAGAGGTGTCAGTGGCAAGTCAGAGCTTGCCAACTGACTTAATCCTGCTAGACATGACGGAGTTTGATGTCATTCTAGGCATGGATTGGTTATTTGAGTATCATGCTCAAGTTTTGTGCAGAGAGGGCAAGGTGGTTTTGTACCCGCCTGATCGTCCAGTTTTGGAGATCAGCCTTGCTCGACCTATTCGAGACAGTCATATGATTTCGTCATTTAAAGTTCAGAAGTATTTGCGGAATGGGGGTATTGCTTTCTTGGTCAGTATCGCCCCAGTTGATTCGGGGTTAACCCCTATTGAGGATCTTGACGTAGTTCGGGAGTTCCCCGATGTGTTTCCTGAGGAACTGCCTGGATTACCTCCGAAGCGTGAGATCGAGTTTTGCATTGAGTTGTTACCTGGAACGACTCTGATCTTAAAGGCATCGTATCGTATGGCTCCAACAGAACTTGAAGAACTGAAGCGTCAGTTGGGAGAGTTGATGGAGCAAGGATTTATCAGAAATAGTGCATCGCCGTGGGGTGCACCTATTTTGTTCGTAAAGAAGAAAGACGGATCCCTGAGGTTGTGTATTGACTACAGAATGCTCAACCAAGCGACGATTATGAATAAGTATCCGTTGCCGAGAATAGAAGATCTCTTTGACCAATTGCAGAGGGCGAAGATATTCTCGAAGATCGACCTCAGATCGGGTTATCATCAACTCCGAATCAGAGAAGAAGATGTCTCAAAGACAGCTTTTCGAACTAGGTACGGGTTGTACGAGTTCGTTGTGATGCCTTTTGGGCACACGAATGCACCAGCAGCATTCATGGATCTGATGAATCGTATTTTTCGTCCGTTCGTGGATACATTCGTGATCGTATTCATCGATGACATCTTGATCTACTCAGAGACCCCTGAGCAGCACCGAGAGCATCTGCGTATTGTGTTGGGAGTACTTCGGGAGCACAAATTGTTCGCCAAGTTCTCCAAGTGCGAGTTTTGGCTTCGACGAGTCATATTTTTGGGTCATGTGATATCCAGTGATGGTGTGTCAGTTGATCCAGCGAAGGTCGAAGCGGTGTTGGACTGGAAGCGGACTCAGTCTGTTGCAGATATCCATAGTTTTCTCGGGTTAGCTGGTTACTACTGACGTTTCATTCAGGACTTCTCCAGGATCGCGCTTCCTTTAACGAAGCTTTTGCGTAAGGGAGTCAAGTTCGAGTGGACCGACTCTTGTGAAGAGAGTTTTCAGATCCTGAAGACGAAGCTGTCAACCTCTCCGGTGTTAGCTTTACCTTCTGGTAGGGGTGGTTTTGTGGTGTACACAGACACCTCGGGTACAGGATTGGGATGCATGCTCATGCAGCACGGTCGTGTTATTGCGTATTGTGAACACCCCAAATTTTTCAAAATCTTTTAAATATCCCCTTTTTTTTCCCTAATATCATTTTCTGAGCAAATGGGTCATTTTAAATCTAAATTCCAGATCATTTCTCTAGTTGTATTGAAATTAAATTCATTTCATATGTTTAAATTGATTTTGGATCTGGATTCATTGTCCAGATCCAAATCTGAATCTCCTTGTTCAAATTTTAAATTAAAATTATAGAAAATACCAAAAATAGCCTTTAAATAGCTCGGATAGTCCATTCGACATCCGTTTGGATCCATCACATTGAATTTCTCGATTCGAGTGTCAAAACTCGAACATTTTCTCAAAACCTGGGTCCAAACCCATTCTTCTGAAGAAATTTCCCCGAAATGATCTAAAATTCTCAGAAAAATACTTTTGTAAATATTTCTCAGAAAAATACAAAAAAATAGTGTTTAAAACTTAGTTTTCTTTTAAACTCTTAGCTTTCTACTACAAAAATACAAAAAAAATGGAAAAGCAATATGAAAATCAAAAAATGAGGAAAAGCAAATAGTTTTAAAAAAAAAAACTTGAAAATGGAATTTTTGCCAAAAACCTCCTTTTTAACCTTTTTTTAAGAAAAGTTCTGAAAAGGAGCCCCTCCTGGGAATTTTAGAAAATCTCCAACGGCCATCTCCTGCGCATCCTCCCTCTCGCCAACCCGACCCTCCATCTTCGGTCAACCTCTTCTCCCTCAACCTCTCATCTTCAACAGCCCCTCTCTCTCGAATGCTCCTCTCCTTCTTTAAAAGGGGAGCACGCAGGAGAGAGAAGGGACCGCGTTTCACCCCTCCATGTGCCTCATTCTTCCTCTCCTTCTTTCTTCTTCCCTTT
The DNA here is from genome assembly GCF_984573655.1 of Nuphar pumila. NCBI lineage: Eukaryota > Viridiplantae > Streptophyta > Magnoliopsida > Nymphaeales > Nymphaeaceae > Nuphar > Nuphar pumila. The sequence continues at coordinate 62,720,555 of NC_143256.1, forward strand.
TCCTCTTCTTCCCCTTTCCATTGGCCCTTTTCCTCCCTCCCCTTTTGGTCGATCAAAGAAGCTTCACCATAAGAGCCAAAGCTCTTCTCCTATTTCGATCAACAATCTGGTAAGCATTTCCTTTCCTGTGCTTTATCTTTGATTCTCTTTTAAATCCTCCTTGTTTTGACACCATTTGGGCACTTTTGGATGCGTTGAGTTGCCTGTGCAACCCCAACACATCCCTGTGGACACTTTTTCTGTTAATTTTATTTTCTTTTCTTTTCTGTTTACTCTGTCGTTTACATTGCCTTCTCATCCATAGTTGAATAGATTTTTTTTATTTTTATTTTTTATTTCGTTGTCATCCCAATTGACATAGAAATCATGGCTTCTTTATAATGGATCGGCCTGTATATTTCTTTTTTTTTTATTAGATTTAAGTAATGGCTATACATATTTGGTTTCTTGCTTTTTATAATGCCTGACTCATTCGTTGTCACTTTCGCTGTGTTCTTATTATTGATACATCATTTTTACGCTCTGTTGATGCTTCTTGAGATTTGAAGCTTTGCTTTCATCATTGGCATACAACCCTTGTCCCTAAAAATATTCTATCATATGTTTTCTCGGCACATGGTCATGTTCACTGCATTTTTTTTTCTTTCTTCCTTTTTTTTGGCCGCTATCATACTGCCCTCGATGCCATTAAATGACTGTTGGACGAACTTGAGAGGTACCGTGTAGCTGTGGAGAAGTTGGAACTTAATCGGAAATTTGATCTTTATACTTTGAACCATTCCGTTAAATAGAAACAAGCCCAAGTCATGTTGATAAAAAAAAACTCATTGAATGTATTGAGCCAATTGGGAGTGAAATATCATTAATATATGAATCCAAGCCATTTTGATGAAACTACTAAGATCATCTGTTAAAAAAAAAAAATCATAGTTCTATTGAAAATCTCCACGACAGAAGGTGTTGCTACATACTGGTTCTCTATGTGGTGAAGCACAAGAATATTTCAGGAGAAGGTTTGGCTTTGATAAAACTGGATGAGATACAACCATTGGAAAGCATCTTGTTAAAAGATTTTGGAGGAGCTAAAGGTATGTTTCTTAGAGAGCTGCAATCTATCCTTGTTACTTTTCTGATGGGTCAATATTTTCAAGCAATTTTTTTTTTAGTGGAAAGCTTTAGTTACCCTTCTCGTCAACTGTATAGATGCATCACTATCATCCAACGTATTTGATTCATTTGCCTCTGTATACATACATACACCTGTTTTTTTTTATTATTATTATATGGATACACGCGTGTGGGTCATGGTACCATGACTTTAATCAGTCGTGAATTTGAGTAAACTGGGTTATTGAGCCAATTTTTGGGCAAATTGAGTAAGATCCGATGTTTTTTTCAAGTGGGTGGTGGCCAAGTCACAGGGGCTGAGACATGAACTTTGAAACGCCCCCAGATCACATGTATCAATAGATATGTGATGGGGTCTGTTTCCAACTTGACAATTTGTTGCTGCACTCAAAGATTGTTTCATAATTTGCCGAATCTGGTTAGTTCCTCACTATTTCTTTGGAAGAGAAGAGTTACTACACTGCGAAAATCAAGAATACTATCTTATTTGATTGGAGAAATACATCTGAAATTAGATAGATCTTCTGGTTTTGTGTAGCTTCATATCATGACAGGTGACATGGCAGATCATCTGTGGTCCTAATTTTTTTTCTGAGAAACTATGGTTAGCTCATGAAAGGGTCTACATCCTTTTTTTTTTGTATAGGTCTAATGCATTCTGCATATTAACATCCCTTGTGCACACTACAGCACGACACCTTCATGACATTAATGCAACATCTCACAGCATTTAGTCATTTTACGTTCCCAACCACCACTTTCACAGTACCCCTTTGTGCTGCATACACAACATGTCACCCACCTCATCACCTATATTTCCTGTATTCATCACTCTGTACCAATACAACACTCCAGTTTCCTTCATCACTTCCTTCACATGATCACTGTCATATGCCCACCATATGGTCTTCATGTTCACTATGCATCACCCGTACCCCTTTATGCTCCCAGTTCATTCCCTGTGTTATAAATGTCCCTCTTCAATAGCAATGAACATTATAAGAACATTTTATATATGTTTTCTGCATTTGTATAGATGTAATGTATTAGGGAGGCTTTTCATTTGCAAGAACACAAACATTGACACTCTTTTACTTTCTTTTTACCCCATGATCACTTTCCATAAAGTAACCCACCTCTGCATAAGATATTCATGGTAATCTCTGGTACACTCCTACAACCATTCTAGTCATCTTCCCCCACGCAGCACAAGACATTGTTGTCGTCATCCCATGTCGTGCTCATACCATCCTTTCACCATACATTGTACGTCACTTTCTTCCCTTGTTCACTGTTACCACAGGAGCAGCACGTTTAGCTTGATTTTCCCATCTAATAACCATAACCTACAGCAGTGCTTGGCACTGCTGTAGCCTTTTATGTGTTCACAGCAGTGCCAAGACATTGCTACGTGTTCCTACCCCTTCAGACTCCTACAGCAATGCCAAGCATTGCTCACTCACCCCTTTTTTTTAGCCATTCCTATCTCTCTACCTACAATAGTAGCCCTTCCTGCCATCCTCTGTATCACATCCCAGTCACCACTGCTGTCACACATTCCTCTATAGCACCATCCCATTGACTATTACTCGCCAACACCCCGGTATCCCATCATAGCCAATACCTTTGTTTGTGCTGTTGTATATTGCCTTCACCCTGTATAGTGTTATACCAACTCACAATAATATCTGCACTAATCACCTAACCACCCATATTAGCATCGTGTATTCTCTGCATACCCACCACGTTGTCATAGCCATCAGCACCCATTTACCTACTGTCAAAATTTTACCATTTTGCTGTCATCATGCAATTTCCATTTACAACAACTCATTCACTATATCTCATCTTCTCCTGCTACTTACTATTTGGCTACCATAGTACCATCTGTAGTAACTTGAGCATATCTTATGCCTTCACAGTGCAATTCATAATTACTTTGCCATTTTCCAATAGTTCACCTCTCATAGAGGTAGCCCCAAAACTTGGCCATAGGTATAAAACCCATCTCTAGGAAATAATACAGCTACATCTACAACCTCCATTTACCACCAATTTTATCACCAATATATAAACCTGTAAATTGCTCCCCCCCCCCAATCACCTCATCTTTGCATCGGTATTGCTACTCCAGCAACATACATTTTCACATCTTACCTTAACTGTTACCTGGTTATCTCCACATCCACAGCCATACTTTCTTCGTTTCACTGACCCTACCCATCAATACATTGTATTGGCCCATTGGCTGTAGTTTCGTCTTATACACCCTCTTTCTGCACAATTACCCCTGTTATGCTCTTCACAGCAGTCCTTGATTGGCTGTTGCCTCTAGGATTGTTATAGATGTTCATTCCAAGCGACAGCCACCTCTGCTGCCACATATATCACTTCATAATAGGCTGCTACGGCTCCAAACCTGCGCATCAATTCAGCATGAACTATCATGACTGTTTGCCTCCCACGGTGGTTCATCCTAAGCCACTACAGCTTTTTCCTTCCACAGCAGCCATGGATGGATATAACCCTTCACCACATTTCCTATCTCACAAAGTTATTGTATATACCTATATGTATATATACAGTTATATATGTATGAATATATATATATATATATATATATATATATATATATATATATATATATATATATATATATATATGTCATCACCCATCCTTTTCATCAGGTAGATCTTGATACATAAGCATTTTACTATTGACATCTATATGATATATGCCATTTTCTTCTATTTTCATATTAACCCAATTGTTTTGCAGGGAATATGTGAAAAATATCATCACTTGAGATTTGTATTTTCAATTTCATGTATTGTAACAGTTAGATTTGAATGAGAATTTATATTTCCTGTTTTAGATAGAATGAATGAGCATTGTAAATATCATGAATTACTTGTTCTTCATGCAATTTTTCCTTTATTTCTTAAAATCTCACATTGGTGAAACACGAATGGCACGTGCACCATTTCGTAAGAGGTAAATTAATCCTAAGTTGATGATTTACATCAACGGCCATAGTCGGGATGGAAACAAGACTTAGGATTTTTATCTTTTACGAAATAACACTGGATCCATTTTCAAAATTCATCATATTTTCCTCAAATATTTTCTTCTTTTATCATAATTTAACTTAAAATTAATTCAAAATATATACCAATGGCCATAGTCAGGGTATATTGAGAGTTAATTTCATTTTAAATTCTATAAAAGCACCAAATGTGTTTCATTCTTCACCTGAATTTAAATATAGATTATTATATAATACATTCAATGACCATAGTCAAGGATGTATTATATCTTCAGTCTTGTTTTAATTCATTTAAAGAATGGAATAGCTTTTCAAAATCCAATTTCAAATTCTTTAAATTCATTCATCATTTAGGATAGAACTGCATCATATTTTCAAAATTCCTCTTTCAAAAACTCCAAGTGATGTAAATATCTTCCTCAATCTATCTTCAACTCTTATAAAATCCAATCCATCATTTCATTTTCAAATTCAATTTCATTTTCAATCTCAAAGTTCAATTTAACTTTGAGATTTCAAAGTCATTTTTATATTCAAATTCAAATCAGATTTTAAAGTTCAATTTGACTTTGAAATTCCAAATTCATTTTATATTCAAAACTCCAATCAAAATCAAAGTTCAATTTAACTTTGAGATTCTTGATTCATCTTCTTAATTTAAACTCCAAATCCATTTTAGGATCCAGGATTCAACACTCATATTGGATCTCAGACTTCAGATCCAAATCCATCTTAGGATCCAAAGTCCAACTCCATATTGGATCTTAGGCTTCAGATCCAATTTCCTTATAGGATCCAGAATCCAATTTCACCTTGGATCTCAGACCTCGGATCCAAATCCATCTTTAGGGTGAAATTCCACTAGAGGGGGGGTGAATAGTGAAATATGATAATGATCGATAAAATAAAATAATTAAGCAGTAAGGCACAACACATAAAACACAAAAGTTATACTGGTTCGGTCAATATCCAGACCTACATCCAGTCCCCAAGCAAACCACTTGAGATTTCCACTATAACATCCGAGTCACCGGATAAATAGTACAACACCCTCTTCCCAAGAGGTCTTCTTCTCTCACCAGAGAAGGGGCACACCCTCTTCCCAAGAGGTCTTCTTCTTTCAACAGAGAAGGGCAACACCCTCTTTCACAGAGGTCTACTTCTTTAAACAAAGAAGGAATACAGTGAATAACAGAGTTACAATACTTCCTATAAAACCTTCAAAATGATATGAATGCACGAATGAAGGATTCTAAGAATGTTCTGTTTGTCACTCAGAGGATACTCTTTGTCAAAGAGCTGGACTTGACTTTTTCTCTTTTCTTTCTTTTTCTTTTTCTCTTTCTTTTTCAAGGCTCTCTTTTTAAATCACGAATAGAAATTTTTCTCTTTGTAAGCTCACACGTCTATTTCATTCCATTGTGAATAGTTTATTTGTGTGTGTTTATATAGCTTATAAAAAGTAGTCGTTATATTTTGGAATTGTAACTTTTTGAAATGTGAAATGTTAGGTCATTTCAAAAACATCTTTTAGAGAAGTTCGAGAATGCCTTTTTCCATAAAGGTAAAATAGAGGGTACACTAGTCGTTGTAATATTTTCAGGTAATACATGTTTTATGTAAAAAGTCTATTTCTTACAATAGTACATTGAACGTTGGGTTGTAGTTTTGTCTTTATTCTAATTAATGATTTGAGGTACATTAGTACTTCTTTACTTTAAATGAGTGTAAGTACTATGAGTGCTTTGAGATATTTATTTGTACATAGTCATGTCAAGGGTCTTCTTTATGTTGTGTATTTCAAAGTCTCCAGAGAGAATGAGGACCAAAAAGAAGGTCGACATTCTTTGGGAAGGATATTTAGAAAGGATTTGTTACAGAAGGCATTTAATGCTTTGTAGAGAGAATGATGACTTCAAGTAAGTCGACATTCTATGGTTATGAAAAAAGGTAACTAGAGTCCTTTTAAAACCATATTTTATTTGTTTTTCTTAAGTGTAGCCGATTTATGTTTTTGTCTTCTTCTTGTATTAAGAAACATTTCATTAAAGAAGATAACTAAAGTCTTTTCAAAAACATATTTTATTTGTTTTTCTTATGTAGTCGATTTTATGTTTTTGTCTTCTTCTTATAAAAATATTTCTTTAAAGAGGGAAATTAGAGTCTTTTCAAAAACATATTTTATTTGTTTTCTCCATGTAGTCGATGTTATGTTTTTGTCTTTTTCCTACATTCCTTTTTTTCATGTTGTCTTGTATATAGTGTAAGGTACAATGATAAAATGTTTTTTTCATAAAAGGTTGTAAGAAGGTACAATTATTATATGACAAAATATCTTTTTCATAAAAGGTTGTAAGAGGGTACACTTATTGGTTTTCAAAAAAGGAGCTTTTTGAAACTATCGTATACTTTTATGATATAGTTTTTATGAATGAGTATGTAATATGCAATATGCAAGTTCCTGAAGGTTCTGTTACATATGACTCTAAAGAAGAAAAAAATCTTCATCTTAAGGTAGCCGATTTCTTCATTTGAACTTTAGGAAAGCATGACTCATCAAGCTTTTTCTTCAAGGAGTATGATTGCACCATAGTTGTACTTGAACAGGAAGTCTCCATCCTTATTGGGTGAGATATCCTTGCATCAAATACTCGTTAGATTTAAGGCAAAACATATTCAGTCATAATATAACATTATTTCAAGAGAACATATTATCATATCATATAAAATCAAATGAGACAGTGTATCATATTATGTGACATCAAAACCGAGTTTCTCAACATAGGGTCCAGAATCCAATTCCATTTTGGATCTTAGACTTCAGATCCAATTTTCTTATAGGATCCAGAATTCAATTTCACCTTGGATCTCAGACTTTAGATCCAAAATCTATCTTAGGATCCAGAGTCCAACTCTACATTAGATCTCAGACTCCAAATCCAATTCCATTTTTAAGTCCAGAACCCAATTTCACTTTGGATCTCAGATTCCAAGATCCAAATCCATGTTAGGATCCAGAATCCAACTTCACCTTGGATCTCAAATTACAAATCCAAAATCCATCTTAGGATCCAGAACCCAATTTTATATCGGATCTCAGATCTTAAATCCATTTTTAGATCCAATTTCATTCCCAATTCTAGATTTTGAATCCATTTCCCTTTTCAAATCTCATCTGAATTCCATAAATCCACATCTATTTTAGATCCAGTTTAAAGATTCAATTCCATTTCATTTCTAGATCCCAAATCTAAATCCACTTACAGATCATATCTGGATTTCTTAAATTCATTTCTACACCATTTAGATTTCTCATATCCATTCTAAATTTAAGATTTCCAATTTCAAAATCTAAATTCAATTCCATCTCAAGTATTCATTTCCTTTCTTAAATTCAAGTTCAAATTCAAAGTTCATTTCCAACTTTGAAATTTCATTTCCTTTCATTTTCAATAGCTTCAAGTCATTCTCAAAATCAAGATTTATTCTTCCAATTCTGATTTACTTCGAAGACTTAGAACTTCTCTGATCTATCTCAAGTTCTAAAGTTAAATTCAAACATTTCTTCACTCCCTTATCAAGTTCATCTCAGAACACTTGGAAATTTTCAAAAAATGCTTTTCAAAATAGCACACATCTTTACATTGCACAAGCATGATTCTTTGTGCATTTAGAGTTAGATTAAATTCTTAGATTATATTTAGGCAAAGCAAAAGGCATAGATTTGATCGTTGGTTCGATTACCCCTGGTAAAGGCGCCAGGAGCAGTCGAATCTCGTACCGACGAGCGAATCCCGTCTCTCCATTTTCCCGCAAATTTTCAAAACGGAGGTGAGTTATTTGCTAAATATTTTCAAATTAAGGTCAAGTGAGACCGCGCAAAAGAGTTCATCTTCTCTTTTTCTTTCTCTTCTTTTTTTCTTCTCTCTCTCTTTCCTTTCTTTTATTTTTCTCCTTTCAAAAAGGAGAAAAATAGAGGTTAGAAAATGAAAAGAGAACGAAGAGAGAGAAACCAACAAGAGAATAGGAAAAATTTTGCGATGATCACAGTTTTGGCGACCGTGATGGGACCCGTCTTCGTCTGGTTGAATCTATGCCTTTGCTTTGCTTTTATATAATCTAAGTCTTTATTCTAACATATGTCAGCTACATTTCCATGCAAACCTTAGGAGCCTAGACTCTGTCTTAAGCTGACATTATTTTCATATAGGATCTAAGTATGGTTTGGTAGGACCATATTGAGGAGATTATCCATGTTCACATTAGACTTAGGTTTTAAATACAACTCTCCTCAATTTTAGGGATTGAATGCAAAACAATGTATGCAAGTGTATGTTTCTCTTTATTTAAATCTATCTCTTTAGGACTTGCATTAGAGCCTTCTAGTTTTATTTGCATGTTGATCATATTTTGAAAACATCCCTACCTATATTGTCCCGGCCTTCACGTTGCTAGGCTGTCTCACTGAACCATAGTTCGGGAGAGAGCCTCACAACTGAACCACTTATTTGGGTTCGCGCCCCCTACCACGTACCTAAGGGCCATAGTCCGAGGTATATCGGTAGGTGCTCAAGGATGTTGGGAAGCCATTACCTTAGAACCGAAGAGATATCTTATATGCCATGTACTTCGAGCTTCGGCTTGAGTATATCGGCGTACCTTGATTGGAATCAGATGATATAAATCTTAGAGTTAGGATTAAGGTCCTACCAGCCATTTTAAAATATTGCATATAGAGTGAGCTTTAGGGAGTGTTGTTTGTGTATCCTTGCTTGTATATCTGTGATTGTGTGATACTTTATATATATATATATATATCTTTCTTATATTTTTCAAAACCCTGGGTATATACTTCAAAATTTCCTCTCTTGTTTCTAAAACCCAGGTGTATTTTTCTTCTTCTTCTACATTTCTTCAAAAATTCTTCTGATCCTGCCTGCAAGTTCTTCAAATTTTTACCATTTATTCTCAAATTCCATTTTTCATCTTATTTTTCTTCTGATTTTATATTCTTGTTTATATTTTCATAAAAATCTCTTTCCGTCAAGAGATATACTTTTCAAAATAATATTTTCTTTTTCATATTTTTAGTTGGTTACTCCCCCTCGTGGAGTAAACAACACAATTGTCACAAATTTTGTGACGACTCAATCCCTAGTAATGGGATACAATTTTTTAGATTTCAAACTAAATCCTCCCTCTTGTCAAAACTTGTCCATAAAGTTTCTTTGGTCTAAAAACCTCCTCTTTCCTCTACAGAGAGAGCACTGATATTTCAAAAATGGTCACAACAAGAGGGGGAAAAGAAACAGTTCCTCAACTCAGCGACAGTGAGGTAGAAGAGATAAGCTCTCCTAAATCAGTCAGGGGACAGAGTCAGAACAGGAAAGATGACATCGACCCCGCTATGTATGATATGTTCCAAAAGATGATGGCAAGGATGATGTCAGAGCAAGCCGAGGCCAAGCTGAAAGAGGCAGTTCCTAAAAGCAAGTTGAGGAAGAAGCTTGTAAAAAAGCAAGTCAGAATCATTAGGAAGAAGGTACAGCCAGACACTACTTCGGAAGAATCGAAGTCAGTCGAGGAAGAGTCAGAAGAAGAAGAACAGATTGTCTACAAACAGAATCCTCCAAGACAGTCTACAAAGATAACTGCAGAAGAGCCCGAATCCGTCAACAAGCCCAAGTCTGGGGCTCTAGCAGAGGACCTGATGAGCAAGCAGATGAAGGAGATGAATCGAGTGATCAAGGACATTCAAGCCAAGGGTAAGGGCAAGCAGACTTGCATTGGCGAAGATTTTTACGATGGTCTAGACGGGGACGATAACCTGGAGAACCTTCCTCGTAAATTTTTCAAGTTTGATGGGACTGGCAACCCTAAAGCCCACCTAGCCACATTTTATGCAGAGTGCAACCGTTTCAGAAAAGATAACAGGGCTTTGTTCATCTGTTTTCCTCATAGTCTAGAGGGTATAGCAGCCAGGTGGTATGCTGACCACATCAATCCTATCGAACTACGAGAGTTCGATAAAGTGATAAATTTGTTCATTGAGCGTTTCCTATTCAATACTGAGGTTTCCCCTACACTCAATCACCTTTACAACCTAAAGGAGAATGAGACTGAAAGAGTAGGAGAGTTCATCCACAGGTGGAGAAGTACCTGCAACAAGATGAAAGTTCCCATTCCAGAGGAACATGCATTGCAAATAATCCTCAGCAATTTCTCTCAGCCCCTGAGAAGCCTCATTGCCACTTCTCCGGCAAAATCCTTTATCAAGTTGATTGAACGAGCTGAATGGCTCGAGGCAGGAATAGAAAGCGGGCTTTACGAGGGCATGCCTCTTGCCAAAAATATCCAAGATCAGAAAAAGAAAGCGCAGTTCACTCATGCAGCTGATACCTCTAGCAATAATCTCGATAACAGCAGAAGAAACAAAAATGACAGCAAGAATGGTCAGAACCACGACACAGCTCAAAGGGAGAAGTCTTCCAAGCAGAATAACACGCCGTCTCATTCTAACTTTCCACAAAAAGAAAAGATAAAGCGTGAAGGTTGAAGTAATGATCATGAGTTCACTCCTATGAAGCAAACGCTCGAAGAAGCCCTTAAATTCATGCTGGCCAAGGGATTGGTTAAACTCCCAAAAGTCGCGGATCGTCCCACGGTCATGGGAAGGTTCACAAATCAGTTCTGCAAGTTCCATCGAGCAGTGGGGCATGACACCGATCACTGCTTCGTCTTCAAAAATATTGTTCAGGATTGCGTCGACAAGAGTCTCTTTGTTGAAGACGAAGAGGAAGATGACCTAGCCGTCATGACCAAGTCTCTCTTCGGCTACTCAGAAGACTGAAGATGTCAGAATTCTTCTACTTTTTCCCTTTTGCCAAGTCACCTTGTAGGGGGCCAGTTAGTCCAGTCCTTTCGTGACCTTTTGGTCAAAATACTTGTAAATATTTCAGTTCTTTGTTATTAGTTTTGCTCATCAATGAAACGCCAATTTTCCTTTATATCTCTAAATACCACAATACTTTCTTCCTCTGCCACATAGGGGCATTTGCTTTTGAAAATCTATATTTCAAAAATCTCCTCATCAGCTTCTATTAAAACCACATTTAAATTCCTGTTCTTTTCAGAATGCGGGACCAATCCTGACATCATTCATGAGAGAAATGATATTACCTATGAGGTCCTTTTCAAAAATCATGAAATTTCAAAAAATCTTCGTTATGATCAAAGAGTTCGAATATTCTTTGGTCCAACCTTTGTCAAAAATCAACCCTCGTGTTGATCATGTTTTCAAAGATAGGTTTTCGAGCCATGGCCTTGAAAAATCAACCCTCGTGTTGATCATGCTTTCCAAAATAGGTTTTTGAATAATTTGCATTGAAGGATCAACCCTTGTGTTGGTCTTATCTTCCAAAAATAGATCTCAAATCTTGTGTTGATCATATTTTCCAAAAGTGGTTTTTCAAGCCATTACATTTAAAGATCAACCCCCGCGTCGATCTTATCTTCCAAAAATAGGTTTTATATCATTCAAAGACCAACCCCTGTGTTGGTCTTATCTTCCAAGATTGGTTTGTAAACATTATCTTCAAAGATCAACCCTTGTGTTTATCTTATTATCAGTTTCAAGCTGTTATTTCTAGAAATCAAATCTGTTGTTAATCTTCTTTTTCAAATCATTGCCTTCAAAAATTTGACCCTCATGATGATCTCTCATGTTTGATTTGAAGGATCAGTTCTCGCACTGATCATTCTTCTTACGGTAGATTTTCTTCCCAAAAATGATTTTTCACTTATCTTTTAAATAAACATTTTCTTTTCAAGATCCCATATGCAGGCAGGATCAGAAAAACTCCTTTTTCTCTAAAATCTTATAAATTTTCAGTTAAGTTTGATATTTTTATCAGTTTCGTTCATTTTATTCAAATTTATATCAATTTTATCAAGTTTTCATCAAGTTTATCAATATTTCCTCAATTCCATTAAATTTTATCAATCTTTTTACACTTTCAGGTTAAGGGATAAACCTGATGCCTCTTTCTCATGAGGTATTTCCTTTTATTCTTTTTCCCATTCAGGATAAGGGATAATCCTGAAACCCCTCGTAGGAGCCACAATGCTACCTATGAGGATTCTTTTGTAAATACAAGTTTCGCCAATCTTTATTGATTTTCTAGATTTATATCAATTTCCCTTCATTAAATCTCTTTAAATTCTATTCTTTTTCCCATTCAGGATAAGGGATAATCCTGAAACCTCTCATAGGAGCGACAGTGCTACCTGTGAGAATTCTTTTTCAAAATAAATTTTTAAATCAATTTCTTTCCTTCTTCTCCATTTTTATGATTTTTATTTTTTTCCCCTTTCAGGTTAAGGGGTAAACCTGAATCATTCCTTTCTAAATTCTCATAAAAAGTCTATTCTATTTCCCCTTCAGGATAAGGGAAAATCCTGAAAACACCGACAATCACTCTTGCTCAAATCTCAAAGTATCTTAAAGAATGTCGATGTCCCCTTTTCCTTCAAATCTCCGTCAGAAAACCCAATACTCATACTAGGGCATTTTTTTGAAAAATCCAGTACTCATACAGGTAAGCCTAGCGCTCGTGCTAGTGCTTGGCTGACCGATCAGTTAGCCTCTCAGGATCAGTCTTTGCACTGACCCTTCATCAAAAATCAAAGCTCTAAATCCAATGTTGACCTTCGGGTCATTCAAATCTCAAATTCAAGCCTTCATGTTACAATCTTTCCTCAATTCTGCCAATCTTCTTCTATCCTTTCTCATCAACTCTCCTTTGAGATTCAAGTTTTTCGACTCGAACTTCCAACTCTTTCCTTTGAGATTCAAGCCTTGACTCGAACTCTCCAATTCTCCTTCAAAGATTCGGGTTTTAACTCGAGTCTTCCTTTCCTTCAAAAATTTGAACTTCCAAGTTTTCCTTCAAGATTCGAGCCCTGACTCGAACTTTCCAGTTTTCCTAAAAAAAAAAAATTTGAATTTTATCTTGAGTTTTCTTTCCTTCAATAAATAAAACTTTCAAGTTTTCCTTTGAGATTCGAGCCCTGACTCGAACCTTCCTGCTTTCCTTCAAAAATTTGGGTTTTATCTCGAGTTTTCTTGCCTTCAATAAATAAAACCTTCAAAATTTTGATTCGAGCCCTGACTCAAATTTTTCCGACTTTCCTTCGAAAATTTGAGTTTTGTCTCAAGTTTTCTTGCCTTCAATAAATGAATTGTCAAGTTTTCCTTTGAGATTCGAGCCCTGACTCGAACCTTCCGGCTTTCCTTCGAAGATTTGAGTTTTATCTCGAGTTTTCTTGCCTTCAATAAACGAATTTTCAAGTTTTCCTTTGAGATTTGAGCCCCGACTCGAACCTTCCAGCTTCTCTTTGAAGACTCGAGTTTTCGACTCGAATTTTCCTGTTTTCCTTATAAAAACCTGAGTCCTAATTCGGTTGGTTTTTCAAAACCAACCTCCGAATTAGGCTTACCTTCAAAATCCAGTTTTATGACAAGCTTACCTTCAGAACTTTAAATTCACATTTACCTTCAGAATTCAGCCTCATGTTGGATTCTTCCCCAAATTCCACTGATATGTCAAAATTCGATGTTAAGCAAAGGTTTCGTCATCAAGGATTTCAAGAATATATTGCCAACTTGCCATAAAGTAGTTGTTAATCTCAGAATTATATAAAGAATTTCCTCAAATCTCCTTAAGTATTCCTTCCAAAAAGGTGAAACTTTTGTGAAGAAAGGCTCAAATTCCAAATTTTCTGTTGGTCAACCAAGAGGATGAAGAAAAAATCTTCGACATGACCAGTAAAGGAAATATTCAATGATGCCGAAGAGCCATAAATGAGCTGATATTGATCATAGCTATGACACATTCTTAAAGATTATTCTTTGGCAGTAAGACAGTGGAAATATCCTGGGCAGTCAGAAAAGAACCTACCCAATTCATGTCTCCTCAAGTCAGCTAAGCTGCAAATCAAATATCTGCAAAAGGGATCTCTCAATTGTCGTCAAGATGAAGGCAAATTAAGCGAGTAGACCCCCGGGGCCAAAGAAGATTTGGATCATCTCCGAGATGAAATAGTTTGTGAAGAATCCTTCCAGGGAAAGCTCAGATCACCGTCGAGATGAAGGCGAGTGCGATGAACCTACCGACAAACCCTAAATGATATTTGATTTCTGCTATCATCTAAAGACCTTTGAGCCAATACCATCATATATAATCCTTGAAAAAATGAAGGATCAGAGCATCTCCGAGATTAAGGAGCTTGTGACGTACCCTTCCCTGAAAAGAGAGAAAAGTCAGGACATCTTCGAAATGAAAGATGATGTAAAAAGCCCGAGAAAGCCCCGTGACTCAAAAGAGTGCAAAAGATCATCATGGGAAAAATGCCCAGGATATCAAACTGCCCAAACTGCAAAGAATCTTCTTTACCTATGTGAATATCTTCTATCAATATCTTCTCATTTAATTGCTTTTATGAAGCTAAGAATATCTCCTCTCCTTTCATATCAAGGAAATTGATAGCATCCTTGAAGAAAAACCAACAACAAAAATTTGGCTTTGATTCTGAATTCTATAGAGTTAACCTAGTTGGGGGTAATACTCTAGGTGGAAGAAGGAACATCTTTCAGATTACCTTGAAAAAGCTGTAATTTCATCACTTTGGCAATATTTTTCCAGCTTTCCTGATGAGAAATAAGAACTTGACATTTGTTGTTGATATATCTTGGTGTTGCCTTTTCCTTCTTTTGCATAGTCGGAAGAGTTGCCTTCCCCTCTTTCATAAGAGTTGCCTCCTCGTCTTTCGTTTTGTAGAGAGACTTGCCTTCTCCATGATAAAAAGATTGCCTTCCTCGTCTTTCGTTTTGTCGAGAGGCTCGCCTTCTCCTTGATAAAAGGATTGCCTTCCCCGTCTTTCGCTTCGTCGAGAGACTCGCCTTCTCCTTGATTAAAGGATTGCCTTCTCCGTCTTTCGCTTCGTCGAGAGACACGCCTTCTCCTTGATTAAAGGATTGCCTTTCCCGTCTTTCGTGTCGTCGAGAGACTCGCCTTCTCCTTGATGAAAGGATTGCCTTCTTCGTCTTTCGCTTCGTCGAGAGACTCGCCTTCTCCTTGATTAAAGGATTGCCTTCTTCGTCTTTCGCTTCGTCGAGAGACTCGCCTTCTCCTTGATTAAAGGATTGCCTTCCTCGTCTTTCGCTTTGATCGAGAGACTCGCCTTCTCCTTGATAAAAGGATTGCCTTCTCCGTCTTTCGCTCTGTCGAGAGACTCGCCTTCTCCTTGATAAAAGGATTGCCTTCCTCGTCTTTCACTTTGATCGAGAGACTCGCCTTCTCCTTGATAAAAGGATTGCCTTCTCCGTCTTTCACTTTATCGAAAGACTCGCCTTCTCCTTGATAAAAGGATCGCCTTTCCCGTCCTTTGCATTGTCAAAAGATTTGCCTTTCTCCTTGATTAAATGATTGCCTTCCTCGTCTTTCGCTTTGTCGAGAGACTTGCCTTCTCCTTGTTGAAAGGATTGCCTTCTTTATATCTTACATCTTGACTTCCCCTTGTTAAATGGATTGCCTTCTTCATATTTCACATTTCGCCTTCTCCTTACTATTGCCATCTTCATATCTTCATATTTTACCTTCTCCTTGCTAAAAGGATTGCCATCTTCATCGCCATCTTCATATTTCACTTTTTCCTTTTCCTGTCCAAAGGATTTGCCTTCTTCCATCTTTTGCCTTGTCAAGAGATTCATCTTCTTGACAAAAGGTTCGCCTTATTCATCTTTTCACCCCATCAAAAGATTCACCTCCTGTTACCTTATTCATCGTTCATTTTTTCTCACATCTCCTTATTTTCCATCTCTCATATTCCAGAAGAGTTGCCTCATTCAATTGAAGTATCTCTCCTGTCCCATCACGGTTTCGAGAAATCCGTATGGTTGTTCCCACTCAGGTTAAGGGTCAAAACCTGTACTTCTTGCGAGAGGTCATTAAATTCAAAAGTTGGTTTCAGTCTCAGCAATGAGACGCCCAAAGTTCATCCTTTTTTTCAAGCTTTAGGGAACCCCATTTCCTTCCTCCTTTTGCAAACCCCTTTCGGATTTGTTCGTCCAAACTCCGAAGGTCCCATCATGGTCTCTTCACTCGAGGATTACATATGGTCGTCCCCTTCAGGTTAAGGGTTAAGCCTGAATCTCGTGCATCGAGGTATCTTCCTTTTTCAGGTTTGGGTTAAACCTGAGTCTCGTTTCGATGAGGTGTCTTCCTCCAGTCCCATCATGGTTCTTCCAATCGAGGAATTCATGCTTTATCCATCCGGAATAAAATCCTACTTGAGCTTCATCTCATGAGGCGTTTTCTCAAAAATGTCCCATCAAAGTCCTCATATATTTTCTTTCCCCATTCAGGTTGTTTTGATATATCTTCGTCCCATCCAGGTTAAGGGCTAAACTTGAGTCATTCCAAGAGTAGATCTTGTCTCAACCAGGAGACTTGATCGAAGTTCTTATCTTTCACCACCCCTGGGATTTTCACCCAAAGTCCCATCACGATTTCCTCACTCTTTACTCAATCATATCATTTTCGACGATTTCGTCTTCCCAAAGCCATTCAGGATAAGGTCTTAAGCCTGAAAAACCATCTTTTCAAAATAATTCTTCCACACCCTGTTCAGATCTGCTGACTGGGGCATTTTTTTCAAAATTTGGAGTGTTTTCTTTGCCACTAAGCTCGGCTTTCAACCGGCTTAGTAGCAAAGAGGGGCATCTGTGAACACCCCAAATTTTTCAAAATCTTTTAAATATCCCCTTTTTTCCCTAATATCAATTTCTGAGCAAATGCGTCATTTCAAATCTAAATTCCAGATCATTTCTCTAGTTGTATTGAAATTAAATTTATTTCATATGTTTAAATTGATTTTGGATCTGGATCCATTGTCCAGATCCAAATCTGAATCTCCTTGTTCAAATTTTAAATTAAAATTATAGAAAATACCAAAAATAGCCTTTAAATAGCTTGGATAGTCCATTCGACATCCGTTTGGATCCATCACATTGAATTTCTCGATTCGAGTGTCAAAACTCGAACATTTTCTCAAAACCTGGGTCCAAACCCATTCTTCTGAAGAAATTTCCCCGAAATGATCTAAAATTCTCAGAAAAATACTTTTGTAAATATTTCTCAGAAAAATACAAAAAATTAGTGTTTAAAACTTAGTTTTCTTTTAAACTCTTAGCTTTCTACTACAAAAATACAAAAAAAATGGAAAAGCAATATGAAAATCAAAAAATGAGGAAAAGCAAATAGTTTTTAAAAAAAACTTGAAAATGGAATTTTTGCAAAAAACCTCCTTTTTAACCTTTTTTTAAGAAAAGTTCTGAAAAGGAGCCCCTCCTGGGAATTTTAGAAAATCTCCAACGGCCATCTCCCGCGCATCCTCCCTCTCGCCAACCTGACCCTCCATCTTCGAACAACCTCTTCTCCCTCAACCTCTCATCTTCAACAGCCCCTCTCTCTCGAATGCTCCTCTCCTTCTTTAAAAGGGGAGCACGCAGGAGAGAGAAGGGACCGCGTTTCACCCCTCCATGTGCCTCATTCTTCCTCTCCTTCTTTCTTCTTCCCTTTTCCTCTTCTTCCCCTTTCCATTGGCCCTTTTCCTTCCTCCCCTTTTGGTCGATCAAAGAAGCTTCACCATAAGAGCCAAAGCTCTTCTCCTATTTCGATCAACAATATGGTAAGCATTTCCTTTCCTGTGCTTTATCTTTGATTCTCTTTTAAATCCTCCTTGTTTTGACACCATTTGGGCACTTTTGGATGCGTTGAGTTGCCTGTGCAACCCCAACACATCCTTGTGCTACAGCAAAGGGAATCCCCATTCCGACACTTTTTCTGTTAATTTTATTTTATTTTCTTTTCTGTTTACTTTGTCATTTACATTGCCTTCTCATCCATAGTTGAATAGATTTTTTTATTTTTCTTTTTTTCTTTTTTATTTCGTTGTCATCCCAATTGACATAGCAATCATGGCTTATTTATAATGGATCGGCCTGTATATTTCTTTTTTTTTTATTAGATTTAAGTAATGGCTATCTGTACATATTTGGTTTCTTGCTTTTTATAATGCCTGACTCATTCGTTGTCACTTTCGCTGTGTTCTTATTATTGATACATCATTTTTACGCTTTGTTGATGCTTCTTGAAATTTGAAGCTTTGCTTTCATCATTGGCATACAGCCCTTGTCCCTAAAAATATTCTATCATATGTTTTCTCGGCACATGGTCATGTTCACTGCTGTTATCGTCGCAAAATTTTTCCCCGTCTTCCCTTCCTTGCGGAAGAGAAAGAGGGAAATGCTTTCGCGATTCAAACTTGACCGGATTTTGGAAAATGTTTTGAAATACTCGCCTCCGTTTTGAAAATTGCGGGAAAATCCATGGGATGGGGCTCGACCTGTCGGTACGAGGTTCGACCGTTCCTGCCGCCTTTAACAGGGGTAATCGAACCAAGGACCAAAATTGTGCTTGACTTAGCGAAATTATTGAAGTTATGTTCTATCCTAAATGCACAGAGAATTCAGGCATGTGCTATGAGATTTTGGAAAATGCAGCTTGGGAAAACAGGATGTATGCTTGGAAAATATTTGGAGTTGAAAAGATTCTCTCAGGAAAAAGCTGAAAGTCAATTTCTCAGGAAACTCAGATGAAAAAGATTTGAAATCTCGGGAAAGTTCATAAAGTTGTGAGAAAATCATGAATGGTTGAAAATCCTGGGAAAATAGAAGTGATTCTTGAGAAAAAGGTGAACCTTTGAAAAGGGGAAACACTTCTTAGGAAAACTTGGACTTTGAGAGTTTTCTTAGGAAAATGATGGAAATTCATTGGAAAGCCCTTGTGGAAAAGGAAGATTGAAACTTGGGAAGTTGAAAACCTGAGAATCTTAACCTTGAAATACTTGGAAATCGATTTTGACTTTGAGAAAGATGAGAGACTTCTCTTGAAAATCTTGGGAAAATGACCTTTTCCCATGGAAAACTGTGAAAAACTTGACTTGAGAAAACCGATTTTGAAAGATTCTTAGAGTTTCTTGAGAAATCGATTTCTTGAGAATGAAATTTTCTTAAGAAAATCATAAGAAAACCAATGATTTCATGATGCAAATGATATGAATGAAAGAATGCACTTTGAAAGGTTTTCTAGGAAATTTGTTGGAAAATGTTCATTAAGTCAAAATAAATCCTTCACATATTCTGACTGTGGCCATGAATATGTTCAGAGTTTATTTGATTTAATGCACATGATTTTGAAAACTTTAGAAATATGATGTGTATTTTAAGATAGCCTAAGAGTGTAGGCTCAATGTGACTAGTAGAAAGATGATGGATCTGGGTCTCATCCATATTCCGACTAGGGCCGTAAATATGGATTCCACCGAGTTGATCAACTCTCTAAGAGTTGGTGCACGTGCCATTCGTGAACATCCATAGTGCTTTTGAAATAACAATGCATGAATCATATAAGCAGGATATTGCATAAATTCAAACTATATGATATGCATCCTAGTCTAAGCAGGAAATTAACTCTCTTATTCCAAAATTTAAATTATTACATCACTAAATAAAGGAAATAAAAGAAATTTGCAGACTTCAGCTCCTTCTTTTGAATGTTCCTGCCAAACTTGAAATAGGGTTAGCTCAAATATGTGGGTTTTTCCAAGATTTTCCAATAATATTATGAAATTATTGGATTTAATTGGATATAAACCCTATTCTCATGCTTCCTCGATATTTGAAATGATGTAAATGCAGGGAATTCAGTGGGAAACAGTTTGAAATTCGGAATTGGGGTCAAAATGACCAAAATACCCCTAAAATTAAAGTTACACATTTAAAATCAGGGTTTTTTGCAGGAAAACTTGGTAAAATTGAGATTTCGAAATTCAAATTGAATCCAATGATGATGAAATGCAGTATGAGGCATGACGACATGCTGCTAAACACATTAGGACTGTAAAATCAGAATTTGATATTTTGCAATTTATCAAAAATAACGAATTTCGCTTGTTTTTCGCTTGGATCTAGGTCCTGCGGGACCCTGTTTTGGTATTATGGCTAATCTGAACCTCAAAGGGATTCCAAATTGCACCAAATTCGGTATGAAGCATCTACTTACTCTGATAAACAGCTTAGAATGCTAAAAATCACGAAATGATATGATTTAAATGCTAAAATTTAAAGAAAGTCCTAAAATGGTGGATTTTGCCTATGGATCCGAACCAAATGCAATGCTTAATATGATAATGCAAGATTTACACCATGAAAACTTTTGATATTTTGCAGACTGTTAAAGGACCCGAAATGGAACATTTTTGGTTTTTACAGTCTCGGGATTTGAGCCATGGTGAGTTCAGTAACAGGGATTTAGTTCTGACAGAGGTAAAAATCACCCTAATCTTATGTCAAATGCTAAAAAAATATAAAACAGCCATAAAAATTTATTAAATTAATCAGAGCTACTCACGACACCTACTTGAACAACTTTCATGTTCATGACTTGGGCATTTGAGTAACATAAACATGGATAAAAATATAACTTTGTGTTCCTAAATTGACAGAACAGACCAATGTGACCAAACAGGTATCAACACTGTTCCAAAAATCACAGGCTTTCAGATGCAAACAGAGGACACCTCGGACATAACTTTCACTTTTTACAGTTTTGGATTTGGAGCAACACACAAAGAGAAACCATAGCCCTAAGTTGATCCAAGATCTCAGAGGCCCAAATCAAGCTTTGACACGTGTCTCGAACTCTCGGATTTTTGTCAGGCATACAAAAAAATCAGAAAAATTTGAGAAAATCAGGTTAAGAACTAGACATTCTCTCGAGTTCAGAACATCTTTCGGATCAAAAATCGGATATCCCATGAGAGAGATCTCGATTTTACAAATCGGCAAATGATTTTCAAAACGCCTCCTGGGTAACAAAACCCGACTTGCCATTTTGAATGTTTACCGCAGTAAACAAATTCAAATGCTTCCGAATTTTTGGCACAATTTTAAGTACACCTAAGGGCGCATTCCGTGATTTTTTTGAGATTTTTAAAAAAAAATAAATGCATGAAATGACGTGTGGACTGACTGACAAAAACAGAGACCTAATGAAAATGAGTAGAATTGAAATAAATGCTAAATTAATCCTAATTAATTCATGAAATGTGCTAAATGAATGAATTAAAATGCAAATTAAACCTAGCTAAATGCATGAATGTTAAAAATCATCAAAGAAGCATGATTGAGTATTTTTATTTATGTAGTTTTATGAGAATAGCTCAATCCATCTCTCGGATGAGCTCTTTCTTCAAACGACTCTCGAATCGAACTATGACATCAAATCAAGCGAAAAAGAGGTGCACATTGTTTCGTTAGGCAGCGTAGGAGCTCTTGAAAGGAGCGGCTATCACGAGCTTCGTTCGTCCTTCGCTCCGGGCTTCGGATTGTTCACCAAAATCGACCAACCGTCTTCTTCACTGAGCTACAGGGGGCGTGAATTCCAAAGTGCAAAAATCGGATTCTCAAAAGGATAGGTCAAATTTTGAAGTCCAACAAGATTTCTCAAAAGATGGTCTTCTCTCAAAAAATTGGTCTCTTCCTCTGCTGGGCGTGGAGCCTTGTTTTTATAAACTTTCTGAAAAAAATTCGAATTTCAAACAGGCTCAATCTGAGCCCTCCATGTGGCGCCATCTCAGTGGTACTATTTTGATTTTTGAGAAAATAAAAAATGAGAATTTTGTGGGTGAGACACCTCAGCAGGATTTGAAATTTTTCAAAATTTGGTTTGCTTGATTTTCACTGCAGGAAGCTCCCAGATGGCGCCACCTCAGAGGGTGCTCTCTTGGAGTTTGAATTTCAAAATCACCTTTTGTAGGGAGTCCTCAGGTGGCGCCACCTCATGGTGGGCTCCTTTTATTAAAAATAAAATGAAAAATACAAATGAAGCCAAGTGGGAGCTCTGGAATGGTGCCACCTCAAATGGTGTTTGACACATGTCAGAAGAACAGAGCAGTGGGCTCAGAAGGCGCCACCTCAGAGGAGTTTGAATTCTACTTTTTCTGATGAAAGGAGATCTGGACATGTGGCAGTCCAGGATGGTTCCATACCTGACAAATGTCAGCCTGCTGGAGGAGGTTCTTCAGATGGCGCCACCTCATGGGGGATTTGAATTTTAAATGGAGGTTGGCCCTGGAGGAATGGGGGGTGGACATGTGGCGCCACCTCAGGGTGGCTCCTACAATGCCATGTGGCAGGAGGGATAGGCAAGGGACATGTGGCACCCTCATAGGCCATCTGGAAAAATCAGAGCTCAGGATTTGAGCCACCTAGGCCTTGTTTGAATTTTTGAATGGTTTGCTTTTTGTGAAGAAAGCCAGGAGTGACATGTGTCTCCTACTTTTCTGAGAGAAGTAGGGAGAAGACATGTGTCCTCTACTTTTTCTGAAGGATGTAGAAGGAGACATGTGTCACCTACTTTTTTTGAAAGAAGCAGAGAATGACACATGGCAGAGGGAAGAGAAGGAGGGCCAAGCCATGTGGCGCCATCTCAGACAACATGGAAAAGGTGAAGTTCAGGATCTGCGCCACCTATGAGGAGATTTGAATATTTGAATTCTAGCTTTTCTGAAGAGAGCAGGAAATGACACATGGCATCTACTTTTTCTGAGAAGAGCAGAGAATGACACATGTCACCTGCTTTTTCTGAAAAGAGTAGAGGATGACACATGGCATTTGCTTTTTCTGAGGAAATGAGAGATTGACATGTGTCCTCTGCAGGAGACACACTCCAAATGGCGCCACCTCAGATGAGACAAGCCTACCTTTTCTGGAGGAATTTAGGAGTGACACGTGTCTCCTACTTTTCTGAGAAAAGTAGGGAGAGACATGTGTCAGGCTACTTTTCTAGAAGAAGGGAGAGGTTGACACGTGTCCCTTGCAGGAGACACACTTCAAGTGGCGCCACCTCAGAGGAGACAAGCTCCACTTTTTCTAGACAGGACAACCTATGACACTTGGCATCTCTTGGTAATCTTGGAATGACACATGGCGCAGGATAGGATACTAACACATGGCAGATAAATGGGATGACATGTGGCGGCTTCTTAGGGTAGCCCCACACTGACACTTGGCATGGAAATGGGAGGAGGGAGAAAAGACAAGTGGCACCAATCCAGAGGACAAGGCTCCTATATTTTTGGGTTTTTCAAAATTCAAATTTTCAAAAGAAACGCTTGTGTGACACCACCTCTGTGTGGGTCCCACATTGCTTCTTTACTGAAATAAGGATAAAACAACAACTTCCTTTTGGAATTTTCATAAAATCTGGACTAATTGGTAAAACAGGAATTTTTGGAAAGAGTTGGTCCCTGTAGGACAATTTTGTAAAAGGAAGATATTTGAAATTGTCAAAAGGGCAAAATCTGAGGTGAAGTGGCTGAAATCCATATTGAAAACTATCCATATCGTTTTCCTGAGAAAATATTTTGAAATTCAGAGTCCTGGGGGTAAAATGGGAAGAATTGATAATTTTGAAGACCCAGGGTTTTGAAATCAATTTTGAAAAGAGTTGAAATTCTAATCTGGATTGAAAATTTTGAAATCAAGAGTTTTGGACCTCGAAATGACATGCTGTGCAGTGCAGTGATTTGAAATGCTCATGCAATGATATGCAATGTCATGTCTTATGCAATAGAATCTTGAACCAAGACTTGGAGATGCCTGTCTCCTGTCAGGAATAAAATTTTGAACATCTGAGATAAAAATAGAGAAAAATTGAGAGTTGTAGATGCAATCTGAAATTTTGCAGGTTCCATGCTCAGAAAATGACCATTTTGCCCACTGACGGTCCTAGAGATTGAATGACGATGCTTGGTGGAAATGTCGGGGAGGTGAGTGAAAATTTGGGGTGTTTACAGATGCCCCTCTTTGCTACTAAGCCGGCTCATGGCCGAGCTTAGTGGCAAAGAAAAACACACCAAATTTGGGCTATACATAAAAAAATGCCCCAGTTAGAAGGATCAGACTAGGTGTGGAAAAATTAGCCCGAGGAAGATGGTAGATATGGAACGAAGAATGAAAAGGAAAGATTTGCTCTATGAGAGCGAAGTTCAGGTTTATGCCCTTGACCTGGATGGGACAAAAATACCTCGCATGGAATGAAGCTCAGGTTCGACCCTTATCCTGATTGGAGAATGGAATATCTCATCGAAATGAGACTCAGGTTTGTACCCTTAACCTGATCGGGCGGAAAATGAAATACCTCTTTGATTGAGGCTCAGGTTTGTACCCTTATCCTGATCGGGCGGAAAATGGAAATACCTCATTGGTTGAGGCTCAGGTTTGTACCCTTATCCTGATCGGGCGGAAAATGAAATGCCTCTTTGATTGAGGCTCAGGTTTGTACCCTTATCCTGATCGGGCGGAAAATGGAAATACCTTATTTGGTTGAGGCTCAGGTTTGTACCCTTATCCTGATCGGGCGGAAAATGGAATACCTCTTTGAATGAGGCTCAGGTTTGTACCCTTATCCTGATCGGGCGGAAAATGAAAATACCTCATTGGTTGAGGCTCAGGTTTGTACCCTTATCCTGATCGGGCGGAAAATGAAATACCTCTTTGAATGAGGCTCAGGTTTGTACCCTTATCCTTATCGGGCGAAAAATGAAAATACCTCATTGGTTGAGGCTCAGGTTTGTACCCTTATCCTGATCGTGCGGAAAATGAAATACCTCTTTGAATGAGGCTCAGGTTTGTACCCTTATCCTGATCGGGCGGAAAATGAATGGAATCCTCGAAGGAAGAGACCTTGATGGAACCTTCGGATCTTGCACAATAAATCCGACAGGGTTTTTTGCAAAAGGAAGGAAAATGGGGTCCCTAAAGCTTGAAAAAGGATTGATCTTGGGCGTCTCATTGTTGAGACTAAAATCAGCTTTTGAAATTGCCTCTTGCGAGAAAATGATTGGTGGTTCGACCTCAAACCGAAATGAGACTGTCTATGGTGGGACAGTGGGGACACAGGGAAGTGTGCAAATCTGAGAGTTCATGCTCTCAAAGAAGGGAAGGAATCAAGTCCTTAGGAGGGATTTAAAATTGGTGTCAGGATGCATCGAAGACGGATATCGAGTTCTCACTTCACGTCAGGATAACTAGAAAATATTGTCAAAATGTTGAGAATTTTTTTGTTGATCCAAAGTATTTGAAAATGTTGCACATGGTTGCAAAGATATTCTTTCTTTTCCACCCAAAGCATTACCTCCAAACAAGGTTCACTTTGTAGAATCGAGACTTGAAATCCAAATTGCTCGCAATTGACCTTCTTCAAGGAAGTTATCAATTTCCTTGATATGAGCAGGAAAGAGAATTTGATATTATGAAAGCAATTGATGAAAGAGTATTGATAATAGAATTTCACAAGATTAAAGAGAATTCTTGATAGATCTGGCAGTTTGATATCCTGAGAAGTTCTCTCTTGATAATCTTTCTTCACTCTTTTGGCTCTTTGGTGTTTTGGCTATATTCTCCTTCATTTTGGAGATGTTCTGACTTTCTTTTTCCTTTCTTTCTCTCTTTTGGGAAAAGGGTATGTCACAAACTCCTTCAACTTGGAGATGTTTCGATCCTTCTTGGACGATGTTGGCTCATGGGTTAGAAATCTTTGGAAGATAGCTGAAATTAAATATCTTTTAGGGATTGTCGAGAGGTTCATTGCATCTGTCTTCATCTCGACAGTGCTTTGGACTTTCTCTGGAAGGATCCGTCACAAACTCCGTCATCTTGGAGATGTTTCAAATCTTCTTTGGCCCCGGGGATCTACTCGCTTAATTCGCCTTCATCTTGACGACAAGTGAGAGATCCCTTTTGCGGATATTTAATTGCAGCTTAGGTGGTTTTGAGGAGACAGGGCTTGGATAAATGCTCTCTTTTCTAGCACTCAGGATATTTCCACTGCCTCATTTTACAAGAATAGCCTTTAAAAATGTGGCATTGACTGCGATCAATATCGGTCATCTACGACTTTTCAATAACATTGAATCTTCTTTTCTGGCCATATCGAGGATTTATCCTTCATCCTTTTGGTTGGCCAATAGAAAGAATTTGAAGTTTCAATCTCTTTTCGCAAAAGCTTCACTCTTTTGGAAGTAATGCTGAAGGTAAACTGAGGTAAAGATTTATGCAATAAAATTTTGAAATCAACAATTAATTGATTGACAAATTGATAAATTTTTCTTGAAATCCTTGGTGAAAGAGAGCATTTAACATCCGACTTAACACATCCGTGACGAAAATTGAGTCCTGAAAAGACTCAGTAAAAGATCAATTTGACAATTGAGTTTTGTTTTGACTTACCAGCTCAAAAGTAGGATTTTATCGAAGTACCAGCTCGAAAGCAGGATTTTTGGAAGTACCAGCTTGAAAGCAAGATTTTTGGGAATACCAGCTCGAAAGCAGGATTTTGATTGAAGTACCAGCTCGAAAGCAGGATTTTTGGGAATACCAGCTCGAAAGCAGGATTTGGATTGTTCGACCAGCTCGAAAGCAGGATTTGTCGACCGACCAGCTTGAAAGCAGGATTTGGGTTGACCAACCAGCTCGAAAGCAGGATTTTGATTGTTCGACCAGCTCGAAAGCAGGATTTGGGTTGTTCGACCAGCTCGAAAGCAGGATTTTGATTGAAGTACTAGCTCGAAAGCAGGATTTGGGTTGTTCGACCAGCTCGAAAGCAGGATTTTGATTGAAGTACCAGCTCGAAAGCATGATTTTTGGGAATACCAGCTCGAAAGCAGGATTTGGATTGTTCGACCAGCTCGAAAGCAGGATTTGATGACCGACCAGCTCGAAAGCGGGATTTGGGTTGACCGACCAGCTCGGATTTTGATTGTTCGACCAGCTCGAAAGCAGGATTTGGGTTGACCGACCAGCTCGGAAGCAGGATTTGATGACCGACCAGATCGAAAGCGGGATTTTGATTGTTCGACCAGCTCGAAAGTAGGATTTTATCGAAAATGATTGTCATAGATAGAGATGTGACCCGAAGGTTTGAAAATGATAGAATTTGTAATCCGAAGGCCTGGAAAGTTGGAACCTGTAGGCGGGAAAATGACTGATGTTGGCAAGATTGTAACCCGAAGGCTTGAATTGAGAATCTGATAAAGTGGGTGGTCCGAAGGTCGAATAGAAAATTGGGTAACCCAAAGGTCAAAATTAGAAATTTAGAATTGGAAATTATAAATTATAAATTGAAAATTGAAAATTGAAAATTGAAAATTAGCTGTTAGAAATTTGGAATTTGGGAATTTGGAAATTGAAAATTGGATGTTGGAAATTGGATGTTGAAAATTGGGTGCAGAATAAATGCAAATGGAATGCAAATGCACATGACAATGCAAATGAAGTGCAAATGAGCGCAAATGGGTGCAAATTGAGAGATTGGTTTATCCTGCCTGCATATAGGATGTTTTGAAGTAAAGATAAATTTTCACAAAAAAATGCCCCAGTGTAACTAGGGAGGAAAATTTTGAATAAAAGAAGGATAATTGGTGAATAAGGCAACAATTTCCTTGACCGATAGGCATCCTCAAGATCATTCCTCACAAGAGAGACATTGTGAAAAGGAAGGATAAGCAAATAAGATGGTGCCAAGCTATTGAAAAAAATTTGATGACTTTATTGATGCTTAAAAATCAAGGAAAGAAAATGAGATTACATTATTTTTTTGAAAAGCAAGAGGAGAAATGGGAAAGTGTCGGCATGGTCATCTTCTGGAATGATTGTAAAAAAAATCTTAGTCGGGATGACTAGTCCTCCTTTTCATCTTCAACGAGGAGCTTCTTGTCAATGCAGTCTTGAACAATGTTCTTAAGGACGAAACAATGCTCGGTGTCATGACCCATTGTCCGATGAAACTTGCAGAACTAATCTTTAAACCTTCCCATGGTCACAGAAGGATCTGCTATCTTGGGGAGTCTAACCATCCCTTTGGCGATCATATATTCCAGAACTTGCTCGAGCGGTAGTTCTAAGGGAGTAAAATTGCGGTCGTATCCCCAACCATCATGCTTTGGCCTCCCCTGGGGCCTTAATTCTAGTTGGATGCTCGCGGGAGAGCTGTCATTCTGCTTGTTGATTCTGTTTTCTTGTCCTGTATGATCATCTTGGCTGGAATTTAGACTCCCTGACCCGCCGGTGTGGTTCTTTCTGCCACCCCTTTTGCTTTTGCCATTGTTGTTGCCATGGGCATTCACAAAGAAAGTGAAGTTTGACTTCTTCTTGATATCTGAATTGCTCTTTGAGAGTGTGAGGCTCTCATATACTCCATTTTCTATTCCCATCTTGAGCCATTCAGCTCGTTCTATCAATTCAATAAAAGATCGTGCTGGGGAGGTAGAGATCAGGCCTCTCAAAGGTTGAGAGAAATTATTCAGGATGACCGACAACGCGTGTCCTTCTGATATTGGGTCCTTCATTTTGTTGCAGGTCTCTCTCCATCTACGAATGAAGTCTCTGGCTTTTTCACTATCTCCCTGCTTCAGATTACAGAGGTGATTTAACGTTGGTAGCGCTTCAGCATTGAACAGAAATCGCTCGATAAATAGATTAACCACCTTATCGAATTCTCGCAGCTCGATTGGATTGATATGCTCGGAGTACCACTTGGCGGCAGTGCCTTCTAGGCTACGAGGAAAACAGAGAAATAGGGCCCTATTGTCTCTCTTGAATTTGGAGCATTCGGCGAAGAACATGGCGAGATGGGCTTTCGGGTCGCCGGAACCATCGAACTTGATGAATTTACGGGGAAGGTTCTCTAGATCTTTATCTCCTTCTAAGCCATCATAAAAATCCTCGCTGGTGAAGACTTTCTTGCCCTTGTCGCGGGCTTGCAAATCTTTAACCACTTTGGCCATTTCCCTGAACTGTGTCTGCAAAAGCTTTTCTGCAACTTGACCTTTTGATTTGTGACTCCTCCTTTGTTCTTGGCTATGTTTCTGAAATGCTGGAGGCACTTCATATTCTTCATCGGTGTCTTCCTCTGATTCTGATTCATCTGAAATTTCTTCTGGCTGAACTTGCTTCTTGGAAGTCTTCTTATCCTTGTGCCCATGGAACTTCTCTCTGAATGGGTTCTTCTCTGCACTGGTCCCAGCCTGTTCACTCATCATTTTGGTCATCATTTTCTGGAACATGGCATACATCTGCGAGTCTATGCCATCCTCCCCTTGCTGCTGCTCTTGACTCCTCTCGGATCCCGGGGAGCCCATCTCTTCTTCTGAGGCTGAGGAGTACTGTGGTGATGTGGTTCTTCTTCCTGACCTTGTTCGAACCATCAAATGTTGTGGATGCTCTCTGCAGGATGAAGTCTTGATTAGACTCTGAGGGAATTTTGGATTGGGAGGAAAATGATTATTGACGATATGGTAGACAATTGGAAGAATATCCCATTGCTAGGGATGGAGTCGCCGCTGAAATTACGACAATTGTGTTGTCATTCTTTGTAAGAGAAATAACAACGGAAAATGTGCCTTGTTACCTAGGCGAGGTCGTCAACCACGAGGAAAAACACCATTTTGAAGGAAAGAGATATCTCTTGAAAAAAACAATCCGCAAACGGATTTAGAATAAGGAGAAGGCAAGTGGGTGAACAATTTCCACCGCAATGCACGAGGACAATAAGGTGAAGAATTTTGCAAATAGACAAAAGAATTGAAAATCTAATGAGAGAAAATATATGATTTTGGAAAAATTGCAGGCAGGATGAAAATGCAGCTGGAAATTCGAGATCCAGTAGAACGGAAGAGTGAAAAATCACCTGGAGTTTTGAAAGAAATTGGATATTTGGGAAAATCTTCCAGGGTTTGAGAAAATAAAGGGAAAGGATGAAAATATGGGTATTTGAAAATATTTTAGGAAAAATAGAGGTAATATAAGAACAATCACATCCTGCACAAACATTTATGCACATACATCACTCCCTAAAAGGCTGACTCTAGATGCATTATTTTGAAAACAGTTGTAGGACCTTAATCCTAACTCTGGGTTCAGATCATCTTTGTCCAATCTAGTTATGCCGATATACCCGAATTGAAATCCAAGGTACGTGGCATATAATTTCAACTCCAGTTCTAAGGTAAGGTTTTCCAACATCCTTGAGCGCCTACCGATATACTTCAGACTGTGGCCCGCGGTACGTGGTAGGGGGGTGTTAACCCAAATAGTTGGCCCAGTTGTGAGGCTGTCCCGAACTAGGGTTCTGGAAGAGAGCCCAGCAACGTGAAGACCAGGTAATGATAGGTAATTGGAGTTTTAAAAAACGATCACATGCAAGAAATAGATGGCTCTAAATCCTAGAGAGATAGATTTTGAAAACTTTGAAGAAGCATACATTGTTTGCATTCAGATCCTAAATTAAGGAGAGTTATATTTAGACCTAAGTCTATGTGAGCATGAAAATTTCTCCTCAATATGGTCCTACCAAACCATGCCTAGTCTATATGCAATCAATGTCAGCTAGGTCAGAATCTAGGCTCCTAGGTTCACATGATATTGAAAAAAGGAGCTGACATTTTGTGAACATAATTTTGATAATTGAACTAAGTCAAGCATAATTTAGGTCAGACGAGGACAGGTCCCATCCCGGTCGCCAAACCTGTTATCGTCGCAAAATTTTTCCCCGTCTTCCCTTCCATGTGGAAGAGAAAGAGGGAAATGCTTTCGCGATTCAAACTTGACCGGATTTTGGAAAATGTTTTGAAATACTCGCCTCCGTTTTGAAAATTGCAGGAAAATCCATGGGATGGGGCTCGACCTGTCGGTACGAGGTTCGACCGTTCCTGCCGCCTTTAACAGGGCTAATCGAACCAAGGACCAAAATTGTGCTTGACTTAGCGAAATTATTGAAGTTATGTTCTATCCTAAATGCACAGAGAATTCAGGCATGTGCTATGAGATTTTGGAAAATGCAGCTTGGGAAAACAGGATGTATGCTTGGAAAATATTTGGAGTTGAAAAGATTCTCTCAGGAAAAAGCTGAAAGTCAATTTCTCAGGAAACTCAGATGAAAAAGATTTGAAATCTCGGGAAAGTTCATAAAGTTGTGAGAAAATCATGAATGGTTGAAAATCCTGGGAAAATAGAAGTGATTCTTGAGAAAAAGGTGAACCTTTGAAAAAGGGAAACACTTCTTAGGAAAACTTGGACTTTGAGAGTTTTCTTAGGAAAATGATGGAAATTCATTGGAAAGCCCTTGTGGAAAAGGAAGATTGAAACTTGGGAAGTTGAAAACCTGAGAATCTTAACCTTGAAATACTTGGAAATCGATTTTGACTTTGAGAAAGGTGAGAGACTTCTCTTGAAAATCTTGGGAAAATGACCTTTTCCCATGGAAAACTGTGAAAAACTTGACTTGAGAAAACCGATTTTGAAAGATTCTTAGAGTTTCTTGAGAAATCGATTTCTTGAGAATGAAATTTTCTTAAGAAAATCATAAGAAAACCAATGATTTCATGATGCAAATGATATGAATGAAAGAATGCACTTTGAAAGGTTTTCTAGGAAATTTGTTGGAAAATGTTCATTAAGTCAAAATAAATCCTTCACATATTCTGACTGTGGCCATGAATATGTTCAGAGTTTATTTGATTTAATGCACATGATTTTGAAAACTTTGGAAATATGATGTGCATTTTAAGATAGCCTAAGAGTGTAGGCTCAATGTGACTAGTAGAAAGATGATGGATCTGGGTCTCATCCATATTCCGACTAGGGCCGTAAATATGGATTCCACCGAGTTCATCAACTCCCTAAGAGTTGGTGCACGTGCCATTCGTGAACATCCATAGTGCTTTTGAAATAACAATGCATGAATCATATAAGCAGGATATTGCATAAATTCAAACTATATGATATGCATCCTAGTCTAAGAAGGAAATTAACTCTCTTATTCCAAAATTTACATTATTACATCACTAAATAAAGGAAATAAAAGAAATTTGCAGACTTCAGCTCCTTCTTTTGAATGTTTCTGCCAAACTTGAAATAGGGTTAGCTCAAATATGTGGGTTTTTCCAAGATTTTCCAATAATATTATGAAATTATTGGATTTAATTGGATATAAACCCTATTCTCATGCTTCCTCAATATTTGAAATGATGTAAATGCAGAGAATTCAGTGGAAAACAGTTTGAAATTCGGAATTGGGGTCAAAATGACCAAAATACCCTTAAAATTAAAGTTACACCTTTAAAATCAGGGTTTTTTGCAGGAAAACTTGGTAAAATTGAGATTTCGAAATTCAAATTGAATCCAATGATGATGAAATGCAGTATGAGGCATGATGACATGCTGCTAAACACATTAGGACTGTAAAATCAGAATTTGATATTTTGCAATTTATCAAAAATAACAAATTTCGCTTGTTTTTCGCTTGGATCTGGGTCTTGCGGGACCCTGTTTTGGTATTATGGCTAATCCGAACCTCAAAGGGATTTCAAATTGCACCAAATTCGGTATGAAGCATATACTTACTCTGATAAACAACCTAGAATGCTAAAAATCATGAAATGATATGATTTAAATGCTAAAATTTAAAGAAAGTCCTAAAATGGTGGATTTTGCCTATGGATCCGAACCAAATGCAATGCTTAATATGATAATGCAAGATTTATACCATGAAAACTTCTGATATTTTGCATACTGTTAAAGGACTCGAAATGAAACATTTTTGGTTTTTATAGCCTCGGGATTTGAGCCATGGTGAGTTCAGTAACAGGGATTTAGTTCTGACAGAGGTAAAAATCACACTAATCTGATGTCAAATGCTAAAAAAATATAAAACCGCTATGGAAATTTATGAAATTAATCAGAGCTACTCATGAAGCCTACCGGAACAACTTTCATGTTCATGACTTTGGCATTTGAGCAACATAAACATGGATAAAAATATAACTTTGTGTTCCTAACTTGACAGAATAGACCAATGTGACCAAACAGGTATAAACACTGTTCTAAAAATCACAGGCTTTCAGATGCAAACAGATGACACCTCGGACATAACTTTCACTTTTTACAGTTTTGGATTTGGAGCAACACACAAAGAGAAACCATAGCCCTAAGTCGATCCAAGATCTCAGAGGCCCAAATGAGGCTCTGACACGTGTCCCGAACTCTCGGATTTTTGTCAGGCATACAAAAAAATCAGAAAAATCTGAGAAAATCAGGTTTAAAACTAGACATTCTCTCGAGTTCATAACATCTTTCAGATCGAAAATCGGATATCCCATGAGGGAGATCTCGATTTTACAAATCGGCAAATGATTTTAAAAACGCCTCCCGGGTAACAAAACCCGACTTGCCATTTTGAATGTTTACCGCAGTAAACAAATTCAAATGCGTGATTTTAGGGACACCTAAGGGCGCATTCCGTGATTTTTTTGAGATTTTTAATCAAAAATAAATGCATAAAATGACGTGTGGACTGACTGACAAAAACAGAGACCTACTGAAAATGAGCAGAATTGAAATAAATACTAAATTAATCCTAATTAATTCATTAAATGTGCTAAATGAATGAAATAAAATGCAAATTAAACCTAGCTAAATGCATGAATGTTAAAAATCATCAAAGAAGCATGATTGAGTATTTTTATGTATGTCGTTTTATGAGAATAGCTCAATCCATCTCTCGGATGCGCTCTTTCTTCAAACGACTCTCGAATCGAACTATGACATCAAATCAAGCGAAAAAGAGGTGCACCTTGTTTCGTTAGGCAGCGTAGGAGCTCTTGAAAGGGGCGGCTATCAAGAGCTTCGTTCGTCCTTCGCTCCGGGCTTCGGATGGTTCACCAAAATCGACCCACCGTCTTCTTCACTGAGCTACAGGGGGCGTGAATTCCAAAGTGCAAAAATCGGATTCTCAAGAGGATAGGTCAAATTTTCAAGTCCAACAAGAGTTCTCAAAAGATGGTCTTCTCTCAAAAAAATGGTCTCTTCCTCTGCTGGGCGTGGAGCCTTGTTTTTATAAACTTTCTGAAAAAATTCGAATTTCAAACAGGCTCAATCTGAGCCCTCCATGTGGCGCCATCTCAGGGGTGCTATTTTGATTTTTGAGAAAATAAAAAATGAGAATTTTGTGGGTGAGACACCTCAGCAGGATTTGAAATTTTTCAAAATTTGGTTTGCTTGATTTTCTCTGGAGAAAGCTCCCAGATGGCGCCACCTCAGAGGGTGCTCTCTTGGAGTTTGAATTTCAAAATCACCTTTTGTAGGGAGTCCTCAGGTGGCGCCACCTCATGGTGGGCTCCTTTTATTAAAAATAAAATGAAAAATACAAATGAAGCCAAGTGGGAGTTCTGGAATGGTGCCACCCCAAAAGGTGTTTGACACATGTCAGAAGAACAGAGCAGTGGACTCAGAAGGCACCACCTCAGAGGAGTTTGAATTCTACTTTTTGTGATGAAAGGAGATCTGGACATGTGGCAGTCCAGGATGGTTCCATACCTGACAAATGTTAGCCTGCTGGAGGAGGTTCTTCAGATGGCGCCACCTCATGGGGGATTTGAATTTTAAATGGAGGTTGGCCCTTGAGGAATGGGGGGTGGACATGTGGCGCCACCTCAGGGTGGCTCCTACAATGCCATGTGGCAGGAGGGATAGGCAAGGGACATGTGGCGCCCTCATAGGCCATCTGGAAAAATCAGAGCTCAGAATTTGCGCCACCTAGGCCTTG
The DNA here is from genome assembly GCF_984573655.1 of Nuphar pumila. Taxonomy (NCBI): domain Eukaryota; kingdom Viridiplantae; phylum Streptophyta; class Magnoliopsida; order Nymphaeales; family Nymphaeaceae; genus Nuphar; species Nuphar pumila. Next base: position 62,755,514 of record NC_143256.1, read on the forward strand.
TTTGAATTTTTGAATGGTTTGCTTTTTCTGAAGAAAGCCAGGAGTGACATGTGTCTCCTACTTTTCTGAGAGAAGTAGGGAGAAGACATGTGTCCTCTACTTTTTCTGAAGGAGGTAGAAGGAGACATGTGTCACCTGCTTTTTCTGAAAGAAGCAGAGAATGACACATGGCAGAGGGAAGAGAAGGAGGGCCAAGCCATGTGGCGCCATCTCAGACAACATGGAAAAGGTGAAGTTCAGGATCTGCGCCACCTATGAGGAGATTTGAATATTTGAATTCTAGCTTTTCTGAAGAGAGCAGGAAATGACACATGGCATCTACTTTTTTTGAGAAGAGCAGAGAATGACACATGTCACCTGCTTTTTCTGAAAAGACTAGAGGATGACACATGGCATTTGCTTTTTCTGAGGAAATGAGAGATTGACATGTGTCCTCTGCAGGAGACACACTCCAAATGGCGCCACCTCAGAGGAGACAAGCCTACCTTTTCTGGAGGAATTTAGGAGTGACACGTGTCTCCTACTTTTCTAAGAAAAGTAGGGAGAGACATGTGTCAGGCTACTTTTCTAGAATGAGGGAGAGGTTGACACGTGTCCCCTGCAGGAGACACACTTCAAGTGGCGCCACCTTAGAGGAGACAAGCTCCACTTTTTCTAGACAGGACAACCTATGACACTTGGCCTCTCCTGGTAATCTTGGAATGACACATGGCGCAGGATAGGATACTAACACATGGAAGACAAATGGGATGACATGTGGCGGCTTCTTAGGGTAGCCCCACACTGACACTTGGCATGGAAATGGGAGGAGAAAGAAAAGACAAGTGGCACCAATCCAGGGGACAAGGCTCCTATATTTTTGGGTTTTTCAAAATTTAAATTTTCAAAAGAAAAGCTTGTGTGACACCACCTCAGTGTGGGTCCCACATTGCTTCTTTACTGAAATAAGGATAAAACAACAACTTCTTTTTGGAATTTTCATAAAATCTGGACTAATTGGTAAAACAGGAATTTTTGGAAAGAGTTGGTCCCTGTAGGGCAATTTTGTAAAAGGAAGATATTTGAAATTGTCAAAAGGGAAAAATCTGAGGTGAAGTGGCTGAAATCCATATTGAAAACTATCCAGATCGTTTTCCTGAGAAAATATTTTGAAATTCAGAGTCCTGGGGGTAAAATGGGAAGAATTGATAATTTTGAAGACCTAGGGTTTTGAAATCAATTTTGAAAAGAGTTGAAATTCTAATCTGGATTGAAAATTTTGAAATCAAGAGTTCTGGACCTCGAAATGGCATGCTGTGCAGTGCAGTGATTTGAAATGCTCATGCAATGTCATGTCTTCTGCAATAGAATCTTGAACCAAGACTTGGAGATGCTTGTCTCCTGTCAGGAATAAAATTTTGAACATCTGAGATAAAAATAGAGAAAAATTGAGAGTTGTAGATGCAATCTGAAATTTTGCAGGTTCCATGCTCAGAAAATGACCATTTTGCCCTCTGGCGATCCCAGAGATTGAATTATGATGCTTGGTGGAAATGTCGGGGAGGTGAGTGAAAATTTGGGGTGTTTACAACTGCATTTTTTTTTCTTTCTTCCTTTTTTTTGGCCGCTATCATACTGCCTCGGTGCCATTAAATGACTGTTGGACGAACTTGAGAGGTACCGTGTAGCTGTGGAGAAGTTGGAACTTAATCGGCAATTTGATCTTTATACTTTGAACCATTCCGTCAAATAGAAACAAGCCCAAGTCATGTTGATAAAAAAAAAACTCATTGAATGTATTGAGCCAATTGGGAGTGAAATATCATTAATATATGAATCCAAGCCATTTTGATGAAACTACTAAGATCATCTGTTAACAAAAAAAAAAAAATCATAGTTCTATTGAAAATCTCCACGACAGAAGGTGTTGCTACATACTGGTTCTCTCTGTGGTGAAGCACAAGAATATTTCAGGAGAAGGTTTGGCTTTGATAAAACTGGATGAGATACAACCATTGGAAAGCATCTTGTTAAAAGATTTTGGAGGAGCTAAAGGTTTGTTTCTTAGAGAGCTGCAATCTATCCTTGTTACTTTTCTGATGGGTCAATATTTTCAAGCATTTTTTTTTTAGTGGAAAGCTTTAGTTACCCTTCTCGTCAACTGTATAGATGCATCACTATCATCCAACGTATTTGATTCATTTGCCTCTGTATACATACATACACCTGTTTTTTTTTATTATTATTATATGGATACACGCGTGTGGGTCATGGTACCATGACTTGAATCAGTCGTGAATTTGAGTAAACTGGGTTATTGAGCCAATTTTTGGGCAAATTGAGTCAGATCCGATGTTTTTTTTAGGTGGGTGGTGGCCAAGTCACAGGGGCTCAGACATGAACTTTGAAACGCCCCCAGATCACATGTATCAATAGATATGTGATGGGGTCTGTTTCCAACTTGACAATTTGTTGCTGCACTCAAAGATTGTTTCATAATGTGCCGAATCTGGTTAGTTCCTCACTATTTCTTTGGAAGAGAAGAGTTACTACACTGCGGAAATCAAGAATACTATCTTATTTGATTGGAGAAATACATCTGAAATTAGATAGAACTTCTGGTTTTGTGTAGCTTCATATCATGATAGGTGACATGGCAGATCATCTATGGTCCTAAATTTTTTTCTGAGAAACTATGGTTAGCTCATGAAAGGGTCTACCTCCTTCTTTTTTTTTTTGTATAGGTCTAATGCATTCTGCATATTAACATCCCTTGTGCACACTACAGCACGACACCTTCATGACATTAATGCAACATCTCACAGCATTTAGTCATTTTACGTTCCCAACCACCACTTTCACAGTACCCCTTTGTGCTGCATACACAACATGTCACCCACCTCATCACCTATATTTCCTGTATTCATCACCCTGTACCAATACAACACTCCAGTTTCCTTCATCACTTCCTTCACATGATCACTGTCATATGCCCACCATATGGTCTTCATGTTCACTATGCATCACCCGTACCCCTTTATGCTCCCAGTTCATTCCCTGTGTTATAAATGTCCCTCTTCAATAGCAATGAACATTATAAGAACATTTTATATATGTTTTCTGCATTTGTATAGATGTAATGTATTAGGGAGGCTTTTCATTTGCAAGAACACAAACATTGACACTCTTTTACTTTCTTTTTACCCCATGATCACTTTCCATAAAGTAACCCACCTCTGCATAAGATATTCATGGTAATCTCTGGTACACTCCTACAACCATTCTAGTCATCTTCCCCCACGCAGCACAAGACATTGTTGTCGTCATCCCATGTCGTGCTCATACCATCCTTTCACCATACATTGTACGTCACTTTCTTCCCTTGTTCACTGTTACCACAGGAGCAGCACGTTTAGCTTGATTTTCCCATCTAATAACCATAACCTACAGCAGTGCTTGGCACTGCTGTAGCCTTTTATGTGTTCACAGCAGTGCCAAGACATTGCTACATGTTCCTACCCCTTCAGACTCCTACAGCAATGCCAAGCATTGCTCACTCACCCCTTTTTTTTAGCCATTCCTATCTCTCTACCTACAATAGTAGCCCTTCCTGCCATCCTCTGTATCACATCCCAGTCACCACTGTTGTCACACATTCCTCTACAGCACCATCCCATTGACTATTACTCGCCAACACCCCGGTATCCCATCACAGCCAATACCTTTGTTTGTGCTGTTGTATATTGCCTTCACCATGTATAGTGTTATACCAACTCACAGTAATATCTGCACTAATCACCTAACCACCAATATTAGCATCGTGTATTCTCTGCACACCCACCACGTTGTCATAGCCATCAGCACCTATTTACCTACTGTCAAAATTTTACCATTTTGCTGTCATCATGCAATTTCCATTTACAGCAGCAACTCATTCACTATATCTCATCTTCTCCTGCTACTTACTATTTGGCTACCATAGTACCATCTGTAGTAACTTGAGCATATCTTATGCCTTCACAGTGCAATTCATAATTACTTTGCCATTTTCCAATAGTTCACCTCTCATAGAGGTAGCCCCAAAACTTGGCCATAGGTATAAAACCCATCTCTAGGAAATAATACAGCTACATCTGCAACCTCCATTCACCACCAATTTTATCACCAATATATAAACTTGTAAATTGCCCCCCCCCCAATCACCTCATCTTTGCATCGGTATTGCTACTCCAGCAACATACATCTTCACATCTTACCTTAACTGTTACCTGGTTATCTCCACATCCACAGCCATACTTTCTTCATTTCACTGACCCTACCCATCAATCCATTGTATTGGCCCATTGGCTGTAGTTTCGTCTTATACACCCTCTTTCTGCACAATTACCCCTGTTATGCTCTTCACAGCAGTCCTTGATTGGCTGTTGCCTCTAGGATTCTTATAGATGTTCATTCCAAGTGACAGCCACCTCTGCTGCCACATATATCACTTCATAATAGGCTGCTACGGCTCCAAACCTGCGCATCAATTCAGCATGAACTATCATGACTATTTGCCTCCCACGGTGGTTCATCCTAAGCCACTACAGCTTTTTCCTTCCACAGCAGCCATGGATGGCTATAACCCTTCACCACATTTCCTATCTCACAAAGTTATTGTATATACCTATATGTATATATATATATATATATATACGCAGGTATATATGTATGAATATATATATATATATATGTCATCACCCATCCTTTTCATCAGGTAGATCTTGATACATAAGCATTTTACTATTGACATCTATATGATATATGCCATTTTCTTCTATTTTCATATTAACCCAATTGTTTTGCAGGGAATATGTGAAAAATATCATCACTTGAGATTTGTATTTTCAATTTCATGTATTATAACAGTTAGATTTGAATGAGAATTTATATTTCCTGTTTTAGATAGAATGAATGAGCATTGTAAATATCATGAATTACTTGTTCTTCATGCAATTTTTCCTTTATTTCTCCAAATCTCACATTGGTGAAACACGAATGGCACGTGCACCATTTCGTAAGAGGTAAATTAATCCTAAGTTGATGATTTACATCAACGGCCATAGTCGGGATGTAAACAAGACTTAGGATTTTTATCTTTTACGAAATAACACTGGATCCACACTGGATCCGTTTTCAAAATTCATCATATTTTCCTCAAATATTTTCTTCTTTTATCAGAATTTAACTTAAAATTAATTCAAAATATATACCAATGGCCATAGTCAGGGTATATTGAGAGTTAATTTCATTTTAAATTCTATAAAAGCACCAAATGTGTTTCATTCTTCACCTGAATTTAAATATAGATTATTATATAATACATTCAATGACCATAGTCAATGATGTATTATATATTCAATCTTGTTTTAATTCATTTAAAGAATGGAATAGCTTTTCAAAATCCAATTTCAAATTCTTTAAATTCATTCATCATTTAGGATAGAACTGCATCATATTTTCAAAATTCCTCTTTCAAAAACTCCAAGTGATGTAAATATCTTCCTCAATCTATCTTCAACTCTTATAAAATCCAATCCATCCTTTCATTTTCAAATTCAATTTCATTTTCAATCTCAAAGTTCAATTTAACTTTGAGATTTCAAAGTCATTTTTATATTCAAATTCAAATCAGATTTCAAAGTTTAATTTGACTTTGAAATTCCAAATTCATTTTATATTCAAAACTCCAATCAAAATCAAAGTTCAATTTAACTTTGAGATTCTTGATTCATCGTCTGAATTTAAACTCCAAATCCATTTTAGGATCCAGGATTCAACACTCATATTGGATCTCAGACTTTAGATCCAAATCCATCTTAGGATCCAGAGTCCAACTCTACATTGGATCTTAGGCTTCAGATCAAATTTCCTTATAGGATCCAGAATCCAATTTCACCTTGGATCTCAGACCTCGGATCCAAATCCATCTTTAGGGTCCAGAATCCAATTCTATTTTGGATCTTAGACTTCAGATCCAATTTCCTTATAGGATCCAGAATCCAATTTCACCTTAGATCTCAGACTTTAGATCTAAAATCTATCTTAGGATCCAGAGTCCAACTCTACATTAGATCTCAGACTCCAAATCCAATTCCATTTTTAAGTCCAGAACCCAATTTCACTTTGGATCTCAGATTCCAAGATCCAAATCCATGTTAGGATCCAGAATCCAACTTCACCTTGGATCTCAAATTACAAATCCAAAATCCATCTTAGGATCCCAGAACCCAATTTTATATCGGATCTCAGATCTCAGATCTTAAATCCATTTTTAGATCCAATTTCATTCCCAATTCTAGATTTGGAATCCAATTCCCTTTTCAAATCTCATCTGAATTCCATAAATCTACATCTATTTTAGATCCAGTTTAAAGATTCAATTCTATTTCATTTCTAGATCCCAAATCTAAATCCACTTACAGATCATATCTGGATTTCTTAAATTCATTTCTACACCATTTAGATTTCTCAGATCCATTCTAAATTTAAGATTTCCAATTTCAAAATCTAAATTCAATTCCATCTCAAGTATTCATTTCCTTTCTTAAATTCAAGTTCAAATTCAAAGTTCATTTCCAACTTTGAAATTTCATTTCCTTTCATTTTCAATAGCTTCAAGTCATTCTCAAAATCAAGATTTATTCTTCCAATTATGATTTACTTCGAAGACTTAGAACTTCTCTGATCTATCTCAAGTTCTAAAGTTAGATTCAAACATTTCTTCACTCCCTTATCAAGTTCATCTCAGAACACTTGGAAATTTTCAAAAACATGTTTTTCAAAATAGCACACATCTTTACATTGCACAAGCATGATTCTTTGTGCATTTAGAGTTAGATTAAATTCTTAGATTATATTTAGGCAAAGCAAAAGGCATAGATTCGATCCTTGGTTCGATTACCCCTGGTAAAGGCGCCAGGAACGGTCGAATCTCGTACCGACGAGCGAATCCCGTCTCTCCATTTTCCCGCAAATTTTCAAAACGGAGGTGAGTTATTTGCTAAATATTTTCAAATTAAGGTCAAGTGAGACCGCGCAAAAGAGTTCCTCTTCTCTTTTTCTTTCTCTTCTTTTTTTCTTCTCTCTCTCTTTCCTTTCTTTTATTTTTCTCCCTTCAAAAAGGAGGAAAATAGAGGTTAGAAAATGAAAAGAGAAGGAAGAGAGAGAAACCAACAAGAGAATAGGAAAAATTTTGCGATGATCACACGTATGCTTCGTGACAGCTGAAGATTCACGAAAGGAATTATCCGACTCATGACTTGGAGTTAGCAGCGGTGGTGTTCGCCTTGAAGTCATGGCAACATTATCTGTATAGAGATACGTTCGAGGTCTTTTCTGACCATAAGAGTCTCAAGTATTTATTTTCCCAGAAGGAATTAAATATGAGACAGCGTCGTTGGCTCGAGTTTATCAAAGATTATTAGTTTATGTTGTCTTACCACCCTGGTAAGGAGAACGTCGTGGCAGATGCGCTTAGCCGCAAATCAAGCCAGAAGTTGATCGAAGATTTCGTGGCTTGGAAGCCATTTGCAGTCGAAGGCGGAACGATTAGATTGTCGGGGTTGGCCATTCGGTCAGAGTTCTTGCCTAAAGTTATCGAGGCGCAGAAGCAGAACGCTCAGTATCAGAAGTTTGTCGACCAAGCTCGTGGGCTCAGTCTTTCGTATTGATGACAGCGGTTGTATCCGCATGAAGGATCGACTTTGGGTGCCAAATGACCCTGAGTTGAGGAAGGAGATTCTTGATGAGGCACATCTGTCAAAGTACACCGTCCATCCTGGTGGTACTAAGATGTTTAAGGATCTTCAACGAAGGTATTGGTGGAACGGGATGAAGCGTGAAGTCGCAGCGTATGTTTCGAGGTGTTTGACTTGTCAGCAAATCAAGATCGAGCACCAACGTCCCGGTGGTTCCATGCAGAGGATTGAGATTCCTTAGTGGAAATGGGAGGATATCACGATGGATTTCGTGGTAGGTTTACCGCGAACCAGGCGAAAGCACGATGTGATATGGGTGATTGTGGACAGACTCACCAAGTCTGCTCACTTCTTACCTATCCGGATCAATCAGCCGCTTGAGAGCTTAGCAGACTTGTATATCTGAGAGATTGTACGGTTACATGGTGTACCTATGTCTATCATTTCGGATCGTGATCCCAGATTCACGTCGCGATTGTGGGGACAGTTGCAGTCAGCTTTGGGAACAAAGTTAAAATTCAGTACAGCCTTTCACCCTCAGACTGATGGCCAGTCAGAGAGGACGATTCAGACGCTAGAAGATATGTTGCGGGCGTGTATGCTCGACTGGAACGGTGAATGGGATTCACACTTATGTCTGGTCGAGTTTGCTTACAACAACAGTTATCATGCTAGTATCGGTATGGCTCCGTACGAGGCTTTGTATGGGAGACCTTACTGATCACCGTCATATTGGGACAATACCAGCGATCGATCCAGTGAATCGCCGATTGTTCTTCAGCACTACACTTAGCAAGTGCAGAAGATCCGAGAGCGTCTGAAGGCAGCTCAGGACAGACAGAAGAGTTACGCCGATAAGAGGCGGCGAGAGCTTCAGTTTGATGTGGACGACATCGTTTTCGTGAAAGTATCACCGACGAAGAGCGTCTTTCGTTTCAGAAAGAAAGGAAAGTTGAGTCCTAGATATGTTGGTCCATTCAGGATCCTTGAGAGGATCGGTGGAGCAGCCTATCGGATTGAGCTACCGCAGCAATATGCTCAAATTCATAACGTTTTTCATGTGTCGATGCTGAGGAAGTATATTCCGGACCCATCACACGTCATCCGATACGAAGATGTCAAAGTACAAGAGGACTTAACTGTAGCCGAGAGACCAGTTGAGATCGTTGATCATCGAGATCAAGTTCTGCGTACCAAAACCATTCTGTTGGTTAAGGTACGGTGGCAACACCATGGCATTGAAGAATGCACATGGGAGCCGGAGGCCAGCATGAGGGAGAAATATCGTGATCTTTTTGTGGCATAGCGTTCGTGATTTTGCGGACGAAATCCCTTTTTAGGAGGGAAGGATGTAAGATCCATTGCATTTCTAAGGAAATTTAATATGAAGTATGCTTTAGTGTTGAAAATTTCGTGTTCTAGGCGAGAATCGCTCATAAATTTGGTGTATTTTGTTTTCTGAGGTTCTGAATCGCGTAAATTCGCTTTACGAGGCGATTCAGGGCTAACCAAGATGAATCTAGCCTTGATATTTTTAGAGTATATTTATATTATACTAGATTAGTTTCACCCCAAATTTGGAACCTAAACGAGAAATATATCTTGTTATTTCATAGAATTGACACAAAAAGGGTATATTGGTAAATATGAGTCAGATCGAGGCCCAAAATTATCAAAATTGGAAATTTAAATATATATTATTATTATATTGGCCTTCATACATGAAAAATAAATTAGAAATAAAACTTTGGAATTAATTTAAATGTATCCATTTAAATAATAAGTAATTCGGGTTTTTACATAAAGTAAATTGTAAATTTCATAAAACCTAAAGAGGTTTTTCGAAAAGTTTTGAAAGGAGGTTGGTTTTGGACATTTAAAAAAGGTAGTTAGCATGGGGCTCAAGTGAGCATGAGCTCAGCCCTTGCTACTTTTCAAAAAAATAAAAATATAATACAAAAAAAATGGTATTTAATAGGCATTTTTGAAAAGGAGGAAAATTTTCAAAAAGGGGTTGGTTTTTGGAATTTAGAGAAGTGGGTGGCTTAGCCCCCATAGGCTGGACGCCCCTTAGGGGGTAGCTCCAGCCCATCAACTCAAAAAAATAAAATATAAAAATTCAATTTCAAAAATGGTTGACCTTTGGGTCAAAAAGTGGCGTCTATGGAGAGACCTACTCTCCCTAATTTAGGGAGAGTGGTTGGGAGTTATTGGCTCATCATAGGGGGTCAAATCCCTTTTCCTAGCCCTATAGCACCTTAGGGGGAGGGGGGGCGTGTGGGAGGAGAGCCCTCCATCTCCTCCCCTCTCATCCCAGCCCTTCATCATGGAGGGGGCTTATTTAAGGGAGTGAGGAGAGAGAAATTCATTTCTCTCTTCCTCCTCCTCCACCATCTCCCTCCATCCTTCCTTTTTCTCTTCTCTCTCAAGTGTGAGAGTGAAGAGGGTGTAGTGAGAGAGGTGAGTGTGGCTGAGAGAGTGCAAGTGAGGGCACCAACAACACCACACCGGAGCCATCTCCGTTCCTACGCCGGAAAACCCCGAAGGTGAAGAGCTTCCACTTTGCATTCCACTTCTTTTGAAAAATTGCATGTAAAAATTGTTATGGCTGGTCTGGGTTTTTCTTTTTCTTCTAAGTCATGATACTTGTATGAGTGTGGGTGCGTTTTAGAGGGATTGACTCATCGCTGTGGTAAACACACGCACACCGGATGTTCTACGCAATGGAACTGTCCTTAGGCGTTTTCGGAGTTCTGGAGCTCCGGAGTCCCCTCTGCTAAAAAGACCGTATCTCACTCGATACTGGTTCGAATGAAGCGATCTTAGACTTTTCGGAAAGGGGAGACGACTTTATACAACCTTCATGTTTACATTTTTCATTGGTTCTGTCTGCAACACTCACGAAAAAGCCTCATTTTAGCAGATGTTCAGAACTTTCTGTCAGTGTACAGGAAGTCCTGAACACTGTTCGGTAATCCGGTAGTATCTCTCGGACCGATCGCTGTAATTTTTTAATCTATGGCTTTTCGGAAAGATCAGACCATTTGCTACGACTTTGGTGTTGACTGTGTTTCCTGATTCGGTTTTTAAACTTTCCAAAAAGTTCCTTTTTTGCAGTTTGATGGGTCTCCGACAGTGGTCCTAGAAGTTCCAGACACTGTCTGGTAACTCGGCGGCACTTCCCAGACCGCTGGCCGGATGTGGATGATCTTGGTCTCCGTGCAAAGCTAAGACATGGATCTACGAGTTTCGTGTTAAGAATATTCACTGATTCGGTGCAACCGGACCTCGAATCGGGTCACCTTTCAGGCCAATTCTGGGCTATAGATATAACTATATAACTATAAAAAAAAAAGGGGAAAGATGGTTGGGACTCGCCGTATCCCGCTGCAACTTTCGCAGTGTTGCGTATAGCAGGGTGGTCTGACCCACCTCAGGGTTCGGACCCACCCGTTGGGTCTTCCCCAATCACGTGGGGAAAGGGCGCCACACGGGACGCCCCACGGTTTTGGGTAACCGGGTGTGCTTTACACCCGGAGCACCCTTTTCGTTGGGACATGCCCTAGCAGCCAGCAGGCTGCAGCCTTGCTGCTGGCTGTCCCTTGGCCAAGGAGGTTCCCTCCTAGACCCGGCAGGGTCTGGTCTCACGTGGACCAGACCAGCTGGTCGCTGGCCAGTTTGCCTTCCAACGGCACCTTAGCCGCACCCCATGGTGCAGGCTGCTCGCGACCCATTGCGGGCTGCTGCCTTAGCAGCCTAGGGTCTGACACATAGGTCAGACAAAGGTGGGTCCAGGTCTGGTCTAGCAGACCAGGCTGCCCAAACGACACTGGTTGGAGCCTTATGGTGGCGGCGGGTGCTAAGTGCGCCCGCAAGGCTTAGCCAACCACTAGGTGGTTGCGTGTCCTGCTGCACCCACCCGGTAGCCTCGTTGTAGAGCTTAGAGAAGCTCGTGTTGGTGGCTGTCGCAGCCCTATGAATCTTGTATGACATTCCTAGACCACCTACTTATGCGATTTCCACCTCGCCGCCAATTCAAAAAGCACGAAAATGCACGCATGAAGGGAAAATCGAGGAAGAGTCACTAATGGAATCCTTGCAGCACGTGTATGATGTCCAAACAGCCCGTTTAGTACACTTGGCACCAACGGTGCATGGTTCAGAACTGCCTATAGGGCCTGGTGGGCTACGGTTAGCCTTTTTGGCATTTTGGCACTGTAAACACCCCAAATTTTCACTCACCTCCCCGACATTTCCACCAAGCATCATCATTCAATCTCTGGGATCGCCAGAGGGCAAAATGGTCTTTTTCTGAGCATGGAACCTGCAAAATTTCAGATTGCATCTACAACTCTCAATTTTTCTCTATTTTTATCTCAGATGTTCAAAATTCTACTCCTGACAGGAGACAGACATCTCCAAAGTCTTGGTTCAAGATTCTATTGCATAAGACATGACATTGCATATCATTGCATGAGCATTTCAAATCACTGCACTGCACAGCATGTCATTTTGAGGTCCAGAACTCTTGATTTCAAAATTTTCAATCCAGATTAGAATTTCAACTCTTTTCAAAATTGATTTCAAAACCCTGGGTCTTCAAAATTATCAATTCTTCCCATTTTACCCCCAGGACTCTGAATTTCAAAATATTTTCTCAGGAAAACGATCTGGATAGTTTTCAATATGGATTTCAGCCACTTCACCTTAAATTTTGCCCTTTTGACAATTTCAAAATGTCTTCCTTTTACAAAATTGCCCTACAGGGGCCAACTCTTTCCAAAAAAATCCTGTTTTACCAATTAGTCCAGATTTTATGAAAATTCCAAAAAAGAAGGCTGTTTTTTGTCCTTATTTCAATAAAGAAGCAATGTGGGACCCACACTGAGGTGGTGTCACACAGGCTTTTCTTTTGGAAAATTTGAATTTTGAAAAACCCAAAAATATAGGAGCCTTGTCCCCTGGATTGGTGCCACTTGTCTTTTCTCTCTCCTCCCATTTCCATGCCAAGTGTCAGTGTGGGGCTACCTTAAGAAGCCGCCACATGTCATCCCATTTATCTGCCATGTGTTAGTATCCTATCAGGTGCCATGTGTCATTCCAAGATTACCAGGAGATGCCAAGTGTCATAGGTTGTCCTGTCTAGAAAAAAGTGGAGCTTGTCTCCTCCGAGGTGGCGCCACTTGAAGTGTGTCTCCTGCAGGGGACACGTGTCAACCTCTCCCTCCTTCTAGAAAAGTAACCTGACACATGTCTCTCCCTACTTTTCTCAGAAAAGTAGGAGACATGTGTCACTCCTAGATTCCTCCAGAAAAGGTAGGCTTGTCTCCTCTGAGGTGGCTCCATTTGGATTGTGTCTCCTGCAGAGGACACATGTCAAGCTCTCATTTTCTCAGAAAAAGCAAATGCCATGTGTCATTTCCTGCCCTCTTCAGAAAAACTAGAATTCAAAGATTCAAATCTCCTCATAGGTGGCGCAGATCCTGAACTTCAACTTTTCCATGTTGTCTGAGATGGCGCCACATGGCTTGACCCTCCTTCTCTCCCCTCTGCCATGTGTCATTCTCTGCTTCTTTCAGAAAAAGCAGGTGACACATGTCTCCTTCTAACTCCTTCAGAAAAAGTAGAGGACACATGTCTTCTCCCTACTTTTCTCAGAAAAGTAGGAGACACATGTCACTCCTGGCTTTCTTCAGAAAAAGAAAACCATTCAAAATTCAAACAAAGCCTAGGTGGCGCAAATCCTGAGCTCTGATTTTTTTCAGATGGCCTATGAGGGCGCCACATGTCCTTTCCCTCCTTTTCCTCCCTCTTGCCACATGGCATTGTAGGAGCCACCCTGAGGTGGCGCCACATGTCCATCCTCCATTCCTCCAGGGCCAACCTCCATTTGAAATTCAAATTCTCCTCTGAGGTGGCGCCATTTAAGAAAGCCTCTCCGGACAGTTGACACTTGTCTGCCACATGTCCAGATCTCCTTTCCTGCAGAAAAAGCAAAATTTCAAACATTTGAACTCCCCAAGAGGTGGCGCCACATGGCATGCCCCTACTGTTCCAACCTTACACCTCAGAACTCCTTTCGAGGTGGCGCCATTCCAGGACTCCACTTGGCTCCATTTTTTATTTTTATTTTATTTTTTTATAAGAGTAGCCCACCATGAGGTGGCGCCACCTGAGGACTCCCTACAAAAGGCGAGTTTGAAATTCAAATTCCAAGAGAGCACCCTCTGAGGTGGCGCCATCTGGGAGTTTCCTGCAGAGAAAATCAAGCAAAACAAAATTTTGAAAATTTTCAAATCCTGCTGAGGTGTCTCACTCACAAAAATCTTATTTTTTATTTTCTCAAAAATCAAAATAGCACCCCTGAGATGGCGCCACATGGAGGGCTCAGATTGAGCCTGTTTGAAATTCAAAATTTTTCAGAAAAACTATAAAAACAAGGCTCTACGCCCAGCATAGGAGACCATTTTTTGTGAACGGGAAAATTCGACCTAGTCTTTCTAAAAATCTGATTTTGAACTTTGGAAATCACGCCCCTTTAGCTCATTGGACAAGGTGGAGTAAAGTTCGTGCAGTGGCCAATTCAATTCGAGCATTGGTCGATTTTGGTGAACCATTCAAAGCCCGGAGAGAAGGACGAAGGAAGCTCGTGGTAGCCGCCCCTTTCAAGAGCTTCTACGTTGCGTAACGAAGCAAGGTGCACTTCTTTTCCCCTTGATTTGATTCCATAAATCGATTCGGGAGTCGTTTGAAGAAAGAGCTCATCCGAGAGATGGATTGAGCTATTCTCCTAAAACGACATATATAAAAATGTTTAATTAGGCTTCCTTGATGATTTTAACATTCATGTAGTTATCTAGGTTTAATTTGCATTTTATTTCATTCATTTAGCATATTTCATGAATTAATTAGGATTAATTTAGCATGTATTTCAATTCTGCTCATTTTCAGTAGGTCTCTGTTTTTGTCAGTCAGTCCACACGTCATTTCATGCATTTACTTTTTATTAAAAATCCCAAAAAAATCACGGAATTCGCCCTTAGGTGTCCCTAAAATTGTGCCAAAAATTCGGAGGCATTTGAATTTGTTTACTGCGGTAAACATTCAAAATGGCAAGTCGGGTTTTGTTACCCGGGATGCATTTTGAAAATCATTTGCCGAATTGTAAAATCGAGATATCCCTCATGGGAGATCCTATTTTCGATCCAAAAACTGTTATGCACTCGGGAGAATGTCTAGTTTTTAATATGCTTTTCTCAGATTTTTCTGATTTTTTCTAATGTCTAAAACAAATCCGAGCGTTCGGGACACGTGTCAGAGCCTGATTTGGGTCTCGAGATCTTGGATAGACTTAGGGCTATGGTTTCTCTTTGTGGGTTGATCCAAATCCAAAACTGTAAAAAATGAAAGTTATGTCCGAGGTGTCCTCTGTTTGCATCTGAAATCCTATGAGTTTTAGAACAGTGTTAATACCTGCCTCGGATTTTTCTTTTCAGTCCTCTGTTTTGCTATATTTGTCTGTTCTGTCAATTTAGGAACAAAAAGTTAGATTTTTATCCATGTTTCCGTTGATCAAATGCCAAAGTTATGAACATGAAAGTTGTTTATGTGGGTGTCTTGCGTAGCTCTGATTAATTTCATAAATTTCCATGGCTGTTTTATATTTTTTAGCATTTTACATCAAATTAGGGTGATTTTTACCTCTGTCAGAACTAAATCCCTGTTTCTGAACTCACCATGGCTCAAATCCCGAGGCTGTAAAAATCAAAAATGTTTCATTTCGGGTCCTTTAATAGTCTGAAAAATATCAGAAGTTTTTATGGTGTAAAGCTTGCATTATCATATTAGGCATTGCATTTGGTTCGGATCCATAGGCAAAATCCACCATTTTAGAACTTTCTTTAAAGTTTAGTATTTAAATCATATCATTTCGTGATTTTTAGCATTCTAAGCTGTTTATCAAAGTAAGTAGATACTTCATACCGAATTTGGTGCAATTTGGAATCCATTTGAGGTTCGGATTAGCCATAATACCAAAACAGGGTCCCGCAGGACCCAGATCCAAGTGAAAAACAAGGGAAATTCGTTATTTTGGATAAATTGCAAAATGCCAAATTCTGATTTTACAGTATTAATGTGTTTAGCAGCATGTCATCATGTCTCTTACTGCATTTCATCACCATTTGACCCAATTTGAATTTCGAAATCCCCATTTTACCAAGTTTTCCTTCAAAAAATCCTGATTTTAAAGGTGTATCTTTAATTTTAGGGGTATTTTGTTCATCTTGACCCCCAATTCCGAATTTCAAACTGTTTTCCACTGAATTCCCTGCATTTACATCATTTCAAATATCAAGGAAGCATGAGAATAGGATTTATATCCAATTAAATCCAATAATTTCACAATATTATTGGAAAATCTTGGAAAAACCCACATATTTGAGCTAACCCTATTTCAAGTTTGGCAGGAACATTCAAAAGAAGGAGCTGAAGTCTGCAATTTTCTTTTATTTCCTTTATTTAGTGATGTAATAATGTAAATTTTGGAATAAGAGAGTTAATTTCCTGCTTAGACTAGGATGCATATCATATAGTTTGAATTTATGAAATATCCTGCTTATATGATTCATGCATTGTCATTTCAAAAGCACTATGGATGTTCACGAATGGCACGTGCACCAACTCTTAGGGAGTTGATGAACTCGGTGGAGTCCATATTTACGGCCCTAGTCGGAATATGGACGAGACCCAGATCCATCATCTTTCTACTAGTCACATTGAGCCTACACTCTTAGGCTATCTTAAAATGCACATCATATTTCCAAAGTTTTCAAAATCATGTGCATTAAATCAAATAAACTCTGAACATATTCATGGCCACAGTCAGATTATGTGAAGGATTTACATTGACTTAATACACATTTTTCCAACAAAGTTCTTGGAAAATCTTTCAAAATGCTTTCATTCACTCATATCATTTGCATCATGAAATCATTGGTTTTCCCATGACTTTCTTAAGAAAACTTCATTCTCAAGAAATCGATTTCCCAAGAAACTTTATGGATTTTCCAAAATCGGTTTTCCCAAGTCAAGTTTTTCCACAGTTTTCCCTGAAAAATGTTATTTTCTTAAGACTTTCAAAAAGAGTTTTCCAATCTTTCTCCAAAATCCAAAATTGATCTCCAAGTATTTCCAAGGTAAAATTCCCAGGATTTCGATTCCCCAAGTTTCGAATTTCCTTCCCCAATGAGTTTTCCTATAAATTTTCCATCATTTTCCTAAGAAAACTCTAAAAGTCCAAGTTTTCCAAAGAAGTGTTTCCCTTTTTCAAACGTTCACCTTTTCTCACGAATCATTTCCATTTTTCCAGGATTTTCGACTATTCATGATTTTCCCTCATCTTTATGAGCCTTCTCATGTTTTCAAAAACCCCTTCTCTTCTGAGTTTCCTGAGAAATTGACTTTCAGCTTTTTCCTGAGAGATCCTTTTCAATTCCAAATATTTCCCAAGCATACATCATGTTTTTCCCAAGCTGTATTTTCCAAAATCTCATAGCACATGCCTGAATTCTCTGTGCATTTAGGATAGAACATAACTTCGATGATTTAACTAAGTCAAGCACAATTTTGGTCCTTGGTTCGATTACCCCTGTTAAAGGCGGCAGGAACGGTCGAACCTCGTACCGACAGGTCGATCCCCATCCCATGGATTTTCCCGCAATTTTCAAAAATGGAGGCGAGTATTTCAAAACATTTTCCAAAATCTGGTCAAGTTTGAAGCGCGAAAGCGTTTCCTCTTTCCTTTCTCCTCCGCAAGGAAGGGAAGACGGGGGAAAAATTTCGCGACGATAACAGGCACACGTTGTGCCATTTTACCCTTGCACGTCCCGTCAGTGGTCCAGAATGACCACCTTAGCCTTCGCTACCACATCGTGGTGAGTTTGGAAAGGGGTATAGTGTGGTGAGCGGTACGCTGCCCATGTACCTTATTATGATTCCCAAGTATTGGGTTTTTCAACGTTTTCAGCAGAAAACCATTGTTTTGACTTTTTTGAGTTTTGCTAGTGCGGTGGCACATCATGGATGTATTGACGTAATCCCCGTACACATGGGGTTACTTTTAGAACCTTTCCTCGATACTCATAAGTGTCGACACTACAGTCTTCCCTAAGCGAATGGTTTCGCTAAGTGTTGGAGCCGACGTAGGGCGGCGGAAATATGCGTATTTGGGAAATCCGTGCTTAAAGCTTTGGATACTTGTTGTCGTACGAACATGATGATATATATATTTTGAGCCTGTTATCGCTCAGAATTGTGCCTTTATGAATATGTGTTCCAAATCGTGATAATGTGTGGTTTATGCACGTGGCACATCATGACACGTATGTCACCCGTTCGGATTCGTCGAGTACTTCTTGTTTTGGCTCACATTCGTATATCAATGGATATACGACGCACCAGAGGCGTGTTTTGTACTCGATGTGACATACACCTGGAAAGAACTAAAAGCACAGTAGGGTATGACACTTTCGACCTGTTGAGGTTTGGGACTCGGTTGGAGTCTTCGGGCAGTGGCCCGGGTTTGTGAGAGTATACTCACACCTTGTGTCACCCTAGGCATAAAAATGAAAATGTTATAATATCGTCTTCACAGGCGATGTGCTCGTGGTGGCCGTGAGAGGCTGAGCATGTGGATGGGCAGGCCAAGTCCTCGTTTGCGTACCCCGCGGGGACCACGAGGCACAACTACCTCGAAGGGAGGTATGACCTAAAAAAATGAGCCTAAATAAGATAATCCTGTCGCGCCCCATTCACAAATTTGGGCACCCAGGGAGAGGGTGAATGGTACAGCCCCGAGTGACGTGTCGTTACTACGACCTGTTCTTTTGAGGAGTCGATGTGCCCTCTGACCTCCAGTCACTCGGAGTTAGGGAGGTCAAGGTTGCCCTCCACAGGGACCTTTGCTACTGCAGTAGTACGGATTGCAATCCTTTGCCCCTGCGAAAGGTTTCTCCTGTCTGCGTGTCGCCCGCAGGTGTTTTTTCTCGTTCTGTAGCATCCCCGGTTACCATACTAGAAATTTAATAACAGACGCTGGGTGCATGTCTCATAGAACTCGAGGGTCTTTCCTTCGCGTACCCGAAGGAGGTTAAAAAGAAGAACATAAAGACTAACCAAACAGACTGACGTACAGTAGTTGGTTACTTGCTTACTTTAGCACTGCTTGCACTTACATTAGACTGTTGTACTTTGTTGGTTAGTTCCTGCTCTGTTTCAGTCATTGCCCTGTTACTTACTTATAGTTTTACAGTCTTCTAGCACGAGCACTTACCTGACACTTGCACATATATCTGTCACTTTACCTGTTTCCTGATATGTGCCTTTTCTTGATAAAATGGATATGCAATGTTGTTGTTCTTCACCAACTTGCAAGAGTTCTGACCCCATTTTATGGGGATACAGGTGATGAGTAGGCGCAGTGGCGATGCGACGGTGTACGGTTGGAGACTTGAGACCCACACTTAGCTGCAGATCTTGGTCCGTGTCTTGTTTTGGGGTTTGAGGGGAGTTTTCCTCTCATTTTGGGAGAGACTCGTTGTATGGGTGTTTTCAGTCTCATTTTGTAAAACTCTGATATTATATGTATTTGCAATGAACACGTGGTTTGTATCTTTTACTGTGGCCTGCTCAGACTTGCGGCCTTTGCTTACCCCTTTGCACTTCCGCTATCTGTTTTAAACTCTTAAAAAAAATTTTTTTGCTCAAAACCCAAAGGTTTTTACAAGGTCGGGGTTTGGGGCGTCACAGGATCCATCGAGTTGGGTTTCTCAATTCGAGGTTTAAAGCTCAAATATTTTCTCGAAACTTGGGTCTAGACCCATTTCATGAAGAAACTTTCCCAAGACAGCCTTGAAAACCCTCTTTGTAAATATTTCTCAAAAAATACAAAAAATTAGTTTTAAATCTTTGTTTTCTCGTAAATTTTAGGATTTTATTCCAAAAATATCAAAAAATATAGAAAATGTCAAGAAAATAACAAAAAAAAATCATGAAAATAGAAAAAGAAACAAAATCGGATCTTGAAAAAGAGCTGGCCTTTTGAAATTTTAGGAAAATGAGAGGATTTTTGCGAAAAAAAAAATCGCATTAGGGTTACGAAGGCCCTCTCCATCGCCTTTTGTTTTCTCTCTCCGCCAAACCCTCCAGAGGCTTCACCTTTCCCCCCCTCACTTTTGCCCCTCTCTCTCTCCATGGCCGACCACCCCCCATGTGCGTTTCCCCTCCATGAACCCTCCGATCACCTCACTTCCTCCTCCTTCGTCCATCTCCAACGAACTCGCACGCCTCATCCTCAACGGCCTCACCCTTCTCGAGCCTTCGCTTGCTTTCCTATAAGAGCACGCACAGGAGGGGAAGAAAGGGAGGAGAGTTTGGGGAGAAACATCCATCATTCGCCACAAATCGCATCTCCACCATCGATCATCACCCATCTCTTCCCCCTTTACCTTTATCCTCTTCGTTGTCTACAAGGATCTCTGCCCCATTTTCCATCCCCAGGCCCCCTGAGACATCCACCTTAAGCGGTTGAAGATCGGCTCCCCTTCAGCGACCGGTTTCAGAAATCAAGATTTGCAGCAATAGAAAAGGTTGTTGAAAAAGAAGGGTTGTAGAGGTATCGATCGTTCCTACATCGCCTCTCATCTCTCTTTTATCACCGAGCTCGATCCGACCCCCCCCTCTCTGGATTCCTCTCCTAACATTCGGGTCGCCGAAGGAATCAATCATCCATCGTTGGTGTTCTCATCAGACTCCATTCAGATTATCACCCTTCCAAAATCTTGATCAATCCACGGTAAGCACCCCTGCTTCCCTTTGTGGTCTTTTATTTCCTTTCAATTATTTTCTATTTTGGCCCCATTCATGCACTATGGGTAGCGTTGGATTGTTCATAAACAATCTCAACTCCTCTTGTGCCACAGCAACGGGATCCATTAAAACCCGACAATCGTTTTCATTGTTTTGTTTTTTTTTACAATTTATTTCATCAGGTTTTTCCTTAATATTACACAAGAGTGGACTTCTATTTGTGTTGTTTCAGATTAAAATCTTCCAATCTTAGTTCATTTTTTTTTCTCTTTCTTCTTCTTTTCTTTTCGCACTTTAGTTTTGTTTATATCACATTTTTGTTCTTGTTGGGCTCAGGATATCGGATTTAAGAATCCAATAGGATTCGTTCGAATCCCAGTCCAACTGTCATGCTAAACTTTGCCGTCATTTTTTTTTTTTTGAAGATTGGGTTTCATATGAGGTTTCTGTCATAACGTTTGAGTTCTTGCCCTTGTTGGACAGGTTTGTGTTCTGTGTTTTGAATTGTCTCAATATAATATACTATGCATTTTGATTAAGTATTACTATCACTCATACATTCTAGGTTATTTTACCTTCAGCCTCTTATTAATAGCATTTTATTGTTTCCATGTCTTGTTTTATCATTAACATATCCTCAACAGCATGTAAGCAATCAACTTCCTGTTTTGGTTAACGCAGCTCGGGAATTACAAAAAAAAAAATCATACAGGTGAATGAACCATCCACCATAGGTTCTTTTTCATTGCCTATAGTCATTTTTGATCCATTGCTACAATATGTTTCATCAATAGATTTTGCTTATATACTCTGTTTATTATAGTTTTCTTGTTAGGGCATGATCCTTTTCGTTTTGTTCTGTCTGTTATCCACTCGGATTGTTTGTCACAAAGACATTCAAAATCGGCTGGAATCTGTTTGTGTTTTACCATGTGTACATTCTTGTAAAGATGCAATCACACCGCCCCTTTTTGATGTCGATTTTGGAGCCTGTTAGCGCCACTGCCTAACGAGAATAAGAGAAAAAAAATGGTTTCTGCAAAACAAGCATCTCTGCGCACTACTACCTGCAATTCGACAATTCAGAACTGCTGGGATATGTTGATTCTGTTCTCAAATGATGAAACTAGTATGTTGCAGTGATGGGTCCATGCTTAACCTGTATAAACGGTAACCTGATCCTGGACTGGAAATAAAGTTTTTTTTCTTCTCAATGATCAATATCATTACTCTCACAATGTGGTTTTAAAACCCATAGATGAAAGCATTTAGCATCTAAACTTGAAATTAGATTCGTGGGTTCTCGATGGTTTTGTGTGATCTCATTTTTTTACAGCTTGTGACTCCGTGAATAGGCTACAGAAGGCCTTTGGTTTAGGCAGCAGTAAAGGAAGGGTAGGTGGCAGAGGTGCTCAGTTGGTGACGCGCCTGATTGTTTGACTTCTGAAGTGTTCCTTGGCTCTGGGTGTAATGTCGCTGCAAGGATCAGAACTCAATCACCAGATGAAGTTCATGGCGCATTATTTTTAGAAAGGCAGAAGCAGCATTGATAAGACTTGGCTTTTGATCTCCCCCTTCGCCGCATTGCTGAGCGATATCATCCATAACTACGGAGAACTTTTCCACATCCAATTGTAAGATAAACTGGATAATAGTTTTATTTTCCTTTCCCTTTTATTTACCTATTAGTAGTCTTGCTTCAATGGTAGATCATTTCCCATCCTCTGTTTGGATCATGAAAACTCAGTTTGCACATGTGTAAAATTGTCTGAACTAGGTATCACTAGATGATTGTGGTTACCTTAGCCGGCTCGTTGCAGTCTGTGACCTGCTAATTGTATGTTTATGATTAAATCATTTTTCGCACGCAGTTGTTGTATGTATCTGCAAGGTAATCCTCATGTTTCTAGGCGTTGTGCCTCTTGATCACAATGAATATGGTTTTTCCCTTTTAGTTTATTTCTTTTTTTTTTCTTTTTTTTTCTTCTTTTCCAACAATAAATAGTTCACTTTTATTTTGCTATCTCATAAATGTTATTCAATGAAAGCTGTTATAGTCTGCCTTTTGTGGTCTTAGGGTCCATTTTTCAGTGGTCCTATATCCATAACATTGTTGGCTATGATAGATTCAGTATCTTTCCTGGCACATCTTTCTTTTTCTTTTCTTTTTTTTAGACATTTTTGCAAATAACTCCCGTCTGGTGAATAACTTGGGATGTTACTGGAATTGCTGGAAATGCTGGATCAGTACCATATGTTGTGCGCAATTTTTCTTTTCCTGCCATCTCCTTTACCTGCTATTACACAACACTCACTTACCAGACACTCCGCACCAGAATATGTCATCTGAAGTTTACATTCAGTTACCTATGTTGTTGTTGTTCCACATCTTTGGGTGTGCCAGAACCATTAGGAAAACTCGAGGGCATGAGTACATTACTGTAGAATTTGTTGCGGAATTTGATGTGGTACAGAAGGTGCCTTTGCTTGTGATATTCATTTTGACCCATCAACGGTGTATTTTGATATTCCATTGGCACACATATATGGACAACCTGTGATTCCTGATCATTTGACTAATAAGATCAAATATTCTGAATGGTCCAATCATTGCTTAGGCATGTGCCTTTGCTAAAAAGAAACAACAATAAAAGGGACTATCTGATTCATCTTTAGCGATTGCTGATGAGAAGTAATTAAGCATCATGCTATTCAAAGCCATGACCCTGACAAGAGATATTAGGAGAGTGGCAACTGTTATGGTAGAAGGAATTCCAGGAGCCATTTCTGCATCAAAAGGGTGTAAAGGGGAGTCAATGCATGTAGCACTCATGATGTCTTAAATTCTCTACTTACTGTTGCTTCAGTTATAAAAAAAAAATCCTCTTGGGAAGACTATCTGGCATAATTGTGGTGACTGCTCGGTGAAGTTTTTTTTTTAACAGAATCATCAATTTCAGCATATCATTCATGCCATTTCTGCATAATTTACTCTGATTTCTTATTCTGTACATTGAATCTGATTTATATATGTTCTATAATTCTGTAAGCATCACTTCATACTTTACATTTGCTTGATAATCAAACTGTTCATAACGGTCTATGCCATGTCTTGCAACTTGTATGTTAGAATTTATGCTTGCATCCCCTGCACTGTCTTCACAAACCAACTATGTTGCTGCACTTTTACTCAGCTACTTGCTCCTTTCCACTGAGTCTAAATGTTCCCTCATTTTCTCCACCTACACACATTCAAAACCTCCCACACACTTGCATAACCACTACACTGTTATAGCAACACCCTGCTGAAACATCATTTCATCTTTTTCACAACCAGCATACACTCCCCATTCAACATAAGTTCCTAGATTAATATACATGCACTCTATCCATCAACTTAGGTATCATATCTTCATTACAAC
Source organism: Nuphar pumila (assembly GCF_984573655.1). Lineage (NCBI taxonomy): Eukaryota > Viridiplantae > Streptophyta > Magnoliopsida > Nymphaeales > Nymphaeaceae > Nuphar > Nuphar pumila. The sequence goes on from NC_143256.1 coordinate 62,779,521, forward strand.
TTAGGTTTTCCACATACATTTTTTTTGTCGACCCAAGCATATCATTTAGGCTATGTGAACACACCTTTTTAGTTAGCCTAAGTATACCACTTTCGCATGTGCATAGCATCTCATTCGACATTTTATCTCATATCATTGTATCCCTTGCATATTACATATATATTATCATTATATTTGCATTTCCATGAGCACATATAGCATACATTCTAGTTCCAAAACAAACCCTCAGCTTTACTTTTCATATTTTATGCTTTGCCTTATGCTAATTCTATTTCTGTAGGGAATGTGTAAGAAATATTGGTTTCCTTCTTAGATTAGAAATTTATTATTTACATTTCAGTTCAAATTGTAATAGCTAGGTATAAATGAGGATTTACATTTCCTGTTTTAGATAGAATGGATGAGCATTATAAACATCATGAATTGTTCATTTTCATGCATTCTTTTTACCTTTATTTTTCAAATTCTCACAAATGGTGAAACACGAATGGCACGTGCACCATTTCGTAAGAGGTAAATTAATCCTAAGTTGATGATCCATATCAATGGCCATAGTCAGGGTGTGGACAAAACTTAGTATTTTTATCTTTTACGAAATAACATTTGGATCCACACTGGATCCGTTTTCAAAATTCATCATATTTTACTTAAATATTTTCTTCTTCTATCAGAATTTAACTTAAAATTAATTCAAAATATATACCAATGGCCATAGTCAGAGTATATTGAGAGTTAATTTCGTTTTAAATTCTATAAAAGCACCAAATGTATTTTATTCTTCACCTGAATTTAAATATAGATTATTATATAATACATTTAATGATCATAGTCAGGGATGTATTATATCTTCAATCTTATTTTAATTCATTTTAAGAATAAGATAGCTTTTCAAAATCCAATTTCAAAATTTTAAATTCATTCATCATTTAGGATAGAACTGCATCATATTTTCAAAATTCCTTTTTCAAAAAAAAAACTCCAAGTGATATAGATATCTTCCTCAATCTATCTTCAATTCTTATAAAAACCAATTCATCCTTTTCATTTCCAAATTCAATTTCATTTTCGATCTCAAAGTTCAATTTAACTTTGAGATTTCAAAGTCATTTTTACTCAAATTCAAATCAAATTTCAAAGTTCAAATTGACTTTGAAATTCTAAATTCATTTTATATTCAAAACTCCAATCAAAATCAAAGTTCAATTTAACTTTGAGATTTTTGATTCATCATCTGAATTTAACTCCAAATTCATTTTAGGATCCAGGATTCAACACTCATATTGGATCTCAGACTTCAGATCCAATTCCCTCCTTAGGATCCAGACTCCCATTTCACATTGGATCTCAGACTTCAGATCCAAATCCATCTTAGGATCCAGAGTCCAACTCTACATTGGATCTCAGACTTCAGATCCAATTCCTCTTCAGGATCCAAACTCCAATTCCACTTTTGGATCTCAGACTTCAGATCCAAATCTATTTTAGGATCCAGAACTCAACTTCCATCTTGGATCTCAGACTTCAGATCCAAATCCATCTTAGGATCCAGAACCCAATTCTATATTTGGATCTCAGACTTCAGATCCAAACCCATTCTAGGATCCAGAACTCAAGTCCATCTCGGACTCCAAATCTCGGATCCCAATCTGTTTAGGATCCAAAATCCAATTCCAAATTCTAGATTTCAATTCCATTGTTGGATCTAATCTAAATCCATTTCTATTCTAAAATACCATTTGACTTTCTCAGTCCATTCCAATTTCAAACTTCAAAAATCTAAATTCAATTCCATCTCAAGTATTCATTTCCCTTCCTAAATCCAAAGTTCAAATTCAAAGTCCATTTCTGACTTTGAAAAGTTTCAAATCATTCTTTCTCATTTATTTTCCCAACTCTGATTAACTTCAAAGACTTAGAATTTCTCTGATCTATCTCAAATTCTAAGTTAGATTCAACCATTTCTTCATTCCCCTACCCAGTTAATCCCAGAATACTTGGAAACTTTCAAAAACATCTTTTCAAAAGAGCATACATCCTTATATTACACAAGCATGATTCTTTGTGCATTTAGAGTTAGAATAAAATTCTTAGATTATATTTAGGCAAAGCAAAAGGTATAGATTTGATCCTTGGTTCGATTACCCCTGGTAAAGGCGCCAGGAATGGTTGAACCTCGTAACGACGAGCGAATCCCGTCTCTCCATTTTTCCCGCAAATTTTCAAAACGGAGGCGAGTTAAATTTCTAAATATTTTCAAATTAAGGTCAAGTGAGACCGCGCAAAATAGTTCCTCTTTCTCTCTTTCTTCTCTGTCTTTTATTCTTCTCCCTTCAAAAAGGAGGAAAATAGAGGTTGGAAAAGGAAAAGAGAAGGAAGAGAGAGAAAACAACAAAAGAGGAAATTTTTTGCGATGATCACAGGTTTGGCAACCGTGATGGGACCCGTCTTCGTCCGGTTGAATATGTGCCTTTGCTTTGCTTTTATATAATCTAAGTCTTTATTCTAACATATGTCAGCTACATTTCCATGCAAACCTTAGGAGCCTAGACTCTGTCCTAAGCTGACATCATCGCATATAGGATCTAAGTATGGTTTGGTAGGACCATATTGAGGAGATTATATCCATGTTCACATTAGACTTAGGTCTTAAATACAACTCTCCTCAATCCTAGGGATTGAATGCAAATAATGTATGCAAATATATGCTTCTTTTTCATTTAAATCTATCTTTTTAGGACTTGCATTAGAGCCTTCTGGTTTTAATTTGCATGTTGATCATGTTTTTGAAAACATCCCTAACTATATTGTCCCGGTCTTCACGTTGCTGGGCTGTCTCACTGAACCATAGTTCGGGAGAGAGCCTCACAACTGGACCACTTATATGGGTTCGTGCCCCCCTACCACGTACCTAAGGGCCATAGTCTGAAGTATATCGGTAGGTGCTCAAGGATGTTGGGAAACCCTTACCTTAGAACCGGAGAAATATCTTATATGCCACGTACTTCGAGCTTCGGCTTGAGTATATCAGCATACCTTGATTGGAATCAGATGATCTAAACCATAGAGTTAGGATTAAGGTCCTACAAGCTATTTCAAATGTTGCATTTAGAGTCAGCCTTTAGGGAGTGCTGTGTGCGCATCCTTGTTTGTGCAGCTCTGATTGTACGATGTTTTTTCTTATATTCTCCTGTGTATATCAAAAACTTCTTTAAAACCCTGGGTACACTATTCAAAATTTCCTCTATTTTCAAAAACCCCAGGTGCATATTTTTCCCTTTACCTATATTCTTTTCCCTTTTGTATGTCAAAACTTTTTCCAAATCCCCTGTTCTTTCCAAAAATTTCCAAGATTGATGTATGTCCTCTTCTTTCATCAAAAGTCTATCCGTAAGTCCTGCATTCTATCTGATTCTTTTCCCCTTTTTGCCTCAGTATCATTCCAATGGCATCTGAATCTCTCAATGCTATCTTTCCCTGGGATCATGTCTTTTATCAAATAAGGGATGGAACCCCAGATCATCAGGTCATCCAGTCTCGTACCTTCTTCCCTCGGTGGTACTATTCTTGGTTCACTGCCTTCTCGCGTATGTTCCCAGACCATTTGGATGATTGTGGATTGGAGATGGCATCGACAGTTGGCAAGCAAACCATCAATGGCAGTCTAATTCAAGCTATGGCAGAACGATGGAATCCGCGTACCTGCACGTTTTGGTTTCCTTGGGGAGAGATGACTTTACTAATGGATGAGTTTAGTGACATCATGGGATTGTCAGAGCCAGCTGGTCAGCCAGACGACCCGGTCGAGCAGCAGTTCTTGATCAATGTCAAAGGGATAGATGTTCAAGAAGCATTGGCCAGAGCTACAGGGAGCAGATCTTGGCCTCTCACGGAGATCAACGGAAGTCAGTTCATCGATCTGTTCGAACTCTATCACAAGTATGAAGCCTATGAAGAAGTCGATGCCTTGTCTCGAGCAGCGAAAGAAAGAATTCAGCATGCCATGGTCCTATGCACAGTGAGATTAGCATTCTTTCAGGATGGTCAGAATTTCATCGATATCAGAGTCGCCCAACTCTTTGGAAGATGGGTGTAAACACCCCAAATTTTCACTCACCTCCCCGACAGTTCCACCAAGCATCATCATTCAACCTCTGGGATCGCTAGAGGGCAAAATGGCCATTTTCTGAGCATGGAACCTGCAAAATTTCAGATTTCATCTACAACTCAATTTTTCTCTATTTTTATCTCAGATGTTCAAAATTTTACTCCTGACAGGAGACAAACATCTTCAAAGTCTTGGTTTAAGATTTTATTGCATAAGACATGACATTGCATATCATTGCATGAGCATTTCAAATCACTGCACTGCACAGCATGTCATTTCGAGGTCCAGAACTCTTGATTTCAAAATTTTCAATCCAGATTAGAATTTCAACTCTTTTCAAAATTGATTTCAAAACCCTGGGTCTTCAAAATTATCAATTCTTTCCATTTTAATCCCAGGACTCTGAATTTCAAAATATTTTCTCAGGAAAACGATCTGGATAGTTTTCAATATGGATTTCAGCCACTTCACCTCAGATTTTGCCCTTTTGACAATTTCAAATATCTTCCTTTTACAAAATTGCCCTACAGAGGCCAACTCTTTCCAAAAAATCCTGTTTTACCAATTAGTCCAGATTTTATGAAAATTTTAAAAAGAAGTTGTTTTATCCTTATTTCAGTAAAGAAGCAATGTGGGACCCACATTAAGGTGGTGTCACACAAGCTTTTCTTTTGAAAATTTGAATTTTGAAAAACCCAAAAATATAGGAGCCTTGTCCCCTGGATTGGCGCCACTTGTCTTTTCTTTCTCCTCCCATTTCCATGCCAAGTGTCAGTGTGGGGCTACCCTAAGAAGCCGCCACATGTCATCCCATTTATCTGCCATGTGTTAGTATCCTATCATGTGCCATGTGTCAGTCCAAAGATCACCAGGAGATGCCAAGTGTCATAGGTTGTCCTGTCTAGAAAAAGTGGAGGCTTGTCTCCTCTGAGGTGGCACCACTTAAAGTGTGTCTCCTGCAAAGGACACGTGTCAACCTCTCCCTCCTTCTAGAAAAGTAGCCTTACACATGTCTCTCCCTACCTTTCTTAGAAAAGTAGGAGACACGTGTCACTCCTAGCTTCCTCCAGAAAAGGTAGGCTTGTCCCCTCTGAGGTGGCGCCACTTGGAGTGTGTCTCCTGCAGAGGACACATGTGAGTCTCTGCTCTTCTCAGAAAAAGTAGATGCCACGTGTCGTTTCCTGCTCTCTTCAGAAAAGCTAGAATTCAAATTTTCAAATCTCCTCATAGGTGGCGCAGATCCTGAACTTCACCTTTTCCATGTTGTCTGAGATGGCACCACATGGCTTGGCCCTCCTTCTCTCCCCTCTGCCACGTGTCATTCTCTGCTTCTTTCAGAAAAAGCAGGTGACACATGTCTCCTTCTACCTCCTTCAGAAAAAGTAGAGGACACATGTCTTCTCCCTACTTTTCTCAGAAAAGTAGGAGACACATGTCACTCCTGGCTTTCTTCAGAAAAAGCAAACCATTCAAAATTCAAACAAGGCCTAGGTGGCGCAAATCCTGAGCTCTGATTTTTCCAGATGGCCTATGAGGGCGCCACATGTCCCTTGCCTATCCCTCCTGCCACATGGCATTCTAGGAGCCACCCTGAGGTGGCGCCACATGTCCACCCCCCATTCCTCCAGGGCCAACCTCCATTTAAAATTCAAATCCCCCATGAGGTGGCGCCATCTGAAGAACCTCCTCCAGCAGGCTGACACTTGTCAGGTATGGAACCATCCTGGACTGCCACTTGTCCAGATCTCCTTTCATCAGAAAAAGTAGAATTCAAACTCCTCTGAGGTGGCGCCTTTTGAGCCCACTGCCCTGTTCTTCTGACATGTGTCAAACACCTTCTGAGGTGGCACCATTCCAGAGCTCCCACTTGGCTTCATTTTTATTTTTATTTTATTTTTAGTAAAAGCAGCCCACCATGAGGTGGCGCCACCTGAGGACTCCCTACAAAAGGTGATTTTGAAATTCAAACTCCAAGAGAGCACCCTCTGAGGTGGCGCCATCTGGGAGCGTCCTGCAGAGAAAATCAAGCAAACCAAATTTTAAAAATTTTTAAATCCTGCTGAGGTGTCTCACCCACAAAATTCTCATTTTTATTTTCTCAAAAATCAAAACAGCACCTCTGGGATGGCGCCACATGGAGGGCTCAGATTGAGCCTGTTTGAAATTCAAATTTTTTTCAGAAAATTTATAAAAACAAGGCTCCATGCCCAGCAGAGGGAGACCATTTTTTTGAGAGAAGACCATCTTTTGAGAACTCTTGTTGGACTTGAAAATTCAACCTATCCTCTTGAGAATCCGATTTTGCACTTTGGAATTCACACCCCTTGTGGCTCAGTGAAGAAGACGGTGGGTCGATTTTGGTGAACCATCCGAAGCCCGGAGCAAAGGACGAACGAAGCTCGTGATAGCCGCCCCTTTCAAGAGCTCCTACGCTGCCTAACAAAGCAAGGTGCACCTCTTTTTTTCTTGATTTGATGTCATAGTTCGATTCGAGAGTCGTTTGAAGAAAGAGCTCATCTGAGAGATGGATTGAGCTATTCTCATAAAACGACATACATAAAAATACTCAATTATGCTTCTTTGATGATTTTTAACATTCATGCACTTAGTTAGGTTTAATTTGCATTTTATTTCATTCATTTAGCACATTTCATGAATTAATTAGGATTAATTTAGCATTTATTTCAATTCTGCTCATTTTCAGTAGGTCTCTATTTTTGTCAGTCAGTCCACACGTCATTTCATGCATTTATTTTTTATTAAAAATCTCAAAAAAATCACGGCGTGCGCCCTTAGGTGTCCCTAAAATTGTGCCAAAAATTCGGAAGCATTTGAATTTGTTTACTGTGGTAAACATTCAAAATGGCAAGTCGGGTTTTGTTACCCGGGAGGCGTTTTGAAAATCATTTGCCGATTTGTAAAATCGAGATCTCCCTCATGGGATATCCGATTTTTTATCCGAAAGATGTTATGAACTCGAAAGAATGTCTAGTTTTTAACAGATTTGTCTGATTTTTTTTTTTATGTCAGACAAAAATCCGAGAGTTCGGGACACATGTCAGAGCCTGATTTGGGCTTCTGAGATCTTGGATCGACTTAGGGCTATGGTTTCTCTTTGTGTGTTGCTCCAAATCCAAAACTGTAAAAAATGAAAGTTATGTCCGAGGTGTCCTCTGTTTGCATCTGAAAGCCTGTGAGTTTTAGAATAGTGTTGATACCTGCTTCGGATTTGTCTTGTGAGTCCCCTGTTTGGTCACATTGGTCTGTTCTGTCAATTTAGGAACACAAAGTTATATTTTTATCCATGTTTATGTTGAACAAATGCCAAAATCATGAACATGAAAGTTGTTTATGTGGGTGTCGTGAGTAGCTCTGATTAATTTCATAAATTTCCATGGCTGTTATGTATTTTTTTAGCATTTTACATCAGATTAGGGTGATTTTTACCTCTGTCAGAACTAAATCTCTGTTATTGAACTCACCATGGCTCAAATCCCGAGGCTGTAAAAACCAAAAATGTTCCACTTCGGGTCCTTTAACAGTCTGCAAAATATCAGAAGTTTTCATGATGTAAATCTTGCATTATCATATTAAGCATTGCATTTGGTTCGGATCCATAGGCAAAATCCACCATTTTAGGACTTTCTTTAAATTTTAGCATTTAAATCATATCATTTCGTGATTTTTAGCATTCTAGGCTGTTTATCAGAGTAAGTAGATGCTTCATACCGAATTTGGTGCAATTTGGAATCCATTTGAGGTTCGGATTAGCCATAATACCAAAACAGGGTCCCGCAGGACCCGGATCCAAGTGAAAAACAAGCGAAATTTGTTATTTTGGATAAATTGAAAAATGTCAAATTCTGATTTTACAGTCCTAATGTGTTTAGCAGCATGTCATCATGCCTCTTACTGCATTTCATCATCATTGGATTCAATTTGAATTTCGAAATCTCAATTTTACCAAGTTTTCCTTCAAAAAACCCTGATTTTAAAGGTGTAACTTTAATTTTAGGGGTATTTTGGTCATTTTGACCCCAATTCGGAATTTAAAACTGTTTTCCACTGCATTCCCTGCATTTACATCATTTCAAATATCAAGGAAGCATGAGAATAGGGTTTATATCCAATTAAATCCAATAATTTCATAATATTATTGGAAAATCTTGGAAAAACCCACATATTTGAGTTAACCCTATTTCAAGTTTGGCAGGAACATTCAAAAGAAGGAGCTGAAGTCTGCAATTTTCTTTTATTTCATTTATTTAGTGATGTAATAATGTAAATTTTGGAATAAGAGATTTAATTTCCTGCTTAGACTAGGATGCATATCATATAGTTTGAATTTATGCAATATCCTGCTTATATGATTCATGCATTGTTATTTCAAAAGCACTATGGATGTTCACGAATGGCACGTGCACCAACTCTTAGGGAGTTGATGAACTCGGTGGAATCCATATTTACGGCCCTAGTCGGAATATGGACGAGACCCAGATCCATCATCTTTCTACTAGTCACATTGAGCCTACACTCTTAGGCTATCTTAAAATGCACATCATATTTCCAAAGTTTTCAAAATCATGTGCATTAAATCAAATAAACTCTGAACATATTCATGGCCACAGTCAGAATATGTGAAGGATTTACTTTGACTTAATACACATTTTTCCAACAAAATTTCTTAGAAAAGCTTTCAAAGTGCATTCATTCACTCATATCATTTGCATCATGAAATTATTGGTTTTCTCGTGATTTTCCCAAGAAAGTTTCATTCTCAAGAAAATCAATTTCTCAAGAAACTCTGAGTATTTTCCAAAATCGGTTTTCCCAAAGTCAAGTTTTCACAGTTTTCCCTGAAAACCAGTCTCTCAAGAAACTTCTAAGTTGGATTTCCAAAATCAAAGCTTTCCCTCGATTTCCCCTGGAAAATGTTATTTTTTTAAGATTTCCAAAAAAAGTTTTCATATTTCCTCAAAGATCAAACTCAATTTCCAAGTGTTTCAAGGCCAAGATTCTCAGGATTTCAGTTTCCCAAGTTTCAATTCTCCCTCTCCAAAGAATTTTCCAATGAATTTCAATCATTTTCCAAAGAAAGCTTTCAAAACTTGAAGCTTTTCCTGACAAGCATTTTTCCTTCAACTATTCATCTTTTCTCAAGAATTTCTTGCCATTTTCTCAAGATTTCCTTCATTTTCCTAAGAGAATTCTCAAAATCTAAGTTTTCCTGAGAAGTGTTTCCCTTTTCAAATGTTCACCTTTTTCTCCAGAATCACTTCTATTTTCCCAGGATTTTCAATCATTCATGATTTTCTCACAACTCTATGAACTTTCCCGAGATTTCAAATCTTTTTTCATCTGAGTTTCCTAAGAAATTGACTTTCAGCTTTTTCCTGAGAGAATCTTTTTAACTCCAAATATTTTCCAAGCATACATCATGTTTTCCCAAGCTGCATTTTCCAAAATCTCATAGCACATGCCTGAATTCTTTGTGCATATAGGGTAGAACACGATTTTGATGATTTAACTAAGTCAAGCACAATTTTGGTCCTTGGTTCGATTACCCCTGTTAAAGGCGGCAGGAACGGTCGAACCTCGTACCGACAGGTCGAGCCCCATCCCATGGATTTTCCCATAATTTTTTTCAAAATGGAGGCGAGTATTTCAAAACTTTATCCAAAATCCGGTCAAGTTTGAATCGCGAAAGCATTTCCCTCTCTCTCTTCCGCAAGGAAGGGAAGACGGGGAAAAATTTCGTGACGATAACAGGTTTGGCGACCGTGATGGGACCTGTCCTTGTCTGATTAAAATTATGCTTGACTTAGTTCAATTATCGAAATTATGTTCACAAAATGTCAGCTCTTTTACTTTCAATATCATGTGAGCCTAGGAGCCTAGATTCTGACCTAGCTGACATTGATTGCATATAGCTTAGGCATGGTTTGGTAGGACCATATTGAGGAGAAATATTTCATGCTCACATAGACTTAGGTCTAAATACAACTCTCCTCAATTTAGGATCTGAATGCAAACAATGTATGCTTCTTCAAAAGATTTTCAAAATCTATCTCTTTAGGTTTTAGAGCCATCTATTTCTTGTATGTGATCATTTTTCAAACCTCCATTACCTATCATTACCCAGTCTTCACGTTGCTCGGCTCTCTTCCAGAACCCTAGTTCGGGACAGAGCCTCACAACTGGGCCAATTATTTGGGTTAACACCCCCCTACCACGTACCGCGGGCCACAGTCCGAAGTATATCGGTAGGCGCTCAAGGATGTTGGAAAACCTTACCTTAGAACCGGAGTTGAAATTCTATGCCACGTACCTCGGATTTCGATTCGAGTATATCGGCATAACTGGATTGGACAAAGATGATCTGAACTTAGAGTTAGGATTAAGGTCCTACAACTGTTTTCAAATTGATGCATCTATGTTATCATCGAAAAATTTTTCCCCTCCCTTGCGAGAAAGAAAGGAATTTTGCGAGTCAAACTCGACCAAAGTTTTGAAAATTGTTTTGAAAATTTACTCGCCTCCGTTTTGAAAATTTGCGGGAAAATTCCATGGAATGGGATCCGCCTGTCGGTACGAGGTTCAACCGTTCCTGGCGCCTTTACCAGGGGTAATTGAACCAAGGACCAATTATGTGCTTTAACTTGACTCAAATATCTAAATTATGCTCTATTTTTCCTAGAATGCACAAAGAATCAGGCTTGTGCTATGGAATTTTGAAAAATGCAAGTTTGAGAAAATATGATGTTTGCTTTGGAAAATTGAAATGTGCTTGAAAATTGATTGAAAAAGTACTTGAAATTGGGATTCCTGGGAAAATCATTGCAGTTCATTGAAAATCAGAAATTTGCATTGGAAAGTGATTTCTCAGGAAAACTTGAACTTTGGAAAATCGATTTTGAAATTTGGAATTGCTTTGCTGAGAAAATGGATTTGAGAATTCTAAGAAAATCTAAGAAATTCATTGGAAAATGACTTTTGAAATGGAAAATAAATTCTCAAGAAAACTGGAAAATATGAGAAAATCGATTTCTGAAAACTTGAGATTTTGAAATTTGAGAATTTGAAAACATAGGAAAATCTTGGTTTGAAATTGGGAAATGCTTTGAAATCTCTTTTGAAAACTCAGGATTTTGAGAAAATCAGATCCTGAGAAAAACTTGGAAATTTTTGAGAAAGCTGAATTTTCTGAAATTGAAATTGGAAAATGAATTTGAGAATAATGCAATTTGAATGATATGAATGAATGAATATGAATTTGAAAAAGGAATTTCAATTGAGAAATTGGGAAATCCTTTTAAAACTTTAAAAAATGCAGTGCATTTTTGAAGTTAGCCTAAGAGTGTAGGCTGAATGTGGCTGATATAAAGATCATAAATCTTGGTTTTCTTCGTATTCTGACTATGGCCATAAATACGAATCCCACCGAGTTTATAAACTCCATAAAAGCTTGTGTATGTCCCTTTCGTGTAAACCATAGTGGATTTGAAATAAATGCACATGAATCATACATCAAATATCGAAATTTGCATAAATTAAACTATATGCAATGCAGCCCTATTCTAAGCAAAAAAGTAACTCTTATTCCAAATTATTACATTTGAGGTTACATTGAATTGAAATAAAAAAATAAAATCTAAGTCTTCTTCTTGAATGTTCCTGCAAAACTAGAAAACAAGGTTAGCACAAAAATGTAGGTTATTCTGAATTTATCCGAAAATATGAGAAATTATCGGATATTATTCAGATATAAACCCAAATTCATACCCCCCTTATGATATAAACATAATAAATAATGAATAAATTTGGAAAATAAACTTGAAAATTCGAAATTGGGGTTCAAAATGACCAAAATACCCCTGATGACCTTGAAATCAGGGTTTTATGAAAGATTTTTTATAAATTTTGGAATTTTGAAAATCAACTGAAATAAATCAAACATAATATAATAAAATATGATGATATGCATGAAATTTTGGAGAATTAGAAATTGAAATTTCGAAATTTAGGTCAAAATGACCAAAATACCCCTGATAACAAGACTATGGCCTTGAAACCAGGGTTTTCTGAAATAAATTTTGCAAAATTGAAAAATATGAAATGCAAATGAGATTAAAATTAACTCTAATATGATTCTACATGCTTATGTACATGATACAAACCCTAAAATGGCGAAAATATCATAAAATATCAAATTTAACCTGATTTTCGCTTCTGAATTTAAAGATAAACTAACACATGGAGCAAATGAACTTGGAATTAAACCAAATTTGGCATGAACACCAAAAATAACCCTAAAAACAGAATGGAGCTCGAAAATCTAATTTTTTTTGTACTTTTAAATATGAAAATTCAAATAAAAACCCTAAATTTTATGATTTTTGCCTAAAATATTGATTCTAAAGGGGATTTAGGATATCAAACTTTCATAAAAATTTCCCAAATTTTATAGAATGACAGAGGACAGTAAGGAAAGGATTTTTTCATTTTACACTTTTTGGTTTTTACCTATGGTCGGAGCTGTGCCACTCCGGCAAGTCGGATTGGAATCCGGCGACTCTAGTAAATGAAGGAAACAGACAGGTTTCGGTAGAAAATGTGGTAAAAATGGCAGACAGATGGAAAAATGACTGAAATTGTGGGAAAATGTCCCTGAAAAACATAGAAAGATTTTATATTTTGACACTATTGGGATTTGGGTTACGGTTTGGAAAAGACCACACTGTTATCAGAGACCTAAATCTCTGGAATTTCTGGACATTGGAATCTGTTAGACAGAAAGAGAAAATCCGGGAAAAATAATGAAACAGATCCAAAAATTCCCAAATTTTGGGCAATGACAGGAAATTATGTTAAGAACAACTTTCATGTTGAAAGTTTTTGCAGACGAACTACAGATTTGGAGGAGTCGGTGCATTAAGATCTGTCTATATCCTGACAAAAGAAAATCAAGATTTTCCCAGGGGTCTGAGAAATCCGATTTTTTACAGAGGTCAAAACTGACTGGAAAAACCTCAAAATTTCCAGATCATTATTAGATTCAATCATGAATCTACTGTGATTTTTGAAGGATAATAAGAATCTTCCACAAGGGTGGTGTCGGAGGTTTTTGTCTGCTAAAGCAGAAATTGAAAATTCACAGAAGTCCAAAATCCCAGCTTGGGATTTGATTTTTTTGATAAGGTTTCAAAACTCAAACGGATCTAAATTTCTAACATGAGATCTTGGACAAATAAAACTAACTACAAATATTTTTTTTTTGGATTTATTGAAACGAAAATCTATGTAAAATAATGACTGCAACTTATGCTGAAATTAACATCTACAAGTTTTAATACGAATCTTAAGGACATTAAATAAACTACTAATAAAATAATAAAACTAAATTAATGAGATGCCTAAAATGCATATTTAACATAAATATAATGTTTAAAATGAAGAAAAAAAAAACCGGGGATGTACGAAGTTGACTTGATATCGGCTATTAGTGAGAGATCCAGTCCATCAAAGGGATGGATCATCTCACCTATGTAGCCTTATCATAGAAAATAAGAACTTTCAACCACGCAAAACCTGTCCTAAAATCTGTGTTTTCATATGGGATTCAACATCTTAAAGGGGTAAATATTTTAGAGGAGATCGTTCAACACAAATGGGGAACATAGCCTTACCTTGCGCTCGCTTGGATTGGTAGTTGGACTTGAAGAGGCTGCGTGGGAGTTTGGAAGAGCGTTGGTGCTTGAAACGAGGGGCTGAAGGTAGCAAGCTGGAGCAATGGAGACCTGGAGTGGGAGAAGATTCTGATCGCCCAGGGGCTGTTGCTGGGCTGTGGTGAATGAGGATTGTAGCTGGATGGAGGTCCGGCTGGTGGTGGCGCCTTGCTGCAAAGGAGGTGGAGCTGCCACTTGGTGGCTGCCGACTAGATTAGTTGATGCTGCTATGGAGGAGAGGATGGTAGCAAAGGGTGATCAAGGAGCCTCTTGATGTGCTGAAGCAAAGGTGGAGCTGGGCTTTAAGGTGGCTGAACCGGCTGGGAGGAATGGCTAGAGGAAGGAGGTCCGGCTGGTGAAGGTGGTTGTGTTGCTGTCAAAGTGTGGTTGACATAGGTGGCTGGAGAAGGCTGCTGCTGTGGAGAGCTTGAAGTTTGAAGGTGCTTTAACGATGTAAGTTGGAGCTAATGATGATAGTATGTTGCTGCTGCCTTGATTAGGGAGGAGCTTGCTGGAACTTGAAGATGAAGCTGCTGTGCTGTGGTGAAAGATGGGCTGCATCAAGTGTAGGTGGTGCTGTCAAGGAAGGAGAGGCGGAGAAGCTGCTGTGGATGTTGCAGCAATGGTGAGGAGCTGCTACAAGGAGGATGGCTGTTGTGGCTGCAACAGCCAAGAGAGAAGGAGAGAGCTCAAGGGAGAGAGAGAGAGAGAGAGAGAAAGAGAGAGACGTGAATTCAGCTTGGGAGGCCAGCCGTTCTTTTTTTCCTTTTGTTTTTGATTGGTAACTTAGGAAAGATGATATCTTTCCCTAAGTTACCATTGATTAATGAAGAAGGCTGTGTAATGCCCAAGGCTACAGCCGTATGGCTTTGGAGGAAGAAAGGAGTAAGGAAGGGAAGAAGGAAAAGGAAAAGGAAAGAAGAGGGGAGAAAGAAAAGGAAAGAAAGGGAGGAAAAGGAGAGGGAAAGAGGAAGAGAAGGGGCTGGATAGGGTATATGTGAGTGGCTGGGAGAGGAAAGAAAGGAGGAAAGAAAGAAAGAAAGAAAAAGAAAGAAGAAAGAAAAAAAAGAAAGAAAAAAAAGAAAACAAGGAAAGTAAAAAAATAAAAATAAAAAAGAAAATGGAGGAAGAAAGAAAGGAAATGGGCTGGATTGAGGGCTAGGGTGGTCGACCCCCTTGTGGGTCCCACCTTAGGAAAATAAAATAATAAAAAAAAAATAAAACAAACAAAAAAAATAAAGAAAAAGGTAAATTTTTTTTTTCTTTTTTTATAAATTAAAACAGAAAAGGCAAATGGATGGGCCATCTCAGAGCGGGTCAAAATTCCACTTTTGAAATTCATTTTGACGATTAAAGGGGTAAAATAGTCTTTTCAGAAACTTTCTAGATGAAACAAGCTATTTTTGGCAGTTTTTGAAACGAGCTCGGATTTTGAAGTTCAATACCTCGTTGCGAAGCAAATCCAATGTAGAATTTAAAAATGTAATTTTGAAAGAAATCCATATTGTTTTTCTCGAGAAAATGCTTCCAACCGAAATGAGCTATTTTTGGCAGTTTTTGAAACAAGCTCGGATTTTGAAGTTCAATACCCCATTGCGAAGCAAATCCAATGTAGAATTTGAAAATTTGATTTTGAAAGAAATCCAGATTATTTTTCTTGTGAGAAAATATTTCCAAATTTAGACTCCCGAGGGTAAAAATGTCAATTTTGGAAACCCAGGGTTTCAAATTGATTTCTAAAAGCTTTTAAAACTCAATCTGGATTGAAATTTATAAAACTGGAGTTCTGGACTTCGAAAATGAAATGAAATGTGATGAAATGATATGAAATGATGAGAAATGACATGAAATGTTATGCGAAATGCTAACCTTGAATAAAGAATTTTGGATGTCAGACCCCGATTGACACTTGTACCAGTTTAAAAAGCATTAAAATTGATAAAATTTGCAAAATAGCTCAAGAAATGGTTTTCGGGACTCTACTGGGTCAGAGTGACACTGAAAATTGGGGTTCGAGTTGGATTGATCTGAAGTGAGCTGGATTGAGCTGGGTTTTAGAGTTTCAGAACTCAAATGAACAGACCAGGCACTGACTCAACTGACCTTTCCGACTGAATTTTCAAGAAAAGCTGCCATTTTTAGAGAAATGGTACAGAATGATCACTAGAGTGAAGTGAATTACGAACCTGAACTGGGTTTGAGCTAGAACAAAGGTCAGTAATACTGATATGAACTAAAATCAAAGCTTGAACACTAGCTCAATTGACTGAACTCAGCTCAATTTCAGCTGAAAGAGCTAAAATGGACTAAAATGGGCTCCTAGACACTTGGAAATGGGTTTGAACTGAAACTGGAGCACTTGAACTCCTGGTGAGCTCAAGTTAGACTCTGGGGAACATGACTGACTGAGAATGACTGACTTAGAGACAATTGGCTTGGATTCAAGTGAGAAATGAGCTCATTTTTGAAGAAATGATCCCATTTTGGCAGGAATGGTCAGAAATGAAAATGGTCTGTTCATTGTGAGCTCAGATGAGCTTGAGATGACTGATATTCTAACTGTCTTGAACTGACCAATGAGCTTGGTTGACTCCGACTGACTAGGGTCCGGGATGACCTAGGGGTAAAATGGTAATTTTCCTAATGAAAATGGGTAAAATGGTGATTTTCTGAAACTGACTCGAGGTTTGACTCCTACACTGACCTGACAGGGTTGGCATTGCCTGAGGAGGATTGTTTGAGAATGAGTGAGGAAAATTTGGGGTGTTTACAGATGCCCCTCTTTGCTACTAAGCCGGCTTGAAGATGGGCTTAGTGGCAAAGAAAAACACACCAAATTTGGGCTATAAAAATGCCCCAGTTATAAGGATCTGACTGGATATGAAAATATTAGCCCTGATGAAAATGGTAGATATGAAATGAAGAATGAAGAAGAGAAATTTACTTCAAAGAAGTGAGATTCAGGTTTTTTCCCTTAACCTGGATGGGACATGAAATACCTCGTGTAGAAACGAAGCTCAGGTTTAACCCTTAACCTGACCGGGAAATGAAATACCTCATCAAAATGAGGCTCAGGTTTGTACCCTTATCCTGATTGGGCGAAAAATGAAATACCTCATCAAAGGAGGCTCAGGTTTGTACCCTTATCCTGATTGGGCAGAAAATGAAATACCTCATCAAAGGAGGCTCAGGTTTATACCCTTATCCTGATTGGGTGGGGAAATGAAATACCTCATCAAAGGAGGCTCAGGTTTATACCCTTATCCTGATTGGGCAGAAAATGAAATACCTCATCAAAGGAGGCTCATGTTTGTACCCTTATCCTGATTGGGAAGAAAATGAAATACCTCATCAAAGGAGGCTCAGGTTTGTACCATTATCCTGATTGGCGGAAAATGAAATACCTCATCAAAGGAGGCTCAGGTTTATACCCTTATCCTGATTGGGCCGAAAATGAAATACCTCATCAAAGGAGGCTCAGGTTTGTACCCTTATCCTCATTGGGCAGAAAATGAATAGAATCCTCGAAGGAAGAAACCATGATGGAACCTTCGGATTTCCGCACAATGAATCCGATAGGGGTTTTGCAAAAGGATGAAATTGGGGTCCCTAAAGCTTGAAAAGGGGTTTGATTTTGGGCGCCTCATTACTGAGACTAAATAACTTTTGAAATTGGTGACCTTTTGCTGGAATTGGTGGCTTAACCTCAAGCCGAAATTGGACTGTCTATGGTGGGACAGTGGGGACACAGGGAAGTGTGCGAATCTGAGAGCCCATGCGCTCAGATTATACCAACAGAAGGGAAGAAATCTTGAAAACTCCCATTATCAAGTCCTTAAAAGGGATAACAACTGATGTCAGGATGCGCCAAAGATGAACCTCAAGCTCTCGCTTCACGCCAGGATAGCTAGAAAATATTGTCAAAATGTTGAAAATTATTGTTGATTCGAAATAATTGAAAGTGATGCACATTGCTTTGAAAATATTCCCTCTTTTCTACCTGAAGTATTATCTCCGATTGGGCTTAACTTCGTAAAATCAAGATTCGAATTCAAATTGCTTGCAATTGGCTTTCTTTCAAGGAAGCTATCAATTTCCCTGATATGAGCAGAAAAGAGAGTATTCTTGATATTGTGAAAGCAATTTGTGAAAGAATATTGATAATAGAATTTCACAAAATTTAAAGAGGATTCTTTGGCAGATTTGGCAGTCTGATATCCTGGAATTATTTCTCATGACGATCTTTCTGCCTACTATTTTTTTTTTGGCAGAATTAGAGCTCTCTTGGGTTTTTGGAGATTACATCATCCTTCATTTTGGAGATGTCTTGACTTTTCTCTCTCTTTTTTTTTTTAGAAGGGTACGTCACAAACTCCTTCATCTCAGAGATGCTCCGATCCTTCTTTTCTCTCAGGGATTATATTGACGGTTATTGGCTCTTTGGTTGGAAATCTCTTGATGATAGCAGAAATTAAATATCCTTTAGGGTTTATCAGGAGGCTCATCGCAGTCGCCTTCATCTTGACGGTGCTCTGAACTTTCTCTGGAAGGATCCGTCACAAACTCCGTCATCTTGGAGATGATTCAAATCTTCTTTGGCCCCGGGGGTCTACTCGCCTAATTCGCCTTCATCTTGACGACAGTTGAGAGATCCTTTTTGCAGATATTTAATTGCAGCTTTAGGTGATTGAGGAGATATAGGGATTGAATGGATTTTTCTGTATCACCCAGGATATTTTGACTGCTTTATTTTCCAAGAATGATCTTTAAAAATGTGCCATTGACTGCGATCAATACCGATCACTTATGGCTTTGCAACAACATTGAATTTCCTTTGCTGGCCATATCGAGGATTTATTCTTCATCCTTTTGGTCGGCTAATAGAAAGAATTTGAATTTTGAATCCTTTTTCACGAAAGCTTTGACCTTTCAGAAATAATACTGAAGGTATTCTGAGGTAATGTTTTTGTGCAATAAAAATTTTGAAATCAACAAATATTTAATGACAAATTGACAAGATTTTCTTGAAATCCTTTGTGGAAGCGAGTATTTGAAGCACAACGTAACACATCCATGACAAAAATTTTCTTCTCCTTTCCCCAAAGGAGAAGATTCAGACATTGGAAATAGAAATTACTCCTCTCTTCCCTGAAGAGGAGGTGTTTGCAAAACGAACTTTCGAAGAGAAATTAAGCTTTCGTCAAAACTTCCTAACATTAGGCTTCTCTTATGGAAAGGGGGCCGGTAATGATGAGGTCGGTGAATTGGTCATGAAGGAACGAGTCCATCACACTCTCCCTGAAAAGAGGGTCCTTCATGATGAAATGGCCTAGTTTGAAATTGCGGTCACAAGGAAAGCGAGCTTCCGTCGAAGCTCTCCCTGAATTAAGGGTTCCTTGTATGAAATTGGAAATTTGTTTTGCAAACGGTTCACATAGACATGAGTCCCTTCAAACTCTCCCTGAAAAGGGGCTAGGTGAACAAAGGATAGCATGCGAAAAGAACGAGCTCCCTTGAACTCTCCCTGTACAAAGGGTCTCTCGCAAGAGGAAATGATTGGAATTGGTATGAAATTGGAATTTGGAAAATTTGAAATTTTGAAATTTGAAATTTGAAATTGGAAATTTGGAAATTGATATTTGGAAACTGGAAATTGATTGACTCGAAGGTCAAAATTGGTTGACCCAAAAGTCGAAATTGGAAATTTGGAATTTAAAAATTGAAAATTGGAAATTGGGAAATTGATTGACACGAAGGTCAAAATTGGTTGACCCAAAAGTCAAAATTGGAAATTTGGAATTTAAAAATTGGAAATTGGAAATTGGGAAATTGATTGACCCGAAGGTCGAAATTGGAAATTGGTTGACCCGGAGGTCGAAATTGGAAATTTGGAAATTGGGTGGCTCGAGGGCCGAATTGGTAATTGGAATTTGAACTTTGATGAATGATCAGCACAAAGACTGAACCCGAGAGGTTGACTGATACGACCCACCAGTGAGACACTAACACAAGTGCTCAATCTTGAAAGAACACCAGCATGAATACCGGGTTTTGAAAATATGTCAACATAGACATTGGATTTTAAAAATATATCAGTTCGAGCACTGGATTTTGGAAGTGTACCAGTTTGAGCACTGGATTTCAAAATTGTACCAGTTCAAGCACTGAGTTTTGAAAATATACCTTGTTTTTAATTTGAAATTTGAATTTTTAAAAGAGACCTATGCTCTTAAAGTATTTGGGAATTGTAACGAGAATGATTGTCGGGGTCTCAGGATTATCCCTTATCCTGAATGGGTAGCGAACTTGATGCAAATGCATGCCAATGAATGTAGATGTATGCAAATATGAAAATGATATAAATGAATGCACATGCGTGCAAAATGAGAGATTTGTTTATCCTGCCTGCATACAGGATATTTGTAGATAAAAACAAAATTTTAAAAATGCCCCAGTATAACTGGGAAAGGAGAATTTAATCACTATTGAACAAAATTTGGAGGAATTACAAAAAATAAGACATGGTTTAAGTATAGAATTTTTTCAAATGCCGAGCATTGATGGGATCTGGTAATTCCACTCCGTCGGCATTTATGAGCCGATATGAATTACGAGGTAATGCCTCTTTGACAACATAGGGACCTTCCCAATTTGGTGACCACTTGCCACCTGGGCGGTGCTTGAGATAAGCCGTTGATCTGAGCACTAGATCATTGACTCGAAATTTTCTTTCAATGACTGATTTTGCATATTGTCTGGCTATCCTCTAACCATATGATTGAGCGTGCTCTGCTGCTCTGAGTCTTCTTTCATCTAGCAAATCAAGCTGTACTAGCCGTTGTTGCTGATACTAATCAAGAGGTAATTCGAGAAGTGACGCAAATTTCAGAGCAGGTTTCTGAACATGTAGAGGCAATACTACTTCGGTTCCGTAGACAAGTTCTGACGGAGTAGCATTAGTTGGAGTTCGAATGGTGGTTCGATACGCCCACAATGCATCATGAATCTTCTCATGCCAGTCACGGCCTGTTTCCAAAGTTCGCTCGAGGATTCGAATCAAAATCTTATTGGTGGCCTCTGCTTGGCCATTTCCTTGAGGATAATAAGGAGCGAAGAAATGATGATGAATTTTGAACTTCAAACAAAAAGTCCTCATTCTCTCATTCTTGAAATGACTGCCATTATCTGACACAATATCATGTGGTATGCCGAAACGACATAGGATATTCTTATGGATGAATGAGACCACATGCCGACCTTCTACTGTGCATAGAGTGACTGCTTCTACCCATTTAGTAAAATATTTTGTTGCAGCAAGAAAATATTTATGGCCATTTGAAGCAGAAGGAGTAATGGGACCAACAACATCAAAAGCCCACATAGAAAATGGCCATGGCGAGACGACAGATTGCAAATATGTCGCTGGCGCATGAATGGAAGGTGCATGCATCTGGCATTGAACACACTTTTTCACAAAACGATAACAATCTTGTTGCATAGTTCTCCAGTAATAACCTGCTCGGATGATTTGTTTGACAAGAGTTTGGTAGCCAACATGACCACCGCAGATACCTTCATGTGCTTCTTGCACAACTTCTTTGGCTTCTTCTTCGTCCAAACATCTGGAATATTCAGAGCTGAATCCACGACGATAAAGGACGTCAGCAAGAATAAAATATCGAGCAGACATGCGCTGAATTGCTCGCCGCTCTTTCTTTGAGAGTTCTAGAGGAAATTCGCCAGTTTCAATGAAATTCTTGATGTCATGATACCAGGGCTTCTTCTTTTGCTCAGCCTGGTTCACCTGCTCTACTGGGACGAAAGCAGGTTGATCAAGTCTGCCAATTTCAAAGGAGCGACAAGATTCTTCGTTCCTGAAAGACATGATGGATCCCAGATTGGCTAAACTGTCTGCAATTTGATTGAAGTCTCTCTTGACATGGAAAAGTTGGAATTCTTCGAAATTGCTAACAAGAGCTGAGACGATCTTCTGATAAGGAAGTAACTTCTGATCCTTCACTTGCCATTCAGCTAAGACTTGATTAACAACGAGCAAAGAGTCGCCATAAGCATGCACTCTTTTGACATTGAAGTCTTGTAGAATTTTCAGACCTTGTATCAAAGCTTCATACTCGGCCATATTATGAGTGCACTGAAAATCTAATTTGAGAGAAAAGGGGATCATCTCCTTCTCAGGTGTGATCAACAGAATCCCGATTCCTATGCCTGCCATATTCTTGGAACCGTCAAAAAATAAATTCCAAATTGGGGATTGTTGAATATTGCAGATCCGCTCATCGGGGAAATCATCCTCGACTTTAACATCCTCTGCTAAAGGAAAATCTGCTAATTGATCTGCAATTGCTTGGCCCTTGATAGATTGCTGCGAGACATATTCCAAATCGTATTGCATCAATAAAACCTGTCATTTGGCAATTCGTCCACTGAGGAAGGGTTGCTCTAGAATATACTTGAGAGGATTTAATTTGGATAGGATCTTGACTTCAGATGTCAATAGATAGTGTCTCAATTTCTGACACATCCAAACCAGAGCTAGACATGTCTTCTCTATCTGAGAGTATTTCTTCTCATAATCAATGAAGGTTTTGCTCACATAGTAAATGGCATGCTCTATCAGACTGCCTTCTTCGTATTGCGCCAAGAATCCGCCACAAGCCACTTGATTAACTGAAATGTATAGCAGTAGGGGTTTCCTTAATTCTGGCGGCTTTAACACAGGAGGATTGAGCAAATATTTCTTGATGCGTTCGAACGATTGCTGACACTCTGGTCCCCATTCGAATTTCACTCCTTTTCTGAGCAAATGATTGAAAGGCTCACATCTCATGGCCAAATTGGATATGAATCGCCGAATTGATTGCATACGTCCCTGAAGGCTACGTAATTCTTTCAAATTAGTCGGGGGAGACATGTCAATGATAGCTTTGTCCTTAGCGGGATCAACTTCTATCCCCTTTTTGCTGACTAGAAAGCCTAACAATTTGCCAGATTCGACTCCAAAAACACATTTTTGTGGATTGAGTCTTAGCTTGTAAAGAATGAGCCGCTTGAAAACTTGATTGAGAGTTTCGATGTGATCTTCTTCTTTGAAATTTACTAGAATATCATCGACATAGGCATCCATGGTTTTGTGCATCTGATCATGGAAAATGACGGCCATAGCACGCTGATAAGTGGCTCCAGCATTCTTAAGCCCAAATGGCATGACTGTATAACAAAAAGTGCCCCAAGGAGTAGTGAAAGATGTCTTGGACTGATCACGAGCGGCCAACTTGATCTGATTATATCCGGAATATCCATCCATAAAAGAGAACATAGCGTGACCTGTTGTGCTATCAATCAAAAGATCAATATTAGGAAGTGGATAATCATCCTTAGGAGTCGCTTTATTGAGATCTCTGAAGTCGATGCAAATTCGAACTTTACCATTTTTCTTGGGAACAACAACAATATTTGCTAGCCAATCTGGATAGTCAATGGTTCGAATGAACCCTGCTTTGAGTAGGTCTTCTAGACCTTCCTTAACTTGTTGTTCCACTCGAGGATCCATCTTTCTCAGTTTCTGCTTAACCGGCTTGACATTTGGTTTTAGGATGAGACGATGTTCAACCAATTTGGTATCTAGACCTGGCATGTCCTCATATGTCCACGCGAACACTTCTTCATGTTGCTTGAGAAAACGGGTGAGCCTTTCTTTCTCTTCCGGGCTCAAACTGCTGCCAATCTTGAGAATTTTAGGATCGTCTTCTGATCCAATATTGATATCCTCAGTCGGATCCTGAACTAAGGATGATGGCTCATCTTGTTTCTGAATTGCTGCAAATTCTGGTAATTCTTGAAGAGCTGAATCAAATTCTGCAGGTTCTTCTGACTGCTTTGTAATCTGACTACATTCTGCTCTTATTTTAACCTGATGAATCACTGTTGGCTTTGAAAAGGCCTCTGGATTAAGAACGAGCTTTATGATAGATTGGGAAGACATTCTGAAAATTGGAGAATAAATCGATTCAGGAAAATCTCCTATCATAAAACAAATTACTTTTGTTAAGAAAATAATTTGAAAGATAAAAGAGAAGAATAATGGCAAATTTTCAAAAATTTGATAACGAGAAGTAAAGAGACAAATGACATCCAGATAGACAAAGGAAATTTGCAACTTTATTGAAAGATTGAATTGAGGACAATGATTGAAATGAAACGGGATATCATCCTAAATGTGAAAACAAAAGAATAGAAATGAAAGACAAGCAGATGCCCGTAGTGCGTCCCTTTGATAAAGATAGTGCCCTTCTGAGATCTTCTGCCACTAAAGCCCAACCCGGCCCTCTGAGAATAGTGCTGAGGAATTACTGGCTCAAGACGACCATTCCCATTTTTTCCCAGGCCTTGAAAAGGCTGATAACCATGCTTTACTAACAGATCAAATCCCTTTTTGGCCTTCATAAATTGGGAGAACAGTAGATGATCTTTGAATGTACTATAGTCAATTCGTCCTCCAATCTTGAAAAACTGTGGGCCTCTCTATCGAGTCATGGCCACTGTATGTGCTGGCTGTTCAGCCGTCTGCAGTATTCCCGAATTTTCTTCAAAGCTGACCTCATCAATGCCCCTAATGCTAGGGATATCAGTAGTGAAAGTGGGCCTAGGAACCATAGGTTGTGCATGCCTCTTCTCCGGATCCTCGCCCAAGACTGTTGTGATCATTCCACCTTTTGACCACTTGACACACTGATGCAAAGTAGACAGCACCGCGTTCGTGTTGTGAATCCACGGTCGTCCCAACAACAGATTATACGTTGGGGGTACATTGACCACATGAAAGAGGACAGAGTGGACCGAGTAGTCAATGAAAATTTCCAAGAAAATTTTCCCTTTAGCTGTCTGGCCATGATTATCAAACCCGTAGATGGTGATCGGGTCCGGGATATATTCCTCTTCTCTAATGCCCAAAGCTTTGGCTGTCATTTCTAGGCATATATTGAGGCTGCTGCCTCCATCTATCAGCACATGAGGAACAGTCATTCCTCTAGCTCGAATCACAATATACAAAGCGTTGTTATGAAACACATGCGGCTTAGAAAGATCTTCATCTGAGAAAGTGATTGGAGCATTTGTCATGGCCTGATTGACTATCTGGGCCATGTCTTCAGGAGTTATGCTCGGTTTCACTTTGATTTTCCGCAACAGATCATTCAACACTTGCTGGTGCTTGGCGGAAGCTTGGGCTAAATCCAAGATTGAGACATGGGATAATGCAGTAATCGGCTTTGGTGCCGATGTCTCACCTTTCTCCGGAGCGGGCTTAATAAAGTGCTTGGGGAGCCATGGCATTCTTTTAGCCACCTCAGGAGATACCCCAGCAGGTTTATCAGATACTTTCATTTTACCAAAAGCTGCAATGAGATCCATTTTCTGAGCTTTGGACTGAGCCTGCTGCAGCACAAGGACCTGATGTTGGACTTGCATATCCCTTTTAGAGCATGGCCTAATATGCTTCTGGGGCTGAAAAGGCTGTTCAGAGACGACCGCCGTAGAATGATGGGGAAAGGGTTTCTTTAGAATATCCATATTTTCATCTTCGGCACCCTCTACCAGAAGATTCTTGTCGATGAGATCCTGAACAATATTCTTGAGAACGAAGCAGTTCTCAGTATTGTGCCCCACTGTCCTATGAAATTTACAAAATTGATCTTTGAATTTTCCCATGGGAATAGGGGGATCAACCAACCTAGGCAGTTTGACCATCTCCTTGGTCAACATATACTCGAGCACAGTCTCGAGGGATTGGTCTAGTGGAGTGAATTTCCTGTCATAACTCCACCCTTCATGCTTTACTTTTTCTCGGGGCTTCGGTCCCTGTTCTAATTGAAGTGGCTTATTGAATTGAGGGACTGACTTGCCTTTCTGATCGTTCTTGTTGGAACTTCCTACCCCATAACAGAAATCTTTGTTCTGCCCCTTACGGTGTTTCCAATTATTATTTATGACAGAATTAGTGAAGTGAGTCTTCTTCTTCTGCTCAGTTTGGCCGTTGTTCTTAGTAGAGGTGAAACCTTCATAGAAACCATTTTCTATACTCAACTCGAGCCATTCGGCTCGCTCTGTCAGTTCAATGAATGTCCTTGATGGTGCAGTAGAGATGAGACCTCTTAGAGGGTGTGAGAAGTTACTCAGAATTAGGGACAAAGCATGTCCCTCTGATATGGGGTCCCTCATCTTGTTGCAAGCTGACCTCCATCGGTGGATAAAATCTTTGGCCTTCTCATTTTCTCTCTGTTTAAGGCCGCAAAGATGGCTGAGGGTGGGAAGTGCCTCAGCATTGAAGAGAAATCGCTCAATGAACATGTTTACCACTTTGTCAAATTCTTTCAACTCAATTGGATTTACATGCTCCGAGTACCATTTAGCTGCGGTTCCCTCCAGACTGCGAGGGAAACATAGGAAAAGTGCATGGTTGTCTCGCTTGAATCTGGAGCATTCAGCGAAGAACATGGCGAGATGAGCTTTAGGATCGCCAGAACCATCGAATTTGATAAACTTTCTAGGGAGATTCTCGAGATTGTCGTCCCCATCCAAACTATCATAAAAGTCTTCACTGGTGAAGACTTTCTTGCCCTTGTCGCGGGCCTGCAGGTCTCGAAGCATTCTGACCACATCTTTGAACTGCGGCTGGTCAGAGTCATTGACAGACTGCTCTTTGAATTTGTGGGCTGACCCCTGCCCCTGGGTAGACTTGCGGAATGCCTGATGGGTCTCAAACTCTTCATCTGAATCTTCCACTGATTCCTCTTCATCAGTTGCATCAACATGCTGGGCAGGCTTCTTGGATATCTTCAAGGCTTTCTTGACTGCCCGGCCTTTTGTCTTTTGCTTCACCTGTGCTTTCTCTGTACTGGCTTCAGCTTGTTCTGCCAGCATCTTAGTCATCATCTTCTTAAACATGGCATACATTTGAGGATCAATGTCATCCTCAACCTGTTGCCCCTGATTTTTGCCTGAGCGCGGGGAATCCATTTCTTCGTCTGAAGCTGTCGAATATGCGATTCCCTCGACTGGTGCAGTCTTCTTCCCTGACCTTGTTTGAACCATTGACTGTCACGAATGTTCTCTGCAGAGCAAAATCGATGGTTAGGCTTTTGAGAGAGATTTTGATTGGAAGAAAATATTCGCTGAGAATTTTGGTAGACAATTTGAAAGAATATCCCATTACTAGGGATTGAGTCGTCGCTGGGATTACGACAATTGCGTTGTCATTCCTTTGCAAAGAAAATAAATAACTGAAAATTAAGCCTTGTTACCTAGGCGAGGTCGTCAAACCAAAAATTGAAGAATTTGCAAGATTTTTATTTATTGAAAGAAAACATGATTGCATCAATAATAAACTTGAGAAAGAGGGGGCGGACAAACAATTTGCCACCACTCTTTATAACTAGCAGAGACACGAGGACCGGGAAAAAGCGGAAGAGTAACAAAAGAGTCCCAGCCATATCTGGCAGAATGGTATGCTCCGAACCACTGTGCTGATGTAAGGTCGAACTCTGGCACGACTCCTGATAGCAGCCGCATCTCTATGTGTTTCTGTCTCTGAGAAAACTGTCGAACACACCGCTCCGGATGATAGTAAGCACAGAAGAATGGACCAAGCAACTTGAATCTCTTGCCATATGCATAGGTGTATCTGGGAGGCGATAATTCTCGATCAAAATAGTCCCACACCACTTCTTCTTCCTGCAGATAGTCGATCCGGAATCGGTACCGCGCAACTGGAAGGAGCTCCTTACCGTTGTATCTGAATGAACTAGCTCTGGTCGGTACATGCTGAAGGAACCAAGATTGAAGAGCATAAGTACATCCCTCGACTAAGATGGACTCTCCAAGTGTGAAGCGGGTCAGTCCTCTGTATAGAAAAGCAAGCGCGGCCATAGCTATCGAGAGATGGCTGGTCTGTCGACTTCCCCATCTTCTCAAAAGTTGAACTATTCTGACATCCACATAATTTTGTCCATCTGGAAAGAAAGCAAGTCCCACAGTACACAAAACCATTGCATGCTGAATTCTCTCTCGAGCTGTCCTGGACAACGAGCTGACTTCTGCGAATTCTCCATACTGTCGGTAGATCTCGATCAGACTCACGTACTCATTCACATTTTCTTCAATCAGTGGCCAAGACTTGCGCCCTGTCATGCGAGCTACGACATATTTGGGGTCCAGACCCTTGACATTGATCAGAAACTGCTGCTCTAACGGATCTCCAGGCTGACCGGCTGGCTCAGGCAGTCCCATAATCTCTGAAAATTCATCCATCAGTAGTGTCATCTCGCCCCACGGGAACCAGAACGTGCAAGTGCGCGGATTCCACCGCTCTGCCAGTGCATGAATCAGATTGCCGTTGACTGTCAACTTTCCCACTGAAGATGCCAATTCCAACCCACAATCGCTCAAGTGGTCCGGAAACATACGAGAGAAATTTTTGAACCAGACATAGTACCACCGGGGAAAGAAGGGTCCGGTGCTAAGAGATCGATGCTCAGGAAGACTTTGTCGCACCTCATAGGAGATGTGACCCTCAGGAAAAACAGAATCGAGCTGACTTGATGCCATTGGACTGAAAGACAAGAAGACTGAAATTAGACTTTGGAAAAATACAAGAAATTTGAAAATTGCAGGCAGGATAAAATGAAAGATGGAAATTCGAAGTCCAGAGGAACGAAAGAATGGAAAATTTCCTGGAGTTTTGAAGGAAAAGGTGGATAATTTAGAAAAATCGTCTAGGGTTTTTGAGAAAAAAGGAGATATTTCATAAAAGATGAAAAATGAGGTATTTTGGAAAATTGTTTGGTATTTTGGAAAAATTGGGAAAAATATGAGAAAATAAGGCGAAAATGAATATCATATATTCAATTACAAACAATTATGCACATACAACAATCCCTAGGAAGCCAACTTTAAATGCATTGATTTTGAAAGAGCTTTAGGACCCTAATCCTGACTCTAGGCTTAGATCAACTATGTCCAATCATGCTATGCCGATATACTCGAGCCGAGGCTCGATGTACGTGGCATAAAACTCATCTCCGGGTCTAGGCTTGTGTTTTCCCAACATCCTTGAGCGCCTGCCGATATACGTTGGACTATGGCCCTTGGTACGTGGCAGGGGGGCATTAACCCAAATAAGTGGCCCAGTTGTGAGGCTCTGTCCCGAACTATGGTTCTGGAAGAGAGCCCAGCAACGTGAAGACCGGGTAGACATAGGTGGGGTGGTTTTTGAAATATGATCACATGCAGGCAAACAGAGGGCTCTAAGTCCTAAAGAGATAGAATTTTGAAAACTTTTGAAGAGGCAAACATTGTTTTCATACAAGTCCTAGATTGAGGAGTGTTGTATTTCAGACCTAAGTCTAAGTGAGCATGCATAATTCTCCTCAATATGGTCCTACCAAACCATGCCTAGTCTATATGCAATCCATGTCAGCTGGGTTCAAGTCTAGGCTCCTAGGTTCACATGATATCAGAAATTAAAGCTGACATTTCATAGAACATAATTTTGACAATTCGGCTAAGTTAAAGCACATAATTGATCAGACGAGGACAGGTCCCATCACGGTCGCCAAACCTGTTATCATCGCAAAATTTTTCCCCTCCCTTGCGAGAAAGAAAGGAATTTTGCGAGTCAAACTCGACCAAAGTTTTGAAAATTGTTTTGAAAATTTACTCGCCTCCGTTTTGAAAATTTGCGGGAAAATTCCATGGAATGGGATCCGCCTGTCGGTACGAGGTTCAACCGTTCCTGGCGCCTTTACCAGGGGTAATTGAACCAAGGACCAATTATGTGCTTTAACTTGACTCAAATATCTAAATTATGCTCTATTTTTCCTAGAATGCACAAAGAATCAGGCTTGTGCTATGGAATTTTGAAAAATGCAAGTTTGAGAAAATATGATGTTTGCTTTGGAAAATTGAAATGTGCTTGAAAATTGATTGAAAAAGTACTTGAAATTGGGATTCCTGGGAAAATCATTGCAGTTCATTGAAAATCAGAAATTTGCATTGGAAAGTGATTTCTCAGGAAAACTTGAACTTTGGAAAATCGATTTTGAAATTTGGAATTGCTTTGCTGAGAAAATGGATTTGAGAATTCTAAGAAAATCTAAGAAATTCATTGGAAAATGACTTTTGAAATGGAAAATAAATTCTCAGGAAAACTGGAAAATATGAGAAAATCGATTTCTGAAAACTTGAGATTTTGAAATTTGAGAATTTGAAAACATAGGAAAATCTTGGTTTGAAATTGGGAAATGCTTTGAAATCTCTTTTGAAAACTCAGGATTTTGAGAAAATCAGATCCTGAGAAAAACTTGGAAATTTTTGAGAAAGCTGAATTTTCTGAAATTGAAATTAGAAAATGAATTTGAGAATAATGCAATTTGAATGATATGAATGAATGAATATGAATTTGAAAAAGGAATTTCAATTGAGAAATTGAGAAATCCTTTTAAAACTTTGAAAAATGCAGTGCATTTTTGAAGTTAGCCTAAGAGTGTAGGCTGAATGTGGCTGATATAAAGATCATAAATCTTGGTTTTCTTCGTAGTCTGACTATGGCCATAAATACGAATCCCACCGAGTTTATAAACTCCATAAAAGCTTGTGTATGTGTCATTCGTGTAAACCATAGTGGATTTGAAATAAATGCACATGAATCATACATCAAATATCGAAATTTGCATAAATTAAACTATATGCAATGCAGCCCTATTCTAAGCAGAAAAGTAACTCTTATTCCAAATTATTACATTTGAGGTTACATTGAATTGAAATAAAAAAATAAAATCTAAGTCTTCTTCTTGAATGTTCCTGCAAAACTAGAAAACAAGGTTAGCACAAAAATGTAGGTTATTCTGAATTTATCCGAAAATATGAGAAATTATCGGATATTATTCAGATATAAACCCAAATTCATACCCCCCTTTGATATAAACATAATAAATAATGAATTAATTTGGAAAATAAACTTGAAAATTCGAAATTGGGGTTCAAAATGACCAAAATACCCCTGATGACCTTGAAATCAGGGTTTTATGAAAGATTTTTTATAAATTTTGGAATTTTGAAAATCAAATGAAATAAATCAAACATAATATAATAAAATATGATGATATGCATGAAATTTTGGAGAATTAGAAATTGAAATTTCGAAATTTAGGTCAAAATGAGCAAAATACCCCTGATAACAAGACTATGGCCTTGAAACCAGGGTTTTCTGAAATAAATTTTGCAAAATTGAAAAATATGAAATGCAAATGAGATTAAAATTAACCCTAATATGATTCTACATGCTTATGTACATGATACAAACCCTAAAATGGCGAAAATATCATAAAATATCAAATTTAACCTGATTTTCGCCTGATTTTCGCTTCTGAATTTAAAGATAAACTAACACATGGAGCAAATGAACTTGGAATTAAACCAAATTTGGCATAAACACCTAAAATAACCCTAAAAACAGAATGGAGCTCGAAAATCTAATTTTTTTTGTACTTTTAAATATGAAAATTCAAATAAAAACCCTAAATTTTATGATTTTTGCCTAAAATATTGATTCTAAAGGGGATTTAGGATATCAAACTTCCATAAAAATTTCCCAAATTTTATGGGATGACAGAGGACAGTAATGAAAGGATTTTTGCCTTTTACACTTTTTGGTTTTGACCTATGGTCGGAGCTGTGCCACTCCGGCAAGTCGGATTGGAATCCGGCGACTCTAGTAAATGAAGGAAACAGACAAGTTTCGGTAGCAAATGTGGTAAAAATGGCAGACAGATGGGGAAATGGCTGAAATTGTGGGAAAATGTCCCTGACAAACATAGAAAGATTTTATCTTTTGACACTATTGGGATTCGGGTTACGGTTTGGAAAAGACCACACTGTTATCAGAGACCTAAATCTCTGGAATTTCTGGACATTGGAATCTGTTAGACAGAAAGAGAAAATCCGGGAAAAATAATGAAACAGATCCAAAACTTCCCAAATTTTGGGAAATGACAGGAAATCATGTTAGGAACAACTTTCATGTTGAAAGTTTTTGCAGACGGACTACATATTTGGAGGAGTCGTTGCATTAAGATCTGTCTATATCCTGACAAAAGAAAATCGAGATTTTCCCAGGGGTCTGAGAAATCCGATTTTTTACAGAGGTCAAAACTGACTGAAAAAACCTCAAAATTTCCAGATCATTAGTATATTCAATCATGAATTTACTGTGATTTTTGAAGGAGAATCCGAATCTTCCACAAGGGTGGTGCCAGAGGTTTTTGTCTACTAAAGCAGAAATTGAAAATTCAGAGAAGTCCAAAATCCCAGCTTGGAATTTGATTTTTTTGATAAGGTTCCAAAACTCAAACGGATCTAAATTTCTAACATGAGATCTTGGACAAATAAACCTAACTACAAATATTTTTTTTTTGGATTTATTGAAACGAAAATCTATGTAAAATAATGACTGCAACTTATGCTGAAATTAACATCTACAAGTTTTAATACGAATCTTAAGGACATTAAATAAACTACTAATAAAATAATAAAACTAAATTAATGAGATGCCTAAAATGCATATTTAACATAAATATAATGTTTAAAATGAAGAAAAAAAAAAACCGGGGATGTACGAAGTTGACTTGATATCGGCTATTAGTGAGAGATCCAGTCCATCAAAGGGATGGATCATCTCACCTATGTAGCCTTATCATAGAAAATAAGAACTTTCAACCACGCAAAACCTGTCCTAAAATCTGTGTTTTCATATGGGATTCAACATCTTAAAGGGGTAAATATTTTAGAGGAGATCGTTCAACACAAATGGGGAACATAGCCTTACCTTGCGCTCGCTTGGATTGGTAGTTGGACTTGAAGAGGCTGCGTGGGAGTTTGGAAGAGCGTTGGGGCTTGAAACGAGGGGCTGAAGGTAGCAAGCTGGAGCAATGGAGACCTGGAGTGGGAGAAGATTCTGATCGCCCAGGGGCTGTTGCTGGGCTGTGGTGAATGAGGATTGTAGCTGGATGGAGGTCCGGCTGGTGGTGGCGCCTTGCTGCAAAGGAGGTGGAGCTGCCACTTGGTGGCTGCCGGCTAGAGTAGTTGATGCTGCTATGGAGGAGAGGATGGTAGCAAAGGGTGATCAAGGAGCCTCTTGATGTGGCTGAAGCAAAGGGGGAGCTGGGCTTTAAGGTGGCTGAACCGACTGGGAGGAATGGCTAGAGGAAGGATGTCCGGCTGGTGAAGGTGGTTGTGTTGCTGTCAAAGTGTGGTTGACACAGGTGGCTGGAGAAGGCTGCTGCTGTGGAGAGCTTGAAGTTTGAAGGTGCTGCAACGATGTAAGTTGGAGCTAATGATGATAGTATGTTGTTGCTGCCTTGATTAGGGAGGAGCTTGCTGGAACTTGAAGATAAAGCTGCTGTGCTGTGGTGAAAGATGGGCTGCATCAAGTGTAGGTGGTGTTGTCAAGGAAGGAGAGGTGGAGAAGCTGCTGTGGATGTTGCAGCAATGGTGAGGAGCTGCTACAAGGAGGATGGTTGTTGTGGCTGCAACAGCCAAGAGAGAAGGAGATAGCTCAAGGGAGAGAGAGAGAGAGAGAAAGAGAGAGACGTGAATTCAGCTTGGGAGGCCAGCCGTTATTTTTTTCCTTTTGTTTTTGATTGGTAACTTAGGAAAGATGATATCTTTCCCTAAGTTACCATTGATTAATGAAGAAGGCTGTGTAATGCCCAAGGCTACAGCCGTATGGCTTTGGAGGAAGAAAGGAGTAAGGAAGGGAAGAAGGAAAAGGAAAAGGAAAGAAGAGGGGAGAAAGAAAAGGAAAGAAAGGGAGGAAAAGGAGAGGGAAAGAGGAAGAGAAGGGGCTGGATAGGGTATACGTGAGTGGCTGGGAGAGGAAAGAAAGGAGGAAAGAAAGAAAGAAAGAAAAAGAAAGAAGAAAGAAAGAAAAGAAAGAAAAAAAAGAAAAAAAGGAAAGTAAAAAAATAAAAATAAAAATAAAAATAAAAAAGAAAATGGAGGAAGAAAGAAAGGAAATGGGCTGGATTGAGGGCTAGGGTGGTCGACCCCCTTGTGGGTCCCACCTTAGGAAAATAAAATAATAAATAAAAAAAAATAAAACAAAAAAAAAATAAAGAAAAAGGTAAATTTTTTTTTTCTTGATTTATAAATTAAAACAGAAAAGGCAAATGGATGGGCCATCTCAGAGCGGGTCCAAATTCCACTTTTGAAATTCATTTTGACGATTAAAGGGGTAAAATAGTCTTTTCAGAAACTTTCCAGATGAAACGAGCTATTTTTGGCAGTTTTTGAAACGAGCTCGGATTTTGAAGTTCAATACCTCGTTGCGAAGCAAATCCAATGTAGAATTTCAAAATGTAATTTTGAAAGAAATCCATATTGTTTTTCTCGAGAAAATGCTTCCAACCGAAACGAGCTATTTTTGGCAGTTTTTGAAACAAGCTCGGATTTTGAAGTTCAATACCCCATTGCGAAGCAAATCCAATGTAGAATTTGAAAATTTGATTTTGAAAGAAATCCAGATTATTTTTTTTGTGAGAAAATATTTCCAAATTTAGACTCCCGGGGGTAAAAATGTCAATTTTGGAAACCCAGGGTTTCAAATTGATTTCTAAAAGCTTTTAAAACTCAATCTGGATTGAAATTTATAAAACTGGAGTTCTGGACTTCGAAAATGAAATGAAATGTGATGAAATGATATGAAATGATGAGAAATGACATGAAATGTTATGCGAAATGCTAACCTTGAATAAAGAATTTTGGATGTCAGACCCCGATTGACACTTGTACCAGTTTAAAAAGCATTAAAATTGATAAAATTTGCAAAATAGCTCAAGAAATGGTTTTCGGGACTCTACTGGGTCAGAGTGACACTGAAAATTGGGGTTCGAGCTGGATTAAACTGAAATGAGCTGGGTTTTAGAGTTTCAGAACTCAAATGAACAGACCAGGCACTGACTCAACTGACCTTTCCGACTGAATTTTCAAGAAAAGCTGCCATTTTTAGAGAAATGGTACGGAATGATCACTAGAGTGAAGTGAATTACGAACCTAAACTGGGTTTGAGCTAGAACAAAGGTCAGTCATACTGATATGAACTAAAATCAAAGCTTGAACACTAGCTCAATTGACTGAACTCAGCTCAATTTCAGCTGAAAGAGCTAAAATGGACTAAAATGGGCTCCTAGACACTTGGAAATGGTTTTGAACTGAAACTGGAGCACTTGAACTCCTGGTGAGCTCAAGTTAGACTCTGGGGAACATGACTGACTGAGAATGACTGACTTAGAGACAATTGGCTTGGATTCAAGTGAGAAATGAGCTCATTTTTGAAGAAATGATCCCATTTTGGCAGGAATGGTCAGAAATGAAAATGGTCTGTTAATTGTGAGCTCAGATGAGCTTGAGATGACTGATATTCTAACTGTCTTGAACTAACCAATGAGCTTGGTTGACTCCGACTGACTGGGGTCCGGGATGACCTAGGGGTAAAATGGTAATTTTCCTAATGAAAATGGGTAAAATGGTGATTTTCTGAAACTGACTCGGGGTTTGACTCCTACACTGACCTGACAGGGTTGGCATTGCCTGAGGAGGATTGTTTGAGAATGAGTGAGGAAAATTTGGGGTGTTTACAATCTAGAGTCAGCCTTTTAGGGAGTGCTGAATGTGCATAAATGTTTGTGCAGGATGTGATTGTATGTATGATTTTCTCAATTCTTTATATTTCCCAATGTTTTTCAACTCATTAGGTCTTTTTCAAAATATCCTTATTTTCCACAAGATCTTTTTTCTCAAACCCTTGATGATTTTCTCAAATATCCAATTTCTTTCAAAACCCCAGGCGATTTTCCATTCTACCTTTCTACTGGATCTCGAATTTCTAGCTGCATTTTTAACCTGCCTGCAAAAAAAAAAAAAAAAATCAAAAATTTCCCACATTGCCCTAAGTCTCATTCTGAGTCTTTCTCTGTTTTCAGTTCGATGGCATCCAGTCAAGTCGATCCTATCTTTCCTGAAGGTCACATCTCCTTCGAGGTGCGACAAGGTCGTCCTGAACATCGAGCCTTTAGCACCGGAACTTTCATTCCCCGGTGGTATTATTCCTGGCTAAAGAGCTTTTCCCGAATGTTCCCGGACCATTTGAGCGAGTGCGGATTAGAGCTGGCATCAACAATCGGAAAGCAGACCATCAATGGCAACCTGATCCATGCAATGGCGGAGCGATGGAATCCTCGAACGTGCACCTTCTGGTTCCCATGGGGAGAAATGACCGTTTTAATGGATGAATTTTCAGAAATCATGGGGTTGCCAGAACCAGCCGGTCAACCAGGAGACCCATTAGAGCATCAATTCCTTATCAATGTCAAGGGTTTGGACCCCCGAGACTCCTTAGCTCGTATGACAGGCCGCCGATCTTGGCCCCTGATCCAGTTAGAAGGAAATGAATATGTTGACCTACTTGAGTTATACCGCCAGTACGTGACCTTCATCGAAGTCAGCTCGCTATCAAGAACAGCCAAAAAAAGGATTCAGAATGCAATGGTTCTATGCACTGTAGGATTATCCCTCTTCCCAGATGGACAAAATTACATGGACATCAGAATAATCCATCTTATGAGAAGATAGGGAAGTCGGCAAACCAATCGCCTCTCTGTAGCCATGGCAGCGCTCGCCTTCCTATATCGAGGTCTGACTCGATTCTCACTTGCAGAATCCATTTTAGTTGAAGGATGCATCTACGCACTTCAGTCCTGGTTTTTCCAACACGTTCCAGCCCGAGCAAGCTCTTTTAGATACAATGGTCAAGAACTCCTTCCAGTGGCGCAGTACCGGTCTATGATCAACAACATTCAAGAGGATGACGTAGTCTGGGACTATTTTGATCGGCAGCTGTCTCCTCCCCGATATACCTACGCTTATGGCAAGCGGTTCAAGTTGCTAGGACCTTTCTTCTGCACTTATTACCAACCAGAGAGATGTGTTCGGCAGTTCTCTCAAAGGCAGCCGTACGTTGAAGCCCGCTTGTTATCAGGAGTTATGACAGAGTTTGATCTCACTTCCGCACAATGGTTCGGAGCATATCATTCTGCCCGCTACAGCTGGGATTCCTTTGTCTCTCTTAAAATCTTTCCTGGTCCTAGAGTATCTGCTGATTATCGTGAATGGTGGCAAATTGTTTGTCCTCCACCTCTTTGTCAAGATCAATAAAAGTTTAATTTTCTCA
This sequence comes from Nuphar pumila, assembly GCF_984573655.1. Lineage (NCBI taxonomy): Eukaryota > Viridiplantae > Streptophyta > Magnoliopsida > Nymphaeales > Nymphaeaceae > Nuphar > Nuphar pumila. The sequence goes on from NC_143256.1 coordinate 62,816,650, forward strand.
TTTCAATAAAGTATTCTTTCTCTCTATAATGGTTTGACGACCTCGCCTAGGTAACAAGGTGCATTTTTCGTTGTTTATTTCTCTTTTTAAATGACAACACAACTGTCGTGATTCCCGCGACGACTCAGTCCCTAGTAATGGGATATCTTTTCAAATTGTCTGCAATATTTCCAGCAAATATTTCTTCCAAAAGCCAATTCCTTCATAATCTAATCAGGTCTTTGCCCTGCAGAGAGCATCCATATCATTTGATGGTTGAGACAAGATCAGGCAAAAGAACCACGGCATCCCAGTACTCGTCAGCCTCGGAAGAAGAAATGGGTTCCCCTCGATCTGAGAAGAGTCAAGAGCAGCAGCAAGAAGATGACGGCATAGACCCTCAAATGTATGCCATGTTCAGAAAAATGATGAATAAGATGATGAGTGAACAGCCCGGGACCAGCTCAGAAAGGGATCCATTTAGAGAAAAGTTCCATGGTCGCAGGAGTAAGAAGGCTCCCAAGAAGCGGATCCAGCCAGAGGAAATCTCAGATGAATCAGACTCCATTGAAGATACTGATGAAGAATATGAGGTGCCTCCGGCATTTCAGAAGCCTGGCCAAAGTAAAAGCCGCAGATCAAAGAGCAGAGATAAAGAAGAGCCTTTGCAAGCGCAGTTTAAAGAAATGGCTCGAGTTGTCAAGGATCTGCAAGCCCGCGACAAGGGCAAGAAAGTCTTCACCAGTGAGGACTTCTATGACGGCTTAGAAGGGGATGATGATCTGGAGAATCTCCCTCGTAAATTCATCAAGTTCGATGGTTCTGGTGACCCAAAAGCTCATCTCGCCACTTTCTTTGCTTAATGCTCTCGGTTTAAGACGGATACCCGAACATTGTTTCTATGCTTCCCCCGCAGCTTGGAAGGAGTTGCAGCCAAGTGGTATGCTGAGCATATCAACCCCATCGAGCTCAAGGAGTTCGACAAAGTTGTGAATCTCTTTATTGAACGCTTCTTGTTCAACACAGAGGCGCTTCCTACATTAAGTCATCTCTGCAATTTAAGGAAGAATGAGAATGAAAAAGCACGGGAATCATTCACAGATGGAGATCAGCCTGCAATAAGATGAGAGATCCTATCTCGGAAAGGCATGCATTGTCCCTAATCCTCAACAATTTTTCGCAGCCGTTAAGAGGATTGATCTCCACAGCACCATCCAGGACCTTCATTGAGTTGACTGAACGAGCCGAATGGCTCGAGCTAAGTCTAGAAAATGGAGTCTATGAAGGCTTCACCTTTTCCAAGATCAACTCCCAAGGTGAGCAGAAAAAGAAAGCTCACTTCACTTATTCTGCCAGCAACAACAACAAAGGCCAAAATTGATACAAAGGGCAGAAGAAAGATTACTGCTACGGCACCGGCAGTTCAAACAACAAGGATCAGAAAGCAAAGCCTGCTCCTCAGTACAGCAAGCCTCCTCAGCAGGATCAAGGGCCGAAACTGCGTGAGAAAGCTAAGCATGAAGGATGGAGTTACGACAGAAAGTTTACTCCTCTTGACCAAACACTTGAGGATGTACTCGAGTATATGCTATCAAAAGAAATGGTTAAGTTGCCCAGATTGGCTGATCCCCCTGTGCCCATGGGGAAATGGAAAGATCAGTTCTGCAAGTTCCACAGGACAGTGGGGCACAACACTGAGAACTGCTTTGTTCTCAAAAACATCGTGCAAGATCTCATTGAAAAAAATCTTTTAGTGGAAGGAGAAGAAGAGAAGATGGATATTCTCAATCAGCCATTTCCTCCACACACCACAGCAGTAGTGTCGGCACAGCCATTCCTACCGCACGAGCACATCAAGCCGTGTTCTGCGCAAGATCTCCAGGTTCAGCATCAGGTGTCGGTGCTACGACAGGCAGCTCCAGCTTCTAAGAAGATGGACCTAATCTCAGCATTCGGCAAGATGAAAGTCTCTGAAGCGCCTGTAAAGTCAGACCCCAAGTCAAAGGGAACTCCTGATTTCTTCAAGCAAATTATCAAACCCAGGCTGGAGAATTCAAGACAGAAGCCTCTCACCGCTTTATCCAATGTCTTCATCCTTGACTTGGCCAAGAATTCAAGCAAGCACCAGCAAGTACTGGATGATTTACTCAGGAAAATCAAGGTTACGCCCAGTACCACCCCTGAAGACATGGCACAGATTGTGAACTCCGCCATGACCAATGCACCAATCACTTTCTCGGATGAGGACCTTCCAAAGCCTCATTCCTTTCACAATAATGCTCTTTACATCGTCGTTCGAGTCAGAGGAATGACAGTACCGCATGTGCTGGTCGATGGAGGCTGTAGCCTCAATATTTGCCCTGAGATGACCGCAAAAGCATTAGGGATCAAAGATGAAGAATACATTCCAGATCCTATTACTATCTATGGATTTGACAACCATGGTCAAACGGCAAGAGGGAAGATATTTCTGGAGGTGTTCATCAACTATTCAGTGCATTCAGTGCTTTTCCACGTGGTTAATGTACCACCAACCTACAATTTGCTGCTCGGAAGGACGTGGATTCATAATGCTAATGCAGTGCCTTCCACCCTACATCAATGTGTGAAATGGTCAAAAGGTGGAATGATTACCACAATACTGGGAGAAGACCCAGAAGAAAGGCTCCCACAGCCCATGATTCCTCGGCCATCATTCAATGCGGATATTCCCAGCATCAGGGAAAGTGAAGAGATCAATGTCGGAGAGAATCAAGAAATACTCCAGGCATCCTCAGAACTATCTCCTCACACATTAGCCACGACCCGATGGAAAGGTCCTCAATTCTTCAAGGTTGGAGGCCGAATCGACTACAGCACCATTAAGGATCACCCATTGTTTCCACAATTCATGAAGTCAAGAAAGGGATTTGATTTGCTCCTGAAGCATGACTATCAACCCTTCAAGGGACTCGGCAAGAACGAAGATGGCCGCCTCGAGCCAATGATCCAGAAACATCATCCGCACAGGGCAGGATTAGGGTTTTCCGGCGAGAGTTTGTCAAAGAAGACTGTTTTTGTCAAAGGGGCACAATGAAGACCATTTGTTATTGTCTTTCTATTCTTTTCCAAATAAATGTCTCATTTTATCAATGTCATTGATAAATCAATAAAATTCCAAGTTTCTTTGTCTATCCGGATGCCATCTACTCCCTTTCTGTCTGTCTCATCATTTTATAATTCAATGCCATTTTATGCATGGTTCTCTTCAAATGATTGCTTGTCTTACTATAGGCCGGTTTGTCTGAACCAGATTTCTTCTCCAAAATTTCAAAATAACTTCTCGGACAATCAAGAAGCTTGTTCTCAATCCCAAGGCCTTTCAGAAGTCGACAACAATTCACAGAATCAAAGCAAGCACCGAAAATGATAAGATTGCAAAGCAGTTAGATGATTGTGCAGAATACGATTAGTCTCTTCAGGAATTACCAGAGTTCGCCGCTGTTCAGAAGCAAGATGAACCATCTCCTCTAGTACAAGATCCAACTGAAGGTGTCAATATCGGTTTAGAGGAAGATCCCAAAATTCTCCAGATCGAAACCAGTCTGAGTCCAGAAGAAAAGAAAAGGCTTACAGATTTTCTCAAGCGGCATGAAGAAGTGTTCGCATGGACATATGAAGACATGCCAGGCTTAGACCCCAAATTAGTCGAACACCGTCTTGTTTTAAAGCCGGATGCTAAGCCAGTCAAGCAGAAGCTGAGGAAAATGGATCCCAGAATAGAACAACAAGTCAAAGAAGGACTTGAAGATTTGCTCAAAGCAGGATTTATCCGAGCTATTGACTACCCGGATTGGTTAGCCAATATCGTCGTTGTCCCAAAGAAAAATGGCAAAGTGAGGATTTGCATGGACTTCAGAGACCTCAATAAGGCAACTCCGAAGGATGACTATCCACTTCCAAGCATCGATCTTCTAGTCGATAGCACGGCAGGACATGCCATGTTCTCTTTCATGGACGGATATTCTGGCTACAATCAGATTAAGTTGGCCGCCCGCGACCAATCAAAAACTTCCTTTACTACGCCTTGGGGCACTTTCTGCTATACAGTTATGCCTTTTGGGCTCAAGAATGCTGGAGCAACGTATCAACGGGCAATGGCTGTCATCTTTCACGATCAGATGCGCAAAATCATGGATGCATATGTTGATGATATTCTCGTGAAATCTAATGAGGAAGAAGATCACCTCAAAGCACTTGATCAAGTCTTTAAGAGACTCATTCTTTACAAGTTAAGGCTTAACCCGCAAAAATGTGTCTTTGGAGTCGAATCAGGCAAACTGTTGGGTTTTCTGGTCAGCAAAAAGGGAATTGAAGTTGACCCAGCCAAAGCAAAGGCTATCATTGATAAGCCACCCCCGAAGAATCTCAAAGAACTACGTAGCCTTCAAGGACGTATGCAGTCAATCCGGCGATTCATTTCCAATTTGGCGATGAGATGTGAGCCATTCAACCACTTACTCAGAAAAGGAGTGAAGTTCGAATGGGGGCCAGAATGCCAGCAATCGTTCGATCGAATCAAGAAGTATCTTCTTAATCCTCCCATCCTGAAGCCGCCTGAATTGGGAAAACCTCTTTTATTATACATCTCAGTTAATCAAGTCGCATGCGGTGGATTCTTGGCGCAATACAAAGAAGGCAGCCTGATAGAACACGCCATTTATTACGTGAGTAAGACTTTCATAGATTATGAAAAGAGATACTCTCAAATAGAGAAGACCTGCCTAGCTCTGGTATGGATGTGTCAGAAGCTAAGACACTACCTGTTGGCATCAGAGGTCAAAATCCTGTCTAAACTCAATCCCCTCAAATACATCTTAGAGCAGCCTTTCCTTAGCGGACGAGTCGCAAAATGGCAAGTCTTACTGATGCAGTATGACTTAGAATATGTCTCGCAGCAATCAATCAAAGGCCAAGCAATTGCAGATCAATTGGCGGATTTTCCTCTAGCCGAAGAAGTGAAAGCCAAAGATGACTTCCCTGATGAGCAAATTTGCAATATCCAGCAATTTCCAGTCTGGAATTTATTTTTCGATGGTTCTAAGAATATGGCGGGAATAGGCATCAGAATCCTATTAATCACTCCAGAAAAAGAGATGATTCCGTTTTCTCTCAATTAGATTTTCAATGTACCCACAATATGGCTGAATATGAAGCCCTGATTCAAGGTCTAAGGATTCTATTAGACTTCAATGTCAAGAGAGTACATGCCTACGGTGACTCATTACTTGTTGTCAATCAGGTTCGAGCCGAATGGCAGGTCAAAGATCAGAAGTTATTTCCCTATCAGAAAATTGTTTCAGCGCTTGTCCGCAATTTTGAAGAATTTCAGTTATTCCACATCAAAAGAGATTTCAATCAAGTGGCCGATAGCCTAGCCAGTTTAGGCTCCATTATGACATTCAGAAATGGAGAATCTTGTCGCTCTTTTGAAATTGGCAGACTTGACCAACCTGCTTTCATTCCAGCGGAACAGGTAAACCAGGCTGAGCAAAGGAAGAAGCCTTGGTATTACAATATCAAAACTTTCATAGAAACTGGTGAATTTCCTCCAGAACTCTCAAAGAAAGAGCAACGAGCAATCCAGCGTATGTCTACTCGATACTTCATTTTGGCCAATGTCCTCTATCGTCGTGGATTCAGTTCAGAGTATTCCAGATGTTTAGATGAAGACGAAGCCAAAGAAGTCGTGCGAGAAGCACACGAAGGCATTTGTGGCGGCCACGTCGGCTACCAAACCCTTGTCAAGCAAATCATAAGAGCAGGGTACTACTGGAAGACTATGCAACAAGACTGTTATCATTATGTGAAGAAGTGTGTACAATGTCAGATACACGCACCTTCTATCCATGCGCCAGCAACATATTTACAATATGTTGTTTATCCATGGCCATTCTCCATGTGGGACTTCGATGTCGTAGGTCCCATCACTCCTTCAGCTTCAAATGGCCACAAATACTTCCTTGTCGCAATAGAATATTTCACCAAGTGGGTAGAAGCCATCAGTCTCCGCACGGTAGAAGGCCGACACATGGTCTCTTTTATTCACAAGAACATCCTTTGCCATTTCGGCATCCCACATGACATTGTGTCAGACAATGGCAGTCATTTCAAGAATGAAAAAATGAAGACATTCTGCTCAAAACTCAAGATCTATCACCATTTTTCCGCTCCATATTATCCTCAAGGGAATGGTCAGGCAGAGGCCACCAACAAGATTTTAATTCGTATCTTGTAGCGAACTGTGAAAACAGGCCGTGACTGGCATGAGAAGATTCACGATGCACTATGGGCCTATCGGACCACCATTCGCACTCCAACGAACGCTACTCCATCAGAATTGGTCTATGGAATAGAAGTAGTATTGCCGCTACATGTTCAGAAGCCCGCTTTGAAATTCGCATCACTGTTGGAATTACCTCTTGATCGATACCAGCAGCAGTGACTAGTGCAGCTAGACTTACTCGACGAGAGAAGGCTAAAAGCAGCAGAGCATGCTCAATCCTATCGCCAGAGAGTAGCCAGGCAATATGCGAAGTCTATCATCGAAAGAAGATTCAAAGTCAATGATTTAGTACTTCGATCCACAACTTATCTCAAGCATCGTCCCGGCGGCAAGTGGTCGCCAAATTGGGAAGGCCCCTATGTCGTCAAAGAAACATTACCCCGCAACTCATATCGGCTCATCAATGCCGATGGGGTAGAATTGCCAGATCCTATTAATGCTCGACACTTGAAAAAGTTTTATACTTGAAACATTTATTCTCCTCTTGTAATCCTTCCTGTTTCCTTCAAATAATGATCCAACTTTCTTTCCCAGTTACACTAGGGCATTTTTAAAATTTTGTTCTGTATGCAGGCAGGATAAACAAATTCCTCATTTCACGCACGTGTGCATTCATATGCATCAATTCATATTCGTTTGCATTCAACTGCATTAACAACAATCCAGTCAGTATTGGGATTTCAACAAACAGTCCCGTCATAATTCCTAATGATTCAAAATGGAAAGATCATCGCCAATACTGAACCAAAACCCAGCGCTCAAATTGGTATTGTTTCAAAATCCAGTGTTCAAACTGGCACTTTTTCAAGATCCAACTTTTTGGAAAACTGAGTTTCGACTCGGGCTTTTATTCAAAACATCTTCTTTTGTTGATCCGAGTTCCGACTCGTGATCTCATTATTCATTTCAGACCCGAGCTCATTTTTTTTTTTTGTTGATCCGGGTTCCGACTCGTGATCTCTTTACCTTATTCGAGCTCTAACTCGAGCTCTTCATTTTTTTTCATTTGTTGATCCGGGTTCCGACCCGAGATCTCTTTATTCATTCGAGCTCAGATTCGAGCTCTTCATTGTTCTCTGTTGATTCGATTTCCGACTCGTGATCTCATTACTTTATTCGAGCCCTGACTCGAACTCTTCATTTTTTTCATTTGTTGATCCGGGTTCCGACTCGAGATCTCTTTATTCATTCGAGCTCAGATTCGAGCTCTTCATTTTTCATTTGTTGATCCGGGTTCCGACTTGAGATCTCTTTATTCATTCGAGCTCAAATTCGAGCTCTTCATTTTCCTTTGTTGATCCGGGTCCCGACTCATGATCTCATTATCTTATTCGAGCTCAGATTCGAGCTCTTCATTTTATCTGTTGATCTGAGTTCCGACTCATGATCTCAATTACCTTACTCGAACCCTGAATCGAGTTCTTCATTTTCTTTTGTTGATCCGGGTTCCGACTCGTGATCTCTATATTTTATTCGAGCTCTGACTCGAACTCATCATTCTCCTTTGATTGATCCAAGTCATTTCAATTATCAGGGTATGTCAATTGCTCAAAGTTTGATATTTTACCTTCCAAATTCCAATTTACATCTTTGAATCATGCAATTTCCAATTTTTGACCTTCGGGTCACCCGATTTCCAATTCTCAGTTTCAATTACCAATTTTCCAATTTTCGACCTTCGGGTCAATCAATTTCCAATCTTTGACCTTCGGGTCACTCAATTTCCAAATTTCGACCTTCGGGTCACTCAATTCTCAATTTCGACTTTCGAGTCACACAATTTCGACCTTCGGGTCACTCAATTCTCAATTTTGACTTTCGAGTCACACAATTTCGACCTTTTGGTCAACCAATTCTCAATTTCGACCTTTTGGGTCAAATCAATTCTCAATTTCAACCGTCAAGTCATCCAATTTCGACCTTCGGGTCATCCCATTTCCAGCAACCAATTTTCCAATTTCCAATTTCAACCTTTGGGTCAATCAATATCAATATCCAATTTCAATCATTTTCTCTTGCGAGAGACCCTTTTAGGGAGAGTTCGAGGGAGCTCATTCTTTTTGCATGCTATCCAATTCGTTCACTTAGCCCCTTTTTAGGGAGAGTTTGAAGGGACTCGCGTCTTTGTGAACTGTTTGCAAAACAATTTCCAATTTCACACGAGGAACCCTTTTTAAGGGAGAGGCTCGACGGAGACTCGTTTTTCTTGTGACCCCTCAATTTCATACTAGGCCATCTTCGTCATGAAGGACCCCCCCCCCTTGCAGGGAGAGTGTGATGGACTCGTTCCTTTCATGACCCAATTTTCAGACCTCACTATTATCGGCCCCCTTTCCATAAGAGAAGCCTAATATTAGGGAGCTTTGACAAAAGCTCAATTTCTCTTCGAAAGTTCGTTTTGCAAACACCTCCTCTTCAGGGAAGAGAGGAGTATTTCCCAATTCCCATTTAGGTAAGGGCTAAGCCTGAGTCTCTCTTTTTGGGGAAAAAGAGGAGAATTTTCGTCACAGATGTGTTGAGCCGGATTTCAAATACTCACTTTCACTAGAGATTTCAAGAAAATTTTGTCAATTTGTCAATCAAATTATTTGTTGATTTCAGAATCTTTATTGCACTAATCTCTATCTCAATTTACCTTCAACATCGCTTCCAAAAGAGTGAAACTTTTGCGAAAAGAGATTCAAAACTCAAATTCTTTCTATTGGCCAACCAAAAGGATGAAGGATAAATCCTCAATATGGCCAGAAAAGAAGATTCAATGTTATTGAAAAGCCATAGATGATCGATATTGATCGCAGTCAATGGCGCATCTTTAAAGGCTATTCTTGTAAGGACGAGGCAGTGGAAATATCCTGAGTGCTAGAAAAGAGAGAATTCACCCAAGCCCTGTCTCCTCAGAATCACCTAAGCTGCAATCAAGTATCCGCAAAAGGGATCTCTCACCTGTCGTCAAGATGAAGCCGATTTAGGCGAGTAGACCCCCGGGGCCAAAGAAGATTCGAAACATCTCTAAGATGACGGAATTTATGACGGATCCTTCCAAGGAAAGTCCAAAGCACTGTCAAGATGAAGGCAGATGCGATGAACCTCTCAACAATCCCTAAAAGATATTTAATTTCAGCTATCACCCAAAGATCTCCAAACCCATCGTTAAAGAAGGATCGAAACATCTCCAAGTTAAAGGAGTTTGTGATGTACCCTTCCCCAAAAGAGAGAAAGAGAGGAAAAAGAAAGAGAGAAAAAAGTCAGAACATCTCCAAAATGAAGGATAATGTAGCAAAACACCAGAGGGCCAAAAGAGTGCAGAAAGATTACCATGAGAGAAGCTCTCAGGATATCAAACTGCCAAATTTATCAAGAATCCTCTTTAAATTTGTGAAATTCTACTATCAATATTCTTTCATCAAATTGCTTTCATAATATCAAATTCTCTTTTCTGCTCATATCAAGGAAATTGATAACTTCCTTGAAGAAGGTCAATTGCGAGCAATTTGGATTTCAAGTCTCGATTCTACAAAGTGAACCTTGTTTGGAGGTAATGCTTTGGGTAGAAAAGAAAGAATATCTTTGCAACCATGTGCAACATTTTCAAATACTTTGGATCAACAACAAAATTCTCAACATTTTGACAATATTTTCTAGCTATCTTGACATGAAGTGAGAACTTGATGTCCGTCTTTGATACATCCTGACACCAATTTTAAATCCCTCTTAAGGACTTGATTCCTTCCCTTCTTTAAGAGCATGAACTCTCAGATTGCACACTTCCCTGTGTCCCCACTGTCCCACCATAGACAGTCCCATTTCGGTTCAAGGTCGAACCACCAATACTTTTCTCGCGAAAGGCAATTTCAAAAGCTGATTTTAGTCTCAGCAATGAGACGCCCAAAATCAATCCCTTTTCAAGCTTTAGGGACCCCATTTTCCTTCCTTTTGCAAAACCCCTGTCGGATTTACTGTGCAAAATCCGAAGGCTCCATCATGGTCTCTTCCTTCGAGGATTCCATTCATTTTCCGCCCGATCAGGATAAGGGTACAAACCTGAGCCTCAATCAAAGAGGTATTTCATCTTCCGCCCGATCAGGATAAGGGTACAAACCTGAGCCTCCATCGACGAGGTATTCCATTTTCCGCCCGATCAGGATAAGGGTACAAACCTGAGCCTCCATCGACGAGGTATTCCATTTTCCGCCCGATCAGGATAAGGGTACAAACCTGAGCCTCAATCAAAGAGGTATTTCATTTTCCGCCCGATCAGGTTAAGGGTACAAACCTGAGTCTCATGTTATGAGATATTCCATCCCCAATCAGGTAAGGGCCAAACCTGAGCTTCGTTCCATAGGAGATATTCCTGTCCCCTCCAGGTTAAAGACATAAAACCTGAATTTCGCTCTCACAGAGTGAGTCTTTTCTCTCTATTCTTCGGTTCATATCTACCATCTTCCTCGGGCTAATTTCTTCACACCCAGTCAGATCCTTCTAACTGGGGCATTTTTTTTATGTATAGCCCAAATTTGGTGTGTTTTTCTTTGCCACTAAGCTCGGCCATGAGCCGGCTTAGTAGCAAAGAGGGGCATCTGTAAACACCCAAAATTTTCACTCACCTCCCCGACAGTTCCACCAAGCATCATCATTCAACCTCTGGGATTGCCAGAGGGCAAAATGGTCATTTTTTGAGCATGAAACCTACAAAATTTCAGATTGCATCTACAACTCTCAATTTTTCTCTATTTTTATCTCAGATGTTCAAAATTTTACTCCTGACAGGAGACAGACATCTCCAAAGTCTTGGTTCAAGATTCTATTGCATAAGACATGCCATTGCATATCATTGCATGAGCATTTCAAATCACTGCACTGCACAGCATGTCATTTCGAGGTCCAGAACTCTTGATTTCAAAATTTTCAATCCAGATTAGAATTTCAACTCTTTTCAAAATTGATTTCAAAACCCTGGGTCTTCAAAATTATCAATTCTTCCCATTTTACCCCCAGGACTTTGAATTTCAAAATATTTTCTCAGGATAATGATCTGGATAGTTTTCAATATGGATTTCAGCCACTTCACGTCAGATTTTGCCCTTTTGACAATTTCAAATATCTTCCTTTTACAAAATTGCCCTACAGGGGCCAACTCTTTCCAAAAATTCCTGTTTTACCAATTAGTCCAGATTTTATGAAAATTCCAAAAAGAAGTTGTTGTTTTATCCTTATTTCAGTAAAGAAGCAATGTGAGACCCACATTAAGGTTGTGTCACACAAGCTTTTTTTTTGAAAATTTGAATTTTGAAAAACCCAAAAATATAGGAGCCTTGTCCCCTGGATTGGCGCCACTTGTCTTTTCTCTCTCCTCCCATTTCCATGCCAAGTGTCAGTGTGGGGCTACCCTAAGAAGCCGCCACATGTCATCCCATTTATCTGCCATGTGTTAGTATCCTATCATGCGCCATGTGTCAGTCCAAAGATCACCAGGAGATGCCAAGTGTCATAGGTTGAACTGTCTAAAAAAAGTGGAGGCTTGTCTCCTCTGAGGTGGCACCACTTAAAGTGTGTCTCCTGCAAAGGACACGTGTCAACCTCTCCCTCCTTCTAGAAAAGTAGCCTGACACATGTCTCTCCCTACCTTTCTCAGAAAAGTAGGAGACACGTGTCACTCCTAGCTTCCTCCAGAAAAGGTAGGCTTGTGCCCTCTGAGGTGGCGCCACTTGGAGTGTGTCTCCTGCAGAGGACACATGTCAGTCTCTGCTCTTCTCAGAAAAAGTAGATGCCACATGTCATTTCCTGCTCTCTTCAGAAAAGCTAGAATTCAAATATTCAAATCTCCTCATAGGTGGCGCAGATCCTGAACTTCACCTTTTCTATGTTGTCTGAGATGGCGCCACATGGCTTGGCCCTCCTTCTCTCCCCTCTCCCACGTGTCATTCTCTGCTTCTTTCAGAAAAAGCAGGTGACACATGTCGCCTTCTACCTACTTCAGAAAAAGTAGAGGACACATGTCTTCTCCCTACTTTTCTCAGAAAAGTAGGAGACACATGTCACTCCTGGCTTTCTTCAGAAAAAGCAAACCATTCAAAATTCAAACAAGGCCTAGGTGGCGCAAATCCTGAGCTCTGATTTTTCCAGATGGCCTATGAGGGCGCCACATGTCCCTTGCCTATCCCTCCTGCCACATGGCATTGTAGGAGCCACCCTGAGGTGGCGCCACATGTCCACCCCCCATTCCTCCATGGCCAACCTCCATTTAAAATTCAAATTCCCCATGAGGTGGCGCCATCTGAAGAACCTCCTCCAGCAGGCTGACACTTGTCAGGTATGGAACCATCCTGGACTGCCACATGTCCAGATCTCCTTTCATCAGAAAAAGTAGAATTCAAACTCCTCTGAGGTGGCGCCTTTTGAGCCCACTGCCCTGTTCTTCTGACATGTGTCAAACACCTTCTGAGGTGGCACCATTCCAGAGCTCCCACTTGGCTTCATTTTTATTTTTATTTTATTTTTAGTAAAAGCAGCCCACCATGAGGTGGCGCCACCTGAGGACTCCCTACAAAAGGTGATTTTGAAATTCAAACTCCAAGAGAGCACCCTCTGAGGTGGCGCCATCTGGGAGCTTCTTGCAGAGAAAATCAAGCAAACCAAATTTTGAAAATTTTCAAATCCTGCTGAGGTGTCTCACCCACAAAATTCTCATTTTTATTTTCTCAAAAATCAAAACAGCACCCCTGGGATGGCGCCACATGGAGGGCTCAGATTGAGCCTGTTTGAAATTCGAATTTTTTTTCAGAAAGTTTATAAAAACAAGGCTCCACGCCCAGCAGAGGGAGACCATTTTTTTAAGAGAAGACAATCTTTTGAGAACTCTTGTTGGACTTGAAAATTCGACCTATCCTCTTGAGAATCCGATTTTGCACTTTGGAATTCACGCCCCCTGTGGCTCAGTGAAGAAGATAGTGGGGCGATTTTGGTGAACCATCCGAAGCCCGGAGCAAAGGACGAACAAAGCTCGTGATAGCCGCCCCTTTCAAGAGCTCCTACGCTGCCTAACAAAGTAAGGTTCGCCTCTTTTTTGCTTGATTTGATGTCATAGTTCGATTCAAGAGTCGTTTGAAGAAAGAGCTCATCCGAGAGATGGATTGAGCTATTCTCATAAAACGACATACATAAAAATACTCAATTATGCTTATTTGATTATTTTTAACATTCATGCACTTATCTAGGTTTAATTTGCATTTTATTTCATTCATTTAGCACATTTCATGAATTAATTAGGATTAATTTAGCATTTATTTCAATTCTGCTCATTTTCAGTAGGTCTCTGTTTTTGTCAGTCAATCCACACGTCATTTCATGCATTTATTTTTTATTAAAAATCTCACAAAAATCACGGAATGCGCCCTTAGGTGTCCCTAAAATTGTGCCAAACATTCGGAAGCATTTGAATTTGTTTACTGTGGTAAACATGCAAAATGACAAGTCGGGTTTTGTTACCCGGGAGGCGTTTTTGAAAATCATTTTCCGATTTGTAAAATCGAGATCCCCTCATGGGATACTCGATTTTCGATCCGAAAGATGTTCTGAACTCGAGAGAATGTCTACTTTTTAACCTAATGTTCTCAGATTTTTATGATTTTTTTTATGTCTGACAAAAATCCGAGAGTTCGGGACATGTGTCAGAGCCTGATTTGGGCTTCTGAGATCTTGGATCGACTTAGGGCTATGGTTTCTCTTTGTGTGTTGCTGCAAATCCAAAACTGTAAAAAATGAAAGTTATGTCCGAGGTGTCCTCTGTTTGCATCTGAAAGCCTGTGATTTATAGAATAGTGTTGATACCTGCTTCGGATTTTTCTTTTTAGTCCCCTGTTTGGTCACATTGGTCTGTTCTGTCAATTTAGGAACACAAAGTTATATTTTTATCCATGTTTTTGTTGAACAAATGCCAAAGTCATGAACATTAAAGTTATTCACGTAGGTGTCGTGAGTAGCTATGATTAATTGCATAAGTTTCCATGGCTGTTATATATTTTTTTAGCATTTTACATCAGATTAGGGTGATTTTTACCTATATCAGAACTAAATCTCTGTTATTGAACTCACCATGGCTCAAATCCCGAGGCTGTAAAAACCAAAAATGTTCCATTTTGGGTCCTTTAACAGTCTGCAAAATATCAGAAGTTTTCATGGTGTAAATCTTGCATTATCATATTAAGCATTGCATTTGGTTCGGATCCATAGACAAAATCCACCATTTTAGGACTTTCTTTAAATTTTAGCATTTAAATCATATCATTTCGTGATTTTTAGCATTCTAGTCTGTTTATCAAAGTAAGTAGATGCTTCATACCGAATTTGGTGCAATTTGGAATCCATTTGAGGTTCGGATTAGCCATAATACCAAAACAGGGTCCCGCAGGACCCGGATCCAAGTGAAAAACAAGCGAAATTCGTTATTTTGGATAAATTGCAAAATGTCAAATTCTGATTTTACAGTCTTAATGTGTTTAGCAGCATGTCATCATGCCTCATACTGCATTTCATCATCATTGGATTCAATTTGAATTTTGAAATCTCAATTTTACCAAGTTTTCCTTTAAAAAACCCTGATTTTAAAGGTGTAACTTTAATTTTAGGGGTATTTTGGTCATTTTCACCCTAATTCCGAATGTAAAACTATTTTCCACTGAATTCCCTGCATTTACATCATTTCAAATATCAAGGAAGCATGAGAATAGGGTTTATATCCAATTAAATCCAATAATTTCATAATATTATTGGAAAATCTTAGAAAAACCCACATATTTGAGTTAACCCTATTTCAAGTTTGGCAGGGACATTCAAAAGAAGGAGCTGAAGTCTGCAATTTTCTTTTATTTCATTTATTTAGTGATGTAATAATGTAAATTTTGGAATAAGAGATTTAATTTCCTGCTTAGACTAGGATGCATATCATATAGTTTGAATTTATGCAATATCCTGCTTATATGATTCATGCATTGTTATTTCAAAAGCACTATGGATGTTCACGAATGGCACGTGCACCAACTCTTAGGGAGTTGATGAAATCGGTGGAATCCATATTTACGGCCCTAGTCGGAATATGGACGAGACCCAGATCCATCATCTTTCTACTAGTCACATTGAGCCTACACTCTTAGGCTATCTTAAAATGCACATCATATTTCCAAAGTTTTCAAAATCATGTGCATTAAATCAAATAAACTCTGAACATATTCATGGCCACAGTCAGAATATGTGAAGGATTTACTTTGACTTAATACACATTTTTCCAACAAAATTTCTTAGAAAAGCTTTCAAAGTGCATTCATTCACTCATATCATTTGCATCATGAAATCATTGGTTTTCTCGTGATTTTCCCAAGAAAGTTTCATTCTCAAGAAAATCAATTTCTCAAGAAACTCTGAGTATTTTCCAAAATCGGTTTTCCCAAAGTCAAGTTTTCACAGTTTTCCCTAAAAACCAGTCTCTCAAGAAACTTCTAATTTGGATTTCCAAAATCAAAGCTTTCCCTCGATTTCCCCTGGAAAATGTTATTTTCTTAAGATTTCCAAAAAAAGTTTCCATATTTCCTCAAAGATCAAACTCAATTTCCAAGTGTTTCAAGGCCAAGATTCTCAGGATTTCAGTTTCCCAAGTTTCAATTCTCCCTCTCCAAAGAATTTTCCAATGAATTTCAATCATTTTCCAAAGAAAGCTTTCAAAACTTGAAGCTTTTCCTGACAAGCATTTTTCCTTTAACTATTCATCTTTTCTCAAGAATTTCTTGCCATTTTCTCAAGATTTCCTTCATTTTCCTAAGAGAATTCTCAAAATCTAAGTTTTCCTGAGAAGTGTTTCCCTTTTCAAATGTTCACCTTTTTCTACAGAATCACTTCTATTTTCCCAAGATTTTCAATCATTCATGATTTTCTCACAACTCTATGAACTTTCCCGAGATTTCAAATCTTTTTTCATCTGAGTTTCCTGAGAAATTGACTTTCAGCTTTTTCCTGAGAGAATCTTTTTAACTCCGAATATTTTCCAAGCATACATCATGTTTTCCCAAGCTGCATTTTCCAAAATCTCATAGCACATGCCTGAATTCTTTGTGCATATAGGGTAGAACACGATTTTGATGATTTAACTAAGTCAAGCACAATTTTGGTCCTTGGTTCGATTACCCCTGTTAAAGGCGGCAGGAACGGTCGAACCTCGTACCGACAGGTCGAGCCCCATCCCATGGATTTTCCCGCAATTTTTTTCAAAATGGAGGCGAGTATTTCAAAACTTTTTCCAAAATCCGGTCAAGTTTGAATCACGAAAGCATTTTCCTCTCTCTCTTCCGCAAGGAAGGGAAGACGGGGAAAAATTTCGTGACGATAACAGGTTTGGCGACCGTGATGGGACCTGTCCTTGTCTGATTAAAATTATGCTTGACTTAGTTCAATTATCGAAATTATGTTCACAAAATGTCAGCTCTTTTACTTTCAATATCATGTGAGCCTAGGAGCCTAGATTCTGACCTAGCTGACATTGATTGCATATAGTTTAGGCATGGTTTGGTAGGACCATATTGAGGAGAAATATTTCATGCTCACATAGACTTAGGTCTAAATACAACTCTCCTCAATTTAGGATCTGAATGCAAACAATGTATGCTTCTTCAAAAGATTTTCAAAATCTATCTCTTTAGGTTTTAGAGCCATCTATTTCTTGTATGTGATCATTTTTCAAACCTCCATTACCTATCATTACCCAGTCTTCACGTTGCTGGGCTCTCTTCCAGAACCCTAGTTCGGGACAGAGCCTCACAACTGGGCCAATTATTTGGGTTAACACCCCCCTACCACGTACCGCGGGCCACAGTCCGAAGTATATCGGTAGGCGCTCAAGGATGTTGGAAAACCTTACCTTAGAACCGGAGTTGAAATTCTATGCCACGTACCGCGGATTTCGATTCGAGTATATCGGCATAACTGGATTGGACAAAGATGATCTGAACTTAGAGTTAGGATTAAGGTCCTACAACTGTTTTCAAATTGATGCATCTAGAGTCAGCCTTTTAGGGAGTGCTGAATGTGCATAAATGTTTGTGCAGGATGTGATTGTATGTATGATTTTCTCAATTCTTTATATTTCCCAATGTTTTTCAACTCATTAGGTCTTTTTCAAAATATCCTTATTTTCCACAAGATCTTTTTTCTCAAACCCTTGATGATTTTCTCAAATATCCAATTTCTTTCAAAACCCCAGGCGATTTTCCATTCTACCTTTCTACTGGATCTCGAATTTCTAGCTGCATTTTTATCCTGCCTGCAAAAAAAAAAAAAAATCAAAAATTTCCCACATTGCCCTAAGTCTCATTCTGAGTCTTTCTCTGTTTTCAGTTCGATGGCATCCAGTCAAGTCGATCCTATCTTTCCTGAAGGTCACATCTCCTTCGAGGTGCGACAAGGTCATCCTGAACATCGGGCCCTTAGCACCAGAACTTTCATTCTCTGGTGGTATTATTCCTGGCTAAAGAGCTTTTCCCGAATGTTCCCGGACCATTTGAGCGAGTGCGGATTAGAGCTGGCATCAACAGTCGGAAAGCAGACCATCAATGGCAACCTGATCCATGCAATGGCGGAGCGATGGAATCCTCGAACGTGCACCTTCTGGTTCCCATGGGGAGAAATGACCATTTTAATGGATGAATTTTCAGAAATCATGGGGTTGCCAGAACCAGCCGGTCAACCAGGAGACCCATTAGAGCATCAATTCCTTATCAATGTCAAGGGTTTGGACCCCCGAGACTCCTTAGCTCGTATGACAGGCCGCCGATCTTGGCCCCTGATCCAGTTAGAAGGAAATGAATATGTTGACCTACTTGAGTTATACCGCCAGTACGGGACCTTCATCGAAGTCAGCTCGCTATCAAGAACAGCCAAAGAAAGGATTCAGAATGCAATGGTTCTATGCACTGTAGGATTATCCCTCTTCCCAGATGGACAAAACTACATGGACATCAGAATAATCCAGCTTATGAGAAGATAGGGAAGTCGACAAACCAATCGCCTCTCTGTAGCCATGGCAGCGCTCGCCTTCCTATATCGAGGTCTGACTCGATTCTCACTTGCAGAATCCATTTTAGTTGAAGGATGCATCTATGCACTTCAGTCCTGGTTTTTCCAACACGTTCCAGCCCGAGCAAGCTCTTTTAGATACAATGGTCAAGAACTCCTTCCAGTGGCGCAGTACCGGTCTATGATCAACAACATTCAAGAGGATGACGTAGTCTGGGACTATTTTGATCGGCAGCTGTCTCCTCCTCGATATACCTACGCTTATGGCAAGCGGTTCAAGTTGCTAGGACCTTTCTTCTGCACTTATTACCAACCAGAGAGATGTGTTCGGCAGTTCTCTCAAAGGCAGTCGTACGTTGAAGCCCGCTTGTTATCAGGAGTTATGACAGAGTTTGATCTCACTTCCGCACAATGGTTCGGAGCATATCATTCTGCCCGCTACAGTTGGGATTCCTTTGTCTCTCTTAAAATCTTTCCTGGTCCTAGAGTATCTGCTGATTATCGTGAATGGTGGCAAATTGTTTGTCCTCCACCTCTTTGTCAAGATCAATAAAAGTTTAATTTTCTCATTTCAATAAAGTTTTCTTTCTCTCTATAATGGTTTGACGACCTCGCCTAGGTAACAAGGCACATTTTTCGTTGTTTATTTCTCTTTTTAAATGACAACACAATTGTCGTGATTCCCGCAACGACTCAGTCCCTAGTAATGGGATATCTTTTCAAATTGTCTGCCATATTTCCAGCAAATATTTCTTCCAAAAGCCAATTCCTTCATAATCTAATCAGGTCTTTGCCCTGCAGAGAGCATCCATATCATTTGATGGTTGAGACAAGATCAGGCAAAAGAACCACGGCATCCCAGTACTCGTCAGCCTCAGAAGAAGAAATGGGTTCCCCTCGATCCGAGAAGAGTCAAGAGCAGCAGCAAGAAGATGACGGCATAGACCCTCAAATGTATGCCATGTTCAGAAAAATGATGAATAAGATGATGAGTGAACAGCCCGAGACCAGCTCAGAAAGGGATCCATTTAGAGAAAAGTTCCATGGTCGCAGGAGTAAGAAGGCTCCCAAGAAGCGGATCCAGCCAGAGGAAATCTCAGATGAATCAGACTCCATTGAAGATACTGATGAAGAATATGAGGTGCCTCCGGCATTTCAGAAGCGTGGCCAAAGTAAAAGCCGCAGATCAAAGAGCAGAGATAAAGAAGAGCCTTTGCAAGCGCAGTTTAAAGAAATGGCCCGAGTTGTCAAGGATCTGCAAGCCCGCGACAAGGGCAAGAAAGTCTTCACCAGTGAGGACTTCTGTGACGGCTTAGAAGGGGATGATGATCTGCAAAATCTCCCTCGTAAATTCATCAAGTTTGATGGTTCTGGCGACCCAAAAGCTCATCTCGCCACTTTCTTTGCTGAATGCTCTCGGTTTAAGAGGGATAACCGAGCATTGTTTCTATGCTTCCCCCGCAGCTTGGAAGGAGTTGCAGCCAAGTGGTATGCTGAGCATATCAACCCCATCGAGCTCAAGGAGTTCGACAAAGTTGTGAATCTCTTTATTGAACGCTTCTTGTTCAACACAGAGGCGCTTCCTACATTAAGTCATCTCTGCAATTTAAGGCAGAATGAGAATGAAAAAGCACGGGACTTCATTCACAGATGGAGATCAGCCTGTAATAAGATGAGAGATCCTATCTCGGAAAGGCATGCATTGTCCCTAATCCTCAACAATTTTTCGCAGCCGTTAAGAGGATTGATCTCCACAGCACCATCCAGGACCTTCATTGAGTTGACTGAACGAGCCGAATGGCTCGAGCTAAGTGTGGAAAATGGAGTCTATGAAGGCTTCACCTTTTCTAAGATCAACTCCCAAGGTGAGCAGAAGAAGAAAGTTCACTTCACTTATTCTGCCAGCAACAACAACAAAGGCCAAAATCGATACAAAGGGCAGAAGAAAGATTACTGCTACGGCACCGACAGTTCAAACAACAAGGATCAGAAAGCAAAGCCTGCTCCTCAGTACAGCAAGCCTCCTCAGCAGGATCAAGGGCCGAAACTGCGTGAGAAAGCTAAGCATGAAGGATGGAGTTACGACAGAAAGTTTACTCCTCTTGACCAAACACATGAGGATGTACTCGAGTATATGCTATCAAAAGAAATGGTTAAGTTGCCCAGATTGGCTGATCCCCCTGTGCCCATGGGGAAATGGAAAGATCAGTTCTGCAAGTTCCACAGGACAGTGGGGCACAACACTGAGAATTGCTTTGTTTTAAAAAACATCGTGCAAGATCTCATTGAAAAAAATCTTTTAGTGGAAGGAGAAGAAGAAGAGAAGATGGATATTCTCAATCAGCCATTTCCTCCACACACCACAGCAGTAGTGTCGGCACAGCCATTCCTACCGCACAAGCACATCAAGCCGTGTTCTGCGCAAGATCTTCAGGTTCAGCATCAGGTGTCGGTGCTACGACAGGCAGCTCTAGCTTCTAAGAAGATGGACCTAATCTCAGCATTCGGCAAGATAAAAGTCTCTGAAGCGCCTGTAAAGTCAGACCCCAAGTCAAAGGGAACTCTTGATTTCTTCAAGCAAATTATCAAACCCAGGCTGGAGAATTCAAGACAGAAGCCTCTGACCGCTTTATCCAATGTCTCCATCCTTGACTTGGCCAAGAATTCTAGCAAGCACCAGCAAGTACTGGATGATTTACTCAGGAAAATCAAGGTTAAGCCCAGTACCACCCCTGAAGACATGGCACAGATTGTGAACTCCGCCATGACCAATGCACCAATCACTTTCTCGGATGAGGACCTTCCAAAGCCTCATTCCTTTCACAATAATGCTCTTTACATCGTCGTTCGAGTTAGAGGAATGACAGTACCGCATGTGCTGGTCGATGGAGGCAGTAGCCTCAATATTTGCCCTGAGATGACCGCAAAAGCATTAGGGATCAAAGATGAAGAATACATTCCAGATCCTATTACTATCTATGGATTTGACAACCATGGTCAAACAGCAAGAGGGAAGATATTTCTGGAGGTGTTCATCAACTATTCAGTGCATTCAGTGCTTTTCCACGTGGTTAATGTACCACCAACCTACAATTTGCTGCTCGGAAGGACGTGGATTCATAATGCTAATGCAGTGCCTTCCACCCTACATCAATGTGTGAAATGGTCAAAAGGTGGAATGATTACCACAATACTGGGAGAAGACCCAGAAGAAAGGCTCCCACAGCCCATGATTCCTCGGCCATCATTCAATGCGGATATTCCCAGCATCAGGGAAAGTGAAGAGATCAATGTCGGAGAGAATCAAGAAATACTCCAGGCATCCTCAGAACTATCTCCTCACACATTAGCCACGACCCGATGGAAAGGTCCTCAATTCTTCAAGGTTGGAGGCCGAATCGACTACAACACCATTAAGGATCACCCATTGTTTCCATAATTCATGAAGTCAAGAAAGGGACTTGATTTGCTCCTGAAGCATGACTATCAACCCTTCAAGGGACTCGGCAAGAACGAAGATGGCCGCATCGAGCCAATGATCCAGAAACATCATCCGCACATGGCAGGATTAGGGTTTTCCGGCGGGAGTTCGTCAAAGAAGACTGTTTTTGTCAAAGGGGCACAATGAAGACCATTTGTTATTGTCTTTCTATTCTTTTCCAAATAAATGTCTCATTTTATCAATGTCATTGATAAATCAATAAAATTCCAAGTTTCTTTGTCTATCCGGATGCCATCTACTCCCTTTCTGTCTGTCTCATCATTTTATAATTCAATGCCATTTTATGCATGGTTCTCTTCAAATGATTGCTTGTCTTACTATAGGCCAATTTGTCTGAACCAGATTTCTTCTCCAAAATTTCAGAATAACTTCTCGGACAATCAAGAAGCTTGTTCTCAATCCCAAGGCCTTTCAGAAGTCGACAACAATTCATAGAATCAAAGCAAGCACTGGAAATGATAAGATTGCAAAGCAGTTAGATGATTGTGCAGAATACGATTAGTGTAAGACCCGCAATTTTTCAGAAAATATCTGAATAAAATTCATGAGGCATTTACCGGTAAAAATAGCATTTCTTCTCAGAATGCGAAACGAATCAATTCCTGCGAGCCAGTTATACTTAGGGTATTCGTCGAATTGCGAATATATGCTCAAATACTCTGGAAGCCATAACTTCCTAACTAAACGAAATCAATAGATTCGTACGAGCCAACTTTCTTAGTTACGTCAATACGAAGAAAATGGCGTACTCAGAATTTTTCGGAAAAAAATCGCCGGAAACCCGAAATTCTTGCGGGACCCACGGAAATATTGGTGGGACCCACAGAAATATTCCTCAGAAAATATCTGGTGGGACCCACAAAAATATCCCATGGAATATCCAAGTGGGCCCCACACCAAGGAACCTCTTGGAATTAAAAAGAAGCCAAGGGGGTAGTTTGGGCATGGAAAAACCCAAGAGGAGGTGGGCTTGGGCTATAAATAGCCCTCCCCACTCTCTCTCTTCTCATAAAAATCGACCCCCTCTCTCTCTTGCCTTCTCTCTCTCTCTCCTAAACCTCCCCTACCTAGCCTAGCCCACCTGAGCCCACCTGACCTGGTCTGAGCCTGCCTGACTTAGCCTGAGCCTGCCTGACCTGGTCCTAACCCACCTGACCTGGGTCTGAACCCACTTGACCTGGTCCAAACCCAGTTGACTTGACTTGAACCTAGTTGGGTTTAAAGTCAAAGTCAAAGTCCTTTTTGGTCCAGATTCCGGTTTGGATTTCTGAACCCAGACTTAGCCTACTTGAGCTGAGTTCGAACCTACTGAACCCAGTTGACTTGGATTGAACCCTGTTAGGTTCAAACCACTTAGGTTGAGTAGCTTGACCTGCTCTACCTCTTTCTCAACTAAGTCAGCTTCATCTGACTTAGTCTGACCTCTCGAAGGAAGGCTCGAAGCCAAAGAAGCAACCCGGAGCCGTTTCTTCCACGATTTGAAGTAAGTTCGCTTCGTTGATCCATCTCTCTCAAGTATTTGACTGTTTGTATATAGAATATACTTTCTGAAGTAGTATCTTGCTTTAGTTCTTGGTTGAGCCCTCTAGGACACTTCGGTGTTCACGCGCTCGCCTCGTAACTATCGTCGGATATATATGTTCGAATACGCAGTATATGCGTTCTTCAAAATAGTATCTCACCCTAGTTCTTGGTTGAGCCCTCTAGGACACTTCGGTGTTCACTCGCTCGCCTCGTAACTATCGTTGGATACAGATCTAGGTGTATATCTGCTGATACTGCCGACGCGTCTTATATCGCACAGGCCATGTAATTTACCTTTGCCGTCGCGTCGTATGATGCCAAGGCTCCCTGCTTTCTGTACTTCCGATTACTGCACTTCCGATTATGCATTTACTTACGCCGTCGCGTCGAACGATGCCAAGGCTCCTGCTTTCTGCAATGTATTTACTTACGCCGTCGCGTCGAACGATGCCAAGGCTTCTGCTTTGTTATATATGTAGAATATTTCGTTCAGTTACACACCCTGAACAATAGTATATGCATTTCTTTACGCCGCCGCTGTATAAAGCACAGGCTTCTGCTTATATTACATATATGGCGCGTAAGTGAGCGTTCAAACGGAGATCAACTCCAAAATCGCCCATGCGATTCCCTTACCGCTCCTCGTACAAGATTCTGCTTGACGAATGAAGCCCCTATTGGAAAGGCTTCGCCTTTTGGCAAAATGCTCTTTACGTAAAGACTAAATCAATTACGTATGGCCTAGCTATGGCCCAAGGTTCCTGCAACCTTGATGGATGCAAAGTACGCACAACGGTGCGCATGCTTTTCCCGAGTTAAGCGTAGCGATTTCCCACCAAAGAGGGGAGATGCCGCTGAAATGGATAAAAGAAACGCACGCTTTCTCCGTAAAAGAGAGGAAGTGCTGCTGAAATTCCTGAAGGAGCTAAGAATGGCTCAGAAAGAACGTAGCAGAAGTGCTACCCAGTTATGAAACGCCTTCTACAATGTAGAAAGGTTCGTCGCACCACTGCCGGTAGAGCAGAGAAGGTGTTGACAGAATGGTTGGCAGAAGAGCTGCCAAAACCAGTTAAGTGGCACAATGATGTCCTTTGTTGGAACGATGTCAGAATGACTCGTCTCCCTGACACCTGCAAGGGCATCATACTTGTAAGAGCCGTTGCGCCAAAGTAGTGGTAGCGCCTTGACGAGGTCCTGAGCTCGTTGCGTAAAAATACGCCGAGTAGCCGATCCGTAGAGATCGAGTCATGTGCATGCTCATTGAGAATTATCAGACAACCAGACTCGTAAGGGCCGCTGAGCCGGAGTGTGTTGTTTCCACCGAAAGAGGTGAAGTGCTCGTCAAGGCCGAAGTGCTAAGAGCAGAGTTAAGCATGCATATGAATAAAACCTTTGTTCCACGGTGAAAACCGTGTGGTTGATTGGGGTCGGGTACATACTTCTCAAAGGCTGCCCTATAGGCATGCAATGTTCGTCAAGTAATTGTAAGACCGGCAGGCCCCTTTCAGAATTTCTCACCGAGGAAGACGGTGATGGCGCAGCCTTGAGTGACATATATTTCACCCGAACCTGATAGAGTTCATTGATGGCCTTCGTCACTCAGAGGTATGGAGGTCGTGGTTATCCTTAAATATCTAAGGATTGAACCCAACTACTGCAGTAGCAGAATGCATTCGGATACCTAGTAAGGATCTCTTCCGGTATGCTGTACCGTCCTACTAGGGGGATGGGGTCAACAGGCCTCTGGGGTATCTAAAATACATAGAATAATCAACCCCCAGATCGTCGCGTTGTCGCCCAGATATGAGTCCCCTAAGCCCAGGGGGAGGTGCAATTATCGAAACAAAGCATTAGCTTAGGTACAGCGCTACTTTGAATGTATGAGTGGATGACGTTGTTGAGTCAGTCCTGCATAACCTTTGTAAAGGTGTCATGGTCGGTATACTACTGGACCGATTGGGAAAGAACCCCATTGATATCCGTACGACTAAGTGAAGCTCGGAGAGCTGTCCTTAGATTCGTAGGATACGGATGTGCCAAGCATAAAGGCTTGAGCTAGACATCCATTCGTGACTCTGAGGAAGTCAAGGCTAAGTCGTAGAGACTTAAGTGGTTATTCTAACTCACAGCCCTGAAGAGGCTTATGTGAAGTCATGACGACTTGCGTGGATGTTCAACTCATAGCCCTGATGAGGCTTGTGCGATATACGCTAAGTCATGGAGGCTTGAGCGTCGTATTACGAACTGCGACCCTGAGTGGTCTATGCATTTACTTGAGTTGAATAGATAGGTGTTTGCCTACTTACCAGACCATCAGTGGTTCTGACCCCGTTTAATGGGGATTTCAGGTGTTGAACCTGCGTGGCGATATGCGGAGCAAGGCGGCATCAAGTTCCAGGGTTTCTCTAGACAGAGTTGTACTGCTTCCTTTTTATTGAACCTACACTGCTTTCCTAAGCAGTAGTGTTGTAATAAACATATGTTTTCGATAAAATGGAACACTTTGGTGGTCAATGAGTTGCTTGGCCACATACCTGCAACGTGCTCGGAGTTTTCTAAAACTGACGACTCATTATCGTCTTATTCCGCTGCTAAAAGCTTTTCTAAGTTCCGCTGCAATGAAAAAAAAAAAGAAATTCATGAAAATTTTAACTTAGCTTTGTTTTGGAAATCCGGGGCGTTACAGAATTGGTATCAGAGCATGAGTCTGAGAAACCTGGTTCAAGATCCGTCATGGTACCGATATTGCACTGTAAGTATATGTTTTTATACTTTTGTTCTGATCTGGGTGCATCTTTGTATAGATGGCAACTCATGACTCGCGTGGATATTGCTATCGCTGCAAGGTCATGCACGATGAGTGGATATGCCCGTATGAAGTCCAAGACTGCCAATATTGTGGCGAAGATGGGCATTCCGCCAACGAATGCCAAAGGAAATATACCGCCGATATGGGTCGGCGGGCTTCAAAGGGTCTCAGGGATGAGACTTCGCGTGTCAGTGGACCGCATCACTCTAGTGTTGGGAGCAACCATACCCCAACATCTTTTGATGAATTACCAAGGCTGAGGGATTTTGATTTGAACTTCCCTGCAGAAGTCTACCACTCGCCAAGCTACCATCCGGCATCACATATGCCGAGCTTAAATGGCAGGAACAAAAGAGGAGATTCTTTCTGTTCGCCAATCATTATTCCAGACTCCCAGAGTCTTGATCTTGCTGACTGGGAAAGTGGACTGGAGTCTCTCATATATCCCCAGTATTCGCTTGCTAGTGCGGAAGTGCCGCCCAAGCCGAAGCTAGTAGTGCATGCACCAAGGCCATGTGGCAATAGATGGACCTTTTGGAGTTCGTCTTCATCAAAGAAATCCAAGTCTTAAAGAGACTGGTGATGTTTTGGAGTCATTAGACTCATGTATATAGTTTCTCATTGCCTAAAGTCTGCCAGTGCGGCATGACGTTTTGTTTAAGGCAATGCTTGTGTAAATGTGATGTATATTAAGTAAATAAAGCTTTTACTTCCTCATATACATCGAGAAACTAAAAACAAGTGCTTGTGTGTGCATAGATAAATGGCTCCTACGACGAGGAGAACCATACCAAGCGAGGAGTCCCATACGCAAGGATTCCTGTTGGAGACACTCAACAACCTAGTTACCGCCATCCGTGAAACGAGGCCAGAACCAGTCGCACCACGAAACGAGCACCTGGGAGGAGTGACTTATGAGAAGTTCCTCAAGCTTGACCCGCCAGTTTTCATTGGCAGAGCCGATCCTGAGCTCGCAGAAAGTTGGGTCGAAGAAACCGAACGTGCCTTCCTGGTGCTGGGAGTACCAGAAGAAAAGAAGACCAACTTTGGCACGTACAGGCTGAAAGACAACGCACGGAAGTGGTGGGATACCACTAAGATTATCCAGTTCTCGGAAGTTGAAGTCATTTCTTGGACTGACTTCCGGAGAGCTTTCATGGATAATTACTTTCCATTACACTCCAGAAACAAGAAGAAGATGGAGTTTCTGGAATTGGAGCAGGGTGGCATGAATCTGATTGACTATACCACCAAATTTCAAAATCTTGAACGGTACTGCTCCCGGTTATTTGAGACCGACCAAGAAAGGGCCGACAAGTACATCAATGGACTGCGAGAAGGGCTAAGGTCACGGGTTATCACCAGCATGCCCCAAACGTTTCAAACGGCTGTGGCAGCAGCTTCAAAAATACAAGTGGATTGGGAGCGATCAAAAGTGATCATAGCAAAAAGGCCCATAGTTGATGGTGAGAACAAGAAGAGAATGTTTCCAAGTGGCCAGGGTTCACGACAACCCTTTCAGAAGAAAAGGTTCCAAGGTGGGAACAACACTCAACAAGTTGTAAGGCCAAGGCAGAACATGGCTCCAAACAACCTGCAGTCCAACCCAAACTGCCCAAAATGCCATGTTAATCACGCAAGAGGACCATGTCCACGTGACACAGGTGGATGCTTCTACTGTGGCAAAGTGGGCCACGTTGCAAGACAATGCAGGAAGAAGCTTATTGATGAGCAGAGGAGGAATGCCGGATCTGCCGGACCCTCTCAACAAGTACCACAACGAACACTAGTCCAACGACCCCCACCTAGGGTAGAACAAAGGCCTGCTGCAGGTCGTGTATACGCTGTAACGACTGAACAAGTCGAAACCGGTGACCTCATTGAAGGCACCGTACCTGTTAATGGACATGCAGCTTACGTCTTGTTTGATTGTGGTGCTACTCATACGTTTATCTCTGACGATTTCACCGAACAACTCCACGCTTCGGTGCAACCGATTGATAAAATGATCGAAGTATATAACCCGTTGGGTTCACGCACCAAATGTATCCGGTGTGTGAAAAATTTGGATATTGAGATAGCAGGGCAACACTTGCCTACTGATGCCATCCTGATCGATATGATACAGTACGATGTCATTCTGGGAATGAATTGGTTGGCTCAGAATAATGCCAAGATTCTGTGCCGCGAGGGCAGAGTGATTCTATCTCGACCCGGATTACCTAAGATGGAATACCGGTTATCCAAACCAGTTCCACAGAAAAGGCTCATATCAGCACTTAAGGTACAAAAATACCTTAGGAAGGGTTGTGTGGCCTTCCTGTTGAGTCTCTCGGTGGAAAAATCCAACGACCAACCCCTTGAGAGTTTGGAAGTAGTGCGGGAGTTTCCCGATGTGTTTCCTGAGGAATTGCCAGGACTTCCGCCACTTCGTGAGGTTGAATTTGGAATTCAATCCTTACCTGGAACAGCGCCGATATCCAAAGCCCCGTATCGAATGGCGCCAGCTGAACTCAGTGAGTTGAAGTGTCAGTTGGAAGAACTGATGGAACAAGGGTTCATCCGACCAAGTATGTCACCATGGGGAGCCCCGGTACTGTTTGTAAAGAAGAAGGATGGATCCCTTCGGTTATGCATCGATTATCGGATGCTTAACCAGGCAACCATTAAAAATAAGTACCCATTGCCTCGGATTGAGGACTTATTCGATCAGCTCAGAACAGCGAGAGTGTTCTCCAAGATCGACCTCAGGTCTGGATACCATCAGCTCAGAGTAAAGGAAGAGGATATACCCAAGACAGCCTTCAGAACGAGATACGGCCATTATGAGTTCGTAGTAATGCCCTTTGGACTCACTAATGCGCCTGCTGCCTTTATGGATCTAATGAACCGGATATTCAGACCATATTTGGATAGCTTTGTCATCGTCTTTATTGATGACATTCTCGTATATTCTGAGAACAAGGAACAACACGTGGAGCACTTGAAAATCGTCTTGAAAACCCTTCAAGATAACCAACTCTATGCTAAGTTTTCAAAATGTGAATTCTGGCTAGATAAAGTGATGTTCCTTGGTCATGTGATCTCAAAAGATGGAATCGCAGTGGATCCTGCGAAGGTGGAAGCTGTGATGGACTGGAAGCAGCCAGAAAATATCACTGAGGTTCGTAGCTTCCTTGGACTTGCCGGATATTATCGGAAGTTCATACAAGACTTCTCCCGAATCGCCGTACCGATGACGAAATTACTTAAAAAGGGAGTCAAGTTTGAATGGACTGACCAGTGTAAGGAGTGCTTTGAGGTTCTCAAACAGAGGCTTACCACTGCCCCTGTCCTTACCTTACCTTCTGGTCAGGGAGGCTTCGTGGCATATACCGATGCCTCAGGAACAGGTCTGGGTTGTGTGTTGATGCAGCATGGCAAAGTAATCGCCTATGCATCACGACAGTTGAGGGTCCATGAGAAAAACTATCCAACCCACGACTTGGAGCTTGCCGCAGTAGTGTTCGCGCTTAAAATCTGGCGACACTACCTGTATGGAGAGAAATTTGAGGTCATGTCGGACCATAAAAGCCTAAAATACCTCTTTTCTCAAAAAGAACTCAATATGCGGCAACGGCGATGGCTGGAATTCCTCAAAGATTATGAATTCACGCTTTCCTATCACCCTGGAAAGGCAAATGTTGTAGCAGATGCCCTTAGTCGCAAGACTGTTGGCACTCTGGCCAGCCTAACCGGACAATGGAAGTTGATGGAGGATTTCGTCAAGTGGAAGCCATTTTTGGCTGATTCAGGTAGAATCAAAATGTCATGTTTGACGATCCACATTGAGTTCCTCGATCGCATCGTAGCCGAACAGTTCAAGGATCCCCAGTACTTGGAATTGAAAGCTCGTGCTGAAAAAGATAACACTTTCTTCCATTTGAAAGAAGATGGAGGAATATGGATGGAAGAAAGAATTTGGGTTCCAAATAACCCTGAGCTAAGACAGGAAGTACTCCAGGAGGCTCATAATAGCAAGTACACCATTCACCCTGGAGGTACGAAGATGTTCAGAGATTTACAGAGAAAGTACTGGTGGAAGGGTATGAAGCGTGATGTGGCTACGTTTGTCTCGAAGTGTTTGATCTGTCAGCAAGTTAAGATCGAACATCAGCGCCCTGGTGGAAAGATGCAACGGATCGAGATTCCAGAATGGAAATGGGAAGGCATTACGATGGATTTCATCGTTGGATTGCCTCGGTCCAAGAGACAACACGATTCAATATGGGTGATCGTGGACAGACTCACCAAGTCTGCTCACTTCCTGCCAATCAACACTCGATACTCAACTGAACGATTGGCGGAGATCTACATTCGGGAAATCGTTAGACTCCATGGAGTGCCGATTTCGATCATATCTGATCGTGACCCGAAGTTCACCTCTCACTTTTGGGAGCAACTTCAGAAAGCCCTGGGGACGAAACTCAAGTTCAGTACAGCATTCCATCCCCAAACAGATGGGCAATCAGAACGAACCATACAGACTCTTGAAGATATGCTAAGAGCCTGTATGCTGGAATGGAAAGGTGATTGGGATTCCCACCTAGCGTTGGCTGAATTTTCTTATAATAATAGCCACCACGCTAGCATTGGGATGGCACCGTATGAAGCCTTGTACGGGCGACCCTGTAGATCACCAATCCATTGGGGTGAAGTGGGTGAGCGAACCTTGGACTCGCCCATTGTGTTGCAGCATTACACTGAGCAGGTCCACATGATCAGAAAGAAGCTACTGACTGCTCAGAGTCGACAGAAGAGCTACGCCGATCAGCGGCGTAGGGAACTCACTTTTGCGGTTGGAGATAAGGTTTTTATCAAGGTCTCTCCAACCAAGAGTGTGTTTCGTTTTGGAAAGAAGGGGAAGCTCAGCCCTAGATTCGTTGGTCCCTTCGAAGTTTTGAGCCGAATCGGAGAGACTGCCTACCAAGTAGCATTGCCACCACAATACGCGCAAATACATGATGTATTTCACGTATCAATGCTTCGAAAGTACGTTCATGATCCTTCTCATGTCATTCAACATGAGGACATTGACATCCGAGAAGATATGACGGTAGAAGAAAGGCCAGTGGAGATCATGGACCGACGGGAGCAAGTGCTAAGAACGAAGGTCATCCCACTTGTTAAAGTGAGATGGCAACATCACGGAGTCGATGATTGCACTTGGGAGCCCGAATCAGATATGCGGGATAAATATCCTGAACTCTTCACTTTGTAATCTTAACTGAATTTCGCGGACGAAATTCCTTTAAGGGGGTAATGATGTAAGACCCGCAATTTTTCAGAAAATATCTGAATAAAATTCATGAGGCATTTACCGGTAAAAATAGCATTTCTTCTCAGAATGCGAAACGAATCAATTCCTGCGAGCCAGTTATACTTAGGGTATTCGTCGAATTGCGAATATATGCTCAAATACTCTGGAAGCCATAACTTCCTAACTAAACGAAATCAATAGATTCGTACGAGCCAACTTTCTTAGTTACGTCAATACGAAGAAAATGGCGTACTCAGAATTTTTCGGAAAAAAATCGCCGGAAACCCGAAATTCTTGCGGGACCCACGGAAATATTGGTGGGACCCACAGAAATATTCCTCAGAAAATATCTGGTGGGACCCACAAAAATATCCCATGGAATATCCAAGTGGGCCCCACACCAAGGAACCTCTTGGAATTAAAAAGAAGCCAAGGGGGTAGTTTGGGCATGGAAAAACCCAAGAGGAGGTGGGCTTGGGCTATAAATAGCCCTCCCCACTCTCTCTCTTCTCATAAAAATCGACCCCCTCTCTCTCTTGCCTTCTCTCTCTCTCTCCTAAACCTCCCCTACCTAGCCTAGCCCACCTGAGCCCACCTGACCTGGTCTGAGCCTGCCTGACTTAGCCTGAGCCTGCCTGACCTGGTCCTAACCCACCTGACCTGGGTCTGAACCCACTTGACCTGGTCCAAACCCAGTTGACTTGACTTGAACCTAGTTGGGTTTAAAGTCAAAGTCAAAGTCCTTTTTGGTCCAGATTCCGGTTTGGATTTCTGAACCCAGACTTAGCCTACTTGAGCTGAGTTCGAACCTACTGAACCCAGTTGACTTGGATTGAACCCTGTTAGGTTCAAACCACTTAGGTTGAGTAGCTTGACCTGCTCTACCTCTTTCTCAACTAAGTCAGCTTCATCTGACTTAGTCTGACCTCTCGAAGGAAGGCTCGAAGCCAAAGAAGCAACCCGGAGCCGTTTCTTCCACGATTTGAAGTAAGTTCGCTTCGTTGATCCATCTCTCTCAAGTATTTGACTGTTTGTATATAGAATATACTTTCTGAAGTAGTATCTTGCTTTAGTTCTTGGTTGAGCCCTCTAGGACACTTCGGTGTTCACGCGCTCGCCTCGTAACTATCGTCGGATATATATGTTCGAATACGCAGTATATGCGTTCTTCAAAATAGTATCTCACCCTAGTTCTTGGTTGAGCCCTCTAGGACACTTCGGTGTTCACTCGCTCGCCTCGTAACTATCGTTGGATACAGATCTAGGTGTATATCTGCTGATACTGCCGACGCGTCTTATATCGCACAGGCCATGTAATTTACCTTTGCCGTCGCGTCGTATGATGCCAAGGCTCCCTGCTTTCTGTACTTCCGATTACTGCACTTCCGATTATGCATTTACTTACGCCGTCGCGTCGAACGATGCCAAGGCTCCTGCTTTCTGCAATGTATTTACTTACGCCGTCGCGTCGAACGATGCCAAGGCTTCTGCTTTGTTATATATGTAGAATATTTCGTTCAGTTACACACCCTGAACAATAGTATATGCATTTCTTTACGCCGCCGCTGTATAAAGCACAGGCTTCTGCTTATATTACATATATGGCGCGTAAGTGAGCGTTCAAACGGAGATCAACTCCAAAATCGCCCATGCGATTCCCTTACCGCTCCTCGTACAAGATTCTGCTTGACGAATGAAGCCCCTATTGGAAAGGCTTCGCCTTTTGGCAAAATGCTCTTTACGTAAAGACTAAATCAATTACGTATGGCCTAGCTATGGCCCAAGGTTCCTGCAACCTTGATGGATGCAAAGTACGCACAACGGTGCGCATGCTTTTCCCGAGTTAAGCGTAGCGATTTCCCACCAAAGAGGGGAGATGCCGCTGAAATGGATAAAAGAAACGCACGCTTTCTCCGTAAAAGAGAGGAAGTGCTGCTGAAATTCCTGAAGGAGCTAAGAATGGCTCAGAAAGAACGTAGCAGAAGTGCTACCCAGTTATGAAACGCCTTCTACAATGTAGAAAGGTTCGTCGCACCACTGCCGGTAGAGCAGAGAAGGTGTTGACAGAATGGTTGGCAGAAGAGCTGCCAAAACCAGTTAAGTGGCACAATGATGTCCTTTGTTGGAACGATGTCAGAATGACTCGTCTCCCTGACACCTGCAAGGGCATCATACTTGTAAGAGTCGTTGCGCCAAAGTAGTGGTAGCGCCTTGACGAGGTCCTGAGCTCGTTGCGTAAAAATACGCCGAGTAGCCGATCCGTAGAGATCGAGTCATGTGCATGCTCATTGAGAATTATCAGACAACCAGACTCGTAAGGGCCGTTGAGCCGGAGTGTGTTGTTTCCACCGAAAGAGGTGAAGTGCTCGTCAAGGCCGAAGTGCTAAGAGCAGAGTTAAGCATGCATATGAATAAAACCTTTGTTCCACGGTGAAAACCGTGTGGTTGATTGGGGTCGGGTACATACTTCTCAAAGGCTGCCCTATAGGCATGCAATGTTCGTCAAGTAATTGTAAGACCGGCAGGCCCCTTTCAGAATTTCTCACCGAGGAAGACGGTGATGGCGCAGCCTTGAGTGACATATATTTCACCCGAACCTGATAGAGTTCATTGATGGCCTTCGTCACTCAGAGGTATGGAGGTCGTGGTTATCCTTAAATATCTAAGGATTGAACCCAACTACTGCAGTAGCAGAATGCATTCGGATACCTAGTAAGGATCTCTTCCGGTATGCTGTACCGTCCTACTAGGGGGATGGGGTCAACAGGCCTCTGGGGTATCTAAAATACATAGAATAATCAACCCCCAGATCATCGCGTTGTCGCCCAGATATGAGTCCCCTAAGCCCAGGGGGAGGTGCAATTATCAAAACAAAGCATTAGCTTAGGTACAGCGCTACTTTGAATGTATGAGTGGATGACGTTGTTGAGTCAGTCCTGCATAACCTTTGTAAAGGTGTCATGGTCGGTATACTACTGGACCGATTGGGAAAGAACCCCATTGATATCCGTACGACTAAGTGAAGCTCGGAGAGCTGTCCTTAGATTCGTAGGATACGGATGTGCCAAGCATAAAGGCTTGAGCTAGACATCCATTCGTGACTCTGAGGAAGTCAAGGCTAAGTCGTAGAGACTTAAGAGGTTATTCTAACTCACAGCCCTGAAGAGGCTTATGTGAAGTCATGACGACTTGCGTGGATGTTCAACTCATAGCCCTGATGAGGCTTGTGCGATATACGCTAAGTCATGGAGGCTTGAGCGTCGTATTACGAACTGCGACCCTGAGTGGTCTATGCATTTACTTGAGTTGAATAGATAGGTGTTTGCCTACTTACCAGACCATCAGTGGTTCTGACCCCGTTTAATGGGGATTTCAGGTGTTGAACCTGCGTGGCGATATGCGGAGCAAGGCGGCATCAAGTTCCAGGGTTTCTCTAGACAGAGTTGTACTGCTTCCTTTTTATTGAACCTACACTGCTTTCCTAAGCAGTAGTGTTGTAATAAACATATGTTTTCGATAAAATGGAACACTTTGGTGGTCAATGAGTTGCTTGGCCACATACCTGCAACGTGCTCGGAGTTTTCTAAAACTGACGACTCATTATCGTCTTATTCCGCTGCTAAAAGCTTTTCTAAGTTCCGCTGCAATGAAAAAAAAAAAGAAATTCATGAAAATTTTAACTTAGCTTTGTTTTGGAAATCCGGGGCGTTACAATTAGTCTCTTCAGGAATTACCAGAGTTCGCCGCTGTTCAGAAGCAAGATGAACCATCTCCTCTAGTACAAGATCCAACTGAAGGTGTCAATATCGGTTCAGAGGAAGATCCCAAAATTCTCCAGATCGGAACCAGTCTGAGTCCAGAAGAAAAGAAAAGGCTTACAGATTTTCTCAAGCGGCATGAAGAAGTGTTCGCATGGACATATGAAGACATGCCAGGCTTAGACCCCAAATTAGTCAAACACCGTCTTGTCTTAAAGCCGGATGCTAAGCCAGTCAAGCAGAAGCTGAGGAAAATGGATCCCAGAATAGAACAACAAGTCAAAGAAGGACTTGAAGATTTGCTCAAAGCAGGATTTATCCGAGCTATTGACTACCCGGATTGGTTAGCCAATATCGTCGTTGTCCCAAAGAAAAATGGCAAAGTGAGGATTTGCATGGACTTCAGAGACCTCAATAAGGCAACTCCGAAGGATGACTATCCACTTCCAAGCATCGATCTTCTAGTCGATAGCACGGCAGGACATGCCATGTTCTCTTTCATGGACGGATATTCTGGCTACAATCAGATTAAGTTGGCCGCCCGCGACCAATCAAAAACTTCCTTTACTACGCCTTGGGGCACTTTCTGCTATACAGTTATGCCTTTTGGGCTCAAGAATGCTGGAGCAACGTATCAACGGGCAATGGCTGTCATCTTTCACGATCAGATGCGCAAAATCATGGATGCGTATGTTGATGATATTCTCGTGAAATCTAATGAGGAAGAAGATCACCTCAAAGCACTTGATCAAGTCTTTAAGAGACTCATTCTTTACAAGTTAAGGCTTAACCCGCAAAAATGTGTCTTTGGAGTCGAATCAGGCAAACTGTTGGGTTTTCTGGTCAGCAAAAAGGGAATTGAAGTTGACCCAGCCAAAGCAAAGGCTATCATTGATAAGCCACCCCCGAAGAATCTCAAAGAACTACGTAGCCTTCAAGGACGTATGCAGTCAATCCGGCGATTCATTTCCAATTTGGCGATGAGATGTGAGCCATTCAACCACTTACTCAGAAAAGGAGTGAAGTTCGAATGGGGGCCAGAATGCCAGCAATCGTTCGATCGAATCAAGAAGTATCTTCTTAATCCTCCCATCCTGAAGCCGCCTGAATTGGGAAAACCTCTTTTATTATACATCTCAGTTAATCAAGTCGCATGCGGTGGATTCTTGGCGCAATACAAAGAAGGCAGCCTGATAGAACACGCCATTTATTACGTGAGTAAGACTTTCATAGATTATGAAAAGAGATACTCTCAAATAGAGAAGACCTGCCTAGCTCTGGTATGGATGTGTCAGAAGCTAAGACACTACCTGTTGGCATCAGAGGTCAAAATCCTGTCTAAACTCAATCCCCTCAAATACATCTTAGAGCAGCCTTTCCTTAGCGGACGAGTCGCAAAATGGCAAGTCTTACTGATGCAGTATGACTTAGAATATGTCTCGCAGCAATCAATCAAAGGCCAAGCAATTGCAGATCAATTGGCGGATTTTCCTCTAGCCGAAGAAGTGAAAGCCAAAGATGACTTCCCTGATGAGCAAATTTGCAATATCCAGCAATTTCCAGTCTGGAATTTATTTTTCGATGGTTCTAAGAATATGGCGGGAATAGGCATCAGAATCCTATTAATCACTCCAGAAAAAGAGATGATTCTGTTTTCTCTCAATTAGATTTTCAATGTACCCACAATATGGCTGAATATGAAGCCCTGATTCAAGGTCTAAGGATTCTATTAGACTTCAATGTCAAGAGAGTACATGCCTACGGTGGACTCATTACTTGTTGTCAATCAGGTTCGAGCCGAATGGCAGGTCAAAGATCAGAAGTTATTTCCCTATCAGAAAATTGTTTCAGCGCTTGTCCGCAATTTTGAAGAATTTCAGTTATTCCACATCAAAAGAGATTTCAATCAAGTGGCCGATAGCCTAGCCAGTTTAGGCTCCATTATGACATTCAGAAATGGAGAATCTTGTCGCTCTTTTGAAATTGGCAGACTTGACCAACCTGCTTTCATTCCAGCGGAACAGGTAAACCAGGCTGAGCAAAGGAAGAAGCCTTGGTATTACAATATCAAAACTTTCATAGAAACTGGTGAATTTCCTCCAGAACTCTCAAAGAAAGAGAAACGAGCAATCCAGCGTATGTCTACTCGATACTTCATTTTGGCCAATGTCCTCTATCGTCGTGGATTCAGTTCAGAGTATTCCAGATGTTTAGATGAAGACGAAGCCAAAGAAGTCGTGCGAGAAGCACACGAAGGCATTTGTGGCGGCCACGTCGGCTACCAAACCCTTGTCAAGCAAATCATAAGAGCAGGGTACTACTGGAAGACTATGCAACAAGACTGTTATCATTATGTGAAGAAGTGTGTACAATGTCAGATACACGCACCTTCTATCCATGCGCCAGCAACATATTTACAATCTGTTGTTTCTCCATGGCCATTCTCCATGTGGGACTTCGATGTCGTAGGTCCCATCACTCCTTCAGCTTCAAATGGCCACAAATACTTCCTTGTCGCAATAGAATATTTCACCAAGTGGGTAGAAGCCATCAGTCTCCGCACGGTAGAAGGCCGACACATGGTCTCTTTTATTCACAAGAACATCCTTTGCCGTTTCGGCATCCCACATGACATTGTGTCAGATAATGGCAGTCATTTCAAGAATG
This sequence comes from Nuphar pumila, assembly GCF_984573655.1. Taxonomy (NCBI): domain Eukaryota; kingdom Viridiplantae; phylum Streptophyta; class Magnoliopsida; order Nymphaeales; family Nymphaeaceae; genus Nuphar; species Nuphar pumila. Next base: position 62,854,570 of record NC_143256.1, read on the forward strand.
AAAAAATGAAGACATTCTGCTCAAAACTCAAGATCTATCACCATTTTTCCGCTCCATATTATCCTCAAGGGAATGGTCAGGCAGAGGCCACCAACAAGATTTTAATTCGTATCTTGTAGCGAACTGTGAAAACAGGCCGTGACTGGCATGAGAAGATTCACGATGCACTATGGGCCTATCGGACCACCATTCGCACTCCAACGAACGCTACTCCATCAGAATTGGTCTATGGAACAGAAGTAGTATTGCCGCTACATGTTCAGAAGCCCGCTTTGAAATTCGCATCACTGTTGGAATTACCTCTTGATCGATACCAGCAGCAGTGACTAGTGTAGCTAGACTTACTCGACGAGAGAAGGCTAAAAGCAGCAGAGCATGCTCAATCCTATCGCCAGAGAGTAGCCAGGCAATATGCGAAGTCTATCATCGAAAGAAGATTCAAAGTCAATGATTTAGTACTTCGATCCACAGCTTATCTCAAGCATCGTCCCGGCGGCAAGTGGTCGCCAAATTGGGAAGGCCCCTATGTCGTCAAAGAAACATTACCCCGCAACTCATATCGGCTCATCAATGCCGATGGGGTAGAATTGCCAGATCCTATTAATGCTCGACACTTGAAAAAGTTTTATACTTGAAACATTTATTCTCCTCTTGTAATCCTTCCTGTTTCCTTCAAATAATGATCCAACTTTCTTTCCCAGTTACACTAGGGCATTTTTAAAATTTTGTTCTGTATGCAGGCAGGATAAACAAATTCCTCATTTCACGCACGTGTGCATTCATATGCATCAATTCATATTCGTTTGCATTCAACTGCATTAACAATAATCCAGTCAGTATTGGGATTTCAACAAACAGTCCCGTCATAATTCCTAATGATTCAAAATGGAAAGATCATCGCCAATACTGAACCAAAACCCAGCGCTCAAATTGGTATTGTTTCAAAATCCAGTGTTCAAACTGGCACTTTTTCAAGATCCAACTTTTTGGAAAACTGAGTTTCGACTCGGGCTTTTATTCAAAACATCTTCTTTTGTTGATCCGAGTTCCGACTTGTGATCTCATTATTCATTTCAGACCCGAGCTCATTTTTTTTTTTTTGTTGATCCGGGTTCCCACTCGTGATCTCTTTACCTTATTCGAGCTCTAACACGAGCTCTTCATTTTTTTTCATTTGTTGATCCGGGTTCCGACCCGAGATCTCTTTATTCATTCGAGCTCTTCATTGTTCTCTGTTGATCCGAGTTCCGACTCGTGATCTCATTACTTTATTCGAGCCCTGACTCGAACTCTTCATTTTTTTCATTTGTTGATCGGGGTTCTGACTCGAGATCTCTTTATTCATTCGAGCTCAGATTCGAGCTCTTCATTTTTCATTTGTTGATCCGGGTTTCGACTTGAGATCTCTTTATTCATTCGAGCTCAAATTCGAGCTCTTCATTTTCCTTTGTTGATCCGGGTCACGACTCATGATCTCATTATCTTATTCGAGCTCAGATTCGAGCTCTTCATTTTATCTGTTGATCTGAGTTCCGACTCATGATCTCAATTACCTTACTCGAACCCTGAATCGAGTTCTTCATTTTCTTTTGTTGATCCGGGTTCCGACTTGTGATCTCTATATTTTATTCGAGCTCTGACTCGAACTCATCATTCTCCTTTGATTGATCCAAGTCATTTCAATCATCAGGGTATGTCAATTGCTCAAAGTTTGATATTTTACCTTCCAAATTCCAATTTACATCTTTGAATCATGCAATTTCCAATTTTTGACCTTCGGGTCACCCGATTTCCAATTCTCAGTTTCAATTACCAATTTTCCAATTTTCGACCTTCGGGTCAATCAATTTCCAATCTTTGACCTTCGGGTCACTCAATTTCCAAATTTCTACCTTCGGGTCACTCAATTCTCAATTTTGACCTTCGGGTCACTCAATTCTCAATTTCGACTTTCGAGTCACACAATTTCGACCTTCGGGTCACTCAATTCTCAATTTCGACTTTCGAGTCACACAATTTCGACCTTTCGGTCAACCAATTCTCAATTTCGACCTTTTGGGTCAAATCATTTCTCAATTTCGACCGTCAAGTCATCCAATTTCGACCTTCGGGTCATCCCATTTCCAGCAACCAATTTTCCAATTTCCAATTTCAACCTTTGGGTCAATCAATATCAATATCCAATTTCAATCATTTTCTGTTGCGAGAGACCCTTTTAGGGAGAGTTCGAGGGAGCTCGTTCTTTTTGCATGCTATCCAATTCGTTCACTTAGCCCCTTTTTAGGGAGAGTTTGAAGGGACTCGCGTCTTTGTGAACCGTTTGCAAAACAATTTCCAATTTTACACGAGGAACCCTTTTTAAGGGAGAGGCTCGACGGAGACTCGTTTTTCTTGTGACCCCCCAATTTCATACTAGGCCATCTTCGTCATGAAGGACCCCCCCTTGCAGGGAGAGTGTGATGGACTCGTTCCTTTCATGACCCAATTTTCAGACCTCACTATTATCGGCCCCCTTTCCATAAGAGAAGCCTAATATTAGGGAGCTTTGACGAAAGCTCAATTTCTCTTCGAAAGTTCGTTTTGCAAACACCTCCTCTTCAGGGAAGAGAGGAGTATTTCCCAATTCCCATTCAGGTAAGGGCTAAGCCTGAGTCTCTCTTTTTGGGGAAAAAGAGAGGAGAATTTTTGTCACAGATGTGTTGAGCCGAATTTCAAATACTCACTTTCACTAGAGATTTCAAGAAAATTTTGTCAATTTCTCAATCAAATTATTTGTTGATTTCAGAATCTTTATTGCACTAATCTCTATCTCACTTTACCTTCAGCATCGCTTCCAAAAGAGTGAAACTTTTGCGAAAAGAGATTCAAAACTCAAATTGTTTCTATTGGCCAACCAAAAGGATGAAGGATAAATCCTCAATATGGCCAGAAAAGAAGATTCAATGTTATTGAAAAGCCATAGATGATCGATATTGATCACAGTCAATGGCGCATCTTTAAAGGCTATTCTTGTAAGGATGAGGCAGTGGAAATATCCTGAGTGCTAGAAAAGAGAGAATTCACCCAAGCCCTGTCTCCTCAGAATCACCTAAGCTGCAATCAAGTATCCGCAAAAGGGATCTCTCACCTGTCGTCAAGATGAAGGCGATTTAGGCGAGTAGACCCCCGGGGCCAAAGAAGATTCGAAACATCTCCAAGATGACGGAGTTTGTGACGGATCCTTCCAGGGAAAGTCCAAAGCACTGTCAAGATGAAGGCAGATGCGATGAACCTCTCGACAATCCCTAAAAGATATTTAATTTCAGCTATCTGTAACGCCCCGGGGTTTTAAAACCTTTAAAAATGCAGATTTTTTTTTTTTTTTTTTTTTTTAAACAGCGGAAATAATTTTTGATTTTCGGTTTCCTAAACCTCAGGCACGTCACATTCCAATTAACAACAAAAACAACAATAATTTATATCAACATTATATACATAGTCTTTTCACAAGGTTCAAAAATGAAAACATTTAGGATTAAATTTAAAATAAATCCTAAATAAATCTCAGGATCTTGGGAATCTGGATTCTTCGATGCCACACTTGTCCAACATCCATTGTAAGATTTCCTATTCCATATTTGAACCTGAAATCCCCATAAAACAGGGTTAGACTTATGATAGCCAATTAAGTCATTAATCAAAACCATACAATTCAAATATTAAGCATGATTTCAATAATTTACAAATCAAAATGCATTTATTCAAGAACAATTATGCAAAATAAGGCAATTAAAAACAATTTAAAATAATGCATAATCTCAGATCAAATTCTATGAAAGAAAGAGGTCATTGTTTCGATATTAACGCCCTCCTGGTACGGTGGAGAGTACTCCGATCTCAAACTAAGTATTCCGGGGGTATATTATTCTATTGTGGATTACCCGGATACCTGAGTGAAACGGGCTCCCATGCGAGCGGTCAACGACCGGGAAGATTCTCAGCAATGGCGAGCAAACAAGGAGAGTTGGATGCATCCACTGGCATGCGGCAGCCTTGAGACCCGTTGTCTCGACCTCCTCAACCCGAGTGACAGGAGGTCCAGGGAATCTATCGCTCCCAACAATTATCATCTTCACAATGTCACTCCTGGTTGTACCACTACCCCTTCCAGGGTAGGCTAAACCTAGATGGGCTTGAAGGATTCTTTTATAGGACTTTTCATCTTTTCAAAAACTAGGCTCAATAGCCAAATCATTCCTTTCAAATAAACACGGTTCATATGTATCCAGCCCATCCAGAATTTTGCTCTATCATAACGAGCATTCGCCTGTGAAGGCGAGAATTAAGTTTGTGTAGACATGACTCATGCAGCAATAAAATCTTTCAAAAATCAACATGCTATACAAAATTCTTCTATTTATCAATATCATCAATGTCTTAACCATAGTATTCGATTCAAAATCATAAGATTTGAAATTGAAATATGCAGATATTGAAATATGCATTTGATCATAAATCAAATTTAGATAATCATGCATGAATCAAAAACATGAATCAAAAGCATGTCTAATATAAAATTATAAGATTTTGATAGAATAACTTACTTGGATTTCGATAGGATAAAGCGCTCGTGCTTTGATTTAATCTGATAGAATTCATTATATTAGTTAATATTTTTATATCAAATTTTGAGTAGTATTTGCCCTATGATTTAAAGAAGTATCTTTTGAAGAAATTATTAAAAATCTAAAAAAATTTATTTGTAATTGACTTTAAAACTTTTATAAGAATTTTCACAGAGTTTCCTCTGTAATAACTCAAATGTTCGAAAAAAGGTTTGAACTTGAATTCGAGTTGTAAGAATTCGAACATGACTTTGCGTCACAAATATTTTTATAAAGGTTTTTCAAAAAATTTGATTTAAATATTTAAAAGGATTTTTGAAAAATTTTAACAAAATTTCTTTTATAAAAATCAATTTTTTTTCTGAAATAATTATAAAAATTTTGATATATCTTCTACTAAAAATTTCTAAACTATCTGAAAAGCTTTTGCCAAAATTCTGATTAAAATAATTAATCTTTAAAAATTTGGTCAGAATTACTGCTATACTAATTCTACTTTTTTCAAAAATCTTTAAATCATTTTGACAGAACTCCTGCTATAAAAACTTAATTTTTCAAAAGTCTTTTATAAAATTTTGCCAGAACTACTGCTAAAGTAGTTTGGAATACTTAAAAATATTTAGAAAAATTTGAACAGAACTTCCCTTGCGTAGAGGCTGGGTTGGATTAAATTTTGACAAAATTGTCAAAATTTAAATCCACACAAAGTAGAATTGGGGTTTAGAAGGAGAATTTGAATTCAGAAGATGGTTCTTGAATACTAACCTTGTTTAGTTGATTTGAGCAGCGCTTCCGCTATCCAAATCTGACTTTTCTGCTAAGTTTAGCAGAACTCCTGCAGGTAGTGCTTCTGAGGCTGTTTCTGATCTGACGGAGCTTCTTGCAGAAGAACGGACTTTGCTAAAAGAAAGAGGAAAAGGGCTAGAAGAGGTTTCTCAGAAAAAATCTGAGATTCTACGGAGGTTTTGGTTTAAAAGTTAGAGAGAGAAAATCAAAGGTAGAGAGAGGAAGTAGGAGAGAGAGAGCTTAGAGAGAGAAGGGAGGGTTTTGAACTTGAGTAGAGAGAGAGGGGGTGAGGGGTATTTATAGGAGAGAGAAGGGAGGTCGCCCCCCCCTTGTGGGGCCCACTTTGGTGACATTTGTCACCAAAGTAAATAAAAAATTAATTTTTGAATGACACTTGTCATTCTTCTGACAAGTGTCAAAGAGAGAGAGAGGCTTAGTGTCACCTCCTCACTGAGGAGTGACACTTGTCCTCCCATGGTTTTGGAAAACCATGGCCTGTCCATGGTTTTGGGCCAGTGGTTTTTCTAAAACCATGGTCTGAGATTAAAATATTATAAATTAATATATTTTATTCAATTTGCTACTTTTTAATACCCAAGTTAACCTTGGCTCAATTCCATCTTTCAGAAATGCCATAGGAGATTTAGAATTACTTGAGTGTCCTTCTGTAGTTCAATAAATTACATAGCTTGCCATTGAAAATGGTAAATTACCATTTTCGTCCCTGACAATTTTATTAATTCCCTGAAAATATCCTAAAAGAAAGATTACTATTTTGACCTTATATAGTTGGGTATTTTACCGAAAAATGCCACTGAATTGGCAAATTACTAAGCTACCCTTTGACAATTTGATTAATGACTAGAATGTCCCTGAATTCTGATTTTTGAACAAGCCTCAACAAAATTTTATCAGGATTTTAAATATATATTCAGATCTTTACTTTGAACAATACTAACCATAAAAATAAGGGTTTTAACACTATAATTCACATTCAGAATAAATAAAAATTAAAACTTGAATTTTCTTCAGAATTTATAAATCATTAAAAATTTTGGGTATTACATTCTACCCCCCTAAAAGAAAAAATTTCGTCCTCGAAATTTATGTACAATTTAAACAAACAATTTTGGATACTTCTCTCTGATGCTGTTTTCAGGTTCCCAAGTACATTCTTCAATTCCATGATGCTGCCATCTGACTTTAACCAGAGGAATAATCTTTGTTCTCAAAATTTGATCTCTTCTATCCATAATTTCTATAGGCTTTTCCTCAACAGTCATGTCTTCTCGAATTGCTATATCTTGATGCTGGATAATATGAGATGGATCATAAACATATTTTCGCAGCATTGAAACATGAAATACATTATGAATCTGTGCATACTGAGGAGGCAATTCGATTCTATAAGCAGTTTCACCGATTCGTTCTAGAATCTTAAAAGGTCCTACAAATCTAGGACTTAACTTTCCCTTCTTTCCAAATCTGAACACACTTTTGGTTGGAGATACTTTGACGAAGACCATATCATCAACTTCAAAAGCGAGTTCTTTCCGTCTTTGATCAGCATATCCTTTTTGTCGGCTCTGGGCAGCGCGTAGTCTGTCTCGGATCAAATTTACTTGCTGAGTATAATGTTGTAGTATCATTGGTGACTCTAACTTTCGTTCACCAATTTCATTCCAATAGAGTGGCGATCGACAAGGTCTTCCATATAAAGCTTCGTATGGCGCCATTCCAATACTGGTATGATAACTATTATTATAAGCGAATTCAGCTAGCATAATATGAATATCCCAATCTCCTTTCCATTCTAGCATACAGGCGCGTAACATATCTTCCAGAGTTTGAATAGTACGCTCTGATTGTCCATCAGTTTGGGGATGAAATGCAGAACTGAACTTTAACTTTGTTCCCAAAGCCTGCTGAAGTTGGTTCCAGAATCGAGAAGTAAACCTGGGATCACGATCAGAGATAATTGAAAATGGTATTCCATGTAGTCTTACAATCTCTTGAATGTATAAATCTGCCAAACTTTCCAAAGATTGACTTATACGAATAGGTAGAAAGTGAGCTGATTTAGTTAATCGGTCAATAATAACCCAAATTGCATCGTGCTGTTTTCGAGTTTTTTGGTAAACCCACTATGAAATCCATAGTAATTTCTTCCCATTTCCATTGTGGAATTTCAATTTGTTGCATCATTCCACCTGGCTTCTGATGTTCTGCCTTAACTTGTTGGCAAATCAAACACTTTGAAACATAATTTGCCACATCTCTCTTCATACCAGTCCACCAGTACTTTCTTTGCAAATCTTTGAACATCTTTGTACTTCCTGGGTGGATAGTATACTTGCTTTTATGGGCTTCTTCAAGGATTTCATTTCTCAATTCAGGGTTATTTGGTACCCATATTCGATCATTCATCAAAATACTCCCATCTTCTTTAAGTCGAAAAGAAACATCATCTTCCTGTTGGGCTCGAGCTAAAAATTCTTCATGTTGAGAATCCTTACTTTGTTCAGAAATAATTCGGATGAGGATTTCTGGTCGAACAATTAAGTTTGATAATAAAATCCTTCCTGTATTAGTTGCAAAGGGTTTCCAATTAATGAAATCTTCAATAAGTTTCCATTCTTTGTCTATGAGACTTGCCAAAGTGTCTCTAGTTTTGCGACTAAGAGCATCAGCTACAATATTCGCCTTTCCAGGATGATAAGAAAGTGTGAACTCATAGTCTTTAATAAATTCTAGCCAACGTCGCTGTCTCATATTCAATTCTTTCTGCGAGAACAAATATTTGAGGCTCTTGTGATCACTGAATACTTCAAATTGTTCTCCATATAAATAATGTCTCCAGATCTTTAGTGCAAAAACGACTGCCGCAAGTTCTAAGTCATGGGTTGGATAATTCTTCTCATGATTTTTCAACTGTCTTGATGCATAAGCAATAACTTTTCCATGTTGCATCAATACACAACCTAGACCAGTACCAGAAGCATCTGCATATACCTCAAATCCACCATGTCCTGAGGGTAAAGTAAGCACTGGAGATGTAGTGAGCTTTTCTTTCAAAATTTGGAAACTTTCTTCACATTTAATGTCCCAATCAAATTTAACACCCTTCTTCAGAAGTCTAGTCAGTGGTGATGCTATACGGGAAAAATCTTGAATAAATCTTCGGTAGTATCCAGCAAGTCCAAGAAAACTTCGAATATCTGTAATATTCTTAGGTTGTTTCCATTCTAATACTGCTTCCACTTTAGCAGGATCTACTGAGATTCCATCTTTTGAAATTACATGACCCAAAAACATAACTTTTTCCAGCCAAAATTCGCACTTAGAAAATTTGGCATATAACTGATTTTTCCTCAAAGTATCCAAAATAATCCTTAAATGTTCCTGGTGTTGTTCCTTATTTTCAGAATAAATTAAAATATCATCAATAAAAATAATCACAAATGTATCTACAAACGGTCTGAACACACGGTTCATAAGATCCATAAAGGCTGCTGGTGCATTTGTAAGTCCAAAAGGCATGACAGTGAATTCATAATGTCCATACCTTGTCCGAAAGGCTGTCTTAGAAATGTCTTCTTCCTTGATTCTAAGTTGATGATATCCAGATCTAAGATCAATCTTTGAAAATACCTTAGCCTTCTGTAATTGATCAAATAAATCTTCAATTCGTGGCAACGGATATTTATTCTTTATGGTAACTTGATTAAGAAGTCTGTAATCTATACATAATCTTAATGACCCATCTTTCTTCTTTACAAATAATACTGGTGCACCCCAGGGAGACATACTTGGTCTAATAAATCCCAGCTCCATTAATTCCAATAATTGCTTTTTTAATTCTGTGAGTTCTGCTGGAGCCATCCTATAAGGAGCTTTAGAAATTGGTGCAGTTCCTGGCATTAACTCAATACCAAATTCTATCTCTCTATGTGGAGGAAGTCCTGGTAATTCATCAGGAAAAACATCTGAAAATTCATGAACAATATCCAGACTTTCAAGAGAAATTTCTGCTGGTCTGGCAAGAGTAATGCTGACTAGAAAGGCTGTACATCCATTCCTCAAATATTTCTGGGCCTTTAAAGAAGAAATAACTCGATTTTTAGGAGTAGAATTGGATAATCTAAATTCTACCTTAGGAATACCTGGTTGAGAAAAAGTAACTTTTCCTTCCTGACAAAATATTCTTGCATGATGTTGATGTAGCCAATCCATACCCAATATAATATCAAAATCTGACATGTCTAATAGAATTGGGTCAGCAGGTAAATTCTGTCCTTCAATATATACTTCTAGATTCGGCAAGTATAACCCACAAAAAGATTTACATCCTACTGGGTTGACCACTTCCAGAGCACAGTTCAAAGACTTGATAGGCATATTAAGTAAAGTAGTAAACTTCTTGGAAATAAAAGAATGAGTTGAACCGCAATCAAATAGAGTAAAAGCAGCATGTCCAGCTATAGATAAAGTACCTTGAATCAGGTCACCCTTAGGTAGTTGATCAACATTGGCGGTATAAACGCGACCTGGTACTTTTTTATTCTGCGGTCGTTGTTGTTGTTGTTGTTGCTGGTACGGATACTGGGGTTGTTGCTGAGGGCGAGGTATAATAAGGCCTCGAGCATGTTCATCCATTTCCTTTTTATAGCAGTCTTTAATGAAATGGCCAGACTTACCACAATATAAACAACCACCAGTTGTTCGGGGGCAGGGTTGTCCTGGATGGGATCGATAGCAATTCTGACACGATCTAGCTGGTAGTTGTGTAGCTGGTAATTGTGGTTGATTGACTTGAAACTGCTGTCGTGGCCTCTTTGCTGGAGGGATGAACCTTCTTCCTTCAAAATTTCTTTTAGGCCAACTCCTTTGGCCTCTGAATTGAGAAACCGTTCTGCCAGATTGATTCTTCTGTATTTCTTCCCAATCTTCTTGTATCAATGTAGCTATTTCCACCGCCTTGTCTAAAGTTTCTGGCCTACTAGTGAGGACTTTGGTTCGTAGAACTGGTTTCAATCCTCTAGTAAATTTCATTGCCCTCTCGTCTTCCGTATTATAGACATTTGGGCAATACTTCTCTAAATTTCTGAATTTAGTAATGTATTCAGATAAAGAGAGTCCTCCTTGTAGTAATTCAAGGAATTCCCTCATTTTACGGCTTCTTTCATGCTTGGGGAAATATGCAGCATAGAAAACTTCAACAAATTGCTCCCAAGTAACGGATCCATTGCTAAATTTAATTTCTAAGGTGGATGCCCACCATCTTTCTGCATCTCCTTTTAATCTGTATGCTGCATAGTTCACCTTACGATCTTCAGGTACGGTCAGAACACGAAAAATCTTTTCTATTTCTCGGATCCAAACCTCAGCAGCTTCTGGATCCATCTTTCCTGAAAATGTAGGTGGATCTAATTTGAGAAACTTCTCATAAGATACTTCATTATGGTTTTGATAGGATTTTGAAGATGTAGCTGAGTCTTGCCTATTCTGATTCTGATCTCTTATAACAGCTGCCAAATTATTTAATGTTTCCATAATGAATTCTTGTTGACCATTCTGCTCCTTGGGTTGCTTCTTTGATGTTTGACGAGGCATCCTTGATAAATAATGATCAGACTTAGATTAAAGTAGAAAGAACATTTATTCATATGAACATATATATACATCAAAACCCATATTTACAAGAATTTACATATTTAACAAAAGTAAACAAAAGATATCCTATGGAAGCTTGAGGAATTTTCCCAAATAATTCCTCTTGTTTCAAATCCGCTCTGGTGGATGAGAAGGCCCTGCAATATTTGGATCTATATTATAAACTTGTTTATCTGGATTTCCTAAATATAAGCTAAGGTCATCCGTAGGTTCCCTTGGGGTATATATAGGATCAGGAGGTTGGAGTGAAAATACAAAGTCCAAAGGAGTTAAAGTGGGTGCAGGAGCAGGTATTATGGTTGAGTCGGATGAAATGACAATAGGTTCCATTGGAGGAGGAGGAGCAAGAATATCCACACGGGATTGTTGATCTGGTAGGTTTTCAGCAGCTTGCTGTCTTTTAATGCAACCCGTCTTCACTTGGCATTCTTTTTCTATATGCCCAACTTCTCCACAAAATAAACATTCTTCCAATTCCAGTGGGCAAGGTTGTGATAAATGAGTCTGTAAACACCTATGACATTTTTCTAAGTTTTCTTTTTCTTTTGTGAGACTTAGAACTTGATTTTCTAAATGATCCACCAGCCGTTTTTGTACTGTCTGTGATTCTTCAAGCTTTTGAACATCCTTGACAAGTTCTTTAATGATATTGACCAGATCTTGAGGAGTCATCTATAAGAAGAATAATGATTTAACAATAATAATAAAATAAAAATCTAAAGTACATACTTACAGTGTAATGTATGAACAAGGTGGATCTCGAACCAGATTTCCCAAAACTCTGCTCTGATACCAACTGTAACGCCCCGGGGTTTTAAAACCTTTAAAAATGCAGATTTTTTTTTTTTTTTTTTTTTTTTAAACAGCGGAAATAATTTTTGATTTTCGGTTTCCTAAACCTCAGGCACGTCACATTCCAATTAACAACAAAAACAACAATAATTTATATCAACATTATATACATAGTCTTTTCACAAGGTTCAAAAATGAAAACATTTAGGATTAAATTTAAAATAAATCCTAAATTAATCTCAGGATCTTGGGAATCTGGATTCTTCGATGCCACACTTGTCCAACATCCATTGTAAGATTTCCTATTCCATATTTGAACCTGAAATCCCCATAAAACAGGGTTAGACTTATGATAGCCAATTAAGTCATTAATCAAAACCATACAATTCAAATATTAAGCATGATTTCAATAATTTACAAATCAAAATGCATTTATTCAAGAACAATTATGCAAAATAAGGCAATTAAAAACAATTTAAAATAATGCATAATCTCAGATCAAATTCTATGAAAGAAAGAGGTCATTGTTTCGATATTAACGCCCTCCTGGTACGGTGGAGAGTACTCCGATCTCAAACTAAGTATTCCGGGGGTATATTATTCTATTGTGGATTACCCGGATACCTGAGTGAAACGGGCTCCCATGCGAGCGGTCAACGACCGGGAAGATTCTCAGCAATGGCGAGCAAACAAGGAGAGTTGGATGCATCCACTGGCATGCGGCAGCCTTGAGACCCGTTGTCTCGACCTCCTCAACCCGAGTGACAGGAGGTCCAGGGAATCTATCGCTCCCAACAATTATCATCTTCACAATGTCACTCCTGGTTGTACCACTACCCCTTCCAGGGTAGGCTAAACCTAGATGGGCTTGAAGGATTCTTTTATAGGACTTTTCATCTTTTCAAAAACTAGGCTCAATAGCCAAATCATTCCTTTCAAATAAACACGGTTCATATGTATCCAGCCCATCCAGAATTTTGCTCTATCATAACGAGCATTCGCCTGTGAAGGCGAGAATTAAGTTTGTGTAGACATGACTCATGCAGCAATAAAATCTTTCAAAAATCAACATGCTATACAAAATTCTTCTATTTATCAATATCATCAATGTCTTAACCATAGTATTCGATTCAAAATCATAAGATTTGAAATTGAAATATGCAGATATTGAAATATGCATTTGATCATAAATCAAATTTAGATAATCATGCATGAATCAAAAACATGAATCAAAAGCATGTCTAATATAAAATTATAAGATTTTGATAGAATAACTTACTTGGATTTCGATAGGATAAAGCGCTCGTGCTTTGATTTAATCTGATAGAATTCATTATATTAGTTAATATTTTTATATCAAATTTTGAGTAGTATTTGCCCTATGATTTAAAGAAGTATCTTTTGAAGAAATTATTAAAAATCTAAAAAAATTTATTTGTAATTGACTTTAAAACTTTTATAAGAATTTTCACAGAGTTTCCTCTGTAATAACTCAAATGTTCGAAAAAAGGTTTGAACTTGAATTCGAGTTGTAAGAATTCGAACATGACTTTGCGTCACAAATATTTTTATAAAGGTTTTTCAAAAAATTTGATTTAAATATTTAAAAGGATTTTTGAAAAATTTTAACAAAATTTCTTTTATAAAAATCAATTTTTTTCTGAAATAATTATAAAAATTTTGATATATCTTCTACTAAAAATTTCTAAACTATCTGAAAAGCTTTTGCCAAAATTCTGATTAAAATAATTAATCTTTAAAAATTTGGTCAGAATTACTGCTATACTAATTCTACTTTTTTCAAAAATCTTTAAATCATTTTGACAGAACTCCTGCTATAAAAACTTAATTTTTCAAAAGTCTTTTATAAAATTTTGCCAGAACTACTGCTAAAGTAGTTTGGAATACTTAAAAATATTTAGAAAAATTTGAACAGAACTTCCCTTGCGTAGAGGCTGGGTTGGATTAAATTTTGACAAAATTGTCAAAATTTAAATCCACACAAAGTAGAATTGGGGTTTAGAAGGAGAATTTGAATTCAGAAGATGGTTCTTGAATACTAACCTTGTTTAGTTGATTTGAGCAGCGCTTCCGCTATCCAAATCTGACTTTTCTGCTAAGTTTAGCAGAACTCCTGCAGGTAGTGCTTCTGAGGCTGTTTCTGATCTGACGGAGCTTCTTGCAGAAGAACGGACTTTGCTAAAAGAAAGAGGAAAAGGGCTAGAAGAGGTTTCTCAGAAAAAATCTGAGATTCTACGAAGGTTTTGGTTTAAAAGTTAGAGAGAGAAAATCAAAGGTAGAGAGAGGAAGTAGGAGAGAGAGAGCTTAGAGAGAGAAGGGAGGGTTTTGAACTTGAGTAGAGAGAGAGGGGGTGAGGGGTATTTATAGGAGAGAGAAGGGAGGTCGCCCCCCCCTTGTGGGGCCCACTTTGGTGACATTTGTCACCAAAGTAAATAAAAAATTAATTTTTGAATGACACTTGTCATTCTTCTGACAAGTGTCAAAGAGAGAGAGAGGCTTAGTGTCACCTCCTCACTGAGGAGTGACACTTGTCCTCCCATGGTTTTGGAAAACCATGGCCTGTCCATGGTTTTGGGCCAGTGGTTTTTCTAAAACCATGGTCTGAGATTAAAATATTATAAATTAATATATTTTATTCAATTTGCTACTTTTTAATACCCAAGTTAACCTTGGCTCAATTCCATCTTTCAGAAATGCCATAGGAGATTTAGAATTACTTGAGTGTCCTTCTGTAGTTCAATAAATTACATAGCTTGCCATTGAAAATGGTAAATTACCATTTTCGTCCCTGACAATTTTATTAATTCCCTGAAAATATCCTAAAAGAAAGATTACTATTTTGACCTTATATAGTTGGGTATTTTACCGAAAAATGCCACTGAATTGGCAAATTACTAAGCTACCCTTTGACAATTTGATTAATGACTAGAATGTCCCTGAATTCTGATTTTTGAACAAGCCTCAACAAAATTTTATCAGGATTTTAAATATATATTCAGATCTTTACTTTGAACAATACTAACCATAAAAATAAGGGTTTTAACACTATAATTCACATTCAGAATAAATAAAAATTAAAACTTGAATTTTCTTCAGAATTTATAAATCATTAAAAATTTTGGGTATTACACTATCACCCAAAGATCTCCAAACCCATCGTTAAAGAAGGATCGAAACATCTCCAAGTTGAAGGAGTTTGTGACGTACCCTTCCCCAAAAGAGAGAAAGAGAGGAAAAAGAAAGAGAGAAAAAAGTCAGAACATCTCCAAAATGAAGGATAATGTAGCAAAACACCAGAGGGCCAAAAGAGTGCAGAAAGATTACCATGAGAGAAGCTCTCAGGATATCAAACTGCCAAATTTATCAAGAATCCTTTTTAAATTTGTGAAATTCTACTATCAAAATTCTTTCATCAAATTGCTTTCATAATATCAAATTCTCTTTTCTGCTCATATCAAGGAAATTGATAACTTCCTTGAAGAAGGTCAATTGCGAGCAATTTGGATTTCAAGTATCGATTCTACAAAGTGAACCTTGTTTGGAGGTAATGCTTTGGGTAGAAAAGAAAGAATATCTTTGCAACCATGTGCAACATTTTCAAATACTTTGGATCAACAACAAAATTCTCAACATTTTGACAATATTTTCTAGCTATCTTGACATGAAGTGAGAACTTGATGTCCGTCTTTGATACATCCTGACACCAATTTTAAATCCCTCTTAAGGACTTGATTCCTTCCCTTCTTTGAGAGCATGAACTCTCAGATTGCACACTTCCCTGTGTCCCCACTGTCCCACCATAGACAGTCCCATTTCGGTTCGAGGTCGAACCACCAATCATTTTCTCGCGAAAGGCAATTTCAAAAGCTGATTTTAGTCTCAGCAATGAGACGCCCAAAATCAATCCCTTTTCAAGCTTTAGGGACCCCATTTTCCTTCCTTTTGTAAAACCCCTGTCGGATTTACTGTGCAAAATCCGAAGGCTCCATCATGGTCTCTTCCATCGAGGATTCCATTCATTTTCCGCCCGATCAGGATAAGGGTACAAACCTGAGCCTCATTCAAAGAGGTATTTCATTTTCCGCCCGATCAGGATAAGGGTACAAACCTGAGCCTCAATCAAAGAGGTATTTCATCTTCTGCCCGATCAGGATAAGGGTACAAACCTGAGCCTCCATCGACGAGGTATTCCATTTTCCGCCCGATCAGGATAAGGGTACAAACCTGAGCCTCAATCAAAGAGGTATTTCATTTTCCGCCCGATCAGGTTAAGGGTACAAACCTGAGTCTCATGTTATGAGATATTCCATCCCCAATCAGGTAAGGGCCAAACCTGAGCTTCGTTCCATACGAGATATTCCTGTCTCATCCAGGTTAAGGACATAAAACCTGAATTTCGCTCTCACAGAGTGAGTCTTTTCTCTCTATTCTTCGCTTCATATCTACCATCTTCCTCAGGCTAATTTCTTCACACCCGGTCAGATCCTTCTAACTGGGGCATTTTTTTTATGTATAGCCCAAATTTGGTGTGTTTTTCTTTGCCACTAAGCTCGGCCATGAGCCGGCTTAGTAGCAAAGAGGGGCATCTGTAAACACCCCAAATTTTCACTCACCTCCCCGACAGTTCCACCAAGCATCATCATTCAACCTCTGGGATCGCCAGAGGGCAAAATGGTTATTTTCTGAGCATGGAACCTGCAAAATTTCAGATTGCATCTACAACTCTCAATTTTTCTCTATTTTTATCTCAGATGTTCAAAATTTTACTCCTGACAGGAGACAGACATCTTTAAAGTCTTGGTTCAAGATTCTATTGCATAAGACATGACATTGCATATCATTGCATGAGCATTTCAAATCACTGCACTACACAGCATGTTATTTCGAGGTCCAGAACTCTTGATTTCAAAATTTTCAATCCAGATTAGAATTTCAACTCTTTTCAAAATTGATTTCAAAACCCTGGGTCTTCAAAATTATTAATTCTTCCCATTTTACCCCCAAGACTCTGAATTTCAAAATATTTTCTCAGGAAAACGATCTGGATAGTTTTCAATATGGATTTCAGCCACTTCACCTCAGATTTTGCCCTTTTGACAATTTCAAATATCTTTCTTTTACAAAATTTCCCTACAGGGGCCAACTCTTTCCAAAAATTCTTGTTTTACCAATTAGTCCAGATTTTATGAAAATTCCAAAAAGAAGTTGTTGTTTTATCCTTATTTCAGTAAAGAAGCAATGTGGGACCCACATTAAGGTGGTGTCACACAAGCTTTTCTTTTGAAAATTTGAATTTTGAAAAACCCAAAAATATAGGAGCCTTGTCCCCTGGATTGGCGCCACTTGTCTTTTCTCTCTCCTCCCATTTCCATGCCAAGTGTCAGTGTGGGGCTACCCTAAGAAGCCACCACATGTCATCCCATTTATCTGCCATGTGTTAGTATCCTATCATGCGTCATGTGTCAGTCCAAAGATCACCAGAAGATGCCAAGTGTCATAGGTTGTCCTGTCTAGAAAAAGTGGAGGCTTGTCTCCTCTGAGATGGCACCACTTAAAGTGTGTCTCCTGCAAAGGACACGTGTCAACCTCTCCCTCCTTCTAGAAAAGTAGCCTAACACATGTCTCTCCCTACCTTTCTCAGAAAAGTAGGAGACACGTGTCACTCCTAGCTTCCTCCAGAAAAGGTAGGCTTGTCCCCTCTGAGGTGGCGCCACTTGGAGTGTGTCTCCTGCAGAGGACACATGTCAGTCTCTGCTCTTCTCAGAAAAAGTAGATGCCATGTGTCATTTCCTGCTCTCTTCAGAAAAGCTAGAATTCAAATATTCAAATCTCCTCATAGGTGGCGCAGATCCTGAACTTCACCTTTTCCATGTTGTCTGAGATGGCGCCACATGGCTTGGCCCTCCTTCTCTCCCCTCTACCACGTGTCATTCTCTGCTTCTTTCAGAAAAAGCAGGTGACACATGTCTCCTTCTACCTCCTTCAGAAAAAGTAGAGGACACATGTCTTCTCCCTACTTTTCTCAGAAAAGTAGGAGACACATGTCACTCCTGGCTTTCTTCAGAAAAAGCAAACCATTCAAAATTCAAACAAGGCCTAGGTGGCGCAAATCCTGAGCTTTGATTTTTCCAGATGGCCTATGAGGGCACCACATGTCCCTTGCCTATCCCTCCTGCCACATGGCATTGTAGGAGCCACCCTGAGGTGGCGCCACATGTCCACCCCCCATTCCTCCAGGGCCAACCTCCATTTAAAATTCAAATCCCCCATGAGGTGGCGCCATCTGAAGAACCTCCTCCAGCAGGCTGACACTTGTCAGGTATGGAACCATCCTGGACTGCCACATGTCCAGATCTTCTTTCATCAGAAAAAGTAGAATTCAAACTCCTCTGAGGTGGCGCCTTCTGAGCCCACTGCCCTGTTCTTCTGACATGTGTCAAACACCTTCTGAGGTGGCACCATTCCAAAGCTCCCACTTGGCTTCATTTTTATTTTTATTTTATTTTTAGTAAAAGCAGCCCACCATGAGGTGGCGCCACCTGAGGACTCCCTACAAAAGGTGATTTTGAATTTCAAACTCCAAGAGAGCACCCTCTGAGGTGGCGCCATCTGGGAGCTTCCTGCAGGGAAAATCAAGCAAACCAAATTTTGAAAATTTTCAAATCCTGTTGAGGTGTCTCACCCACAAAATTCTCATTTTTATTTTCTCAAAAATCAAAACAGCACCCCTGGGATGGTGCCACATGGAGGGCTCAGATTGAGCCTGTTTGAAATTCGAATTTTTTTCAGAAAGTTTATAAAAACAAGGCTCCACGCCCAGCAGAGGGAGACCATTTTTTTAAGAGAAGACCATCTTTTGAGAACTCTTGTTGGACTTGAAAATTCGACCTATCCTCTTGAGAATCCGATTTTGCACTTTGGAATTCACGCCCCCTGTGGCTCAGTGAAGAAGACGGTGGGCCGATTTTGGTGAACCATCCGAAGCCCGGAGCAAAGGACGAACGAAGCTCATGATAGCCGCCCCTTTAAAGAGCTCCTACGCTGCCTAACGAAGCAAGGTGCACCTCTTTTTTGCTTGATTTGATGTCATAGTTCGATTCAAGAGTCGTTTGAAGAAAGAGCTCATCCGAGAGATGGATTGAGCTATTCTCATAAAACGACATACATAAAAATACTCAATTATGATTCTTTGATGATTTTTAACATTCATGCACTTAGCTAGGTTTAATTTGCATTTTATTTCATTCATTTAGCACATTTCATGAATTAATTAGGATTAATTTAGCATTTATTTCAATTCTGCTCATTTTCAGTAGGTCTCTGTTTTTGTCAGTCAGTCCACACATCATTTCATGCATTTATTTTTTATTAAAAATCTCACAAAAATCACGGAATGCGCCCTTAGGTGTCCCTAAAATTGTGCCAAAAATTCGGAAGCATTTGAATTTGTTTACTGTGGTAAACATTCAAAATGGCAAGTCGGGTTTTGTTACCCGGGAGGCGTTTTGAAAATCATTTGCCGATTTGTAAAATCGAGATCTCCCTCATGGGATATTCGATTTTCGATCCGAAATATGTTCTGCACTTGGACGAATGTCTAGTTTTTAACCTGATTTGCTGAGAGTTTTCTGATTTTTTTGTGTATCTGAAAAAAATCCGAGAGTTCGGGACACGTGTCAGAGACTGATTTGGGCTTCTGAGATCTTGGATCGACTTAGGGCTATGATTTCGCTTTGTGTTTTGCTCCAAATACAAAACTGTAAAAAGTGAAAGTTATGCCCGAGGTGTTCTATGTTTGCATCTGAAAGCCTGTGATTTTTAGAACAGTGTTGATACCTGCTTTGGATTTTTCTTGTCAGTTCCCTGTTTGGTCACATTGGTCTGTTCTGTCAATTTAGGAACACAAAGTTATATTTTTATCCATGTTTATGTTGAACAAATGCCAAAGTGATGAACATGAAAGTTGTTCATGTAGGTGTCTTGAGTAGCTCTGATTAATTGCATAAATTTCCATGGCTATTATATATTTGTTTAGCATTTTACATCAGATTAGGGTAATTTTTACCTCTATCAGAACTAAATCTCTGTTATTGAACTCACCATGGCTCAAATCCCGAGGCTGTAAAAACAAAAAATGTTCCATTTCGGGTCCTATAACAGTCTGAAAAATATCAGAAGTTTTCATGGTGTAAATCTTGCATTATCATATTAAGCATTGCATTTGGTTCAGATCCATAGGCAAAATCCACCATTTTAGGACTTTCTTTAAATTTTAGCATTTAAATCATATCATTTCGTGCTTTTTAGCATTCTAGGATGTTTATCAGAGTAGGTAGATGCTTCATACCGAATTTGGTGCAATTTGAAATCCATTTGAGGTTCGGATTAGCCATAATACCAAAACAGGGTCCCGCAGGACCCGCATCCAAGTGAAAAACAAGCGAAATTCGTTATTTTGGATAAATTGCAAAATGTCAAATTCTGATTTTACAGTCCTAATGTGTTTAGCAGCATGTCATCATGCCTCATACTGCATTTCATCATCATTGGATTCAATTTGAATTTTAAAATCTCAATTTTACCAAGTTTTCCTTCAAAAAACCCTGATTTTAAAGGTGTAACTTTAATTTTAGGGGTATTTTGGTTATTTTCACCCCAATTCCAAATTTAAAACTGTTTTTCACTGAATTCCCTGCATTTACATCATTTCAAATATCAAGGAAGCATGAGAATAGGGTTTATATCCAATTAAATCCAATAATTTCATAATATTATTGGAAAATCTTGGAAAAACCCACATATTTGAGTTAACCCTATTTCAAGTTTGGCAGGGACATTCAAAAGAAGGAGCTGAAGTCTGCAATTTTCTTTTATTTCATTTATTTAGTGATGTAATAATGTAAATTTTGGAATAAGAGATTTAATTTCCTGCTTAGACTAGGATGCATATCATATAGTTTGAATTTATGCAATATCCTGCTTATATGATTCATACATTGTTATTTCAAAAGCACTATTTCCAAAGTTTTCGAAATCATGTGCATTAAATCAAATAAACTCTGAACATATTCATGGCCACAGTCAGAATATGTGAAGGATTTACTTTGACTTAATAC
This sequence comes from Nuphar pumila, assembly GCF_984573655.1. Lineage (NCBI taxonomy): Eukaryota > Viridiplantae > Streptophyta > Magnoliopsida > Nymphaeales > Nymphaeaceae > Nuphar > Nuphar pumila. The sequence goes on from NC_143256.1 coordinate 62,875,562, forward strand.
ACATTTTTTCAACAAAATTTCTTAGAAAAGCTTTCAAAGTGCATTCATTCAATCATATCATTTGCATCATGAAATCATTGGTTTTCTCGTGATTTTCCCAAGAAAGTTTCATTCTCAAGAAAATCGATTTCTCAAGAAACTCTGAGTATTTTCCAAAATCGGTTTTCCCAAAGTCAAGTTTTCACAGTTTTCCCTGAAAACCAGTCTCTCAAGAAACTTCTAAGTTGGATTTCCAAAATCAAAGCTTTCCCTCGATTTTCCCTGGAAAATGTTATTTTCTTAAGATTTCCAAAAAAAGTTTCCATATTTCCTCAAAGATCAAACTCAATTTCCAAGTGTTTCAAGGCCAAGATTTTCAGGATTTCAGTTTCCCAAGTTTCAATTCTCCGTCTCCAAAGAATTTTCCAATGAATTTCAATCATTTTCCAAAGAAAGCTTTCAAAACTTGAAGCTTTTCCTGACAAGCATTTTTCCTTCAACTATTCATCTTTTCTCAAGAATTTCTTGCCATTTTCTCAAGATTTCCTTCATTTTTCTAAGAGAATTCTCAAAATCTAAGTTTTCCTGAGAAGTGTTTCCCTTTTCAAATGTTCACCTTTTTCTCCAGAATCACTTCTATTTTCCCAGGATTTTCAATCATTCATGATTTTCTCACAACTCTATGAACTTTCCCGAGATTTCAAATCTTTTTTCATCTGAGTTTCCTGAGAAATTGACTTTCAGCTTTTTCCTGAGAGAATCTTTTTAACTCCAAATATTTTCCAAGCATACATCATGTTTTCCCAAGCTGCATTTTCCAAAATCTCATAGCACATGCCTGAATTCTATGTGCATATAGGGTAGAACACGATTTTGATGATTTAACTAAGTCAAGCACAATTTTGGTCCTTGGTTTGATTACCCCTGTTAAAGGCGGCAGGAACGGTCGAACCTCGTACCGACAGGTCGAGCCCCATCCCATGGATTTTCCCGCAATTTTCAAAACGGAGGCGTGTATTTCAAAACAATTTCCAAAATCCGGTCATGTTTGAATCGCGAAAGCGTTTCCCTCTTTCTCTTCCGCAAGGAAGGGAAGACGGGAAAAATTTTGCGACGATAACAATGGGGAAGCAAGCAGACCCGTCAGCTTTCGATGTCCATGTCAGCTGTAGCTTTTCTCTACAGAGGCTTAGCTCGTTTCGCCCTCGGAGAAATCATTTTGGTGGAAGGATGCACGTATGCCTTGCAGTCGTGGTTCCTGCGACAAGTGCCGTCGAAAGCCAGTATTTTCAGATTCAGTAGTAAGCAGCCAAAGTCAGTCATTCAATGCCGAGCTTTGATCGAGAAACTGCATCCGGAGTAGATCAGTTGGGATTTCTTCGACAGAAAAGAGACTGTTCCTCAATAAACAAATGCTCGTGACAAGCACTACAAATTGCTCGGCCCTTTCTTCTGCGTCAACTATCAGCCAGAGAGGTGTCTCCGGCAGTTCTCGCAGCTGCAGATTCGTGTCAACACCCGCTTCCCGACGGGTCGTATGCCAGAGTTCGATCTACGGTCGGATCAGTGGTCGGGAGCATACCACGTTGCCAAATACACTTGGGACTCTTTTATTCCTTTGTCTATATTTCCTGGTCCTAATGTATCATCAGAGTATCGAGAATGGTGGCAAACTGTCTGCCCACCTTCTCTTTGTATTTAAATTTTGTCATCAATAAAAATGCAAACTTTTGTTCCGATACAAAGATTTTTATGGCCAAATCTTATTTTTGTTTTATATGGTTACAAATTCATCCCCGGTGATGGGATAACTTGTCTAAAATTGTCTATCAATTCCTTCTTTCATGTCTTCTTCTCTCAAAAAGTCGCATTTTCAAAAGTTCCTCCAGGCTCTGACCATTCGTCTATTTTAACTAGAAAACATTTGACATTGTCAAAAATGGTGCAAACTAGAGCTGGAAAAGAGACTGCTCCTCAGCACAGCGACAGCGAAGACGAGGCAGTCAGCTCTCCTAAATCGGTCAGGGGGCAGAATCAGAATCAGACCGATGATATAGACCCCACTATGTACAACTTGTTCAAAAGAATGATGACCAGAATGATGTCAGAACAGGCAGAAGCCACTCAGAAGGAGACTGCTCCAAAAAGCAAGCCCAAGAAGAAGGCTGTGAAAAGGCCAATCAGGATCATCAAGAAGAAAGTCCAGCCCGACACCACTTCTGAAGAAACAGAATCAGTAGAAGAGGAATCAGAAGAGGAAGAGCAGTTTGTTTATCATCAGAATCCTCCGCCACAGTTTGTAAAGACCGCTGCAGAGCCCGAGTCAATCAACAAGCCCATTCCGGTTAGTGATCTGATGCAAGAGCAGATGAAAGAAATGAATCGGGCTATCAAGGATATTCAGGCCAAAAGCAAGGGCAAGCAGACCTACTCCGGTGAAGATTTTTACCATGGCCTGGACGGGGATGACAATCTGGAAAACCTCCCTCGCAAGTTCCTTAAATTTGACGGAACAAGCAACCCCAAGGCTCATTTGGCCACTTTCTATGCTGAATGCGGCCGTTTCAGGAAGGACAACCGGGCGTTGTTCATTTGCTTTCCACACAGCCGAGAGGGGGTAGCGGCCAGGTGGTATGCAAACCACATTAATCCTATCGAACTACGAGAGTTCGATAAAGTTGTCAACTTGTTCATTGAGCGCTTCATGTTCAATGTTGAAGCCTCACCAACCCTCAATCATCTGTACAATTTAAAACAGATGGAGAATGAGAAAGCCAGCAAATTCATCCACAGGTGGAGAAGCACCTATAACAAAATGAAAATTCCCATCCCAGAGGAGCACGCCCTATAGATTATTCTGAATAATTTTGCCCAGCCTCTGAGGAACCTCATTTCTACTTCACCCGCCAAATCATTCATCAAGCTAATTGAGAGAGCTGAATGGCTTGAGACTGGCCTAGACAATGGTCTGTACGAATGATATCCTTTTGTTAGAAGGAATCCTGATCAGAAGAAAAAGGCGCACGTCGCCTATGCTACAAAATTCCCAGATCAAGGCAGTGGCAGCTCCAACAACAAGAAGAACAAGAAAAATCGTAACAAAAATGCCGGACACTCCAGGGCCGAAAGGACGAACTCTGCAACCCAAAAGGGGAAGTTCGTCAAACCACAGCCCGTTCAGTCAGCACTGCAGCCAGAAGTGAAGCAGTCAGAGAAGCCGAAGCATGAGGGTTGGAGTTACGACCGAGAGTTCACTGCTCTGGAACAGTCCCGCGAAGACATCCTGGAATATATGATGTCGAAAAGAATGATTAAACTCCCCAAGGTAGCAGATCCTCCGGTCACTATGGGGAAATGGACCGATAAATTCTGCAAGTTTCACCGAATTGTGGGACATGATACCGAGCATTGCTTTGTTCTTAAGAACATCATCTAGGATTGCATTGACAAGAACTTGTTAATCGAGGATGAAGAAGAACAACCAGAAATTTTATCCAAGCCATTTCCCAAGCACTCAGCTTCGGTCATCACGGAGCAGGCATTCTCACTTCAAGATAGCATCCAACCATGTTCTAAACAGGACATTCAGGATCAACATCAGGTCCTAGTCCTTCGCCAAGCACAGTCTTCCCCCAAGAGGGCGGATGTCACTGCATTTTCCAGCAAAACAACAAAGGCAACGACAGAAATTGCCAAGATAGTCCCCAGAATCCCGAAGCGCTTTATCAAGGCAGCTTCAAAGAAGGAAGAAGCTTTAGGGTCAGTTCAGAAGCCAATCACTGCTTTATCCAATATCTCTATTTTAGACCTGACCCACGCTTCATCTGAGCATCAGCAAGTGCTAGAAGATCTTCTTAGCAAAATCAAAGTCAAGCCTAGCACAACGCCACAGGACATGGCTCAGATCGTCAATCAAGCAATGACAAATGCACAGATTACATTTTCGGATGAGGATCTGCCAAAACCTCATTCATTCCACAACAACGCACTTTACATAGTAGTGCGGACCAAGGGCATGACAGTTCCTCATGTGCTCATCGATGGAGGCAGCAGCCTCAATATCTGTCCTGAGATGACGGCCAAGGCATTGGGCCTAAAAGAAGAAGAATACACCCCGGATCCGATCACAATTTACGGTTTTGATAACCATGGGGAGACAGCCAAGGAGAAGATATTTCTTGAAATCTTTATCAACTATTCGGTGCATACTATCCTTTTCCACGTGGTCAATGTGCCACCCACATACAATCTGTTGCTTGGACGCACTTGGATTCACAACGCCAACGCTGTTCCATCAACCTTGCACCAATGCATCAAGTGGTCGAAGGGAGGCATGATCACTACGATCCTAGGAGAGGACCCGGAAGAGCGACTCCCACAGCCCATGATCCCCCGTCCTACTTTCACTGCCGACATCCCAAGCATCAGGTAAGTTGACGAGATCAATCTAAGTGAAAGCCTGGATATGCTGAAATTGAAAGAAGTTCAGCCGACAGAAAGCGTAATGGCGGTAACCCAGTGGCAGGGACCCCAGTTCTTCAAGTTAGGTGCCTCAACTGCACCTCCTTTCGGGATCATCCTCTTTTTCCTCAGTTCTCAAAAACGAAAAAGGGATTTGATCTTCTAATGAAGCACGGTTATCAGCCCTTCAGGGGTTTAGGCAGAAATGAAGACGGCGTTCTGGAGCCAATCATCCCCGCTCAGCATGTCACCGGTACCGGCTTGGGTTTCACGGGTCAGTTATCCGGCAAGCGCACTATCTTCGTCAGGGAAGCCCAGTGATGAAGACAATGCCAGTGTTTTCTATTTTCTTTCATTATGTCATCTTGTAAGGGCAAGATCTGCCCCAGTTTCTTTCTTTTCTTCAACAATCACTTGTAAATGTCAAAGTTTACTTAATCAATGAAAACTTTGTTTTTTCTATTCATCTTGGTGCACAGGAATTCTTGGCTTATATCCTTGTCTATGTTGTCAATCTTTGTTTATGTACAAAAGGCTGTTTTCGAACATTTTACCCTTTCCTCAAAAACCTTCTTTGCGCTTTCAGGATTGCCGGGATCATGGCTTATAAGTCGCTCAAGAAGCTCATCATCAATACCAATCTTTTTCAAAATAAATCCAAACCAGCCAGAATCTACAAGACAAAAGCAAGAGCAGAAGTCAGCAGAATGACAAAGCAGATCGAAGAGTTGGCAGATTTCGACTCAGCGATTCAAGATTTGCCAGAATTCGCTAGTATTCAGAAGTAGGATGAACCATCACCATTAGTTCAAGACCCGACAAAGGATGTCAACATTGGCTCTGAAGATGATCGGAAAATTCTCAAGATTGGTTCCAGCTTGAATTCGGATTAGAGGGAAAGGCTCATCTATTTTCTCAAACAGCATCAGGAAGTCTTTGTTTGGACTTATGAGGATATGCCAGGCTTAGACTCCAAGTTAGTTGAGCATCGCCTTGTATTGAAGCCAGATTGCAAACCAATCAAACAGAAATATAGAAAGATGGACCCCCAAGTGGCACCGCAAGTTAAAGGACTTGAAGAGTTGCTAAAAGCAGGAGTCATCCGAACTATTGAATACCCGGACTGGTTGGCGAATATCGTGGCAGTTCCTAAAAAGAATGGCAAAGTCCAGATTTGTATTGATTTCAGAGATCTGAACAAAGCAACCCTGAAGGATGATTATCCACTCCCCAACATCGATCTTTTGATCGATAGCACGGCAGGCCACGCCATGTTCTCCTTTATGGATGGATACTCAGGCTATAATCAGATCAAATTGGCCGCTCGTGACCAATCCAAAACTTCTTTCACCACACCTTGGGGTACGTTTTGCTACACAGTTATGCCGTTTGGGCTCAAAAATGCTGGGGCAACCTATCAGAGAGCAATGGCAGTTATCTTTCATGACCAGATGCACAAGAACATGGATGCCTATGTTGATGACATTCTGGTCAAATCCAAAGAAGGAGAGGATCATCTTGATGCTCTCGGCCAAGTCTTTGAAAGACTTATTCTCTATAAGCTAAGACTCAATCCACAGAAATGCGTCTTCTGAGTGGAGTCAGGCAAGCTGCTTGGCTACATGATCAGCAAGAAAGGCATAGAGGTAGATCCTGCCAAGGCAAAGGCGATCATTGATATGCCGCCTCCCACTAATCTTAAAGAGTTGCAAAGCCTTTAGGGTCGCATTCAGTCAATTCGACGCTTCATCTCCAATTTGGCCATGAGATGCGAGCCCTTCAATCACTTGCTGAGAAAAGAAGTGAAGTTTGAGTGGGGACTAGAATGTCAGCTCTCGTTTGAGCGCATCAAGCAGTATCTTCCCAATCCACCAGTTCTGAAGCCACTAGAACTTGGAAAGTCGCTTCTCTTGTATATCTCCATCAACCATAATGCTTGTGGCGGATTCCTTGCACAGTACGAGGAAGGCAGTCAAATAGAACATGCCATCTACTATATCAGCAAGACCTTCATCGATTATGAGAAAAGATACTCTCAGATGGAGAAGACATGTCTAGCCTTAGTGTGGATGTGTCAGAAGCTGAGACATTATCTAATGGCCTCAGAGATCAAAATTCTGTCGAGACTTAACCCTCTCAAGTACATCCTTGAGCAACCTTTCCTCACTGGACGGATTACGAAATGGCAAGTCCTCCTGATGCACTACGACTTGGAATACGTTTCTTAGAAGTCAGTCAAGGGGCAGTCCATCGCAGATCAACTAGCAGATTTCCCATTGACAGAAGAGATCAAAGCGGAAGATGATTTTCCTGACGATCGTATCTGCAGTATTCAGGAATTCCCAATTTGGACTCTGTTCTTTGATGGAGCCCGAAACATGTCTGGTATAGGAATTGGGATCCTGCTAATCACTCTTGAAAAAGAGATGCTCCCTTATTCCCTCAAACTCGACTTCTAATGTACTTATAATATGGTCGAGTATGAAGCTCTAATACAAGGCCTCAAGATTTTGCAAGACTTTGGTGTCAAGAGAGTACACGCCTTCGGTGACTCATTACTTGTTGTCAGTCAAGTTAATGCTGAATGGCAAGTCAAGGATTCAAAGTTAATCTCTTATCAAAAGATTGCCTTAGCTCTCATAGGCAATTTTGAAGAATTTCAGCTCAACCATGTCAAGGGAGAATACAATCACATAGCAGATGGCCTAGCCTGTTTAGGCTCTATTCTGTCTTTTAAGGACAGTGATTCTTGTCACTCCTTCGAGATCGGCAGACTTAATCAACCTGCCTACATTCCAGCTGAGCAAGTGAACCAAGCCACTCAGAAAGAGAAGCCTTGGTACCAAGACATCAAGAGCTTTATTGAAACTGGTAAATTTCCATCGAAAATGCCAAGAAAAGAGCAACATGCGGTTCAGCGCATGTCAGCCCATTATTTCATCCTTGCTGATACTCTTTATCGCCGTGGATTCAATTCTGAGTACGCCAGATGCTTAGATAAAGATGAAGCCATGGAAGTTGTCCGAGAGGCACACGAGGGAATTTGTGGTGGTCACGTCGGCTACCAAACGCTCGTCAAGCAGATTATTCGGGTGGGATACTACTGGAAAACCATGCAGCAGGATTGCCATCAATTTGTAAGGAAATGCGTCAAGTGTCAAATGCACGCACCTTCCATTCATGCGCCAGCCGCATACTTGCAATCCGTGGTCTCTCCCTGGCCCTTTTCGATGTGGGCCTTCGACGTAGTTGGTCCAATCACTCCTTCGGCTTCCAATGGCCACCGATATTTTCTCGCAGCTACAGAATACTTCACCAAATGGGTCGAAGTCGTAACTCTGTGAACAATAGAAGGCCGACATGTGGTTTCGTTTATTCATAAGAATCTTCTTTGCCGTTTTGGCATCCCGCATGATATTGTGTCAGACAATGGCAGCCATTTCAAGAATGAGAAGATGAAAACTTTCTGCTCGAAGTTCGGGATTCATCACCACTTCTCAGCTCCCTACTATCCTCAAGAAAATGGCCAGGCAGAAGCCACCAATAAAATTTTGATCCGCATTCTGGAAAGAATAGTGGAAACAGGTCGTGATTGGCACGAGAAAATGCATGATGCACTTTGGGCATACCGAACCACCATTCGGACTCCAACCAATGCTACTCCTTCAGAGCTCATCTACGGGACCGAGGTAGTACTACCTCTCCATGTTCAGAAGCCCGCACTCAAGTTTGTGTCGCTCGTCGAACTTCCGCTCGATCAGTATCAGTAGCAGAGGTTGGTACAGCTTGATCTATTAAATGAGAAAAGGCTCAAGGCAGCGGAACAAGCTCAGGCCTATCGTCAGAGGATAGCTCGGCACTATGTCAAATCAGTTATTGAGAGAAGATTCCGAGTCAATGATCTTGTGCTCAGATCGACAGCTCATCTCAAGCATCGGCCGAAGGGCAAGTGGTCACCCAATTGGGAAGGCCCTAATGTAGTTAAGGAAGCGTTGCCTCGCAATTCCTATCGTCTGATCAACGCAGATGGAGTGGAACTGCCAGATCTTATTAACGCTTTACATTTGAAAAGATTTTACACTTGAATTGTTCATCATAGCCTTTGTACTCTTCAAAAGTCTCCTTCAATAAAGCATTAATCTTTTGTTAATTCCTCACATCCTTCCCTGATACTGGGGCATTTTATTTTTAATCTATACTTATCTTCCTTCATCATAATGCAGGCAGGATCAGACGAATCCTTTTCTAAATTCTTACCAACTCTTTGTTAACTTGATCATCTTCATTGAATTGCATTCATTTTATTTTATTTTTATCTAATCAAATTTTAATTTATTGTCAATTTTTATCAAACTGTCAAGTTTCATTAAGTTTTATCAAATTTTACTAAATACCATTTCTTTATCTTTAAAAACTAACCCCTTCAGGTTAAGGGATAAACCTGATGCCTCTTTCCCATGAGGTATTCCTTTATTTTTCCCCTCAGGATAAGGGAAAAACCTGACCCTCATTGTCCGAGGTGTTCCCATTCAGGATAAGGGATAATCCTGATACTCCTCATGGGAGCATCACTGCTACCCGTGAAAATTCCTTTTCAAAAATAAATTTTCAATAAATTCTTCCCCACCTTTATAAATTTTATTATTCTTCAGGTTAAGGAATAAACCTGAATTATTTCCCATAAGTTCTTCAATTCACCTCAAATTTTGTTCTATGATTCCTCAGGATAGGGGAAGATCCTAAAGCCATCATAAATAAATTCAGACCTTAGACCACCTTGGGTCAAGGATCTTGAATGAATCTCTCATCTTCATCATCAAAATCTATTCATGCTTTTGTCAATCTTTCAAGTTCCGACTCCCGGGTTAGAATCATTTCCTTCCCATCTGAGTTCCGACTCAGATTTTCCTTTTGTATATTCTTATTTTTAAAGGCTCAAGTTCCGACTTGAATTTCCTTTTGAATCCAACGCCCATGTTGGACAAATCGTTGTTTTGAGAATTCGAGTTTTCAAGCTCAATTCTCATTTCATTTCCTTATATTTAAAAACTGGGTTCCGACTCGGATTTTCCTTTTGTATATTCTTATTTTTGAAGGCTCAAGTTCCGACTTGAACTTCCTTTTAAATCCAATACCCGTATTGGACAAATCGTTGTTTTGAGAATTCGATTTTTCAAGCTCAATTCTCATTTCATTTCCTTATATTTAAAAACCGGGTTCCGACTCGGATTTTCCTTTTGTATATTCTTATTTTTGAAGTCTAAAGTTCCGACTTGAACTTCCTTTTAAATCCAACGCCCGTGTTGGACAAATTGTTGTTTTGAGAATTCGAGTTTTCAAGCTCAATTCTCATTTCATTTCCTTATATTTTAAAACCGGGTTCCGACTCGGATTTTCCTTTTGTATATTCTTATTCTTGAAGTCTCAAGTTCCGACTTGAACTTCTTTTTAAATCCAACGCCCGTGTTGGACAAATCGTTGTTTTGAGAATTCAAGTTTTCAAGCTCAATTCTCATTTCATTTCCTTATATTTAAAAACCGGGTTCCGACTCGGATTTTCCTTTTTATATTCTTATTTTTGAAGGCTCAAGTTCCGACTTGAACTTCCTTTTGAATCCAACGCTCGTATTGGACAAATCGTTGTTTTGAGAATTCAAGTTTTCAAGCTCAATTATCATTTCATTTCCTTATATTTAAAAACCGGGTTCCGACTCAGATTTTCCTTTTGTATATTCTTATTTTTGATGTCTCAAGTTCCGACTTGAACTCCCTTTTAAATCCAATACCCGTATTGGACAAATTTTGTGTTGAGAATTCGAGCTCTCAAACTCAATTCTCATTTCATTTCCTTATATTTAAAAATCGGGTTCCGACTCAGATTTGTCGCTTGTATGTTCTTATTTTCAAAGGCTCAAGTTCCGACTTGAACTTATTTTTGAATCCAATGCTCGTGTTGGACAAAATCATTGTTTTGAGAAATTCGAGTTTTCAAACTCAATTCTCATTTTATTTCCTTATATTTAAAAACTGGGTTCTAACTCGGATTTTCCTTTTTGTATATTCTTATTTTTTCTCAAGTTCCGACTTGAATTTCCTTTTTCTAATGCTCGTGTTGGATAAATTGTCGTGTTGAGAGTTCGAGTTTTTCAAACTCAATTCTCAATCATTTCTTATATTTGAAAAACCGAGTCCCGACTTGGATTTTTCGCTTTTGTACATCCTCATTTTTCTCAACATTCTGACTTGAATCTCCTTGTCAATCTAATGCTCGCATTTGAATCGGAGTTCTCCTTGAACTTCCCCTTCAGGATAAGGGATAAATCCTGAAACACCGACAATCATTCTCGCTTAATTCTCAAGTATCTCTGAATGTCGGCCTCATTTTTCAATTCTCCTTTTTGAAAAACCTAGTGCTCGTGCTGGTGTGCATTTCGAAAACCCAGCGCTCGTACTGGGGCATTTTTTGAAATCCAGTGCTCGTGCTGGTACATCTAGCACTCGTGCTAGTGTCTGGCTGACTGATCAGTTAGCCCTCCCGGTTCAGTCTTCGTACTAACTAAACATCACCATTCAAGTTCTAAATTCTAAAATTTCAACCTTCGGGTTATCATTTTGTCAAAGATTCAAATCATTTTCTCTTGCGAAGGACCCTCTTCAGGGAGAGTTCGAGGGAGCTCGTTCCTTTCGCATGCAACCATCTTTCGTTCGCAAGAACCCTCTTCCAGGGAGAGTTTGAAGGGACTCGTTTTCTTCGCGAACAGTTTGCAAAACAACAACCAACTTTACACAAAAGAACCCTTTTTTTAGGGAGAGCTTCGACGGAAGCTCGTTTCTTTTTGTGGCCCCCATTTTTCTCATCTTTGGCCAAACCCTTCACAGAGGACCCTCTGCTAGGGAGAGTGTGATGGACTCGTTCCTCTGTGATACTTTCTCAACTTTGTTTTTCGGACGCCTTTCCATAACAGAAGCATACAGATAGAGAGTTTTGACGAAAACTTAATTTCTCTTCGAAAGTTCCGTTTTGCAAACACCTCCTCTTTCAGGGAAGAGAGGAGTATTTCCAACTTCCCATTCAGGTAAGGGTTTAAGCCTGAGTCTCTCTTTTTGGGGAAAAAGAGAGGAGAATTTTGTCACGGACGTGTCGATTCGATATCAAGCAATCTCTTTCATCAAGGATTTTAAGAATATTTTGCCAATTTGTTATCAAGTCAGTGTTGATCTCAAAATTTTCATCATATAAAGAACTACCTCAAACTACCTTTAGTATTATTTCCAAAGAAGCAAGACTTTTGCGAAATAAGAACTGAATTCAAGCTTTTTCTGTTGGTCAACCAAGAGGATGAAGAAAAATCTTCGATATGACCGGCAAAGGAAAATTCGATAATGTTAAAAATCCATGAGCGAATTGATATTGATCATAGCTATGACACATTCTTAAAGACCATTCTTTGGCAGTAAGACAGTGGAAATATCCTGGGCAGTAAAAAAAAAAGAGAACCTACCCAATCCATATCTCCTCAGACATTTGAGCTGTAAATCAAATATCCGCAAAAGGGATCTCTCAATTGTCGTCAAGATGAAGACGAATTATGCGAGCTAGATCTCCAGGGCCAAAGAAGATTTGGATCATTTCCAAGATGGAGTTTGTGAAGGATCCTTCCAGGGAAAGTTTAGATCACCGTTGAGATGAAGGCAAGTGTGATGGACCTACCGACAAACCCTAAAAGATATTTGATTTCTGCTATAACTTAGAGAATTTTGACCAATGAACCTATATCATCAAGCCTAACTCCTGAGGAAAACAAGGATCAAAACATCTCCAAGATGAAGGAGTTTGTGACGTACCCTTCCCCTAAAAAAGAGAGAAAAAGTCAGGACATCTCCAAAATGAAGGATGATGTAAAAACCCAAGAAAACTCCATGACTCAAGAGAGTGCAAAAAGATCATCATGGGAAATGCCCAGGATATCAGATGGCCTAAAGTTGCCAAGAATCATCTTTTTCTATGTAAAATTCTTTTATCAATATCTTTTCACTCACTTGCTTTTATGAAGCTAAGAATATTCCCTCTCTTTTCATATCAAGGAAATTGATATCTTCCTTAAAGAAGCTCAACAACAACAAATTTGAATTTGACTCTTGATTCTACAGAGTTAGCCCAATTGGAGCTAATGCTCTAGGTAGAAAGAGGTGATATTTTCATGCACAATTCAATCATTTTTTTTTATCAACTACAATTTTTGGCATCTTATTGGCAATACTTTCTCATTATCCCAAAATGAAGTGTGAACTTGATGTTCGTTTTGACGTATCCTGACGTCATCCCTCCTTAGGACTGAAAAGTCCTTTCCTTCCGTCTAATCTGAGCGCTCTCAGATTCGCACACTTCCCTGTGTTCCCCACTGTCCCACCATGGACAGTTCCCGCTTAGGATAAGGGTTAAACCTGAACTTTTTGCAAAAGGTCTGTTATTGTCAAAAGCTATTTTCAGTCTCAGCAATGAGGCGCCCAAAAACAAACCCCTTTTCAAGCTTTGGGGACCCCCATTCTTATCCTTTTTGCAAAAACCCCTCTCGGACTTGTTATACAAAGTCTAGAGGTCCCATCACAGTTTTCCTCGCTCCTCGAGGATGTTGTATCCATTCAGGCTAAGGATTAAACCTGTTACCTCGCTCCTCGAGGTATAGCCCAAAAACCTTCTGCGAGAGGTTGTCTGTTTTTAGAAAGCCGATTTAGTCTCAGCAACGAGACGCCCCAGATCATCCCCTTTTCAAGCTTTAGGGAATCTCTTATTTTTCTCTTCTCGCAAACCCCTTCTGGATTTGTTCGTTCAAATTCCGAAGGTCCCATCATGGTTTCTTCATCCATAGATTCCGTATGGTTGCCCCTTTCAGGATTAGGGGTTAAGCCTGAGCCTTGTTCCACAAGTTATCTTTCCGTTCAGGTTAGGGTTAAACCTGAGTCTCATTTTCGACTAGATATCCTTTCTAGTCCTTCCGCAGTTTCTTCATTTGAGAACTTCGTGCGATTCTCCCCCACTCAGGACAAGGGTTAAACCTGAATCTCGCTTTTGTGATGCATTTGTTGTCCCATCACGGCTTCCTCGTTCGAGGATTCTGTATGGTCGTCCCTTTCAAGATAAGGGTTAAGCCTGAACCTCGTGCCTCGAGGTATTTTTTCCTTTTTCAGGTTTGGGTTAAACCTGAGTCTTGTTTCGACGAGGTGTAATCCTCCCGTCCCATCATGGTTTTTCCCACAAGGAAATCCATACTCTCTATACATCCATCCAGGAAAGGATCATGCTTGAATTTCATCTCACGAGGCATTTCTCTCAAAATGTCCCATCAAGGTCTGCTTATATTTCCTTTCCCCATCTGAATCATCTTGATATATCTTCGTCCCATCCAGGTTAAGAGCTAAACCTGAGTCGTTCCAAGAGTTGATCTTGTCTCACCCGTGAGACTTGATCCAAATTCTTATCTTTCATCATTCTGGGATCTTTACCCAAAGTCCCATCACGATTTCCTCATTTCTATCTATTCAGTCATATCATTTTCAAGGATTTCGTCTCCCCCAAGCCATTCAGAATAAGGTTTTAAGCCTAAAAAGCCATGTTTTGAAATAATTCTTCCACACCCAGCTCAGATCGGCTGACTGGGGCATTTTTCAAAATTTGGAGTGTTTCTTTGCCACTAAGCTCGGCTTTCAACCGGCTTAGTAGCAAAGAGGGGCATCTGTGAACACCCCAAATTTTTCAAAATATTGTAAATATCCCCTTTTTGCCCTTTGCACCCATTTTTTTTTTAGGCAATTGAGTCACTTTTTAATCTAAATTCCATTTTTTTAATTTTTGAAATTAAATTCATTTTACATATCTAACTCAATTTCGGATCCGGATCCAGATAAAAATCTAAACCTGAGCTTCGTTATCTAGTTTTTAAATCAAATTCCCAAAATTTCCTACATAACTTTTTGAAAAAGCTCAAAACAGTTCGTCCGGTATCCGTTTGGATCCATCGAGTTGGGTTTCTCAATTCGAGGTTTAAAGCTCGAATATTTTCTCGAAACTTGGGTCTAGACCCATTTCCTGAAGAAACTTTCCCAAGACAGCCTTGAAAACCCTCTTTGTAAATATTTCTCAAAAAATACAAAAAATTAATTTTAAATCTTTGTTTTCTCGTAAATTTTAGGATTTTATTCCAAAAATATCAAAAAATATAGAAAATGTCAAGAAAATAACAAAAAAAAATCATGAAAATAGAAAAAGAAACAAAATCGGATCTTGAAAAAGAGCTGGCCTTTTGAAATTTTAGAAAAATGAGAGGATTTTTGCGAAAAAAAAAATCGCATTAGGGTTACGAAGGCCCTCTCCATCGCCTTTTGTTTTCTCTCTCCGCCAAACCCTCCAGAGGCTTCACCTTTCCTCCCCTCACTTTTGCCCCTCTCTCTCTCCATGGCCGACCACCCCCCATGTGTGTTTCCCCTCCCTGAACCCTCCGATCACCTCACTTCCTCCTCCTTCGTCCATCTCCAACGAACTCGCACGCCTCATCCTCAACGGCCTCACCCTTCTCGAGCCTTCACTTGCTTTCCTATAAGAGCACGCACAGGAGGGGAAGAAAGGGAGGAGAGTTTGGGGAGCAACATCCATCATTCGCCACAAATCGCATCTCCACCATCGATCATCACCCATCTCTTCCCCCTTTACCTTCATCCTCTTCGTTGTCTACAAGGCTCTCTGCCCCATTTTCCATCCCCAGGCCCCCTGAGACATCCACCTTAAGCGGTTGAAGATCGGCTCCCCTTCAGCGACCGGTTTCGGAAATCAAGATTTGCAGCAATAGAAAAGGTTGTTGAAAAAGAAGGGTTGTAGAGGTATCGATCGTTCCTACATCGCCTCTCATCTCTCTTTTATCACCGAGCTCGATCCGACCCCCCCCCTCTCTGTATTCCTGTCCTAACTTTCGGGTCGCCGAAGGAATCAATCATCCATCGTTGGTGTTCTCATCAGACTCCATTCAGATTATCACCCTTCCAAAATCTTGATCAATCCACGGTAAGCACCCCTGCTTCCCTTTGTGGTCTTTTATTTCCTTACAATTATTTTCTGTTTTGGCCCCATTCATGCACTATGGGTAGCGTTGGATTGTTCATAAACAATCTCAACTCCTCTCGTGCCACAGCAACGGGATCCATTAAAACCCGACAATCGTTTTCATTGTTTTGTTTTTTTTTACAATTTATTTCATCAGGTTTTTCCTTAATATTACACAAGAGTGGACTTCTATTTGTGTTGTTTCAGATTAAAATCTTCCAATCTTAGTTCATTTTTTTTTTCTCTTTCTTCTTCTTTTCTTTTCGCACTTTAGTTTTGTTTATATCACATTTTTGTTCTTGTTGGGCTCAGGATATCGGATTTAATAATCCAATAGGATTTGTTCGAATCCTAGTCCAACTGTCATGCTAAACTTTGCCGTCATTTTTTTTTTTTGAAGATTGGGTTTCATATGAGGTTTCTGTCATAACGTTTGAGTTCTTGCCCTTGTTGGACAGGTTTGTGTTCTGTGTTTTGAATCGTCTCAATATAATATACTATGCATTTTGATTAAGTATTACTATCACTCATACATTCTAGGTTATTTTACCTTCAGCCTCTTATTAATAGCATTTTATTGTTTCCATGTCTTGTTTTATCATTAACATATCCTCAACAGCATGTAAGCAATCAACTTCCTATTTTGGTTAACGCAGCTCGGGAATTACAAAAAAAAAAAATCATACAGGTGAATGAACCATCCACCATAGGTTCTTTTTCATTGCCTATAGTCATTTTTGATCCATTGCTACAATATGTTTCATCAATAGATTTTGCTTATATACTCTGTTTATTATAGTTTTCTTGTTAGGGCACGATCCTTTTCGTTTTGTTCTGTCTGTTATCCACTCGGATTGTTTGTCACAAAGACATTCAAAATCGGCTGGAATCTGTTTGTGTTTTACCATGTGTACATTCTTGTAAAGATGCAATCACACTGCCCCTTTTTTATGTCGATTCTCGAGCCTGTTAGCGCCACTGCCTAACGAGAATAAGAGAAAAAAAAATGGTTTCTGCAAAACAAGCATCTCTGCGCACTACTACCTGCAATTCGACAATTCAGAACTGCTGGGATATGTTGATTTTGTTCTCAAATGATGAAACTAGTATGTTGCAGTGATGGGTCCATGCTTAACCTGTATAAACGGTAACCTGATCCTGGACTGGAAATAATTTTTTTTTCTTCTCAATGATCAATATCATTACTCTCACAATGTGGTGTTAAAACCCATAGATGAAAGCATTTAGCATCTAAACTTGAAATTAGATTCGTGGGTTCTTGATAGTTTTGTGTGATCTCATTTTTTTACAGCTTGTGACTCCGTGAATAGGCTAGAGAAAGCCTTTGGTTTAGGCAGCAGTAAATGAAGGGTAGGTGGCAGAGGTGCTCAGTTGGTGACGCGCCTGATTGTTTGACTTCTGAAGTGTTCCTTGCCTCTGGATGTAATGCCGCTGCAAGGATCAGAACTCAATCACCAGATGAAGTTCATGGCACATTATTTTTAGAAAGGCAGAAGCAGCATTGATAAGACTTGGCTTTTGATCTCCCCCTTCGCCGCATTGCTGAGCGATATCATCCATAACTGCGGAGAACTTTTCCACATCCAATTGTAAGATAAACTGGATAATAGTTTTGTTTTCCTTTCCCTTTTATTTACCTATTAGTAGTCTTGCTTCAATGGTAGATCATTTCCTATCCTCTGTTTGGATCATGAAAACTCAGTTTGCACATGTGTAAAATTGTCTGAACTAGGTATCACTAGATGATTGTGGTTACCTTAGCCGGCTCGTTGCAGTCTGTGACCTGCTAATTGTATGTTTATGATTAAATCATTTTTCGCACGTAGTTGTTGTATGTATCTGTAAGGTAATTCTCATGTTTCTAGGCGTTGTGCCTCTTGATCACAATGAATATGGTTTTTCCCTTTTAGTTTATTTTTTTTTTCTTCTTTTTTTTTTTCTTTTCCAGCAATAAATAGTTCACTTTTATTTTGCTATCTCATAAATGTCATTCAATGAAAGCTGTTATAGTCTGCCTTTTGTGGTCTTAGGGTCCATTTTTCAGTGGTCCTATATCCATAACATTGTTGGCTGTGATAGATTCGGTATCTTTCCTGGCACATCTTTCTTTCTTTTTTTTAGACATTTTTGCAAATAACTCTCGTCTGGTGAATAACTTGGGATGTTACTGGAATTGCTGGAAATGCTGGATCAGTACCATATGCTGTGCGCAATTTTTCTTTTCCTGCCATCTCCTTTACTTGCTATTACACAACACTCACTTACCAGACACTCCACACCAGAATATGTCATCTGAAGGTTACATTCAGTTACCTATGCTGCTGCTGTTCCACATCTTTGGGTGTGCCAGAACCGTTAGGAAAACTCGAGGGCATAAGTACATTACTGTAGAATTTGTTGCGGAATTTGATGTGGTACAGAAGGTGCCTTTGCTTGTGATATTCATTTTGACCCATCAACGGTGTATTTTGATATTCCAGTGGCACACATATATGGACAACCTGTGATTCCTGATCATTTGACTAATAAGATCAAATCTTCTGAATGGTCCAATCATTGCTTAGGCATGTGCCTTTGCTAAAAAAAAAAAACAATAAAAGGGACAATCTGATTCATCTTTAGCGATTGCTGATGAGAAGTAACTAAGCATCATGCTATTCAAAGCCATGACCCTGACAAGAGATATTAGGAGAGTGGCAACTGTTATGGTAGAAGGAATTCCAGGAGCCATTTCTGCATCAAAAGGGTGTAAAGGGGAGTCAATGCATGTAGCACTCATGATGTCTTAAATTCTCTACTTACTGTTGCTTCAGTTATAAAACAAAAATCCTCTTGGGAAGACTATCTGGCATAATTGTGGTGACTGCTCGGTGAAGTTTTTTTTTTAACAGAATCATCAATTCCAGCATATCATTCATGCCATTTCTGCATAATTTACTCTGATTTCTTATTCTGTACATTGAATCTGATTTATATATGTTCTATAATTCTGTAAGCATCACTTCATACTTTACATTTGCTTGATAATCAAACTGTTCATAAGGGTCTATGCCATGTCTTGCAACTTGTATGTTAGAATTTATGCTTGCATCCCCTGCACTGTCTTCACAAACCAACTATGTTGCTGCACTTTTACTCAGCTACTTGCTCCTTTCCACTGAGTCTAACTGTTCCCTCATTTTCTCCACCTACACACATTCAAAACCTCCCACACACTTGCATAACCACTACACTGTTATAGCAGCACCCTGCTGAAACATCATTTCATCTTTTTCACAACCAGCATATACTCCCCATTCAACAAAAGCATTCCTAGATTAATATACATGCCTCTATCCATCAACTTAGGTATCATATCTTCATTACAGCTTAGGTTTTCCACATACATTTTTTTTGTCGACCCAAGCATATCATTTAGGCTATGTGAACACACCTTTTTAGTTAGCCTAAGTATACCACTATCACATGTGCATAGCATCTCATTCGACATTTTATCTCATATCATTGTATCCCTTGCATATTACATATATATTATCATTATATTTGCATTTCCATGAGCACATATAGCATACATTCTAGTTCCAAAACAAACCCTCAGCTTTACTTTTCATATTTTATGCTTTGCCTGATGCTAATTCTATTTCTGTAGGGAATGTGTAAGAAATATTGGTTTCCTTCTTAGATTAGAAATTTATTATTTTCATTTCAGTTCAAATTGTAATAGCTAGGTATAAATGAGGATTTACATTTCCTGTTTTAGATAGAATGGATGAGCATTATAAACATCATGAATTGCTCATTTTCATGCATTCTTTTTACCTTTATTTTTCAAATTCTCACAAATGGTGAAACACGAATGGCACGTGCACCATTTCGTAAGAGGTAAATTAATCCTAAGTTGATGATCCATATCAATGGCCATAGTCAGGGTGTGGACAAAACTTAGTATTTTTATCTTTTACGAAATAACATTTGGATCCACACTGGATCCGTTTTCAAAACTCATCATATTTTCCTTAAATATTTTCTTCTTTTATCAGAATTTAACTTAAAATTAATTCAAAATATATATCAATGGCCATAGTCAGGGTATATTGAGAGTTAATTTCGTTTTAAATTCTATAAAAGCACCAAATGTATTTTATTCTTCACCTGAATTTAAATATAGATTATTATATAATACATTTAATGACCATAGTGAGGGATGTATTATATCTTCAATCTTATTTTAATTCATTTTAAGAATAAGATAGCTTTTCAAAATCCAATTTCAAAATTTTAAATTCAATCATCATTTAGGATAGAACTGCATCATATTTTCAAAATTCCTTTTTCAAAAAAAAAAACTCCAAGTGATGTAGATATCTTCCTCAATCTATCTTCAATTCTTATAAAAACCAATTCATCCTTTTCATTTCCAAATTCAATTTCATTTTCGATCTCAAAGTTCAATTTAACTTTGAGATTTCAAAGTCATTTTTACTCAAATTCAAATCAAATTTCAAAGTTCAAATTGACTTTGAAATTCCAAATTCATTTTTTATTCAAAACTCCAATCAAAATCAAAGTTCAATTTAACTTTGAGATTTTTGATTCATCTTCTGAATTTAACTCCAAATCCATTTTAGGATCCAGGGTTCAACACTCATATAGGATCTCAAACTTCACATCCAATTCCCTCCTTAGGAGCCAGACTCCCATTTCACATTGGATCTCAGACTTCAGATCCAAATCCATCTTAGGATCCAGAGTCCAACTCTACATTGGATCTCAGACTTCAGATCCAATTCCTCTTCAGGATCCAAACTCCAATTCCACTTTTGGATCTCAGACTTCAGATCCAAATCTATTTTAGGATCCAGAACTCAACTTCCATCTTGGATCTCAGACTTCAGATCCAAATCCATCTTAGGATCCAGAACCCAATTCTACATTTGGATCTCAGACTTCAGATCCAAACCCATTCTAGGATCAAGAACTCAAGTCCATCTCGGACTCCAAATCTCGGATCCCATTTTGTTTAGGATCCAAAATCCAATTCCAAATTTTAGATTTCAATTCCATTGTCAGATCTAATCTAAATCCATTTCTATTCTAAAATACCATTTGACTTTCTCAGTCCATTCCAATTTCAAACTTCAAAAATCTAAATTCAATTCCATCTCAAGTATTCATTTCCCTTCCTAAATCCAAAGTTCAAATTTAAAGTCCATTTCTGACTTTGAAAAGTTTCAAATCATTCTTTCTCATTTATTTTCCCAACTCTGATTAACTTCAAAGACTTAGAATTTCTCTGATCTATCTCAAATTCTAAGTTAGATTCAACCATTTCTTCATTCCCCTACCCAGTTAATCCCAGAATACTTGGAAACTTTCAAAAACATCTTTTCAAAAGAGCATACATCCTTACATTACACAAGCATGATTCTTTCTGCATTTAGAGTTAGAATAAAATTCTTAGATTATATTTAGGCAAAGCAAAAGGCATAGATTCGATCCTTGGTTCGATTACCCCTAGTAAAGGTGCCAGGAACGGTTGAACCTCGTACCGACGAGCGAATCCCGTCTCTCTATTTTTCTCGCAAATTTTCAAAACGGAGGCGAGTTAAATTTCTAAATATTTTCAAATTAAGGTCAAGTGAGACTGCGCAAAATAGTTCCTCTTTCTCTCTTTCTTTCATTCTTTTCTCTTCTCTCTTTCTTCTCTGTCTTTTATTCTTCTCCCTTCAAAAAGGAGGAAATAAAGGTTGGAAAAGGGAAAGAGAAGGAAGAGAGAGAAAACAACAAAAAAGGAAAAATTTTGCGATGATCACAGTGTCCTGGGCCCAACTAAGCCCTCAAGGGACTTAGGCTGGCCATGGCAAGGCTCAGCTTAGCGCCCTCCAAGCATCAGCTCCAAAAGGGGCGTTCTACCCTTAAGAAAAAAAAACAACCGAACATAAAAAAAAAAATTCAAAACATAATGAAAAGGCATGGAAAGGGGAGGACTCACCTTGCTGTGCAGGGTTGGCCCAACTGGAACTACAACAACAAGTGGGAGGGAGAGAGAGTTGGAGAAGAGAGGAAGAAGAGAGAGGGTGTCGACCCTCTCTCTCTCTACCCTTCCCTTGTTTAAAAAGGGGAAAGAGAGATGGAGGGTGAGGAGGGAAGGAGGGAAGATGGGTGGCCTCCCTCTCCCATGCCCCACCCTAGCTATAAGGACCTAAAGGTGGCCCCAACCACCCCCAACCACTGCCCTTAATTTAAGGGGAGTGGTTGGCCTTGACCTTTCAAGGTCAAGGTCAAGCCTCCAAGCCAAAAATCGCCATTTCAAAAAAAAAATGAAATTATATATTTTTTTTTGAAATGCTAGGGGCTACCCCCCTAAGGGGCACCCATCCCATCCTCTTAAAACATGGGTTGTGCCCACCCACTTTTCAAAATGTCTTTTTAAGGCCCCAAAGTTTGGATTTTGCAAGCTTTTCAAAATCTTCTTTTGAAAAGAGGTTTTTTGTAAATATGTTTTTCATAAACCCTTAAAATGACATGGGCTGAGGTGGAGCCCATGCCAAACCTTTTCTAAATGCCAAAACCCACCCAATGTAAAAATGTTTTCAAAAACCCGCTTCAAGGTTTTATAAATTTGCAATTTACTTTTTTATAAAAACTCAATGCAATGATTATTTAAATGGACTCGTCTAAACTAATTTAAAAATTAAAATTTTAAATTACATTTTGTGAATTAAGGTTTAAATTATCATAAAGTATATTTAATTTCCCAATTACGGCAAAATTGGGCCTCGATATGACTCACAATTACCGATATATCCCTTTTTCGCCAAATACATGAAATAATGAGATATTTTTCTCGTTTAGGCTCCAAATTCGGAGTGAACCCATATGAATACAATATAAATATAATCCACAAGTATTGAGGTTCGATTCATCGCGATTTGCCTTGAATCACCTCGTAGAGCGAATCTACGCGATTCAGAACCTCAGAAAGCGATAATTGCCAAATTTACGAGCAATGCTCGTGCCGAAACAAGAATTTCCCAATCGCGAAATATATATCATTTAAAATTCTTCAGAAGAATAGGAGGGCTTACACTTTCTCCCAGGATATCATACATATTTAGCTCATTTCCTTTCACTCTTTTCCCATACTGCCTGCATAGGTTCACTTCCTTGTTCAATATGTCACTCCTATGTATATTAATGCATCCTTTTCCTTTAGATATTTATGTGTCATCTAGAACATCTCATGTACACTTTGAATTTTGTTCTCATATTAGCATAATATATCATATGGACACATTGGATATCCATTCCATCATGGGCATACAACATGATGTCTCTTTGTATACATATCTTTCATCTTGAGCTAATTTGGATTTTGCTGGAAGTGTATGGAAAATGTTATTTTTTTGGCTTGGAAATTATAATATCAATACCATGGTGTAATAGCTAGGCTATAATGAGAATTCTACATTTCAAGCACTAGATTAGACTGTATGAGCATGCAAATTTCATAAATTATTTGTATTGTCTCATTTCACCTTTAATTTTCAAGATTTCACAAATGATGAAACACGAATGGCACGTGCACCATTCTAATAGGAGGTGATTAATCCTAAGTTGATGATTTGCATCAATGGCCATAGTCAGGATGTGAACAAAACTTAGGATTTTCATCTTTTATGGAATAACACTAGATCTCCACTGGACCCCTTTCAAAAATCATCATACTTTTAAATATTTTTTTCTTTTATTAGAGTTTAATTTAAAATTAGCTCGAAATATATATCAATGGCCATAGTCAGGATATATTGAGAGTTAATTTTATCTTAAACTCTATAAAAGCACCAAAATATATCTTATTCTTCACCTGAGTTCAAATATGATTATTATATAATATATTCAATGACCATAGTCAGGGATATATTATATCTTCAATCCTATTCGCATTCATTTAAAGAATGAAATATGATTTTCAAATCCAATTTCAAATTCTTTAAATTCATTCATCATTTAGGATAGAATTGCATCATATTTCCAAAATTCTTTTTCCAAAACTCCAAGTGATCTCAAATATCTTTCCTCAATCTCCATTTCAATTCATTCTTCTTATTTCAAAGATTTAAGATTTTAATTTCAAAGTCCAATTTGACTTTGAAATTTCAAAATTCAATGTTATATTCAAAATTCCATTTCCAAATTCAAGTCCAATTTCAAAGCTCAATTTAAACTTTGAAATACCTGATTCATCTTCTAAATTTAAACTTCAAAAATCCAATTTTAGATCTAGAACCCAATTTCATTTTGGATCTCAGACTTCAGATCCAATTCCATTTAGGATTCAGAACCCACCTCCACTTTTTGGATCTCAGACTTCAGATCCAAATTCCATTCTAGGTTCTAGATTCCAGATCCAATCCAATCTTGGATTTCAGACTCCAGATCCAAAATTCATTTGAGATCTAGAACTCAATTCCATCTTGGATCTCAGACTTCAGATCCAATTCCATTTTTGGATCCAGAATCCAGTTCCACTTTGGATCTCAAATTTCAGATTAAAAATCCATCTTAGGGTCCAGAATCCAACTCCATCTTGGATCTCAGACTTCATATCCAAATTTCATTTTAGGTTCCAGATTCCGGATCCAATCCAATCTTGGATCTCAGACTTCGGATCCAATTCCATTTAGGATTCAAAATTCAACTTTTGGATCTTAGACTTCGGATCCAATCCCATTTAGGATCCCAGAATCTGGATCCAATCCCATCTTGGATCTCGGATCCAATCCCACTTAGAATTCCAGAACTCGGATCCAACCGTATCTCGGATCTCAAATCTCAGATCCAGTTCCATCTCAGATATTAGATCAAAATTTTATTTCAAATCTAAATTCATCTCCAATTCTCATAGCCAATTTCAAATTTATTTCTCAAGTCTAAATTCAAATTCCTATTTTGGTATTGAATTCAAAATCGATTCTTGAAAATCGGTTCTAATTCAAAGTCCATTATGACTTTGAAAATCATTCTTATCTCAAAAATTCCAATTCTAAAATCCTCTTTCCACAGATTTGTCTCTGTAAATCCTGATCATTCCAAAACTTGAAAATTCAAGTCTCCTCTTCCAGATCTATTTCAAAACCTGAATTGAATTCAAAATCTAAAATCAAATTCAATCTTTGGAATCATCTCTTCACTCCATTATCAATTTCATCTCAGAAAACTTGGAGATTTTCAAATGATTTTTCCAAAAGAGCATATGGTTTGACTTTTGTAAGTGATTTTTTTAACACATTATTTTCAATAAAAGCATTTGGAAAATCGTCAACCAAAGATAATAAAAACCGACTTTCCACAGATGTGGCGAGTACGGGTCGAATCCACAGGGAACGGGATACATTCGCATTATATCTAAAACTGCAATTTATTAACATCATAAAGGTTTACAACTATGTTAATATTACAATTCTAATTAAATGACAATCTAGAAGTAAAAATGAACTAAAACAAGTTGCTAAGTCTTCTCCAGATCGCCAGGGGTAATTCTATCTTTTTGTCACACGTGCATCTGCACTTCGCATTATAAATATACTTGTAGATCTGTTTCTAACTTATCAACCTAAAACACAAAAATAAAGAGTCAGTATGGAATCAAGAATTAATTCTAAGCTATATCTATGACTATTTCTGAACTAAGTACTGAATTAAACTATAGTTAAAAATAAAGAAAACTAAAATTATAGTTTCTACTAAACTAACGAAGTAAACACACTGTAACTAACCTAACTACTGTTGGTTCACTAACTATATGTTAGAAACTACTAAAAATTATGTAAAATCAAACAACTAGGTAAATGACTATTTTGTCCCTGAATAGTGCAAAATTGAATTCATATAGGTCTTCGCAAACAGGAAGGACGAAGGGTCAAACTAAGTCCGATTCTAAATATTTCTCTTTTGTTCTCTTTCTGACAGACTCAAGAGTCTAACGGACTTTATGGAACTGAAAAACTCATTCGGGAACTTCGGATATAAGTGTTTCAAGTTTGATAAAGATTATAGAACCGTTTGACCCGAAATCTAAAATCGCGTAAAACCTAATCTTGCAGAACACTTAAAAGGCAAACCAAATCAACTTTGAACGAGTTGATTTTAGGTTTGCACGCAGTTAACACACTAATGAATAGCATAGAACAATAATTTCGGAAAAACTCAAAAGATTGTCACAAGGTATAACAGCAAAAATCAGATTCTAGCTTTAATATACTATTTATTCAAACATCCAAGTTTTGAACTATATATTTAAATTGTATGTACCCCAGTCATTCACAGCCTAATACTGACTAACTAACCGAAAATGTAAATAATTGTACTAAGAAAAGACAATCTAAATTAACTACCTATATTACCTGTGAGAACTACACGTTAATGCCAAAGTAAAATGCTATGGTAAGCTATGTTAAACTAACCTTCAAGTATGAATTAAACTAAGTTAACTTGCTGACATTGCTAAACTACTGTCATTACTTAATGTGAACTAACTAAGTAACCCTAGAAAAGAAGAATTTAATATACAACTAACTATAACATCAAATTAAATATGAACCTAACCTGAAGTAATATTAGATCTGTAGTTGATCTAACTCTAAACAACAATCGTAAAACTAAACTCATATCTTACTGAAATAATCATCTAATTAATGACTAAAACATCTAACTCTAATCCTAACATAACCAATAAACAACTAAAGGACTGGTTACACTATGACGCCTAAATCAAAATACATATAAATTATATCAAAAGAAAAGAACAAAGTTAACCTAATATAACATTAAACTATTCAGCTGCCTCCTAATTAAGCTCACTAATTAACTATACAATGCATGCTGGAAACACCACTGTAAACACCTCAAATTTTCACTCACCTCCTCGACATTTCCACCCAGCATCATCATTCACCTTCCCGAAAATCGCCGAAGGGCAAAATAGTAATTTTCTGAGCCCGAACCTTACAGAAGTCTAAATTGCATCTGCAACTCTCAAAATTTCTCTATTTTTGGCTCAGATGTTCAAAATTCTACTCCTAACAGGAGACGAGAATCTCCAAAGCCCGGTTCAGGATTACATTTCATAAGACATGTCATTGCATAGCATTACATGAACATTTCATATCATTGCACTGCACAACATGTCATTTCGAGGTCCAGAACTCTCGATTTCAAAATTTTCAATCCAGATTTGAATTTCAACTCTTTTTTAAATCAATTTCAAAACCCTGGGTCTTCAAAATTATCAATTCTTCCCATTTTACCCCCAGGAAGAGTTTCCATGGTGAAATCTATTGAAAAATCATAAAAACTAATAAAATAATAATAAAATAATATTAAATAAACTCACCTTGGGGCTGCAGCTGCAATGGAGGAAGGGCTGGAGAGGAGAGAGAAGCTCCAAGAATTGAAGGTAAGTGAATAGTAAAAATCATCCCCCCCTATGCTCCCTTTTATATTAAAAAAATTAGGTTTAGTCTTGGATTTTCAAATTACTTTTTTGCCCTTTTAAAACCTATCCAAAGTCATTAGGGGGGGCAATTTTTTTAGAGACTCCTAATCCTAATTAACACCTAATGACACCCCTAATTAACCCTAGAGACTCCAAATGTGGTGCCACTTGGTACTTTCCACATTTGATTTTTAAAATCTTAACTAAAACCTTTAAAAACAATAGTTTGAAATCAAGTTTTTAAAAATGGGTTTTCAAAATGGATTTTGACTCTTCTAAATTTCTAAAACAAACCAAGACAATAACTTGACCTAGTTTAGCCCTGACTTACTCGAATATGGCGCCACCCCGAGTGGGCCCTACTTGAGTTTTTCAAAAAGCGATTTTAAAACTTGAAATTGAAGGAGTTTTCAAAAGGATTTTCAAAGACAAACTTCAAAGTTATAATTTTTGAAATGGCATAGGGTCCTAACTAGGTTAGAACTCCTCTGGATATGGTGCCAACTGAGTGGGCCCACATCGAATTTTGAAGAATTTTGAAATAAACACTGAAAATGGCTTTGAAAAGGGGTTAAAATCGACATTTGAAATTCAAGATCTTTGAAAATAGGGTCTCAAGCGAACTGAAACTCCGAGTTAGAGTCCTGAACTCTTAGGACTCTGAGATCTTAGATTTTAAAAGCCAAATGAAAGAATTTTCGAAAGATTTTATCAAGAAATGATAAAGTAAGTCAGAAAACACAGTCAGGGTTAGACTCCTAACTCGACCGAACTCTAAAATAGAGTTTTGAACTAACTAGACTCTGTAAAATGACCTAAATTTTAAAAATAATCGAAAAAGACTGAAAATGGAAGTAAAACAGACTTCAAAACAGACTCCTGACTGGATTAGGACTCTGGGACAGAGTCCTGATCGGACTGAAACTTTCAAAACTTTGAGAAATTTGATGAATAGAGGAATTCAGAAGCGACACCACCTCAATGGGTCTCATCTGTGAATTGAAATCGATTAAAATTTGAATTTGAAATGAATCCAGATTGTTTTCTTGAGAAAATATTTCGAAATATAAAGTCCTGGGGTTGGAAAATGACAGAGTATTGAATAAAAACCCAGGTTTTGAAATTGATTTTGAAATAAAAGCTTTAAAATTCAATTCTGGATTGAATGTTTTGAAATAGGAGTGCTGGATCTCGAAAATGAGATGCAATGACATGCAATGCTATGCAATGCGATAGAATGATATGCAGAATACATGCAATGATATGCAATGATCTGTAATGACCTATGAAATGGACAAACACTGGATGAGGGTGAAAATGTGGGGTGTTTACAAGAGCATACATCCCTACATTGCACAAGTATGATTCTTTGTGCATTTAGAGTTAGAATAAATTCTTAGATTATATTTAGGCAAAGCAAAAGGCATAGATTCGATCCTTGGTTCGATTACCCCTGGTAAAGGCAGCAGGAACAGTCGAACCTCGTACCGACGAGCGAATCCCGTCTCTCCATTTTTCCCGCAATATATTTAAAAACGGAGGTGAGTAATTTTCTAAATATTTTCAAATCAAGGTCAAGTGAAACCCCGCAAAAGAGTTCCTCTTCTTCTTTTCTCTCATTTTCTCTTCTCTCTTTCTTTTTTTCTTTCTTTTATTCTTCTCCCTTCAAAAAGGAGGAAAAGAGAGGTTAGAAAAGGAAAAGATAAGGAAGAGAGAGAAACCACAAGAGAGGAAAAAATTTGCGATGATCACTGAATCCACTTTACTTCCTTATTCGAAACCTCTACCTGTCCACTGGTCTGCGGATGATAAGGAGTGGTGAATCTATGATTGACAAAATACCTTCTTAGTAGAGAAGCTATCTGTACACTCCTAAAATGCTTGCCACCATCACTGATCATCGCACGTGGCACCCCAAAACGACTAAAAATGTTGTGCTTAATGAACTTAAGCACTACTTTATGATCATTGGTCTTGGTTGCCACAACCTCGACCCACTTGGACACATAATCTTCCGCCACTAAAATGTATAAATTTCCGAATGATGGTGGAAATGGTCCCATAAAATCTATGCCTCAAGCATAAAAAATCTCAACTATCAAAATCGGGAGCAAGGGCATCATGTCCCTCTTGGACATGTTCCCAATCTGCTGACATCTAATGCATCTCCTACATAACTCATGTGAATCTCTCTGGAGTGTGGGCCAATAAAATCCAGACTGCAAAACCTTTGCAGCTATCTTCCTACTGCTAAAATGCCCTCCACAGGCTAAAGAATGGGAAAAACTCAAAATGGACTCGTACTCATCCTCCGGAACACATCTCCTAATGATCTAATCTGCGCAATATTTGAACAGTTCTGGTTCATCCCAATAATAGTGCCTCACCTGAGATAGGAATCTCTCGCGCTCATTCCTATTCCAATGCTCAAGGATTTGTCTCGAAACCAGATAGTTCACGATATCAGCAAACCAGGGTAACTGCAATGTCCTGACTAACATGATCTGCTCATCGGGGAAAGAATCACTGATCGGTCTCTGATCCTGCGTGATCTCCACGATCAGTCTAGACAGATGGTCTGCTACTACATTCTCACTACCCTTCTTATCTCGAATCTCGAGATCAAACTCCTGTAGTAACAGAACCCAATAAATGAGTCTCGGTTTGGTGTTTTTCTTGTTCAAAAGATACTTCAATGCAGCGTGATCAGAATAGACAACCACCTTCGAACGGAGAAGCTAGGACCTAAACTTGTCCAATGCGAATACTACAGCAAGTAGCTCCTTCTCTGTCGTGGTATAATTCATTTGAGCATCAGACAGAGTTCTACTTGTGTAGTAAATCACATAGGGCTTCATGTCAATCTGTTGTTCTAAAATAGCCCCCATAGCATAGTCAGAAGCATCACACATAATCTCAAATGGGAGCGTCCACTCCGGAGGTCTCAAAATGGGCGCAGTAATCAAGGCCTCTTTAAGAATCTCAAAAGCCTTCATGCAATCCTCACTAAAATCAAAGGGTTGATTCTTCTCCAATAAAGTCCAAAACGGTTGAGAGATTTTGCTGAAATCTTTTATGAACCGCCTATAAAATCCAGCATGCCCTAGAAATGACCTAATCTGCCTCACAGTGGTAGGTGAAGTTAAACGAGAAATGGATTCCACCTTCGCTCTATCAACCTCAATCCCTCTCTTGGACACAATGTGTCCAAGCACAATCCTCTCCTGGACCATAAAGTGGCTCTTTCTCAACTCTGGGCAAGATTTGTCTCTGCGCACCTATTCAGTACTCGATTAAGTTTTTGGAGGCAATCTTCAAATGAAGAGCCATACACAGAAAAATCATCCATGAACACCTCCATGACATCATCTATCATATCGGAGAAGATAGCTAACATGCACCTCTAAAAAGTTGTCAGAGCATTGCAGTGCCCGAACGACATACGTCTGAATGCGAAGGTGCCATAAGGACATGTGAATGTTGTCTTCTCCTGGTCGTCTGGATGGACAACTACTTGATTATACCCTAAGTATCCATCTAAAAAACAATAGTAGCTCTGTCTTGCGAGTCTCTCTAAGATCTGATCAATGAACGACAACGGGAAATAATCTTTCTGAGTTGCCACATTCAGCTTCCTATAGTCAATGCAGACTCGCCACCCTGTGGTGGTCTTCATCGGAATTCTTTCCCCCTTCTCGTTCTCAACAACAGTGAGTCCTGACTTCTTCGGTACAACTTGAATAAGACTGACCCACTGGCTATCAGAAATGGGGTAAATAATCTTGGCATCTAACCACTTCACAACTTCCTTCATGTTGGGATTTAACCTTCTCTGCATATCCTGCACTGGCTTTACTTCTTCATCGCAATGAATTCTGTGCATGAAGAATGAAGGATAAATCCCCTTTAAATCAGCTACTCCTCAGCCAATCGTTGCATTGTGCTCTCGTAAAATAGTCAGCAATCTCTGCTCCTGCTCCTCAGTGAGCAGTGACGAGATGATCACAGATAGAGTCTCATCGCCTCCGAGATATGCATACTTGAGTGAATTTGGTAAAGGTTTTCACTGAAGTTTCGGAGGAGACTCGATCGAAGATTTGGCGGGGGACTCCGCAAGTGGTTGGAGAGGCTCAATCCCAGCTCTCCAAGGAGGTAACTCTGACGACACTCTAGACACATCTACACTAACTATACAACTATTCTTCTCTATATGTTATAAATCTAATGAATCCTAACTAATGTACAAATCGAGTTGTTTTTCCACTAAATCCTGAGCAATATCTACATGGAAACAGTCTATATCTCCCGCTAGACCCATCGCCGCATTGAAAATATTCAGCTTGACTTTCCTTTTGCCGAATAAGAGATCCATGGCTCCGGTCCTACAGTTAATACATGCATTGGCAGTCGCCAAGAATGGTCTGCCTAAAATGATCGGAGTCTGGTGCTGGCTATCCACCCCTTCCATATCGAGAATGATGAAATCGATGGGGAAATAGAAATCATCCACCTTAACTAGCACGTCTTCCAAGACACCTCTCGGTACCTTGACAGAATGATCTGCCAGCTGAAGTGTAATAGGAGTCGATCTCATCTTTCCTAGCCTGAAAGAATCATAGAAATATCCAGGCAGAATGTTTACGGTTGCTCCAAGATCGAGCAAAATGCGTTCTATTCGGATGTTTCCTATGGTACAAGCAATGATAGGGGCTTCAGAGTCCTTGAGCTTTGGTGGTGTCTGATGCTGAATAACTGAACTCACCTGCTCAGTCAGATGGACCCTGTTAGGAACTTTCACTCTGGATTTTCTCTTTTGCGTACATAGTTCCTTCAGAAATTTGGCGTAAGCCGGCACCTATTGAATAGCATCGAGCAAAGGCAGGTTTATCTGCACATGCTTGAAGATGTCAAGCAGGTCCTGGATCTTCGTGCCTTGCTTTCCTCTAAATCCGGAAGACTCTAATGCTTTGGGATAGGGTGGTTTGAGGATATACATCGAGGGGTCCTTCTCTTTGTGAGAAGGCTCACTTCTATCCTTCTTATGAACTGAGGTGGGGGATGATGATGATGGTGATGGTGATGATTGAGCTGAAGAAGATGAAACACTGGCCTCTGGCTTATCGATCCTCTCTCTGCTCTCGACGTTATACTCACGTCCACTCCTCAGGGCCATAACAGATTTGGCCTGCTGTTGTGACTCAGTGTGATACATGCCTCCAGTCATCTGGTCCTTGCTCTTCGGGTTCATGACAGCCTGGCTCGGCAAAGTACCCTTGGGTCTCCTACTGATAGCCTCTGCTAACTGTCCCATTTGTGACTCTAGCTTCGCAATGGACTACGTGTGCGAACTCAATATCTGGCTACACTTCTCGAAAGCATTCTGATTAGAGGTTTTCACCTCTTGGAATGCTTGGAGAAGTCTCTCCTCAAAAGATGTCTGTGAGGCAGACTCTTGCAGAACCGGAGGAGGAAATGAGGATGAAGTCTGAGGATAGCTCGGCCTCTGGAATGTCTGAGTGAATGCTCGCGGCCGAGCTGGCTGAGAGGATGTAGGCATCTGAATGGAAGACTGTGGATTCTTCCATGAGAAATTGGGATGGTTACGCCAACCCGAATTATATGTAGATGAAAATGGGTTGTTTTGAAGTCTGGCATAACCTTGAGTTGGCTGAACTTGTTCTTTAACAAATTCAGGGTACTGAGCTGTCGAAGGGCACTCAGTAATCTCATGTGCCGGGCTGGCACAAAGAGTGAACACCTGCTGAGTAGTGGATGGTCCCGAGAGAAGCTGGTCCAACTTCTGAGCAATCATGTCTACCTTGCACTGTAGTGCAGTAGATGGACAAATCTCGAGGACACCCCCTTTCTTCTGAATACTCAGTGTAGCTCTATCCGAATGAGAGCTAGAAGCATGGTGGAGGGAATTCTCTGCCAATGTATCAAACAACATCCATGCTTCATCCTCGCTCTTCAACATGAAGGTCCCTCCACATGAAGAGTCGATCATCTGACGATTCCTGTCAGACAATCCATCGTAAAAGCTCTGCACCAGCTGCCATCTCGGCACCTGATGATGGGGACACTTCCTAAGGAGATCCTTCATTCTCTCCCAGGTCTCATAAAACTGCTCACCATCTAGCTTTGAGAAGCTAGTGATGGCTCGTCGATACTGGTTTGTCCTACCGATGGGAAAGTACTTTCTCAGGAACACCTGCTGTAGCTGATCCCATGACCCTATCTCTACTGAATCTAAGGGCTTTAGCTAATACTTGGCCTTGTCCTTCAATGAAAATGGGAATAAGATCAATCTCAAAGCATCATCATCGAAATTTTGTATCTTGACAGTAGAACAGATTTTGAGGAATTTGTCTAAGTGCCTATAGGGATCTTCGTGACTAAGACCATAAAAAGATGGAAGCATCTAAATAATGTTGGCCTTAATCTCATAATGAGGCGCTCCTACATCGGGTCTCTGAATGCAGGATGCCTGGACATAGTCTGTGGGAATGAAGTATTCCCTCAGAGTGTGTGGAGGAACTAGAGCTGAAGCCGGAGGATCCACATCGCCCACTGTTGTCAAACTTCGAGGAGAATGTAAAATTCTCTCTGGGTTGTCAACAAATGGATGTAATGGGGTTCCTAAAGCTCTTTGCCTCTGCATACACTGGTACTAAGACCAGATGTAAGCACATGACCTAAATCTAAAACTAAACTAAAACAAATACTAAAGTGCAAAAGGGTAAGCAAAGGCCGCAAGTCTGAATGGGCCACAGTAAAAGATGCAAACCATATGTCCATCCCAATTCTATATAATATCAGAGTTTTACAAAATGAGACTGAAAACACCCATACAACTGGTCTCTCCCAAAATGAGAGAAAAACTCCCCTCAAACCCCAAAACAAGACTATGACCAAGATCTGCAGCTAAGTGTGGGTCTCAAGTCTCGAACCGTATGCCGTTGCACCGCCACTGCGCCTACTCATCACCTGTATCCCCATAAAATGGGGTCAGAACTCTTGCGAGTTGGTGAAGAACAACAACATTGTATATCCATTTTATCAAGGAAAATGGCACATATCATGCGACAGGTAAAGTGACAGATATATGTGCAAGTGTCAGGTAAGTGCTCGTGCTAAAGGACTGTAAAACTACGAAGTAAGTAATAGTGCAACAACTGAAAATAGTGCAGGAACTAACCTACAAAGTACAACAACTAAACAGAAGTACAAGCGGTGCTAAAGTAAGCAAGTAACCAACTACTGTATGTCAGTCTGTTTGGTTAGTCTTTATGTTCTTTTTATCACCTCCTTCGGGTACGCGAAGGAAAAAACTCGAGTTCTGTGAGACATGCACCCGATGTCTGTTATTCAATTTCTAGTATGGTAACCGGGGATGCTACAGACCGAGAAAACCACTTGCGGGCAGCACGCAACTAGGAGAAACCTTTCGCAGGAGCAAAGGATTGCAATTCGTACTACTGCAGTAGCAGAGGTCCCCGAAGAGGGTAACCTCGATCTCCCTAACTCCGAGTGACTGGAGGTCAGAGGGCGCATCAGCTCCTCAGAAGAATGGGTTGTAGTAACGACATGTCACTCGGGGCTGTACCATTCACCCTCTCCCTGGGTGACCAAATTGTGAATGGGGCGCGACATGTTTATCTTATTTAGGCTCATTCTTCAAGTCATACCTCCCCTCGAGGTAGTTGTGCCTCGTGGTCCCCGCGGGGTATGCAAACGAGGACTTGGCCTACCCATCCACGTGCTCGGCCTCTCACGGCCACCACGAGCACATCGCTTGTGAAGACGATACTATAACTTTTTCATTTTATGCCTAGGGTGACACAATGTGTGAGCACACTCTCACGAACCCGAGCCACTGCCCAAAGACTCCAACCGAGTCCCAAACCTCAACAGGTCGAAAGTGTCATACCCTACTGTGCTTTCAGTTCTTTCCAAGTGTATGTCATGTCGAGTGCAAAGCACACCTCTGGTGCATCGTATATCCATCAATATACGAGTGTGAGCCAAAACAAGAAGTACTCGACGAATCAAAACTAGTGACATACGTGTCATGATGTGCCACGTTCATAAACCTCACATTATCAAGCTTTTCGCACAATTGAAAGCAGTGATACCGCACATATTTATGAAAAGGCACATTTTTGCCTTTCTGAGCAATACAGGGCAAAAATCCATATTCCATCATGATTATCCAGCAGCCAGTGTCTAAAGCCTTAAATACGAATTTCCCAAATATACATATTTTCGACGTCATACGTTGGCTCAAATGCTTAGCAAAGCCATTCACTTAGGAAAAATCGTAGTGTCAACACTTATGAGTGTAAAGAAGTGATTCTTAATGTAACCCCATGCATACGGAGATTTCGTTAACACACCCATGATGGGTCATCGCACTAGCGGAACCCAAAAAGGCCAAAACGATAGTTTTTTGCTGAAAATGTCAAAAAACCCAATACTTGGGAATCGTAATAAGCTACGTGGGCAGCATACCGCTCGCCTCACCATACCCCTTCAATACTCGCAACGATGTGGCAGCAAAGGCTTTGGTGGTCATTCTGGACCACCGACGCGACGTGCAAGGGTAAAATGGCACAACGCGTGCCAAAATGCCAAAAGGCTAACTGTAGCCCACCAAGCCCTATAGTCAGTTCCATACCTTGCACCGTTGGTGCCAAGTGTACTATATGGGGTGTTTGGTCAACATACATGTGCCACAAGGATTCCATTTGTGGCTTTCCATCGGTTTGCCTTCATACGCGCATTTTCGTGCCCTTTGAATTGGCGGCGAGGTGGAAATCGTACAAGTAGGTGATTTGGGCATTCGTATCAGGCTCATAGGGCTGCTACAACCTCTAATACGAGCTTCACTAAGCTCTACAACGAGGCTACCGGGTGGGTGCAGCAGGACGCGTAACCACCTGGTGGTTGGCTAAGTCTTGCGAGCGTGCTTAGCACTCGACGCCACCGTGGGGATCTAACCGGGGTCTTTTGAGCGGTCTGTGTGATCATCGCAAAAATTTTCCTCTTGTGATATTTCTCTCTTTCTTCCTTTCTCTTTTCCTTTCTAGCCTCTATTTCCTCCTATTTGAAGGGAGAAAATAAAAGACAGAAAAGAAGAGAGAAGAGAAGAGAAAAGAAGAAGAGAAGAGAAGAAAAAAGAAGAAGAGAAGAGAGAAGAACTCTTTTGCGGGGTCTCACTTGACCTTGATTTGAAAATATTTAGAAAATTACTCACCTCCATTTTGAAATATTTTGTGGGAAAATGGAGAGACGGGGCTCGCTCATCGGTACGAGGTTTGACCGTTCCTGACACCTTTACCAGGGGTAATCGAACCAATGATCAAATTTATGTCTTTTTGCTTTGCCTAAATATTACCTAAGAATTTATTCTATATCTAAATGCACAAAGAATCATGCTTGTGCAATGCAAGGATGTATGCTCTTTTGAGAAAATGTTTTGAAAATTTCCAAGCTCTCTGAGATGAACTTGATGATGGAATGAAGAAATGATTTAAGGATTGATTTGGATCTTAGATTTGGAATCCAACTCAGGATTTGAAATGGCTTGGAAAGTAGAGATTTGAATTTCCAAGTTGTGGAATGATCAGGATTTAGAGAGATAAATCTTTATGGAAAGCGGAATTTTAGAATTGGAATTTTTGAGATAAGAATGATTTTTTTAAAGTCATAATGGACTTTAAATTAGAATCGATTTTCAAGAATCGATTTTGAATTCAATATTAGGATAGGAATTTGAACTTAGACTTGAGAAATAAATTTTGAAATTGGCTTTGAGAATTTGGGGATGAAATTAGATTTGAAATGAAATTTTGATCTAATATCTGAGATGGAACTGTATCTGAGATTTGATATCCGAGATATGGTTGGATTCGGGTTCTGGAATTCTAAGTGGTATTGGGTCCGAAGTCTGAGATCCAAGATTGGATTGGATCCGAAATCTGGAACCTAAATTAGATTTGGATCTGAAGTCTGAGATCCGTGATTGGATTTGATCTGGAATCTGGAACCTAAATTGGATTTGGATCTGAAGTCTGAGATCCAAAAGTGAAATTGGGTTCTAGATCTAGAATTGGATTTTTGAAGTTTAAATTTAGAGGATGAATTCAAAGTTAATTTGAACTTTGAAATTGAATTTAAGATATTGAATTGAATTTGGATTCGAATCTTGAAAAATGAATTTAGAATTCCAAAGTTCAATTTAACTTTGAAATTTGATTCGAAATTTAGAAATTAAATTTTGAATATACAGATGAATTTCAAAGTCAAATTGGATTTTGAATTTGAAGCTTCAATTTGGAATCAGAAGATGAATCAAAGATCTCAAAGTTAGATTAAACTACGAAATTGGACTTAAATTCGGAAATGGAATATAAAATTGAATTTGAAATTTCAAAGTCAAATTGGACTTTGAAATCGAAATTTAAAATTTTGAAATAAGATAGAAGTATGAATTGAAATAGAGATT
This sequence comes from Nuphar pumila, assembly GCF_984573655.1. Taxonomy (NCBI): domain Eukaryota; kingdom Viridiplantae; phylum Streptophyta; class Magnoliopsida; order Nymphaeales; family Nymphaeaceae; genus Nuphar; species Nuphar pumila. The sequence continues at coordinate 62,913,122 of NC_143256.1, forward strand.
TGAAGAAGGATATTCAAGATCACTTGGATTTTGAAAAAGATTTTTGAAAATATGATGCAGTTCTATCCTAAATGATGAATGAATTTAAAGAATTTAAAATTGGACTTTGAAAAGCATATCTTATTCTTTAAATGAATTAGAATAAGATTGAAAATATAATACATCCTTGACTATGGTTATTAAATGTATTATAAAATAATCTATATTTAAATTCAAGTGAAGAATAAAACATATTTTTGTGCTTTTATAGAGTTTAAAATGAAATTAACTCTCAATATATCCTGACTATGGCCATTGATATATATTTTGAGTTAATTTTTTAAGTTAAACTCTGATAAAAGAAGAAAAGTATTTAAAAATATGATGATTTTTAGAAAGAGATCCAGTGTGGATCCAATGTTATTCCATAAAAGATGAAAATCCTAAGTTTTGTTCACATCCTCACTATGGCCATTGATATGAATCATCAACTTAGGATTTAATCACCTTTTATTAGAATGGTGCATGTGTCATTCGTGTTCCCATTCATGAATTTTTAGAAATAAAGGAGAAAATATGAGAACAAGTAATTCATGATATTTACAATGCTCATTCATTCTAATCTAGAACTGGAAATGTAAATATTTTCATTATATCTAACTATTACATTATGAGAATGAATTCTGAAGAGATGGAAAATATCTATCTTGAAAAAGGGAAATCTATAATCCTGCAAAACAGAGTTAGCTCAAGGTGAACAGAAGGTATCATATCAAAGGCCTATGTGCATATACATAAGTGGGATGTCTTGGTGAAAAGGAATAAGTATATACATATACTCACATTTCAATGACAAGAATGATGTTTATATAATGTCTTGTATCTATATGGGAATGAGATGAGGCCTCATAATGCATATGAACCGGCTATTGTGACATTTAGAAAGAATATGCAATCCAAGATCCAAAATACAGAATTACGTCTAAGGTATGGTGTTCATGAATATGCTATACCATAACATACCAACACTAAAAAAATTGAAGTAATATGGGATGGATTCTTGTGGAAATGGTGATAGCCGGGGCAAATGGGGATTGTGCCTAAACTGGGAATGTTATGTAGATACAATGTTATTGTTGTGAGAAGATGGCGACACATAAGTGGAATGGAAAGTGAAGTATGAAGAGGATGCTATGAGACTTATGCTGCAGTGGTGCTGTACATATATAAAAAGTGTTTATGAAGTAAAGATGCAAGGTGATGTGAGAAGATGAATATGATAATCTACAGAGCACTATACAACCAATATCCAAAGGATAAATGTGACAACCATGTGTTGTATATGACATGCAAAGATAACAATGGATGCATAGCTATAGTGAACAGTGTAACTTGCAGAAAATGCAAGTATGTGGTTTAATTAAATGTGGAAATGTATATATGCAAGACAAACCAACACACAGATGAAACATTGGCATAGCATGAAACTATGGTAAGCAGCATAAACAACAGATGGGGCTCAATATAGCAACATTACTAATATCTTCATGGTGAATCTTGGTGAATCATAATGAATTTTAAGATAAAATCTCACAAAGTGGGGATTTACCTTAGATCGAACAAGTTATTCGTAAACATATCATGTTAGATTTCAGAGGAGGTGGATGGAAAGGAGCCAACCTTACGAATCCCCTATACAAACAGGAAGTCCACCGTGACATTCAGCACTAAAGGGGTAATTGATAAATCCATTTTCAGGGGACTCCCTTGAGAATTTTCTTTACACCATCTGGATCCAGGTGATTAACTAACCATCTATACACAACCCCCTTTTTCAATCATCAATTGCCATTGAATGCTCAGAAAGGTTCGGGCCCTTCATGGGACTTGAAAAAAGAAGAACCCTCAAGGTAATTTTCCTTGCAGCCTCAGATACAACACTCTGATAAACCTGGCTACGACATCCCTTTACTACAACAATTCCTTCATATGCAGTCAAAAGTTTAGATAAATCAACAATGCATTAAAATCCATTTACATCTTTAACAGGACGAACACCTCCAGTGAGATTGGAAAGTTATAAGGAACATATTTGAAGATTCTCATTTACACACTGGCTTGTCAAGATTTCCTGAATATCTGACAAACGGTAGTTGGCTTAATTCATATCCAAAGCAAGCAAACCAGATACTTTACTAGATTGTTCGATGAGAATTATAAGAGTGACTTACAACTGAGGATAACATATAACATTGGAAAGAAAAGGGGCAAACAATCCCCAACAATCAATTGCAGTCACTCCTGCCATACTTTCTGCAACAAAAAATTTCAAGGTGCTGTCAGCATATATTTTATAAGGGATTGGAGCAAATTACAGGCCATAAGTGCTTGTAACAGGGGACATACCATGTCAGATAGCACTGAGAAGGGTAACAAATTGCAAAGATGAAAAACAGAAAAGACAGGGAGCCGAAGCTAAAGTCACGAAGTTTACTGCAAAGGGTTGAATAACCCAGGTGCCAGAAGAAGGGAGAATGATTGAAATGACCAATGACATTAGCAAAAATAAACTTAAGATGAAATGCATCATGTTGTGCAGACAATTGATATGTGAACATTGAGTGTTGTACTCTTGACTAACATATAACGATGTGTAAGGAAAATTCAGAAATCTACATACTATCCAATTGGGTTAAGAAAACTCTTATGAATTCAAGACATCACAATGGTGACAAAACTGAACATCATTACAGGAATATACTAACATGAATATTAAGGACCTGTATGCCATGAATCCAATTACAGGTATACGTACAGATACGAAACAGTGCAGAGATGGGAAAGGCTAATCACTACGCATGCTTCAAGACATAACACCAGTTCACTAACAAATTTGTTAAAATTGAGAGACAAAATCAACCAAATATAAGACACAAGGCAATACTTTACGAAAATTCTAGAAGGTATGTACAAATTAAATTCAAATTAGGGAGCAAAATAATAAAATAAAATGAAGTATAAAGGATTGACGCAAATAACATATTGGAATCAATGTAATACGAAGTTGTGAAGCAAATCAAAACCAAATGGGTTGCAGTATTGAAAGAAATGTAACATCAAAGTCAGGGAAAATACCCAAGGAGGCAAAACCTCCAGGATATATATTTCTTATTGAAATTTGCAGTTGATAGAGGTCATTGAAACATACCTGTAGCTCCTTATTCCAGCATTCTTGACAGTCGGATTCCCAATGAGTTCACACAACACTAACCATGTAGTTGTGATAATACTATAACAGATTTTGAGAATACGAGCTTACCATAACTCGAAAGCATATGGAGTATGATTCCACAGTAAAACATTTAAATTCTTTTAAGTAATGAGGAATCAACTGTTTTACAAGCATAAGGAAAAGAGTTTCTAACAGTTAATAGTGCCCATCAAGTGTTGCTATGAATTTATCTCTGGAAACAAAATTAACTGATGCCCCATCTCAGAATCTGTAACGCATGGTGAATGGGTATATACACAGGGTGAACAGAGGTTAGGGATGAATGCTTATAAAATAAAAACATTGACCAACGCATGGTAAAACATATACATAATCAAATTGATTCTGGGTGTTCTTATGAAAACCCATTAAATAGATGAGAAAATGATCTGATCCCATGGGAAAACTCTAATAAACAAGGTAAATCGGCAAAATCTGTCAATGAAGCAAATCAGTGTTGACAAAACTAACAGGGAAAGGCTGGGTCATGCTACGAGCTTTAGATTGGATATAATGCCGACAATCAAATGCAAGAGAACATATACAAATGAAATGTAAAAGTCACCGGATCTGATACATAAATAGATATTTGAGAAAATCAGAAAGAATCCGTAAAGAACAAATAAAACAAGAAACCAATAATCTCAACAGAAAATCAAAATATACCAAAACAGAAAAAAAAAAAAAAACGATAAATGATGAAGAGGGGAAAATCAAAGGAAAGGAAAATCAAGTATAGGAACATGCAGATTCCATCAATGTCGCAAGGTGTAGGTCGATATTGCTAGAGGCAAATCGACACTACAGATATTGCTTCTTAAAAAAAAAATATAACGGATATCAAGTTGTGACAGAGGTGTAGCTAGGAAAATTTCTTGAAGAAAAGGGGCGATAAAAAGGGAATTTAAGGAAAATTACAGTCAATAGGGACAGGAAAGAATACTTACGAGATGGCTGATGCTTTGGAGGATCGTTCCTTCAGTGGTTTGCAGGGATCCTGAAGGGCGAGACCGAGGCTTTCCTTCATTGTGGAAGGCCTTTATTACTGTAGTGGCAGGAACTTCTCAATGGTCGACTTCCTGTAGAAGAGGCATCGTGAAGGAGGAGTCGATGGCAGCCACTTGCAGAGGAGATCCGAAAGGGGAATGGATTCAGAGAAGGAGAGAGAAATGGAGGTGAAAAATGGGGAAGAAAATGGTCGAGAAGAAGAGGAAGAAGTGTAATGGTAGGGTGAAAATGGTTCGTGAAGGAGGAAATGGGGAGGTGAAAAGCGATGGGGGAAAGGGTCTTCCCTTTGCCGATTTTAAAGAAGGTGGAGAAGAGTCCAGAATGATGCTTCCGTTGTAGATGAATGGAGGAGAGAAAGAGGGGTTCATTAAAGATAAATGGTGGTCGAGGAAGGCCATGGAGGGTTCGGGCGAGAGAGGGTTCTGGAAACAGAAAAAGAAGGAGAGAAGGCGAGAGTTAGGGTTTCAAAACCCTAACTCTATTCTTAAAGTCTTGAAGGTAAAGTTTTTCAAAGGGGGCCTTTTTTTGTTTTTTTTAAAAAGTTTTTTTCTTTTCAAAAAAATGAGTTTTAGTTAAAAGATTTTTTCAAAAGAGGTTTTCAAAAACTATTTTTTTGTTTTTCTATATTTTTTTATTTTTTTGTTTTTTTCTTCCCTGTCTTCATTTTTTTGGTATTTTTGAAATAAAGCCCTAAAATTTATGAAAAACAAAGATTTAAAACTATTTTTTTGTAATTTTGAGAAATATTTACAAAAGAGGGTTTTTCTGAGAAATCAAGGTTATCTTGGGGGAAATTTCTTTAGAAAATGGGTTTGGACCCAAGTTTTGAGAAAATATTTGAGTTTTAAACCTCGAATCGAGGAATATAACACGATGGATCCAAACGGATATCGGATGAACTTGTTTAAGCTTTTCAAAAGTTATTTTGGTAATTTTGAGAATTTGGTTTAAAAATTGGATAACGAAGCTCAGATCTGGATTCTGATATCGAATCCGGATCCAAAATCGAGTCAGATATGTAAAATGAATTTAATTTCAGTAAAATATGAAAAAAACTGACACAATTGCTCAGAAAATGAAATCATGGGCAAAAAGAGGATATTTATAAGTTTTTGAAAAATTTAGGGTGTTCACAGTCTGGTCTTCTGGACCAGACCTGGTCTGACCCGTATGTCAGACCTAGGCTGCTAATACGGCAGCAATCCGCAATGGCCATGAGCAGCATGCACCATGGGGTGCGGTTAAGGCACAGACTAAAGGCAGAGTGGTCAACGACCAGCTGGTCTAGTCCATGTCGGATCAGACCCTGCCGGGTCTCGGAGGAGACTTCCCTAGGTCTGGGATTTGCCCGCAGCGAGCCTGCAGCCTACTAGCTACTGGGGCGCACTCCAACATGAGGGCGCCCCGGGTGCGATGCGCACCCGGTTACCCAAAACCGTGGGGCATCCCATGTGCCGCCCCTTCCCCACGTGCTTGGGGAAGACCCTACGGGTGGGTCTGAACCCCGAGGTGGGTCAGACCACCCTTCCATACATGACATTCCAAAGGTCGCAGTGGGACACGGCGAGTCCATTACCATTATATATATATATATATATATACACACACACACACACACACATATATATATATATATATATATATATATATATATATATATATATATATATATATATATATATATATATATATATATATGTGTGTGTGTGTGTGTGTGTGTGTATATATAGTTATATACGTTGCTCAGAAATTGCTTAAAAGATGACCCGATTCAGGTCTGTACGTACCGAATCAGTGAAGGTTCTCAACACAAAACTCGTAGATCCGTTTCTTAGCTTTGCATAGAGATCGAGATCACCTAGATCCGGCCAGCGGTCTAGAAAGTGGCACAGGATTACCAGACAGTGTCTGGGACTTCTGGGACTACTGATGGAAACCCATCAGTCCACTAAAATAGAACTTTTTGAAGTGTTTACAAAATGAATCAGAAGAAATCATCAACACCAAAGTCGTAGATTGTCTTACCTTTTCAAAAAGTTCCAAAATGAAAAATTCTGACTATCGGTCCGAGAGATAGCACAGGATTACCGAACAATGTCCGGAACTTCCTGTACACTGACCGAAATCCCTGGACGTCTGCTAAAACGAGGCTTTTTGGAGAGGTTTGAATACTGAACCAGTAAAAACTGTAAACATGAAGGTTGGAGAACGTCGTCTCCCATTTCCGAAAAGTCCAAGATCGTCTCATTTGGATCAGTATCCAGTGAGATACGATCTTTTTAGCAGAGCGTACTCTGGAGTTCTAGAATTCCGGTAACGCCAAAGGGGAAGACCCGCTTGCGTAAATCCCCCGGTGGGTGTGTGTTCATGCTTAAGTGATACATATTTCACCATGGGACAGCATAAGCCATGAAACAAAATAATTAGGGCATCATGCCCATCAATTTTCATGTATTTTCTAACATAAAATGGAAAAGAAGGTTGAAATCCTTCACCTTGGGGTTTTTCCGGCGAGTGAGCGGAGATGGATTCCGGTTGGAGTGCTGCACTAGCTCCCACACAACCTCACTTGCACACTCTCTCAACCACACACACACCTCTCTCTCTCTCTCTCTCTCTCTCTTAGAGAAAATGAGAAAATCGGATGTGGGAGGAGAAGAGAAATGGTTTTCTCTCTCCTCACCCCCTCTTATAGGCCCTCCATTGAGATGGAGGGCTGGGATTAGAGAGGTGGAGATGGAGGGCTCTCCCCTCTCATGACCCCCCCCCCCTCTCTCTCTCTCAAGGTTCTTTAGGCTAGGCTAGGTCCAAGGGGGTTTGACTCCTTCAATAATGGACCTAGCTCAAGGGTGTACAACCCTTGAACCTAGCTCCCAACCACTCTCCCTAAATTAGGGAGAGTATGTCCCCCTTGACCACCTTTTTGACCCAAGGTCAAACCTTTTTAAAAATTCAAATTTTATATTTTTTTTTGTGACATGGCTGTAGATACACCCCTATAGGACGTCCAGCCTATGGAGGCTATGCCACCCACTTCTCTAAATTCCAAAAACCATCCCCCATTTTGAAAATTTTCAATCTTTTCAAAAATGCCTATTAAATGCCATTTTTTTTTAAATGTATTATTATATTTTTTTTGAAAAGTAGCATGGGCTGAGCTCATGCTCACGTGGGACCCATGCTAACAACCTTTTCAAAATTCCAATTCAAGTCTTGGAGATTTTTGAAAAAGTCTCTTTTAACTTTACAAAAATCCAATTTTAATATCTCATAAAACCTTAGTAGATTTTTCATTTAAAAGCTAGGTTTTAATAGTTTAAATAATTCCATTTCAAACCTTACCATTTATAAATTAATCTAAGTTTATTCATTTAGGTTTTCCATTCTTACAAAAAATTGCTCTCATTGTGACTCGTATTTATCGATATACCCGTTTTTCGCCAATTCCATGCAATAACAAGATATATTTCTCGTTTAGATCCCAAATTTGGAGTGAAACTAATTAAGTATAATATAAATAAACTCTAGAAATATCAAGGCTAAATTCATCGTGATTAGCCCTGAATTGCCTCGTAAAGCGAATTTACGCGATTCAGATCCTCAGAAAGCAATATACATCAAATTCACAAGCAATCCTCGCATAGAACCTGAAATCTTACAATACTAATATAAATATCAAATAAAATTTCCTCAAAAGTATTGTAGGTTTTACAGTGTTGGTGTCAGGTAAGTGCATATGTGACATGTGCTAACCAAGTGAAACAGGTAACAGAACTGAAGTAACTGCAAACAAGTCACTAAGGGCAGTAAAGAAATGTAACAAGAACTAAACATCTACTGAACAAGTAACTAAGAGCAGTAAAGGAACGTAACTAGAACTAAAACAACTGCTGAACAAGTAAAGTAACAACAACAATATGTCAATTGTGATTGGTTAGTCTTTAAGTTCTTATTATCACTCCTTCGGGTACGCGAAGGAACCTCGCATTCTGTGAGACATGCACCCGTTATTCAATTGGTTTAATTTGGTAACCGAGGATGCTACAGACAAAGTAAACCTTATGCGAGCAGCACGCAGCTGTTATCGTTGCAACATTTTTTCGTCTTTCTCTTCCCTTGTGGGAGAGAGAGAGGAAATGCTTTCACGAGTCAAACTTGACCAGAGTTTGAAAATTGTTTTGAAATACTCGCCTCCGTTTTGAAAATAGCAGGAAAATCCATGGGATGGGGCTCGACCTGTCGGTACGAGGTTCGACCATTCTTGCTGCCTTTAACAGGGGTAATCGAACCAAGGACCAAAATGTGTTTGACTTAGTTAAATCATCGAAATTGTGTTCTATCCTAAATGCATAGAGAATTCAGACATGTGCTATGAAATTTTGTAAAATGCAAGTTGGAAAACATGATGTATGCTTGGAAAATGCTTTGGAGTTGAAAATATTTCTCAAGAAAAAGATGGAAATCAGTATCTCAGAAAACTCAGATAAAAGGATTTGGAAATCATTAGAAAGTTTATGAGAATGTGAGAAAATCCTGAGAAAATGGAGAAAATTCTTGAGAAAAGACTTGAAGAGGAACTATTCGTCAAGGAAAATTCGAACTTTGAAAAGTTTCTTTAGAAAATGACTAAAATTCATTGGAAAACTCTTTGGAGAAGGAAAATCAAAACTCGGGAAACTAAAATCCTGAGAATATTGGCCTTGAAATATTTAAAAATCAATTTTGATTCTTAAGAAAGATGAGAAATTCCTTTTGAAAATGAATCTTAAGAAAATAACATTTTACAGGGAAAAATCACGGGAAAACTTGACTTGGGAAATCCAACTTCGAAAATTTTCAGAGTTTCTTGAAGAATCGATTTCCATGGAGTGAAATTTTCTTGAGAAAAGCATATGATGCTATGATGCAGATGATCTGAATGTATGAATGCACTTTGGAAAAGATATCCGGAAAGATTTTCTGAAAAACTTGTTGGAAAAATGTGTAATAAGCCAAAGTAAATTCTTCACATATTCTGACTGTGGCCATGAACATGTTTAGAGTTTAATTGATTTAATTCATAATATTTTGCAAAATTGGAAATATGAAGTACAGTTTTGAAGATGGCCTAAGAGTGTAGGCTCTGTGTGACTAGTAGAAAGATGCTGAATCTAGGTCTCGTCCATATCTCGACTAGGGCTGTAAATATGGACTCCACCGAGTTCATCAACTCTCTAAGAGTTGGTGCACGTGCCATTCGTGTTCATCCACAGTGATTTTGAAATAAAATACATGAACCACGTAGTCAGGATATTGTAGGAATTATATGAAATGCATATTATTCTAAGCAGAAAAATAAATATCATTCCAAAGTTTACATTTGATTGTTATATATATGAAAAATGTGTTTGACCAGCCTCTGTTTTTGGGCTGGTCGAACCACTATCTAGTGAGCTATCAGATCAAAGATAGGATGGTCGATGGTTACCTGATTTTAAAACCCTTTTAGACCGAAGCAGGTTATATGTCTCCCCCCCCTCCCGACACACTATTTGCTACAGTGCGTGTTTGGGGGTCCGAATGAGCACCACGTATATAAGCACGTGGGACTCAAATCCCCATGTGTGTCTGCATCACTTAGCATCAGAGTCTGGTGCGGTTGCAAAGACTTAACTACCCTTTCTCACCAATCTCGCCATGAAACAACGGTTTGAGAAAAGGATAAAAAATGCCCTTTATCTAGAAAAGCAAAACGATGGTTCGACAAAAGGACAAAAATGTCCTCCTTCCAGAAAGTCGAGGATGATGTTAACTCTTGAAAGTCCAAATGTTTTGTTTTCACCTTAAGCAGTAAACTTTTGCATCATCTGTTGTAACAGGAGGTCCCTTTGACGATGCACCCTTTGCCATTGTCTGCTGTAGTCGAAGTATCCTTTGTCGTCATTTGTGTAGTGACAGCATTGTTGCCACCATCGGCTGCATCTACCTTCTGGGGGGTGTTTCTCCTCCACTATCGGATTACCAAAACTCGTATCATTTCGGTGAGTTTCATGTAACATTTCGTTATGCAAACAAATCGATTTGTAAATCTGAATGCTAAATCTTATAACCGGTTGTACTATTCATGCTAAAAACACCTATTTTCATACTGAAATAAATTGATTTGTTTCTATCCACCTTCTGGGCGTCGAAAAATATTTAGAACGATTTGTTCTTATGAAGCAACAATGATTTATATGTTTGAAGCAATAACGATTTAATGAAATTACCATGATTTGTACTTAAGTTTGATAAATCGTACATCAATGTTTACGTACGAAGCCCACTTGTACAATCAACTTAGATGAAGTTGACAACTATGCATGGGGTGTTGCTATGCTTGCATACTTGTACAGTCAACTTTACCGTGCAAGTAATGGTACAAAAATCGTCGCAGGGTTTTCGCCATTTGTCCAGGTAAATGTTTATTATATATTTTGTAGTTGCAGACTAAGATCTTTGAAGGTTATAATCTTACTAATATATTGATTTTGTAGGTCTGGTTGTGAGAGCATATTGTTGCCTTGCATCCTCAGTGTGGCCCTGCGATTTGTGATTTTTCAAAGATCAGCCGGTGGGCTAGAATAAATGTAAAGCAAGATACTGCTAGGTTCATTTTAGATGGTCTGCAATTAAATGAGGTAAATGGTTTAAAATCGCTTACAATCATTTCAACATTTATCATTCATTAGTATAAATCGTTGAAATGTTTAGCATTCTTAAGTAATCATCACTGCAGAATTTTGTCTTCGTTAGAATCGTTCTAATGTTTAACATTCTTAAGTAATGATCATTGCAGGATTTTGTATTCCTTAGTACAAATCAATATTGCTTTAGCATTTAACTTTTATTAATGTAAATCGTTGTAATCATTAGCATTCTTAAGTAATGATCGTTGCAGGATTTTATATTCTTTAGTGCAAATCATTCTAATGTTTAACATTCGTAAGTAATCATCGTTGCAGGATTTTATATTCCCTAGTACAAATCATTATCGCTTTAGCATTCTTAAGTAATGATCGTTGCAGGATTTTGTATTTCTTAGTACAAATCGTTATCGTAAATCATTGTAATTGTTAGATTTCCTAAGTAATGATCATTGCAAGATTTTTTCTTCGTTTGTACAAAGCATTATCGTTTTAGCATTTAGTATTTGTTATTGTAAATCATTGTAATATGTAGCATTCATTAGTGTAAATCATTTTAATACAAAACTCTCATTAGTAACAGTCATTGTAATATATCTAACACTCGTTATTATAAATCATTTTAATATTTAGCATTCATTAGCATGAATAATTATGTATATACCTAAACCATAATCTCCAATGTACAGGTTGTGTGGAGACCGTATGGAGATGAGGAGGACGAGGACCAAGAGGTTGTTGCTGAGACTGCGAGACTTTCTAGCTACGATATTTGGTTGTTTAGCAATTATGAAGCCGAGTTGCAGCATGATAGTTGAGTTCTCCTACAAGTTGGCTTGGGATAGTCTACCCCAAAGCAGCCTGTGGAAGTGAGACGGAAGATGAAAAGTGGTAGGGCCAGGAACGTGAATTGGTACGAACGCTTCAGGAAACAATTGGATAGCTGGAACATAAGAGGTGTTTGTGCCATAGCGTATGATTATAAAGAATGACAATATGACCCCAACTATTTCAAAAAATATTGGGAACTCATGCGTTGAAATCTGAAGATTGAGAATAAGCAACATGGAAATGTGGGGAACCTATGTGTCCCTCCTGTCCCCCATCATGTCGTCTCCCAACATAGAAAACACGTCCATCGTGTCCCTCTGGCTACAACAATGATTCCCTTAGTTGCAGTACACGATAAGAAGTGAACACATGTCCCTCAAGCTACAACAACGATTCCCTCTGTTGTAGTACACAATGATGAGCGAACACAGCTCACAAAAAAGAAGGTAGTCTCTGCCACAAGGTTGGAGATGTGGAGAGGGAGAATAAGGAGTTATGAAAGCATGTGAGGATGTGAGGAATATTGGGAGACAATATGATATACTGGCAGAGATGATGATCAGTGATTATAATAAGATCGAGGGAACCAAGAGGCCACCGAGGAAAGAGAGTCCACCAAGAAAAAGAAAGTGACAATTTGTATGTCATAATGTATCTGAGTCGTCAAGTGCCACTGAATAAATATTATATGATTTTGTTATCACGATATTTATTTGTTGTAATTATATAATTCTTTGTTGTAATTCTATAATTCTTTTTTGTAAAGTGACATTCTATCAATATATAATTCTATTTTTAATAAGCGTAACACACAAGTGCCACTGAACAAATCGTTGTGATGTTCAGCCTGCATAAAAAAAATCGAAGAAGCGTTTAGCATTGTGCAGTGCACAAATTATGAATTGCTTTTATGAGTTGTCTTCATATCGCGATTTATACAAACATTGATAAAAGGCTTAAATAATTTGTATGTATAAAGACTACGTACTATCATGATTTGCTTGATTCTGATTGCCTTGCCACCAATTCTATAAGAGATCATGATTGATTTTTTAAAAAGGTGTTCCATCATGATCTGTACAACCATCCCACCAAAACCCATCAAATAATCGAGCTTTGTCTAAGCGAACGATACGTTCCATCGCGATTTACACAATGATTGATTCATAAATGACAGAAAAGAAAAATAAACAAATTGACATGATGTTTAGACTTAATAAAGAACAAATCAAGTTAACTTCAAAGATACAAACTTCATTGTACAAATATGTCCTATCGCAATTTACACAATGACTGGTTCATAAAAGATGGAAAGAAAAAATAATAAATAAATCGACACGATGTTTAGACTTTGCAAACTATAAATCGAGTTAACTTCAATGATACATTTCATTTACATGAGTATTTAGTTACAATACATCATGACCAATGGTTTGGCTTAGATACAATACATGACCATCATCATCAAAGAAAATAAACATCATCAGCAGCATCAACCCCACGTCCAAATAGTAATGTGCTTCGAAATAGACATCATCACACCTTCAATTTACTGAGTGGCATTCGCTAGTCACTGGAAATGATAGAAGGCAAATCTATCTACCAATGGAGGTCCTTATCTCTTTGCAAGTTTTTTTTGCAGTACATTTGTACCTCTTGATTATGCATAGACTTGTTCCCATGTGTTCCTCCTAACGTATAAGTGTTGCTTGAAGGATCTTTGCGTGGATCATGGAGAACTTTTGCATCCTTCTCTGTCTCATGCACCCTGCTACTTTTTGTAAGACCCGCGAAATTTTCTGAGGAATTTACTGTTTGCTTTGAGTTGATATGTATACTTTCATATGGTTATGAGGTTGAATCACATAATTAGCTATAATTTGATGATGCTTTGTATTTTAGCTTTGTGCACGTGACCCGAAAATAACGTAAATACACTGTGTAAGTAAGAAGAGCCTAATTCTGGATGAATTAACCTTTAAAATTTTAAGGGTAAGTTTATATTGTATTTGTATAGTTTGTCCCTAAATTTGGGACCTATACGACGAAAAAAACATGTCAGTTTATGTGAATTACGAGATTTGCTTAACGATTGTACGCGAGTTGTAATAAGCCTATTTCTTACAAACGAAGGGGAATTTTCTTAAGAAGCAATGAACATTCCATGTCAAATAAGATTATGAAAATAAATAAATGATTTATTGAAGTCGAATTTTATTTTTGAAATCATTAAATATGCATTGTTTTGAATATAATGCATTTGGCGATTTTGGATTTGGATCCGGATCAACTAGAGGTGGCCCAACCCATTTGTGCACCCCTCTAGGAGGAGGATTTTGAGCCTTGGTGGACCAGCTGGTCAAGGGTTGACCAACTGGATGGCATTCTTGCAAAAGAGTGCATGGATTTGGAAAAGAGGGTCACGATTGGCCATAGTCTTGTTTCAAGACTCATGATGAAGCATAAGGCTTCATCATGAGGGGCAGTTTTTCCAAAGAGGAGGCATGGGGCTGGCACCCTATGGCCTTTTTGTAAATAATTTAAACTATTTCAAATAGCTAAATTCGGTTGGATGGGTTGGGCGGCAGCCAAGGGCACACCTTTGTAAAATATCAAAACAATAAAGGCATTTTAAAACCCTACTCAATGGCGTTTTTGAAAGAATTTCTAAAGTTTTCAAAAGCAAGACATGCATTGGGCGTATGGGCGGCTATGGGGGGGCGTGGAGCACCCCAACCCTCCATCTTCCCTCTTTTGATCTCCACCCTCCATTCTTCTAAACCTAAGTATTTAAACCTTCAAAAAGGAAGAGAGAGAAGGCCTTGGACGATTCTCTCTCTTCTCTCCTCTCTCTCTCTCTTCCCTTCCCTTCTTCTCCAAAACCGTGAGAGAGTTAGAGATTGTGTGTGGGTGCCTAGCTGAAACTCCAAACTGTAGCACCATCTCCTCCGTTGTCAAAGCCTCGAAGGTGAGATTCTCCGTCCCTACGACCACCAATGTGTTGCAAAACCGTGAGCTACTCCTTTGTACCTTTACTTAGTTGAGGTTTTTATTGGCATGCTCTAATGATTCTCTCATTTTTCTATAAGTACTTGTGATCATTGCAAAATTTTTCCTCTCATAATATTCTCTCTCTTCCTTCTCTTTTCCTTTCCAACCTTTATTTCCTCTTTTTGAAGGGAGAAAAATAAAAGATGGAAAAGAAGAGAGAAGAGGAACTCTTTTGCAGGGTCTCACTTGACCTTGATTTGAAAATATTTAGAAATTTAACTCGCCTCCGTTTTGAAAATATTGTGGGAAAAATGAAGAGACGGGATTCGCTCGTCGGTACAAGGTTCGACCGTTCCTGGCGCCTTTACCAGGGGTAATCGTACCAAGGATCGAATTTATGCCTTTTTGCTTTGCCTAAATATCATCTAAGAATTTATCCTAAAGATCTAAATGCACAAAGAATCATGCGTGTGCAATGCAAGAATGTATGCTCTTTTTGAAAGATGTTTCGAAATTTTCCAAGTATTCTGAGATGAACTTAATAATGGAGTGAAGAAATGGTTTCTGGATGATAAAATCTGACTTAGAACTTGAGATAAGTCAAAGAAGTTCTAAGTCTTTGAAGTAATCAGAGTTAGAAGAATAAATCTTGATTTTGAAAAGAAAGATTTTGAAGATAAGAGATAAAGAAATGAGGCTTCAAAGTAAAAAATGGACTTTGAAATTGAATTTGAGTTTTAAACTTGGATTTAGGAAAGGAAATGAATACTTGAAATGGAATTGAATGTCAAATTTTGAAGATTAAAATCAGGATGGATATGAGAAATCCAAAATAGAAATGAATTTAAGAAATCTAGATGTGATCTGCAAATGAATTTAGATCTGGAAATGAAATGGAACTGGATTTGAAAGTTGGAATTGGGAATGGAATTGGATTTTGGATCCTGAATAGAATTGGATTCAAGATCTGGAATCCAAGATGAGATTAGATTCTGAATCCTAAAATGGATTTTTGGATCTTAAAATGGGTTTAGGATCTGAAATCTGAGATCCAAGATAGAGTTGGACTCTGGATCCTAAGATGGATTTTGGATCTAAAGTCTGAGATCCAAAAGTGAAACTGGGTTCTGGATCCTAGAATGGAGTGGATCATAAGTCTGAGATCCAATGTAGATTTGGGTTCTGGATCCTAAAATAGATTTGGATCTAAAGTCTGAGATCCAAGGTGGAATTGTGTTCTATATCTAGAATTGGATTTTTGGAGTTTAAATTCAGAAGATGAATAAAAGAATTTCCAAGTTCGGATTGAACCTGGAAAATGAAATTTAGAAATTGAATCTTGAATCTACAAATGAATTTCAAAGTCAAATTTAGACCTTGAAATTTAAAGTTTTGAATTGGGAATCAGAAGATGAATCAGAAAATTCAAAGTTCTTAAATTGAACTTTGAAATTCGATTTGAATTAGAATTTGAATTTTGGATGTACAAAATGAATTTCAAAGTCAAATTGGACTTTGAAGTTAGAATCTGAAAATGATATTTGAAATTTTCAAGAGTTGAAAATTGGTTTGAGAAGTGAAGAAGATATCTGAAGGAAGTCACTTGGATTTATGAAAAAAAAAATTGAAAATATGATGCAATTCTATCTTAAATGATGAATGAATTTAAAGAACCTTGAAATTGGATTTTGAAAAAGCTATTCCATTCTTTAAATGAATTAAAACAAGATTGAAGATATAATACATCCTTGACTATGGTCAATGAATGTATTATATAATAATCTATATTTAAATTCAGATGAAGAATGAAACATATTTTATGCTTTTATAGAGTTTAAAATGAAATTAACTCTCAATATATCCTGACTATGGCCATTGGTATATATATTGAATTAATTTTAAATTAAACTCTGATAAAAGAGAGAAATATTTGAAAATATGATGATTTCTAAAAAGGATCTAGTGTGGATCCAATGTTATTTTATAAAAGATAAAAATCCTAAGTTTTGTTTATATCCTGACTATGGCCATTGATGCAAATCATCAACTTAGGATTAATTACCTCTTACGAAATGGTGCACGTGCCATTCGTGTTTCACCATTGTGAGATTTTTGGAAAATAAAGATAAAAAGCATGGAAACAAGCAATTTATGACATTTACAATGCTCATTCATTCTATCTAAAACAGGAAATGTAAATTCTCATTTAAGATCTAACTATTACAATACACGAAATTGAATTTACAACTCCAAATAATGACCTTTTCTACATATTTCCTGCAAAACAAATGAGTTA
Organism: Nuphar pumila; assembly: GCF_984573655.1. NCBI lineage: Eukaryota > Viridiplantae > Streptophyta > Magnoliopsida > Nymphaeales > Nymphaeaceae > Nuphar > Nuphar pumila. Next base: position 62,930,163 of record NC_143256.1, read on the forward strand.
ATCATGAAAAATAGAAGAATAATGGCATATATCACATGGATAAAAAAAAATGTTCATAAACCAAGATATGAATGATGGAAAAGGTGGAAAGGATATATATATACCTATATACATATGTATATGTACATATATATAGGTATATTCACATGTATATAAGTATATATATCTATGTATAGGTATATATACATATATATATATATATATATGGGGGTATATACAATAGGGAGATGTGATGAGGGATAGATCATGTCCAGGTTGCTGCAAGCAACCCTTTTAGCAGTGAAGACCGTTTGTGATGGGAAAAGATGGGGTACTGTGTAAAAAAAAAAAAGTGAGGTATCGTGTGGTAAGCACATGCACAGTTGATGTTAATTGCTACGATGGATGGTATAAGCAGGCTACTAATGACATGCGGATGGTGGGTGGGTGTTGATGGTGTTGTTTGCAGGAAAACACAGCAAAAGGTAAGTGATACAGGCAAGGACAAATGGGGATTTGTTGTGAACAACATACTATTGTGGCACTTGGCATAATTATGGAAACATGATAAATCGCAGCAATGGTGTTGTGAAGGTGGCTGTAGGAAATTACAGGTAAGTGCACTGTGAACCTGAAGTTTGCATCTTTGGAAGATGAAGTTACAGCTGACATGTTGGGTAGTGACGGCAATGTGTTGGAGGTATATGCACTGCTGTGATGTGATAAAAGCAGGATAGATGATGCTAATCTGGTGGCAGCATTCAAGTGTTCAGAATTGATGTATACACTATTCTGATTATGTGGTGTTGGATGAAGATATAGTAAATGTGCTGAAGCTAAAGAAGTGGAAATACATGTGTGGCAAACAATAAGCGGTTGCAGAAAGAAAACAGCACAGAAGATGGTGTATAGGAAGAGGTCTATAGCACCAAACAATGAGGACTTTAGGTCATCAAGTCTAAAAGGTAGGTAAACTCAAATGATGGAATATTTGTGGCACCGAACACTGAACGGATTGTTATGCTAGATATAGGATTACCTGCTGTACTCACTGTAGCACCCAACGAGGATCTTATGATACCTTCCACAGTATCTAAGATATCTAAGAGTTGAATTGGATCATGTAAACTGAAACATAACTGCTAACCTGCAAGTGCCTAATGCACAGGTGCTGTGGGTGATTGCTATGTGTGTAATGTGCAGTATGGGAATTTGAGACATTAGATGGTAGGTGGATATATTATATCCACGCAGTGAATTGGAGATGGAAAACTGTGTACTGGAGTGAGATAATGTTGTGCATAGTGAAGGTGAGGGGCTGGTGCAGGTGGGTGTGAAGTAAGAAGTAGGTACAGGATGCTGTTGGAGCACATGGTGTGCAAGAGTTGAAGCTGAAGCAGGTGGTGCTGTGAGCCCACACAGGTACCACTTGTATGAAGGCTAATGGATAAAGGAGGTAATGAGGATGATGCATAACTGACCTGTTGTAAGTGATAGGAAGCTACAACAATCTAGGGGATTGCTGTAAAAGACTGCTATTGACTCAAATGGTCATTACAACAGTGCCCAACCTTGCTAGGAAGGTGACAAAACTACAATGACATTCAGCATCTGCGCGGTTGCGAAGAAGGACTGGAATTGTCATGTATGAACAATATGTAGGCAGTGAAATGATGTTAAATAGCCAGATACCTTAGTAAAATAGAAATGATGGGTTAATTTCTGCGGGATGGCTTTAGTAGCTATAGTGAGACTATGCTAACATACTGGAGGTTAACCATCATAAGTCAATGCAGAGTCTGAACATGATATGCAGATAACACACCCGCCGGTGGTCAATGTACTGATACAATGATATGCGCGGATCAATGTATGCCAGACAAATTACGCATGTCGATTACCATATGGGGTGTGGTGAATATGAAAAACTAGCTTATGAAATGTATCTAATATGTACAACTAACAGGTATAATATGTACAAACTTGACATATATAATATACACACCAGCATATGTAATGGAGTGAATAAAAAATGGAAGAACCATGGGAAACATCGTTAGGGCCTTCATCCGAGAGCAATTCTGCCTTGTTCACATCTGTTTGTAAAATTAGCCTTAATAACTTGCATTTTGCAACTCGAATTACAGTAAACAGGAACTATAATTTTCTGGGGATAAGAAAATCTAAAATATGTGGGTGAGGCCGCACTGGTGATATGGATTCAAGACACTGAGATCCAAGTAAAACATTCATGCCTATAAAACACATCATAGATGATGAATTAATACCACTAATGCCTCAAACTGCAGATCACCAGAGGCCGCTAATCATGTATTGCCATGGAGGTCGAGGTAACAGTGTAACAAAAATGATAATAAATGTATTGAAAAGGGGAAATAGTGAAAACGAAACGTCATACTGGTGAGGCTAGTGAAACCTCCCCTATGCTGCCACAGGTTCCTGATCTTTTAGGTTTTTGGCCGTGTAAAAACAAAATTATAAGCAAGCCATCAGAACGTTAATAGGTCTTAAGCTACAAGGATAATGCATGACAAATGGAATGGGATGAATGAGATGTTATTGTGCTAAAACCAAAGAAGTTTGTAATGGATGAATCATGAACAGATCTCAAAGAGAAATGCAGAAACGTAGCGTGAATGTAGTGGATATTTAGAGAAATACGAATTGGAAAACCCAGACATTAACAGGTACAAGACGTCAAAACGAAAATAAGAAAATCATATGAGACATCTAAACACATATAGGAAATCTAAAAAAAAAAAAATATTCAGATACGCATAAAGTGTAAATTCACATGACAATTAAAATCAGTAGAAGGATGATAATTCGCAGAATTAAAAGAGGGTTAAAACATCACCAGATCATTAAAATGGAGCAGAGCATATAAGCAAATGAAAGAAGAAAAAGAAAAGTGTCGGAATGAGATATTCTGATTGCTGTTGCACAAGAGGGTGTTGAAGTTACCATGAGCAACTCAACACAGTCCATGGTGCCTTTAATGGGACAATTAATAAGGGAAAACTAAGGAAAATAAGAAGGGAAAAAGGAATAAAGGGAAAAGAAAGAGAGGGAAGGGTTCTTACCCGATTTATTAGGATCTTCGAGGATTATAGTCAATCAGGTTGATTAAAAACTCCTACAACTCTATAGGGGTTCTGGAGGAAGGACAATACCTCTTTTGTGTTGCGGGGGTGCTGGAGTTTTTTTTAATTGTCAAGATGGTCGATCTTCCCAGTTGATCGATGATCCTCCAGCAGCAAAGCCGAAAAAAAAAAACTTGGTGCTCGATATCGAAAATGGGTGATGGATATCAAAACAGGAAAAAGGGATGCTTAACGATGATGATTTGTAACGGGATCAAGAGGGGAAAAGATGGATGTATGAACGCCGATGGTGATGGGTTTAATCAATTTTTGCAGAGAAAACCTGATGATGGATTGTAAATGGATGTTGATAATCGATATTGCAATGGTAGTAGGTTGTCACGGATGAAGTTGATGGATGCCTTCGAGAAGCAGTGGAAGCTCCTTCTTAAAGGGAAGTGGAGGTTTCCAGCGAAGGTTCGTTGCGGATGTGGGGTGAAGAAAAGGCAGGTCGTTGCAGATCGGACGATGGAGAGAGGAGGGGGAGATGCGCGGGAAAGAGTCTGCTGGAAATCTTCCCTTTTTCAAAAAGGAGGTCCCCTTTTTTAAGAAATTTTTATAAAATGGTTCAAGATGATGTTTTTGGCAAAATAGCTTTAAAAGCTTTGAGAATCATTTGCTTTTCTTATAGCTTTTCCCAATTTTTTTGGTTTTTTATGTTATTTTTCATTTTTTTGTATATTTGGAATAAAGATCTAAGATTGTACGAGAAAACAAAGATTAAACACTATTAATTTTTTTTTGTATTTTTCTGAGAAATATTTACAAAAGTGTTTTTCTGAGAATTTCAGACCATTTCGGGGAAATTTCTTCAGAAGAATGGGTTTGGACCCAGGTTTTGAGAAAATGTTCAAGTTTTGACACTCGAATCGAGAAATACAATGTGATGGATCCAAACGGATGTTGGATGGACTGTCTGAGCTATTTAAAAACTATTTGTGGTATTTTCTGTAATTTTAATTTAAAAGTTGGACAATGAGACTCAGATTTGGATCTGGACAATGGATCTGGATTTGAAATTGAGTTAAACATATAAAATGAATTTAATTTCAGTAGAATTTGAGAAATGAACTGGAATTTAGATTTAAAAGTGGCTCAATTGCTCAGAAAATGATATCAGGGGCAAAAAGGGAATATTTAAAAGATTTTGAAAAATTTGGGGTGTTCACAGTAATACTTGTTGCTTTTCTTTCTTTCAAGTTGTTGCAAGTGAGTGAAAGCATGAGCCAAGTCGCATTTCTGCATTTCCATGGATTTTCGTTCTTCTTCCTCTTCTGTTTGCATGATCGTGGCAGCCATGGTTCTGCCCGACTGTGCAACGAGTTTGGGTTTTTTTTTCTACAGAGTTTCGGTTGACAAGGAAGTCGTGGACCAGCCCCACGCCATGCAGCTTACCCGGTCGAGCCAACCCCTTTGGGTTTGGGTGCTGCTAGCCTAGGCTAGTTGGGTCGAGCCATGATAGAATGCACCTCGATCTTTCCCATTTTCAGTGGTTCGTGTTTCTGTTCGTTGGCCATAGATGCCATGGGCCACTGTTTTGGTTTGTTTCAGCTGGTCCGGACTGCTGGACGTGCCTAGCAGCAGGTGACCCCAGACTGACCCCCAGCCTGGGCGGTTTCCTTCTCTCTTTGTGGTCTGGAATGACCTACAGCCGAACCCATGGTGGGTTCGTGGGTTTCGGTCACCTCTTTTAGGCCTGACATGGTCTGGACCGAATATGGTCCAGACCTGTCAAAGGCCTGTCTCACGCTAGTTCGGTTGGAGCGTCTCCCTCTTTTCGCATTTTGGCTTTTGCGCACCCTTTTGGGGGTCTTTGGGGGGCCTGACATGGTCTGGACCGAACCTGGTCCATACTTGTCCAAGGCCTTGGCCGAACCCAGTTCGGTAGGGGCGTTAAGCCCTTTATGTTTTCGATTTTTTATTCGGACCTTGCTGCAGCCATGCAGCGGTTAGGTTGTAGCTGGGTGCAGGCAGCTGGGCCTGGACCCCTCCCCTCGGTACTGGTTGAGCCTAGTTGGGTTTGGACGTTCTGTCCAGACCGCGCTCAAGTTGAGCATGCCCTCCATGGTCTGGACCAGTCGGTCCAGACCTAGACGGTTTTTGATGGCTGAACCACATCCGGTCTGGATGCCCAGTCCAGACCTTGCCTTTGTTGTGCCAACCCGGCGCAGGTCTGGACTAGACAGTCCAGACCTGGGCTGTCCCTCTTTTGCTTAATACCTGCGATCATGGTCTTTCCTGGGACCGGACCACAATGTCCTGGTGGATCGGCTCCTGCTCCGTGTGACAGCACAGCCGGCTATCTTTCCTTTTTGTTTCAGCAGGGCCGCCCACTTTAGGACTCTTGTGTGCGCATGGTGCCCCATGGCACTGTTATCATCGCAAAAATTTTCCCCTCCCTTGCGAGAGACAAACGAATTTTGCGAGTCAAACTCGACCAAAGTTTTAAAAATTAACTCGCCTCCGTTTTGAAAATTTGCGGGAAAATTCCGTGGAATGGGATCCGCCTGTCGGTACGAGGTTCAACCGTTCCTAGCGCCTTTACCAGGGGTAATTGAACCAAGGATCAATTACATGCTTTAACTCGACTCAAATATCTAAATTATGCTCTATTTTTCCTATAATGCACAAAGAATCAGGCTTGTGCTATGAAATTTTGAAAATAATGCAAGTTTTGAAAAAATATGATGTTTGCTTTGGAAAATTAAAATATGCTTGAAAAATGATTGAAAAAGTGTTTGAAATTGGAATTCCTGGGAAAACCATTAAATTTCATTGGAAATCAGAAATTTGCATTGGAAAGTGATTTCTCAGGAAAACTTGAACTTTGGAAAATCAATTTTGAGATTTGGAATTGATTTTTTGAGAAAATGGATTTGAGAATCTTAAGAAAATCAGAAAATTCATTGGAAAATGATTTTTTAAAATAGAAAATGGATTCTCAAGAAAATGGGAACTCTGAGAAAATCAATTTCTGAAAACTTGGGATTTTGAAATTTGAGAATTTAAAACATTGGAAAATCTTGGTTTGAACTTAAGAAATGCTTTGAAATGTCATTTGAAAACTTAGAGTTATGAGAAAATCTAATCCTGAGAAACTTAGAAATTCTTGAGAAAACTGAATTTTCTGAAATTGAAATTGGAAAATGAATTTGAAATAATGCAATTTGAATGAAATGAATGAATGAATATGAATTTGAAAGGGGAATTTCAATTGAGGAATTGAGAAATCTTTTTGAAGTTTTGAAAAATGCAGTGCATTTTTTAAGTTAGCCTAAGTGTGTAGGCTGAATGTGGCTAATATGAAGATCATAAATCTTGGTTTTCTTTGTATTCTGACTATGGCCATAAATACGAATCCCACCGAGTTTATAAACTCCATAAAAGCTTGTGCACGTGCCATTCGTGTAAACCATAGTGAATTTGAAATAAATATGCATGAATCATACATCAAATATTGAAATTTGCAGAAATTAAACTATATGCAATGCAACCCTATTCTAAGCAGAAAAGTAACTCTTATTCCAAATATTACATTGATTTTTACATTGAATTGAAATAAAAGAAATAAAAGCTAAGTCTTCTTCTTGAATGTTCCTGCAAAACTAGAAAACAAGGTTAGCACAAAAATGTAGGTTTTTTTGAATTTATCCGAAAATATGAGAAATTATCAGATATTATTCAGATATAAACCCAAATTCATACCCCCTTTGATATAAACATGATAAATTTCGAAAATAAACTTGAAAATTCGAAATTTGGGTCAAAATGACCAAAATACCTCTAATGACCTTGAAATCAGGGTTTTCTGAAAAAAAATTTGTAAATTTTGGAATTTTGAAAATCAAATGAAATAAATCAAACATAATATGATGAAATATGATGATATGCATGAAAAATTATGGAATTAAAAATTGAAATTTTGAAATTTAGATCAAACTGACCAAAGTAACAAGACTATGGCCTTGAAACCAGGGTTTTCTGAAATAAATTTTGCAAAATTAAAAAATATGAAATGCAAAGGAGATTGAAATTAACCCTAATATGATTCTACATGCTTATGTACATGATAAAAACCCTAAAATGGCGAAAATATCATAAAATATCAAATTTAACTTGATTTTTGCCTGATTTTCGCTTCTGAATTTAAAGATAAACTAACACATGGAGCAAATGAACTTGGAATTAAACCAAATTTTACATGGACACCTAAAATAACCCTAAAAACAGAATGGAGCTCGAAAATCTAATTTTTTTGTATTTTTAAATATGGAAATTCAAGTAAACACCCTAAATTTTGTGATTTTTGCATAAAATGTTGATTCTAAAGGAGATTTAGGATATCAAAATTCCATAAAAAATTTCCAAATTTTATGGGGTGACAGAGGACAGTAAGACAGAGATTTTTTCCTTTTACACTTTCTGGTTTCGACTTATGGTCGGACTCTAGTAAATGAAGGAAAAAGACATGTTTCGGTAGAAAATGTGAGAAAAATAGTAAACAGATGGGAAAAAGGTTGCAATTGTGGGAAAATGTTCCTGACAAACATAGAAAGATTTTGTATTTTTACATAACTGAGATTCGGGTTACAGTTTGGAAAAGGGCATGCTGTTATCAAAGACCTAAATCTCTGAGATTTCTGGACATTGGAATCTGTTAGACAGAAAGAGAAAATCCGAAAAATAATGAAACAGATCCAAAAATTCCCAAATTTTGGGAAATGACAGGAAATTATGTTAAGAACGACTTTCATGTTGAAAGTTTTTGCAGACAAGCTAAGGATTGGGCGGAATGGGTGAATTAGGGTCTGTCTAAACCCTGACGATGGAAAATCGAGATTTTCCCAAGGGTCTGGGAAATCCGATTTTTGACAGACCTCAAAACTATTTGGAAAAACCTAAAAATCTCCAGATCCTTTGTAGATTCAATCATGAATCTACTGTAATTTTTTAATGACAATTCGAATCCACTACAGGGATGATTTTGGTCCCTAAAATCTGCTAAAAGAGAATTTGGATTTTCCAGGGGGTTCAAAACCCAATTTGGGTTTTGGATTTATTCAGTGGGGTTCAAGAATCCGAATTGATCTGTTTTTTTTTTTTAGAAACAAAGATTAAATGCCAACATCCACCATAAAATTTTTAGGATTTATAAATGGGAAATCATGCAAGAAATAACGATGATACTTGACACATAAATTGAAAGTTAAGCAAAAGCTACATTACATGAACAAAATAATTAAGAAGTAATAAAATGAGTCTAAATGCAACTACAAAATTATGAAACATATATGAAACTAGTAAAAAGGAAAAGAAGTACTCAAGGAGGCATGACCTTCATTTAATATTAGCTTTTGACGAGAGGGGGTCTGATCCATCCATCAGACGCATCCCTTTCTCATATGTAGCTTCAAAAATAAGAGACATAGTCACTTTTCTTCATTTTGCAATATGGATTCAGTCCCAAACTGATCCTTTTTTTTATAGGATTCATCAAAAGCAAGAAATAAAACAGATCTTACCTTGGTCTCACTTGGATTGACAGGAGGAGGAGGTAGAGTTGAGGAGGGTGCAATGGTTGGGCCGGTTGGAGCTTGATGGAGGGCGTGCAGTTATGGTTGAAAGCTTGATGCTGATTGCAATGGAGCAAGGAAGCTTGCTTCTTTGTTGAGGCTGTAGCGCCGGTTGGAGGGGATTGGCTGCACCAAATGGAGCAGCTGCACCTATTGTCTGAAGTCTACACCAGGTTGAGGGTGTGCTTCAAAGGGGCTGGAGCCGTTGGTGGAGAGTCCAGCTGCTTCAAGGTGGCTGCAATGAAAAAGAAGGCTGTTGTGGCTGCTGAAACAGAGGAGGTTGCACTGCTGGAAGTGGCTGTCTTGCTGCAATCAGAGGTGAGTTGCTGTGTAATGAGAGAGAGAGAGAGAGAGAGAGAGAGAGAGAGAGAGAGAGATGAGTTCTTGGGCAGTCGTAGCCTTCTTTTTCTTTTTCTTCTTTTTTTTTGTTTCTAACTTAGGTTTTTATTGCCTTCTAACCTAGGTCTTAATGACCTAATGAAAATAGAGATCCCTCTTTACGTGAATGGGTTGGAGGTTGGGGAAAAAGAAAGATGGAAGGGAAGAAGGAAAAGGGAAAGAAGAGGAAGAAGAAAATGAAGAAAAAAAAAGAAAAGGGAAAAAGAAAGGAAAGAAAGAAAAGGAGGGAAAAAGGAAAAGGGAAAGAAAAATGAGAGAAAAAAATGGAAAGTGAGGCTGGAGGCTTGGGCAACCACCTTGTGGGTCTCACCTCTCTAAAACGCAAAATAAATAAAAAAAACAAAAATGAACAAATAAAAAGAAAATTGAAAGGAATAAAAGAATTTTTTTTTAATAAAACGGAAATGTAAATGAGTGAGCCATCTCAGAGCGGGTCCAAATTCTACTTTTGAAATTCATTTTGCCGATTAGAGGGGTAAAATAGTCTTTTCAGAAAATTTCCAGACGAAATGAGCTATTTTTGGCAGTTTTTGAAACGAGCTTGGATTTTGAAGTTCAATACCCCATTGTGAAGCAAATCCAATGTAGAATTTAAAATTGTGATTTTGATAGAAATCCAGATTGTTTTTCTCGAGAAAATTCTTCCAAATTATTTTATAGACGAAACGAGCTATTTTTGGCAATTTTTGAAACGAGCTCGGATTTTGAAGTTCAATACCTCGTTGCGAAGCAAATCCAGTGTAGAATTCAAAATTTTGAGTTTGAAATAAATCCAGATTATTTTTCTTGAGAAAATATTTCTAAATTTAGACTCTCGGGTGTAAAAATGTCAATTTTGGAAACCCGAGGTTTTGAAGTTAATTTTTGAAAGCTTTTAAAACTCGATCTGGATTGAAATTTATAAAACTAGAGTTCTGGACTTCGAAAATGAAATGAAATGTGATGAAATGTTATGAAATGCTGAGAAATGATATGAAATGATGAGAAATGACATGAAATGCTATGAGAAATGCTAAGCCTGAATAAAGAATTTTGGATGTCAGACCCCGATTGACACTTGTATCAGTTTAAAAAGCATTAAAATTGATAAAATTTGCAAAATAGCTCAAGAAATGGTTTTCGAGACTCTACTGGGACAGAGTGACACTGAAAATTGGGGTTCGAGCTGGATTGAACTGAGATGAGCTAGATTGAGTTGGGTTTTACAATTTCAGAACTCAAATGAACTCACCAGACACTGACTCAACTGACCTTTCCGACTGAATTTTCAAGAAAAGTTGCCATTTTTAGAGAAATGGTACAGAATAATCACTAGAGCGAAGTGAATTACGAACCTGAGCTGGGTTTGAGCTAGAACAAAGGTCAGTAATACTGATATGAACTAAAATCAAAGCTTGAACACTGGCTCAATTGACTGAACTCAACTCAATTTCAGCTGAAAGAGCTAAAATGGACTAAAATGGGCTCCTAGACACTTGAAAATGGTTTTGAACTGAAACTAGAGCGCTTGAACTCCTAGTGAGCTCAGGTTAGACTCTAGGGAACATGACTGATTGGGAATGACTGACTCAGAGACAATTGGTTTGGATTTGAGTGAGAAATGAGCTCATTTCTGAAGAAATGATCCCATTTTGTCAGGAATTGTCAGAAATGAAAATGGTCTGTTCATTGTGAGCTCAGATGAGCTTGAGATAACTGATATTCTAAATGTTCTGAACTGACTAGGGTCCGGGATGACCTAGGGGTAAAATGGTAATTTTCCAAATGAAAGTTGGTAAAATGATGATTTTTTGAAACTGACTCGGAGTTTGACTCCTTCACTGACCTAACAGGGTTGGCACTGCACGAGGAGGGTTGTTTGAGAATGGATGTTGAAAATTTGGGGTGTTTACAGGCACCGGATGGCCGAGGGTCACAACAGCTGGAATATATGTATTTTTCCATTTTTCGTCGCGCTTTATGTCTTGTAAGCGAACCTTCGAGTTGCAGCCTATGGGGTTGCATGGGTGCTTATGACACCGATTTCAAATATCCCAATAACTTCATAATTAATTTTGACTGGTTATGAATTGTAGAACGAGGGTGCGTTGTTCAATGTAAACTTACGTAAAGATGAGTATATATGCATGATGAATGATGAACCCATCAATATAGTAGTGTGGATTCATTTGTTGTGCTGGTGTCCGTTTTCGCAATAAGAACGCAAATGCTTGCAAATGATACCTCGTTAAATGTCTTTTTATAAAAATAAGGTTTTGGCGAAATTAAGAAATCTATGGCGCATGTCAAGCGAAAACCCATCGACACGGGTAATTTGAATGCATATATTTATGCATGTGTTCGCCTTTGCATAGAGCACAAAGTACTTGCAATTGATGCCTTATCGAATGCATTCAAAATATGGTTTTTGCGTAATTAAGATGAATGAATCACTTTGACAACTAAGTGTTTTTCCCTAAGTGCGAAGGGACTCGAGGCACTTGGTATGGTTGAATAGTCTCACGAGACTTATGTGTTTTTGGAACTCCTTGGCGAGTCTTGGTGCGGGTGAAGGCCCCACTTCGCGAGATGAGCTCACTAATGTTAGAAATACATGGGTTACATGCTTTTGTACGTCTCAGAGATGCTTCACCATGGAAAAAAAATGTTTCTAACTGTCTCATCATAATGCACGATGTTTGGTATCACCTTATTGCTGGTTCACATACTTGAGGCACGATGCACATATGCACACTTATATCTGTGTACAATTCAAGGCAAATTATCCGTTCTGTATGACACATTCTCTTGACCTATTACATTAGTAGTTTATATTCTGTGATGCATATCGTGCTATAATTGCTATGAATTGTGAAATGGATGTCCTGGTCATTTTCTCATGATTGCTTAATTACGTTCCAAAAGCATGTTAACGATAGTAGTTATCACTTACTATTCCATGTGTAGTTTTATCACTGCTTTATACTTGCTCATGTTGTAACTGCTCAATTATTGTAAATGAGCATGTTATGTGTTGCATGATAAGCTCTGCTTCATTTTCTACACATTGGTATACTGTGATCGGTTTGTCTCACCAGCGCGAAAGAGTACTGGCCCCGTTTTATGGGGATACAAGTGTTTGCTTAGGTGTGCGATGAAGCTCGATGTGCGGCAGAGGACATGAACCCACACTTCTAGCACTTCGAGATCTTGGCAGTTGTTGTTTTTGTAAAAAGGGAATGGTTGTACTATTTTGTAAAATATGTTAATGGAAGTTGTTTCAAAATCAGTGTTGTTTCACCTTGTGACCCGCCCAGAGTTTCCACTTGTGTTTTCCCTTTTTGGTACTTCCGCACTTGCGCAATTGTTTAAAAAAAAAAAGTTTACCCTAAAATCCAAAGTTTTTTTAAGGATTTTACAAGTCGTGAATTCTGGGGGCGTCGCACTTTTACCAAGATATGCAGTTGTCCTTTGGCATCCACTTCTACCAAATATCTTAACATCAAAATCCAAATTACTATTATACTTGAACACCAAAAATTCTCCAAATTGCAAGGAATGACATGCAACAAATGCTGGCCAACCATTACAACTACATTCATTTACAAAATACATGAGTATTTATTTACAATACATCATGATCAATGGTTTGGCTTATATACAATACATGACCATCATCATCAAAGAAAATAGACATCATCATCACCCCCACGTCCAAATAGTTATGTGCTTCGAGTGCAATTCAGGTGAGCATGAAATCCAGCTTGCTAGTGCAGAAACAGATAAAGTCAAGGATTGAGGATGGCATGAAATCTAGCTTGCGGCAAAGATTGAGGATGATTATGGTCGTTATATTTTGCGCAAGCTTCGATATTCTTCACGACAAATACGTCATAGTCGTATGTGTCATGAATATATTGATGTATCCACAGAAGATAATCACTATAATTATCATCAAAGATTATACAGATCTTTCCTCACGGCGTGAAACAACTGCGATATCAACATCAAACCCCATCTATCAAGCACAGGTAGAAGGAACACAAAAGAACAAAGAAGAAAGAAAAATACAAGGAGGAAGAAGAAGAAGAAGACAAAGGTGGAGGAGAAAAAAGAAGAAGAAGAAGTTGTGTTGCCGCAGAAAATAGGATGATAAGTTAAATAGATTAGGGTTTTAGACCTGGACAACGGGTCGGGTAGAGTTTTGCATAGAATAGGGTTTTACACGGATCTATATTAGAATAGATAAAGCAAAAATTGAGGCAACTTCATAAATACAAATTGATTTGCAACTTGATACCAATTTAAGTAACAGTTATAAATTGATACGATGTTTATTGGAAAACTACAAATCTAGTTAACTTGATAAATACAAAACGGTAGAAAGGAAAAATAATAAACAAATCGACACGATGTTTAGACTTAGTAAACTATAAATTGAAGAAGAAGAAGTTGCATTGTCACAAAAAAGAGGAAGAGTTGTTAAATAGATTAGGATTTTATACATGGACCACGGGTCGGGTCGGGTCGAGTAGGGTTTTACATAGAATAGGGTTTTACACAGATCTATATTAGGGTTTTACATATACTAGGGTTTTATGAACATGTACACAAACCAACAGGATGTTTAGACTTTGTAAATACAAATCAAGGTAACTTCATAAATACAAATGGATTTACAACTTGAGACTGATTTAAGTAACAATTACAAATCGATTTCACAGTTTCGTTTACAATATTTTAGTAACAGTTGCAAATCGATATAAGTAAATTGCAATAGTTTAGTGTAACACCCCAGATTTCCAAAACAAAGCTAAGTTAAAATTTTCATGAATTTCTTTTTTTTTTTCTTTGCAGCGGAACTTAGAAAAGCTTTTAGCAGCGGAATCAGACGATAATGAGTTGTCGGTTTTAGAAAACTCAGAGCACGTTGCAGGTATGTGGCCAAGCAACTCATTGACCACCAAAATGTTCATTTTATCGAAAACCACATGTTTATTACATCATTGCTCAAATAAGCAGTATGGGCTCAATAAAAGGAAGCAGTACAACTTTGTCTAGAGAAACCCTGGAACTCGATGCCGTCATGCTCCGCATATCGCCACGCAGGTCCAACACCTGAAATCCTCATTAAACGGGGTCAGAACCACTGATGGTCTGGTAAGCAAGCAATCATACGTCCATTCAACTCAAGTATATATGATGACCACTCAGGGTCGTAATTCGTAATAACGACGCTCAAGCCTCCAAGACTTAGCGTATATCGCAAGAGCCTCCTCAGGGCTATGAGTTGAACGTCCACGCGAGTCTTCATGACTTTGCATAAGCCTCTTCAGGGATGTGAGTTAGAATAACCGCTCAAGTCTCTACGACTTAGCCTTGACCTCTTCAGAGTCACGAATGGATGTCTAGCTTGAGCCTTTATGCTTGGCACATCCGTATCCTACGAATCTAAGGACAACTCTCCGAGCTTCGCTTAGTCGTACGGATATCATTTGGGTTCTTTCTCAATCGGTCCAGTAGTATACCGACCATGATACCTTCACAAAGGTTATGTAGGACTGACTCAACAACGTACATACACGCATACATTCAAAGTATCGTTGTACCTAAGCTAATGCTTTGTTTCGATAATTGCACCTCTCCCTGGGCTTAGAGGACTCATATTTGGGCGACAACGCGACGATTTGGGGGTTGATTATTTTATGTATTCTAGATACCTTAGAGGCTTGTTGACCCCATCCCCCTAGTAGGACGGTACAGCATACCAGAGGAGATCCTTACTAGGTATTTGAATGCATTCTGCCACTGTAGTAGTTGGATTCAATCCTTAGATATTTAAGGATAACCACGATCTCCATACCTCTGAGTGACGGAGGCCATCAATGAACTCTATAAGGTTCGCGTGAAATATATGTCACTCAAGGCTGTGCCATCACCGTCTTCCTCGGTGAAAAATTCTGAAAGGGGCCTGCCGGTCTTACAATTACTTGACGAACATTGCATGCCTATAGGGCAGCCATTGAGAAGTATGTACCCGACCCCAAACAACCACACAACTTTCACCGTGGCACAAAGGTTTTATTCATATGCATGCTTAACTCTGCTCTCGGCACTTCGGCCTTTACGAGCACTTCACCTCTTTCGGTGGAAACAACACACTCCGGCACAGCGGCCCTTACGAGTCTGGTTGTCTGATAATTCTCAATGAGCATGCACATGACTCGATCTCTACGAATCGGCTACTCGGCGTATTTTTACGCAACGAGCTTAGTACCTTGTCAAGGTGCTACCACTACTTCGGCGCAACGGCTCTTACAAGTACGGTGCTCTTACAGGTATCAAGGAGATGAGTCATTCTGACATCGTTCCAAGAAACTGCATCGTTGTGCCACTTAACTGGTTCTGGCAGCTCTTTTGCCAACCATTCTTTCAGCACCTCCTCTGCTCTACCGGCAGTGGTGTGACGAAACTTTCTACATTGTAGAAGGCGTTCCATGAACGGGGTAGCACTCCTTCTATGTTCTTTCTGAGCTATTCTTAGCTCCTTCAGGAATTTCAGCAGCACTTTCTCTCTTTAACAGAGAAAGCGTGTGTTTCTTTTATCCATTTCAGCGGCATCTCCCCTCTTTGGTGGAGATCGCTATGCTTAACTTGGGAAATGGATGTGCACCATTGTGCATACTTTGCATCCATCAAGGTTGCAGGAACCCTGGGTCATAGCCAGGCCATACGTAACTGACTTAGTCTTTACGTAAAGAGCATTTTGCCAAAAAGCGAAGCCTTTCTAATAGGGGCTTCATTCATCAAGCAGAATCTTGAACGAGGAGCGGTAAGGGGATCACATTAGCGATTTGGAGTGGATCTTGTTATCATCGCAAAAATTTTCCCCTCCCTTGCGAGAAAGAAACGAATTTTTCGAGTCAAACTCGACCAAAGTTTTGAAAATGATTTTGAAAATTTACTCGCCTCTGTTTTTAAAATTTGCAGGAAAATTCCGTGGAATGGGATCCGCCTGTCGGTACGAGGTTCAATCGTTCCTGGCGCCTTTACCAGGGGTAATTGAACCAAGGATCAATTACGTGCTTTAATTTGACTCAAATAGCTAAATTATGCTCTATTTTTACTAAAATGCACAAAGAATCAGGCTTGTGCTATGAAATTTTTTAAAAAATGCAAGTTTGAGAAACTATGATGTTTGCTTTGGAAAATTGAAATGCATTTGGAAAATGATTGGAAAAGTGCTTGAAATTGGAGTTTTGGGGAAAATCATTGAATTTCATTGGAAATCAGAAATTTGCATTGAAAAGTGATTTCTCAGGAAAACTTGAAAATCTGAGAAAATTGGTTTTGAGATTGGAAACTTAGAATTGCTTTTATAAGAAAATGGATTTGAGAATCTTGAGAAAATCTAAGAAATTTATTGGAAAATGACTTTTGAAATGGAAAATGAATTCTCAGGAAAACTGGAAAATATGAGAAAATCGATTTCTGAAAACTTGGGATTTTGAAATTTAAGAATTTGAAAACATAGTAAAATCTTGATTTGAACTTGGGAAATGCTTTGAAATGTCATTTGAAAACTTAGGATTTTGAGAAAATCAGATCCTCAGAAAGACTTGGAAATTCTTGAGAAAATTGAATTTTCTGAAATTGAAATTGGAAAATGAGTTTGAAAATAATGCAATTTGAATGATATGAATGAATGAATATGAATTTGAAAAGGGAATTTCATTGAGGAATTGGGAAATCCTTTTGAAACTTTGAGAAATGCAGTGCATTTTTGAAGTTAGCCTAAGAGTGTAGGCTGAATGTGGCTGATATAAAGATCATAAATCTTGGTTTTCTTCGTATTCTGACTATGGCCATAAATACGAATCCCACCGAGTTTATAAACTCCATAAGAGCTTGTGCACGTGCCATTCGTGTAAACCATAGTGAATTTGAAATAATGTGCATGAATCATACATCACATATTGAAATTTGCATAAATTAAACTATATGCAATGCAACCCTATTCTAAGCAGAAAAGTAACTCTTATTCCAAATTATTACATTTGAGGTTACATTGAATTGAAATAAAAAATAAAAGCTAAGTCTTCTTCTTGAATGTTCCTGCAAAACTAGAAAACAAAGTTAGCACAAAAATGTAGGTTTTTCTGAATTTATCCAAAAATATAGAAAATTATCGGATATTATTCAGATATAAACCCAGAATCATACCCCCTTTGATATAAACATGAAAAATAATGAATAAATTTTGAAAATAAACTTGAAAATTCGAAATTGGGGTCAAAATGACCAAAATACCCCTGATGACCTTGAAATCAGGGTTTTATGAAAGATTTTTTTTGTAAATTTTGGAATTTTGAAAATCAAATGAAATAAATCAAACATAATATGATAAAATATGATGATATGCATGAAATTTTGGAGAATTAGAAATTGAAATTTCGAAATTTAGGTCAAAATGACCAAAATACCCCTGATAACAAGACTATGGCCTTGAAACTAGGGTTTTCTGAAATAAATTTTGCAAAATTGAAAAATATGAAATGCAAATGAGATTAAAATTAACCCTAATATGATTCTACATGCTCATGTACATGATAAAAACCCTAAAATGGCGAAAATATCATAAAATATCAAATTTAACTTGATTTTCGCCTGATTTTCGCTTCTGAATTTAAAGATAAACTAACACATGGAGCAAATGAACTTGGAATTAAACCAAATTTGGCATGAACACCTAAAATAACCCTAGAAACATAATGGAGCTCAAAAATCTATTTTTTTGTATTTTTAAATATAGAAATTCAAATAAAAACCCTAAATTTTGTGATTTTTGCCTAAAATGTTGATTCTAAAGGAGATTTAGGATATCAAACGTCCATAAAAATTTCCCAAATTTTATGGGGTGACAGAGGACAGTAAGGCAAGGATTTTTTCATTTTACACTTTCTGGTTTTGACCTATGGTCGGAGCTGTGCCACTCCGGCAAGTCGGATCGGAATCCGGCGACTCTAGGATTTAGGGGAAACAGACAGGTTTCGGTAGAAAATGTGCGAAAAATGAAAGAAAGATGGGAAAATGGCTGAAATTGTGGAAAACTGTCCCTGACAAACATAGAAAGATTTTATATTTTGACACCATTGGGATTCGGGTTATGGTTTGGAAAAGGCCATACTGTTATCAGAGACCTAAATCTCTGAGATTTCTGGATATTGGAATCTGTTAGACTAAAAGAGAAAATCCGGTAAAAATAATTAAACAAATTCAAAAATTCCTAAATTTTGGGAAATGATAGTAAATTATGTTATAAACAACTTTCATGTTGAAAGTTTTTGCATACGGGCTACGGATTGGGAGGACTTGATGCATTAGGGTCTGTCTATACCCTGACAAAAGAAAATCGAGATTTTCCCAGGGGTCTGGGAAATCCGATTTTTTTTAGAGAGTAAAACAAACTGGAAAAACTTAAAAATTTCCAGATCATCAGTAGATTTGATTGCAAATCCACTGTGATTTTTTGAGGATGATCCGAATCTTCCACAAGGGTAGTGCCGGAGGGTTTTGTCTACTAAAGATGGATCTGGAATTCCCAGTGAGTTCGAAATCCAAACTCAGTTTTGGATTTATTTAATGGGACTATAAAATTCAAAGGGAATCAAATTTTCGGCAGAAAATTAACAACAAGTAAACCTAATTAACCTAAAATTTTTGAGATTTGTGAATGAGAACTCGCACATGAAATAATGATAGTATTATGTCTACAACTTATAGATTCTAAATTAAATACAAACCAAAACCATACAAAATGAACAACATGAATAATGAGACTAGAATAAATGCAATACTTAAATATGAACCTACATGGAATATGAAAATAAAAATAAAAAATAAAAATTGACAGGGATATGATTCCGTTTTGATGTTGGCTCTAAAATGAGAGATTCGATCCAACCGGTGGATGAACCTCTTATTTCACTAGCCTCAATAGACAAGGTGATTATCACATCTACTTGATTTAAAACTAGGAAAGAGACATTCATGTGATTTCGAATCTGACTTTTAACTTGATTCCATGACATTTATACAAAAGGAAATCCAAAGACCCCCAATCCACGGATTCCATGGATGAACATCGTAGGGGCTTTATTAATAGCTAATAGAAATCACAAATCAAGAGAATAGTGGCTCACCTTGAGGAGGAGTCTGCTGCAATGAAAAGGGCTGGCTGGAACAAGGTTGCAAGGAAGGTTGGGCTGCAAGTAGTATCTTGATGGTGCTGGACTGGTGGTGAAGGTAGAAGGCTGCAGTTGTTGAAGGAAGTGACTGAATTTGCTTGAAGATTTCCTTTGATGTTGCGAAGCTTGAAGGGGACTGGACTCGGCTGCAATAAGGAAGCTATGATAAAGGCGGTTGTAGATGGCTGGAGGCTCCCTTTGATGCCGCAAAGCTTGAAACTGGTTGGATCCGGAGGAGGCTGAAGGATGTTGCTGGGCTTCAAGGTGGCTGGAAGATGTTATAGTTGTTGGAGGAGACTAAGGATGGCAGCTTGTGAAGGAGAGAGGGAGCTGAGGATAGAGGTCAAGATGCACAGCCGTATGTGCCCTTTTTGTTATAACTTAGGAAAAATAAAACCAAAGACCTAAGTTTCTAATGAAAAAAATGGGTTAATGGGAGATGAAGGTGGCTGTCAAAGTGTGGTTGACGCAGGTGGCTGGAGAAGGGAGGTGCTGTTTGCTGTGGCTACAAGCTGGTGGCTGTTGTGGATCCCTGGTGGAGCTGGCTGCAACAGTTTGAAAATCGGAGGTGGTTGCACCCAATGAAAGGCCATACTGTAATGGCTGGTGGAGGTCAGCTGCTACCAAAAACAATGATGGAGCCGGTTGATACTCCAAGGGAGTTGCTGAAGCAAAGGAGTTGGAGGATGCAGATGCTGTGATCGATGGCTGCAATGGTGCTGTGCGTGGAGGCTTCCAGTTGGTGCTGCTGAGGGCTGTAAGGGTGTTGTTTCAATGGCTGGAAGCTGCAGCCAAGGGGTGAGAAAGAGAGAGTTCAAGGGAGAGAGAGAGAGAGCGAGAGAGAGAGGTGCGTTAAGGGGAAAAAAATGGGCCAGCCGTTCTTTCTTTTTTTTTCTTCTTATGACAACTTAGGTTTTTGATAAAAATCAAAACCTAAGTTTCTAATATTGTCTCATGAAACAGCCTACGTGAATTGGCTGTAGCCATTTGGGTTTTGAAAAAGATGGAAAGGAGGTAAAGAAGAAAGGGGAAAGAAGGAAGGGAAGGAAAATGAAAGAAGAGGGGAGAAAGAAAAGGAAAGAAAGGGAGGAAAAGGAGAGGGAAAGAGGAAGAGAAGGGGCTGGATAGGGTATACGTGAGTGGCTGGGAGAGGAAAGAAAGGAGGAAAGAAAGAAAGAAAGAAAAGAAAGAAAAGAAAGAAAAACGGAAAGTAAAAAAATAAAAATAAAATAAAAATAAAAAGAAAATGGAGGAAGAAAGAAAGGAAATGGGCTGGATTGAGGGCTAGGGTGGTCGACCCCCTTGTGGGTCCCACCTTAGGAAAATAAAAATAAAAAAATAAAAAAAATAAAACAAAAAAAAATAAAGAAAAAGGTAAATTTTTTTTTCTTTTTTTATAAATTAAAACAGAAAATGCAAATGGATGGGCCATCTCAGAGCGGGTCCAAATTCCACTTTTGAAATTCATTTTGACGATTAAAGGGGTAAAATAGTCTTTTCAGAAACTTTCCAGATGAAACGAGCTATTTTTGGCAGTTTTTGAAACGAGCTCGGATTTTGAAGTTCAATACCTCGTTGCGAAGCAAATCCAATGTAGAATTTAAAATTTTAATTTTGGAAGAAATCCAAATTGTTTTTGTTGAGAAAATGCTTCCAAATCTATTTTCAGACAAAACGAGCTGTTTTTGGCAGTTTTTGAAACGAGCTCGGATTTTGAAGTTCAATACCTCGTTGCAAAGGAAATCCAATGTAGAATTTAAAAATATAATTTTGAAAGAAATCCAGATTGTTTTTCTCGAGAAAATATTTCCAAACGAAATGAGCTATTTTTGGCAGTTTTTGAAACGAGCTCAGATTTTGAAGTTCAATAGCTCATTGCGAAGCAAATCCAGTGTAAAACTTGAAAATTTGATTTTGTAAGAAATCCAGATTGTTTTTCTCGAGAAAATGCTTTCAACAAAATGAGCTATTTTTGGCAGTTTTTGAAACGAGCTCAAATTTTGAAGTTCAATAGCTCATTGCGAAGCAAATCCAGTGTAAAATTTGAAAATTTGATTTTGAAAGAAATCCAGATTGTTTTTCTCGAGAAAATGCTTTCAACAAAATGAGCTATTTTTGGCAGTTTTTGAAACGAGCTCAGATTTTGAAGTTCAATAGCTCATTGCGAAGCAAATCCAGTGTAAAATTTGATTTTGAAAGAAAATATTTTTGGCAGTTTTTGAAATCCAAATTATTTTTCTTGAGAAAATATTTCCTAATTTAGACTCCCAGGGTGAAAATGTCAATTTTGGAAACCTGAGGTTTGCAATTGATTTCTGAAAACTTTTAAAACTCAATCTGGATTGAAATTTATAAAGCTGGAGTTCTGGACTTCAAAAATGAAATGAAATGTGATGAAATGCTGAGAAATGATATGAAATAATGAGAAATGACATGAAATGACATGCGAAATGCTAACCCTGAATGAAGAATTTTAGATTTTAAACCCCGATTGGCAGTTGTACCAGTTCAAAAGGTATTAAAATTGATAAAATTTGCAAAATAGCTCAAGAAATGGTTTTCGGGACTCTACTGGGTCAGAGTGACACTGAAAATTGGGGTTCGAGCTGGATTGAACTGAGATGAGCTAGATTGAGCTGGGTTTTAGAGTTTCAGAACTCAAATGAACTGACCAGGCACTGACTCAAGTGACCTTTCCGACTGAATTTTTAACAAAAGTTGCCATTGTTAGAGAAATGGTACAGAATGATTACTGGAGCGAAGTGAATTACGAACCTGAGCTAGGTTTGAGCTAGAACAAAGGTCAGTGATACTAACATGAACTAAAATCAAAGCTTGAACACTAGCTCAATTGACTGAACTCAACTCAATTTCAGTTGAAAGAGCTAAAATGGACTAAAATGGGCTCCTAGACATTTGAAAAATGGGTTTGAACTAAAACTGGAGCACTCGAACTCGTGGTGAGTTCAAGTTAGACTCTGAGGAATATGACTGACTATGAATGACTGACTCGAAGACAATTGGCTTGGATTTGAGTGAGAAATAAGCTCATTTCTGAAGAAATGATCCCATCTTGACAGGAATGGTCGGAAATGGAAATGGTCTGTTCATTGTGAGCTCAGATAATCTTGAAATGATTGATATTCTAAATGTTCTGAACTGACCAATGAGCTTGGTTGACTCCGACTGACTGGGGTCTGGGATGACCTAGGGGTAAAATGATAATTTTCCTAATGAAAGTTGGTAAAATGGTGATTTTCTGAAACTGACTCGGGGTTTGACTCCTACACTGACCTAACAGGGTTGGCACTGCACGAGGAGCGTTGTTTGAGAATGAGTGAGGAAAATTTGGGGTGTTTACAGATGCCCCTCTTTGCTACTAAGCCGTCTTCAGGACGAGCTTAGTGGCAAAGAAAAACACACCAAATTTTGGCTATAAAAATGCCCCACTTAGAAGGATCTGACTGGGTATGAAGAAATTAGCCCTGATGAAAATGGTAGTTATGAAATGGAGAATAAAGAAAAAAAAATTACTTCAAAAGAAGTGAGATTCAGGTTTTGCCCTTAACCTGGATGGGACGGGAAAATGAAATACCTCATCAAAAGAGGCTCAGGTTTGTACCCTTATCCTGATTGGGCGGAAAATAAAATACCTCATCAAAGGAGGCTCAGGTTTGTACCCTTATCCTAATTGGGCGGAAAATGAAATACCTCATCAATGGAGGCTCAGGTTTATACCCTTATCCTGATTGGGCAGAAAATGAAATACCTCATCAAAGGAGGCTCATGTTTGTACCCTTATCCTGATTGGGCAGAAAATGAAATACCTCATCAAAGGAGGCTCAGGTTTGTACCCTTATCCTGATTGGGCAGAAAAATGAAATACCTCATCAAAGGAGGCTCAGGTTTGTACCCTTATCCTAATTGGGCGATGAAAATGAAATACCTCATCAAAGGAGGCTCAGGTTTGTACCCTTATCCTGATTGGGCGGAAAATGAAATACCTCATCAAAGGAGGCTCAGGTTTGTACCCTTATCCTGATTGGGCGATGAAAATGAAATACCTCATCAAAGGAGGCTCAGTGTAAGACCCGCAATTTTTTAGATAACTCTGAATAAATTCCTGAGGCATTTTTCCAGTGAAAAATAGCGTTTTTACCGTAAAGCGAATTGAACTGATTCCTGCGATCCAAATATACTTAGGATATTCGTATCTTCACGAATATATGCTCAAATGCTCTGGAGATCATAACTTCCTCCCTGCTCGAAATCAAGAGATTCCTGCGAGCCAACTTTCTTAGTTGCATCAATACGAAGATAATGGCTTACTTAGAATTTTTTCAAAAAAAAATGCCGAAAACTCAACTTTTTTGTGGGACCCACGAAAATGTTGGTGGGACCCACAGAAATATTCTTCAGAAAATATCCGGTGGGACCCACGAAAATATCTCATGGAAATATCTCAGATGGATAAGATCAAACAGTCAGATGGATAAGATCAAACAGTCAGATGGATAAGATCAAAGGGAATTTCTGAAAAAGCTATGGACTAAAATGGAAATTCTGAAACTTGGGGCTCAAGTTTCAGAATCTATAAATAGAGGAGCCCCCCTCCTTTGAAAAATCGTCTAGCCCTCTCTCTCTCCTCCTTTTCCAAACCTCCCCTACCTAGCCTAGCCCACCTAAGCCCACCTGACCTGGTCTGAGCCTACCTGACTTAGCCTGAGCCTGCCTGACCTGGTCCTAACCCATCTGACCTAGGTCTGAACCCACCTGACCTAGCTCAAACCCAGTTGACTTGACTTGAACCTAGTTGGGTTTAAAGTCAAAGTCAAAGTACTTTTTGGTCCAACTTTTGGTTTGGATTTCTGAACCCAGACTTAGCCTACTTGGGTTGAGTTCGAACCTGCTGAACCCAGTTGACTTGGACCGAACCCTGATTGGTTCAAACCACTTAGGTTGAGTAGCTTGACCTACTCTACCTTTTTCTCAACCAAGTCAGCTTCATCTGACTTAGTCTGACCTCTCGAAGGAAGGCTCAAAGCCAACGAAGCAACCCGGAGCCGTTTCTTCCACGATTTGAAGTAAGTTCGCTTCATTAAACCATCTCACTCAAGTATTTGATTGTTTGTATATAGCATATACTTTCTGAAGTAGTATCTTGCTTTAGTTCTTGGTTGAGCCTCTAGGACGCTTCGGTGTTCACGCGCTCGCCTCGTAACTATCGTCGGATATATATGTTCGAATACGCAGTATATGCGTTCTTCAAAATAGTATCTCACCCTAGTTCTTGGTTGAGCCCTCTAGGACACTTCGGTGTTCACTCGCTCGCCTCGTAACTATCGTTGGATACAGATCTAGGTGTATATCTACTGATACTGCCGACGCGTCTTATATCGCACAGGCCATGTAATTTACCTTTGTCGTCGCGTCGTATGATGCCAAGGCTCCTGCTTTCTACAATTTACGATTACTGCACTTCCGATTATGCATTTACTTACGCCGTCGCGTCGAACGATGCCAAGGCTCCTGCTTTCTGCAATGTATTTACTTACGCCGTCGCGTCGAACGATGCCAAGGCTTCTGCTTTGTTATATATGTAGAATATTTCGTTCAGTTACACACCCTGAACAATAGTATATGCATTTCCTCTACGCCGCCGCTGTATAAAGCACAGGCTTCGGCTTATATTACATATACGGCGCGTAAGTGAGCGTTCAAATGGAGATCAACTCCAAAATCGCCCATGCGATTCCCTTACCGCTCCTCGTGCAAGATTCTACTTGACGAATGAAGCCCCTATTGGAAAGGCTTCGCCTTTTGGCAAAATGCTCTTTACGTAAAGACTAAATCAATTACGTATGCCCTGGCTATGACCCAAGGTTCCTGCAACCTTGATGGATGCAAAGTACGCACAACGGTGCGCATCCATTTCCCGAGTTAAGCATAGCGATTTCTCACCAAAGAGGGGAGATGCCGCTGAAATGGATAAAAGAAACGCACGCTTTCTCCGTAAAAGAGAGGAAGTGCTGCTGAAATTCCTGAAGGAGCTAAGAATGGCTCAGAAAGAACGTAGCAAAAGTGCTACCCAGTTATGGAACGCCTTCTACGATGTAGAAAGGTTCGTCGCACCATTGCCGGAAGAGCAGAAAAGGTGTTAACAGAATGGTTGGCAGAAGAGCTGCCAGAACCAGTTAAGTGGCACATTGATGTCCTTTGTTGGAACGATGTCTAAATGAATCGTCTCCCTGACACCTGCAAGGGCATCATACTTGTCAGAGCCGTTGCGCCAAAGTAGTGGTAGCACCTTGACAAGGTCCTGAGCTCGTTGCGTAAAAATACGCCGAGTAGCCGATCCGTAGAGATCGAGTCATGTGCATGCTCATTAAGAATTATCAGACAACCAGACTCGTAAGGGCCGCTGAGCCAGAGTGTGTTGTTTCCACCGAAAGAGGTGAAGTGCTCGTCAAGGCCGAAGTGCCGAGAGCAGAGTTAAGCATGCATATGAATAAAACCTTTGTTCCACGGTGAAAACCGTGTGGTTGATTGGGGTCGGGTACATACTTCTCAAAGGCTGCCCTATAGGCATGCAATGTTCGTCAAGTAATTGTAAGACCGGCAGGCCCCTTTCAGAATTTCTCACCGAGGAAGACGGTGATGGCGCAGCCTTGAGTGACATATATTTCACCCGAACCTGATAGAGTTCATTGATGGCCTTCGTCACTCAGAGGTATGGAGGTCGTGGTTATCCTTAAATATCTAAGGATTGAACCCAACTACTGCAGTAGCAGAATGCATTCGGATACCTAGTAAGGATCTCTTCCGGTATGCTGTACCGTCCTACTAAGGGGATGGGGTCAACAGGCCTCTGGGGTATCTAAAATACATAGAATAATCAACCCCCAGGTCGTCGCGTTGTCGCCCAGATATGAGTCCCCTAAGCCCAGGGGGAGGTGCAATTATCGAAAAAAAGCATTAGCTTAGGTACAGCGCTACTTTGAATGTATGAGTGGATAACGTTGTTGAGTCAGTCCTGCATAACCTTTGTGAAGGTGTCATGGTCGGTATACTACTGGACCGATTGGGAAAGAACCCCATTGATATCCGTACGACTAAGAGAAGCTCGGAGAGCTGTCCTTAGATTCGTAGGATACGGATGTGCCAAGCATAAAGGCTTGAGCTAGACATTCATTCGTGACTCTGAGGAAGTCAAGGCTAAGTTGTAGAGACTTAAGAGGTTATTCTAACTCACAGCCCTGAAGAGGCTTATGCGAAGTCATGACGACTTGCGTGGATGTTCAACTCATAGCCCTGATGAGGCTTTTGCGATATACGCTAAGTCATGGAGGCTTGAGCGTCGTATTACGAACTGCGGCCCTGAGTGGTCTATGCATTTACTTGAGTTGAATAGATAGGTGTTTGCCTACTTACCAGACCATCAGTGGTTCCGACCCCGTTTTATGGGGATTTCAGGTGTTGAACCTGCGTGGCGATATGCGGAGCAAGGCGGCATCGAGTTCCAGGGTTTCTCTAGACAGAGTTGTATTGCTTCCTTTTATTGAACCTACACTGCTTTCCTAAGCAGTAGTGTTGTAATAAACATATGTTTTCGATAAAATGGAACACTTTGGTGGTCAATGAGTTGCTTGGCCACATACCTGCAACGTGCTCGGAGTTTTCTAAAACCGACGACTCATTATCGTCTTATTCCGCTGCTAAAAGCTTTCTAAATTCCGCTGCAAAGAAAAAAAAAATTCATGAAAATTTTAACTTAGCATTGTTTTGGAAATCCGGGGCGTTACAAAATTGGTATCAGAGCAAGAGTCTGAGAAACCTGGTTCGAGATCCGTCTTGTCCACCATATCGCACTGTAAGTATATTTTGTACTTCTTGTTCTGATCTGGGTGCATCTTTGTATAGATGGCAACTCACGACTCCCGAGGATACTGCTATCGTTGCGGGATCATGCACCATGAGTGGGTATGCCCATATGAAGTCCAAGACTGTCAATATTGTGGCGAAGGAGGGCATTCCGCCAACGAATGCCAAATGAAACATACCGCCGATATGGGTCGGCGGGGATCGCTTGGTCTTAGGGATGAGACCTCGCGTGTTAGTGGGCCACATTACTCCAGTAGAGGGAGTAGCCATACTCCAGCAACTTCTGATGAACTACCATCTCTGGTAGGATTTGACTTGAACTTCCTTGAGGGATTTGGTCAATCGCAAGGCTATCAATAGGCATCATGTACGCCTAGCTTGCACAGTTGGGAGGAGGGATGCAACAACTCCTTTTATAATCCCATTATGATTTCAGATTCCTCGAATCAAAATACTATTATATGGGGGAACAAAGCGGCTACACCAACGCCGAGTCTGAATGGCCAGGAAGAGGGATACAACCTATATCATCCCGTTATGGTCTCAGATTCTCCGAGCCATGATGCCACTGAATGGGCAAGTGGACCGGCATCACTGATCTATCCACAAGAGTCGCTTGAGAGTGCGGAAGTGCCGCCCAAGCCAAAGCTAGTTGTGCCTGCACCAAGGCAATGTGGAAGTAAAC
The DNA here is from genome assembly GCF_984573655.1 of Nuphar pumila. Taxonomy (NCBI): domain Eukaryota; kingdom Viridiplantae; phylum Streptophyta; class Magnoliopsida; order Nymphaeales; family Nymphaeaceae; genus Nuphar; species Nuphar pumila. The sequence goes on from NC_143256.1 coordinate 62,958,070, forward strand.
GATACTTCGGGTTCTTTGGGTCAAGAAAGAAATCCAGTTCCTAGAAGAGACTGGTAGTGTTTTGGAGTCAATAGACTCATGTACCTAGTTTCTCAACGCCTAAAAGCCTGCCAGTGCGGCATGACGTTTTGTTTAAGGCGATGCTTGTGTAAATGTGATGTATATTAAGTAAATAAAACTTTGCTTCGATATATACATTGTGAAACTAAAACACGTTGCTTGTATGTGGTAGATAAATGGCTCCTACGACGAGGAGAACCATACCAAGCGAGGAGTCCCATACTCAAGGATTTCTGCTGAAAACACTCAACAATTTGGTTACTGCCATTCGAGAAACAAGGCCAGAACCAGTCGCACCTCGAAGCGAAAACCTTGGTGGAATAACCTATGAAAAATTCCTCAAGCTCGATCCACCAGTCTTCGCTGGTAGAGCCGATCCTGAACTAGCAGAAAGTTGGGTCGAAGAGACCGAACGTGCCTTCCTGGTGCTGGGAGTACCAGAAGAAAAGAAGACCAACTTTGGCACGTACAGGCTGAAAGACAACGCACGAAAGTGGTGGGATACCACTAGGGTTATCCAGTTCTTACATCACAAAGTCATTCCTTGGAATGATTTTCGGGGAGCATTTTTGGATAACTACTTCCCGTTGCACTCCAGAAATAAGAAAAAGATGGAATTTTTTGAACTAGAGCAGGGTGGTATGAGTCTCATCGACTATACTACCAAGTTTCAGAATCTAGAGCGCTATTGCTCCACGTTATTCGATACTGACCAAGAAAGGGCCGATAAATATATAGATGGATTGCAAGGAGGGTTGCGATCTCGTGTGATAACAAGTATGCCCTCGACTTTTCAAGCTGCTGTGGCAGCATCTTCAAAGATTAGCGAGGATTGGGCGCGATCTAAGGTGATTATAGCAAAGAGGCCCGTAGTTGATGGTCGGAACAATAAGAGTACGTTTCCCGGTGGCCACAAATCACGACCAGCTTTTTATAAGAGGAATTTTCAAGACAACAACTTTACTCCACAGGCCGCGCAACCATTGCAGATGGTAGAAGCAAATCAGCCCTATCAACAGCCTAATTTTCGATGCCCGAGGTGTAGCTCTGATCATCCCGGAGGGGTTTGTCCTCGTGATACGGGAGGTTGCCTGTATTGCGGCAAACCAGGGTATCGTGTGAGAGAATGTCGTAAGAAGGCCTCAGATTTTCAACAAAGAAATATGGGATCTGGAGGACCCTCTCAACAAGTACAACAACAACGACTGCCACTATCCAGAATAGAGCAGAAACCTGTGGCAGGTCGTGTCTATGCGGTGACAGCCGAACAACTCACGAATGATGACCATATCAAGGAATCTGGATACCTTGATAGATAGAGTTGTAATGGGTAAAAAGCTATCGAAAGACAAGATCCAATGAATACTTGAGACAAGTGGCTTATGACCTTGTGTACGGTCATCTGGATCGATATGTATCCTTGCTCTCTAAAGTAATTTTGGATTTGTCAAAATAAAATCTTAAGTGTTTATGCCCAAAGGTTGATGGCTATAGACCCCATGATTGAGAAATTAAGTTTGCGTAATTAGAACGATAAAAGTCACTTAATAAAATAAACCATCGAGGAATTGTTCCCAAGAAGAGAGTCCTGTGAGGTTTTACATATTCAAGATCAGATCGTCTAGCCAGAGCGAGCCTGTGAGGGTATACAGCTCCGTGCGAGTGTATATGTTCCAAAACCAGTAGCTTGGCTAGTATGATTTTGTGAGGGTGTACTGATCCAATATCAGGTAAGTCTGACGAAGGCGAACCTGTGAGGAGGTACGTTTCCAATACCAGGTAGTCTGACAGGGGACTTGTTCCAAAATGGTTAAATCCTAATAAGAAGGATCTGCGTATGAAATAGTTACACAAGATGGCTATGTAGATAGCCGGTTGGAAGAACATTGATTCAACAGAACTGTCGTGGTTGTAGCATAATTTGAACTCAGATATGAGAAACATACCTCATTGATCAGGAATCATGATATGAGGTTATGATTGGAATAAATACGATGGTGAACTAAGTGAATAAATTTATGAATCTAACATATGGGAGAAATATCACAAGTTACGCACTTAGTACTCTTAACTGAATTTCGTGGACAAAATTCCTTTAAGGGGGTAATGATGTAAGACCCGCAATTTTTTAGATAACTCTGAATAAATTCTTGAGGCATTTTTCCAGTGAAAAATAGCGTTTTTACCGTAAAGCGAATCGAACTGATTCCTGCGATCCAAATATACTTAGGATATTCGTATCTTCACAAATATATGTTCAAATGCTCTGGAGATCATAACTTCCTCCTTGCTCGAAATCAAGAGATTCCTGCGAGCCAACTTTCTTAGTTGCATCAATACGAAGATAATGGCCTACTTAGAATTTTTTCGGAAAAAAATGCTGAAAACTTAACTTTTTTGTGGGACCCACGAAAATGTTGGTGGGACCCACAGAAATATTCTTCAGAAAATATCCGGTGGGACCCACGAAAATATCTCATGGAAATATCTCAGATGGATAAGATCAAACAGTCAGATGGATAAGATCAAAGGGAATTTCTGAAAAAGCTATGGACTAAAATGGAAATTCTGAAACTTGGGGCTCAAGTTTCAGAATCTATAAATAGAGGAGCCCCCCTCCTTTGAAAAATCGTCTAGCCCTCTCTCTCTCCTCCTTTTCCAAACCTCCCCTACCTAGCCTAGCCCACCTGAGCCCACCTGACCTGGTCTGAGCCTGCCTGACTTAGCCTGAGCCTGCCTGACCTGGTCCTAACCCACCTGACCTAGGTCTGAACCCACCTGACCTAGCTCAAACCCAGTTGACTTGACTTGAACCTAGTTGGGTTTGAAGTCAAAGTCAAAGTCCTTTTTGGTCCAGCTTTTGGTTTGGATTTCTGAACCCAGACTTAGCCTACTTGGGTTGAGTTCGAACCTGCTGAACCCAGTTGACTTAGACCGAACCCTGTTTGGTTCAAACCACTTAGGTTGAGTAGCTTGACCTACTCTACCTTTTTCTCAACCAAGTCAACTTCATCTGACTTAGTCTGACCTCTCGAAGGAAGGCTCAAAGCCAACGAAGCAACCCGGAGCCGTTTCTTCCACGATTTGAAGTAAGTTCGCTTCATTAAACCATCTCTCTCAAGTATTTGATTGTTTGTATATAGCATATACTTTCTGAAGTAGTATCTTGCTTTAGTTCTTGGTTGAGCCTTGTAAACACCCCAAATTTTCACTCACCTCCCCGACAGTCCACCAAGCATCATTATCCAGCCTCTGAAATCGTTGGAGGGCAAAATGGTCATTTTCTGAGCTCAGACCTTGCAAAAGTCCAAATTTCATCTGCAACTCTCAAATTTTCTCTATTTTTATCTCAGATGTTCAAGATTTTACTCCTGACAGGAGACAGACATCTCCAAAGTCTTGATTCAAGATTGCATTTCATAAGACATGACATTGCATATCATTGCATGAGCATTTCAAATCACAGCACGGCACAACATGTCATTTCGAGGTCCAGAACTCTCGATTTCAAAATCTTCAATCCAGATTAGAATTTTAACTCTTTTCAAAATTGATTCCAAAACCCTGGGTCTTCAAAATTATCATTTTTTCCCATTTTACCCCCAGGACTCTGAATTTCAAAATATTTCCTCAGGAAAACCATCTGGATAGTTTTCAATATGGATTTGAGTCACTTCACCTCAGATTTTGCCCTTTTTGACAATTTCAAATATCTTTCTTTTACAAAATCGCCCTACAAGGGCCAACTCTTTCCAAAATTCCTGTTTTGCCCATCAGTCAAGATTTTATGAAAATTCCAAAAAGAAGTTGTGGTTTTATCCTTATTTCAATAAAGAAGCAATGTGGGACCCACAATGAGGTGGTGTCACACAAGCTTTCCTTTTGAAAATTTGAACTTTGAAAAACCCAAAAAAATAGGAACCTTGTCCCCTAGATTGGTGCCACTTGTCCTTTCTCTCTCCTCCCATTTACCTGCCATGTGTCAGCATAGGGTTCACCTAGAAGTGCCACATGTCACCTTCTCTCTTCTGCCATCCTTTGACACGTGTCAGTGTGGGGCCACCTTAAGATGCCGCCACATGTCATTAGTCATCCTCTTCATTTTATGCCACGTGTCAATGTCTACCATCTTCATCATGTGCCATGTGTCATTCCAAGGTCACCATGAGATGCCACGTGTCATGTGTTGTCCTGTTCAAAAAAAGTAAAACTTGTCTCCCCTGAGGTGGCACCATTTGAATTATGTCTCCTGCAAGTGACACATGTCACTCTCTCCTTTCCTCAGGAAAAGCAAGCGACACGTGTCAATCTCTGCTCCTTTCAGAAAAAGCAGAGGACACATGTCTCCCTCCTATTTTTCTCAGAAAAGTAGATGACACATGTCATCTCCAGCTTCCTTTAGAAAAAGTAGAAGACACATGTCACTCCCTGCTTTTCTCAGAAAAAGCAAGTGACACATGTCACTTTCTGCCTCCTTCAGAGAAAGCTAGAATTCAAATGTTCAAACTCCAGTCTGAGGTGGCGCAAATCCTGAACTTCACCTTTTCTATTTTGTGTGAGATGGTGCCACGTGTCCCTTTTCCTCCCTCTTGCCACATGTCATTGTAGGAGCCACCCTGAGGTGGTGCCACATGGCAGTCTCTCCTTTCCTCTAGAAAAAAGCAGAAATTTAAATTTCAAACTCTCTCTGAGGTGGCACCATCTGAATCCTCTGCCTTTCCTTCTGACACATGTCAATGAAAATGCTCTGAGGTGGTGCCACATGTCAGTCTCTCTTTTCATCAGAAAAAGTAAAATTCAAACCCCTCTGAGGTGGCGTCTTCTGCTTCCTCTGCTCCTACCTTCTGACACATGGCAATGTGGATGCTCTGAGATGGCGCCACATGGAAGTCTCTCCTCCTTCCAGAATAAAGCAGAATTTGAATTTCAAACTCCAAGACAACACCCTCTGAGATGGCGCCACATGGAGGGCTCAGATTAAGCTTCTTTGAATTTCAAAATTTTCCAAAAATCTCTATAAATACAAGGCCCCATGCCCAGCCTAAGGGGGCTTCTTTTGGATTTAGCATTTTCACTCTGAGAGCCCTGTTTGAGAATTGAACTTCAGAATTCCATTTTCATTCTTTCTTGGTTTCCTCTGGATTCACGCCCCTCTGGAGCCCATTATCAAGGTAGCCACTCATTTTGGGAGTTCCAAAACCGCTGGAGAACACAAGGTAAGCCTCCATTCCTATTGATTTCACTACGATAATTCTTTTGGTTTGATTCGTGTTGTCGTTTGAAGAAAGAGCTCATCCGAGGGATGGATTGAGCTATTCTCATAAAACGACATATATAAAAATACATAATTATACTTCCTTGATGATTTTTAACATGCATGTAGTTAGCTAGATTTAATTTGCATTTTATTTCATTCATTTAGTACATTTCATGAATTAATTAGGATTAATTTAGCATTTATTTCAATTCTGCTTATTTTCAGTAGGTCCCTGTTTTTGTCAGTCAGTCCACACGTCATTTCATGCATTTATTTTTTATTAAAAATCCCAAAAAAATCACGGAATGCGATTTTAGGTGTCCCTGAAATTTTGCCAAAAATTAGGAGGCATTTGAATTTGTTTATTGCGGTAAACATTCAAAATAGCAAGTCGGGTTTTGTCACCCGGGATGCGTTTTGAAAATCATTTGCCGACTTGTAAAATCGAGATATCCCTCAGGGAAGATCCGATTTTCGATTAGAAAAATGTTATGAATTTGGGAGAATGTCTAGTTTTTAATATGATTTTTTCAGATTTTTATGATTTTGTTATATCTGACAAAAATCCGAGAGTTCGGGACACGTGTCAGAGCCTAATTTGGGACTCTGAGATCTTGGATTGACTTAGGGCTATGGTTTCTCTTTGTGTGTTGCTCCAAATCCGAAACTGTAAAAAGTGAAAGTGGTGACCGAGATGTCCTCTGTTTGAATCTAAACGCCTGTAATTTTTAGAACAGTGTTGACTCCTGCTTCGGATTTTTCTTGTCAGCTTCCTGTTTTGATACATTTGTCTGTTCTGTTAGTTTAGGCAGAAATAGTTATATTTTTATCTGTGTTTCCGTTGATCACATGCCGAAGTTATAAACATGAAAGTTGTTAATATAGATGTCGTGCATAACTCTGATTAATTTCATAAATTTCCATGTCTGTTTTGTATTTCTTTAGCATTTTTTATCAGATTAGTGTGATTTTTACCTCTGTCAGAACTAAATCTCTGTTATTGAACTCACCATGGCTCAAATCCCGAGACTATAAAAACCAAAAATGTTCCATTTCGGGTCTTTTAGCAGTCTGCAAAATATCAGAAGTTTCCATGGTGTAAATCTTGCATTATCATATTAGGCATTGCATTTGGTTCGGATCCATAGGCAAAATCCATCATTTTTAGGACTTTCTTTGAATTGTAGCATTTAAATCATATCATTTCGTGATTTTTAGCATTCTAGGCTGTTTATCAGAGTAAGTAGATGCTTCATACCGAATTTGGTGCAATTTGGAATCCATTTGAGGTTCGGATTAGCCACAATACCAAAACAGGGTCCCGCAGGACCCGGATCCAAGTGAAAAACAAGCGAAATTCATTATTTTTGATAAATTGCAAAATACCAAATTCTGATTTTACAGTCTTAATGTGTCTAGCAGCATGTCATCATATCTCTTAATGCATTTTATCATCATTTGATTCAATTTGAATTTCAAAATCTCAATTTTATCAAAATTTCCTTCAAAAACCCTGATTTTAAAGGTATCACTTTGATTTTAGGGGTATTTTGGTCATTTTGACCACCATTTCGAATTTCAAACTATTTTCTACCGAATTTCTTGCATTTTCATCATTTCAAATATCAAGGAAGCATGATCATAGGGTTTATATCCAATTAAATCCAATAATTTCATAATATTACTGGAAATTTTTGGAAAAACCCACATATTTGAGCTAACCTTATTTCAAGTTTGGCAGGGACATTCAAAAGAAGGAGCTGAAGTCTGCAAATTTCTTTTACTTCCTTTATTTAGTGATGTAATAATGTAAATTTTGGAATAAGAGAGTTAATTTCCTGCTTAGACTAGGATGCATATCATATAGTTTGAATTTATGCAAATATCCTGCTTATGTGATGCATACATCTTATTTCAAAAGCACTATGGATGTTCACGAATGGCACGTGCACCAACTCTTAGGGAGTTGACGGACTCGGTGGGATCCATATTTACGGCCCTAGTCGGAATATGGACGAGACCCAGATCCGTCATCTTTCTACTAGTCACATTGAGCCTACACTCTTAGGCTATCTTAAAATGCACATCATATTTCTGAAATTTTCAAAATCATGTGCATCAAATCAACTAAGTTCTGAACATATTCATGGCCACAGTCAGAATATGTAAAGGATTTATTTGGACTTAATGCACATTTTCCAACCAATTCCTCAGAAAATCTTCTCAAAGTGCATTCATTTACTCATGTCATTCGCATCATGAAATCATTGGTTTTCCCACGATTTTCTTAAGAAAACTTCATTCTCAAGAAATCAATTTCTCAAGAAACTCTGAGGATATTCCAAAATCGATTTTCCAAAGTCAAGGTTTTCCACAGTTTTCCCTGGAAAATGTTATTTTCTTAAGAGCTTCAAAAGAATTTTCCAATCTTTCTCCAAGTCAAAATCGATTTCCAAGTATTTCAAGGTTAAGATTCTCAGGTTTTCAACTTCCCAAGTTTTAATTTTCCTTTTCCACAAGGGATTTCCAATGAATTTCCATCATTTTCTTAAGAAAACTCTCAAAGTCCAAGTTTTCCTAAGAAGTGTTTCCCTTCTCAAATGTTCACACTTTTCCTAAGAACTACTTACATTTCTCAGGACTTCCAATCATTCATGATTTTCCCTTTATAAACTTTCTCGAGATTTCAAGTCTTTTCATCAGAGTTTCCTGAGAAATTGACCTCTTTCCTGAGAAATGTTTTCAACTCCAAAGTTTTCTCAAGCATACATCATGTTTCCAACTTGCATTTTCCAAAATCTCATAGCACATGCCTGAATTCTCTGTGCATCTAGGATAGAACATAACTTTGATGATTTAACTAAGTCAAGCATAGTTTTGGTCCTTGGTTCGATTACCCCTGTTAAAGGCGGCAGGAACGGTCGAACCTCGTACCGACAGGTCGAGCCCCATCCCATGGATTTTCCCGCAATTTTTAAAACGGAGGCGAGTAATTTCAAAACAATTTCCAAAACCCGGTCAAAGTTAGAATCGCGAAAGCGTTCCTCTCTCTCTCTTCCGCAAGGAAGGGAAGACTGGGGAAAAATTTCGCGACGAAAACAGGTTTGGCGACCGTGATGGGACCTGTCCTCATCTGACCTAAATTATGCTTGACTTAGTTTAATTATCAAAATTATGTTCACTAAATGTCAGCTCTTTACTTTCAATATCATGTGAGCCTAGGAGCCTAGATTCTGACCTAGCTGACATTGATTGCATATAGTTTAGGCATGGTTTGGTAGGACCATATTGAGGAGAAATTTTCATGCTCACATAGACTTAAGTCTAAATACCACTCTCCTTAATTTAGGATCTGAATGCAAACAATGTATGCTTCTTCAAAGTTTTCAAAAGTCTATCTCTCTAGGATTTAGAGCCCTCTATTTCTTGCATGTGATCATTTTTCAAACCCTCAATTACCTATCATTACCCGGTCTTCACGTTGCTGGGCTCTCTTCCAGAACCATAGTTCGGGACAGAGCCTCACAACTGGGCCAACTATTTGGGTTAACACCCCCCTACCACGTACCGCGGGCCACAGTCCGAAGTATATCGGTAGGCGCTCAAGGATGTTGGAAAACCTTACCTTAGAACCGGAGTTGAAACTCTATGCCACGTACCTCGGATTTCGATTCGGGTATATCGGCATAACTGGATTGGACAAAGATGATCTGAACTTAGAGTTAGGATTAAGGTCCTACAACTGTTTTCAAAATGATGCATCTAGAGTCAGCTTTTTAGGGAGTGCTGAATGTGCATAAATGTTTATGCAGGATGTGAGTTTGTATGCTACTTTTATTTCTCTCATATTTTTTTCAAAAATATCTTTCCAAATATCCATATTCTCATATTTTCCTTTATTTTCTAAAACCCTGGATGGTTTTTCCCAAATATTCAATTTCTTTCAAAACTCCAGGTGATTTTTCATTCTCCCGTTCTACTGGATCTCGAATTTCCAGCTGCATTTTTATCCTGCCTGCGATTTTCCAAAATCATATGTTTCCTCTCATTGGATTTTCGATCCTGTTGTTTACTTGCAAAATTCTTCACCGCATTTTCCTCGTGCATACCTTGATTATTGTGGCGGAAATTGTTTACCCACTTGCCTTCTCCTTATTCTAAATCTGTTTGCGGATTGTTTTTCCAAAAGATATCTCTTTCCTTCAAAAATGGTGTTTTACTCGTGGTTGACGACCTCGCCTAGGTAACAAGGCACATTTTCTGTTGTTTATTTCTCTTATAAAGAATAACAACACAATTGTCGTGATTTCAGCGGCGACTCCATCCCTAGTAATGGGATAATCTTTCAATGGTCTACCATATTTTCTTCAATATTTCCTTCCAAAAATCAAAAAAAAAAAATCCTCAAAATTTGATCCTATCTTTGCCCTGCAGAGTCCTGCAGAGAAAGAGAAAGAGAGAGAATACAAGAAAGCCTTCACAGCATTTGATGGTTCAGACAAGGTCAGGAAAGAAGACCGCACCAATTCAGCGTATCATCTACTCATCAACATCAGAAGGAGAGATGAATTCGCCAAGGTCAGACAAAGACCAAGAGCAACCAGAAGATGACAGTATCGACCCTCAGATGTACACAATGTTTCAGAAAATGATAAAGAGGATGATGAGTGAGCAGGCTGGCACCAGCTCAGACAAAAATCCATTCAGTCAGAAAATTAGGGATCGTGTGGCCAAGAGGTCAACCAAGTCCTCTGAGGAGAATGTTCAAGATACTTCAGACGAAGATGATACCGATGAAGAATATGAGGTGCCTCCGGCATTTCAGAAATGTTGCCAAAGGAGGAGTCACAAATCAAAAAGTCAGGTCGTAGAAGAGCCCCTGCGAGCACAATTCAGAAAAATGGCTAGAGTGGTCAAGGATCTGCAAGCCCGCGACAAGGGCAAGAAAGTCTTCACCAGCGAGGACTTCTACGACGGTTTAGAAGGGGATGATGATCTGGAGAATCTTCCCCGAAAATTCATCAAGTTCGATGGTTCTGGCGACCCAAAAGCCCATCTCGCCATGTTCTTCGCTGAATGCTCTAGGTTCAAAAGAGACAATAGAGCACTGTTCTTATGCTTTCCTCGCAGCCTGGAAGGAGTCGCGGCCAAATGGTACGCGGAACATGTCAATCCTATAGAACTGAAAGAGTTCGACAAAGTCGTGAATTTGTTCGTTGAACGATTCTTGTTCAATACTGAAGCGCTCCCAACATTGAGCCATCTCTGCAATCTAAGGCAGAATGAAAATGAAAAGGCAAGGGACTTCATTCGCAGATGGAGAGAGACCTGCAACAAAATGAGGGATCCTATATCAGAAAGACATGCTTTATCATTGATCCTCAATAATTTTTTGCAACCTCTGAGAGGATTAATTTCTACCTCACCATCCAAATCTTTCGTTGAACTCATTGAACGAGCAGAATGGCTCGAGTTGAGTGTGGAGAATGGAGTCTATGAAGGCTTCACATTTTCCAAGAATAACCCTCAAGGTGAACAAAAGAAGAAGGCTCACTTCACTTTTGCGGCTAAATCTTTCAATAATAGCAAAGGCAACAAGAATGATCATGGCAACAGTTTTGAGGGAATAAAAAAACAAAAGGGGAAGGACATCAACAGTGATAAACCTCTCCAATCCAGCCCTCAGCATCAAAAGAAAGATCAGGAAAAATCAAAGCGCAAGGACTGGAGAACTGATCGAGAATTCACCCCTCTAGATCAGACACTCGAGAGTATCCTCGAGTATATGCTTGAGAAAGACCTTGTCCAGTTGCCTAAAGCTGTTGATCCTCCAGCAATTATGTGCAGATTCAAAGAACAATTTTGCAAGTTTCATTGAGCAGTAGGGCATGATACAGAAAACTGCTTCATCCTTAAGAACATTGTTCAAGACTGCATTGACAAGAAGCTCCTCGTTGAAGATGAAAAGGAAGACTAGTCATCCTGACAAAGATTTTTTCTACAATCATTCAAGAAGATGACAATGCCAACAATTTCCCATTTCCCATCTTGCTTTTTCAAAAGAATAATGTAATCCCATTCTCTTTCCTTGATTTTAAAGCATCAATAAAGTCATCAAATTTTTCAATAGCTTGGTGTCGTCTTATTTACTTCCTCTTCCTTTTCATAATGTCTCTCTTGTGAAGAATATCTTGAGGACATCTATCAGTCAAGAAGCTTGTCGCCTTATTCATCAATTATCCTTCTTTTATTCAAAATTTTCTCCCTAGTTACACTGGGGCATTTTTTTGGAAAATTTATCTTTACCTCAAAACATCCTGTATGCAGGCAGGATAAACCATTCTCTCATTTTGCATATATATGCACTCATTTGCATTCATTTGCACTTCATTTGCATTTCATGTGCATGTGCATTGCATTTGCATTGACTATGCACCCAATTCCATTTCCCCTTCAGGTTAAGGGATAAACCTGAATCATTTTCCATAACTCTTCAATTTCGACCCTCGGGTCATCCGATTCTTCAATTTCGACCTCCGGGTCACCCAATTCCCAATTTTAAAATCACCAAAATTCTCAATTTTGATCGCCAGGTCATCGTATTTTCATTCCCCGTTCAGGATAAGGGGATAATCCTGAAACCATTCATAGAAGCGATTCAACTCTCTATAATGGTCCTTGTTCTTCATTGAACTGATAGTGTTCCAAACGAACTGATAGTCGTTCTTCATTGAACTGATAGTGTTCCTAACGAACTGATAGTCGTTCTTCACTGAACTGATAGTGTTCCAAGCGAACTGATAGTCGTTCCAAGCGAACTGATAGTCGTTCCAAACGAACTGATAGTCGTTCTTCACTGAACTGATAGTGTTCCAAGCGAACTGATAGTCGTTCCAAGCGAACTGATAGTCGTTCCAAACGAACTGATAGTCGTTCTTCACTGAACTGATAGTGTTCCAAGCGAACTGATAGTCGTTCCAAGCGAACTGATAGTTGTTCCAAACGAACTGATAGTCGTTCTTCATTGAACTGATAGTGTTCCAAGTGAACTGATAGTCGTTCTTCATCGAACTGATAGTGTTCCAAGTGAACTAATAGTCGTTCTTCATCGAACTGATAGTGTTTCAAGTGAACTGATAGTCGTTCTTCATTGAACTGATAGTGTTCCAAGTGAACTGATAGTCGTTCTTCATTGAACTGATATTGTTCCCAGTGAACTGATAGTCGTTCTTCATTGAACTGATAGTATTCCAAGCGAACTGATAGTCGTTCTTCATCGAACTGATAGTGTTCCAAGTAAACTAATAGTCGTTCTTCATCGAACTGATAGTGTTTCAAGTGAACTGATAGTCGTTTTTCATTGAACTGATAGTATTCCTAGCGAACTGATAAGCGTTTTTCATTAAACTGATAGTATTCCAAGCGAACTGATAGTCGTTCTTAATTGAACTGATATTATTCCCACCGATGGTTGTTCTTAATCGAACTGATATTGTTCCCAGCGAACCGATGGGCGTTCTTAATTGAACTGATATTGTTTCCAGCGAACCGATGGGCGTTCTTAATTGAACTGATATTGTTCTCAGTGAACTGATAGTCACCTCCTTTGAGGAAAAGAGAGGAGAATTTTCGTCACGGATGCGTTAAGCTGGACCTTATGTGCTCTCTTTCATCAAGGATTTCAAGAAAATTTTGTCAATTTGTCAATCAATTGTTGATTTCAAAATTTTATTGCATAAATCTTTACCTCAGTTTACCTTCAGCATTACTTTCAAAAGAGTGAAGCTTTTGCGAAAAGAGATTCAATCTTCAAATTCTTTCTATTTGACCAACCAAAAGGATGAAGGATAAATCCTCGATATGGCCAGAAAAGAAGATTCAATGTTATTGAAAAGCCGTAGATGATCGATATTGATCACAGTCAATGGCGCATCTTTAAGGTTTATTCTTGTAAAGACAAGGCAGTGGAAATATCCTGAGCGCTAGAAAAGAGAGCGTTTACCCAAGCCACGTTTCCTCAAAATCACCTAAGTTGCAATTAAATATCCGCAAAAGGGAGCTCTCACTTGTCGTCAAGATGAAGGCGAATTAGGCGAGTAGACCCCTGGGGCCAAAGAAGATTCGAAACATCTCCAAGATGACGGAGTTTGTGACGGGTCCTTCCAGGGAAAGTCCAAAGCACTGTCGAGATGAAGGCAGATGTGATGAACCTCTCGACAATCCCTAAAAGATATTTAATTTCAGCTATCATCCAAAGATCTCCAAACCCATTGTCCAAGAAGGATTGAAACATCTCCAAGATGAAGGATTTCGTGACGTACCCTTCCAAAAGAGAGCAAGAGAGGAAAAAGAAAGAGAGAAAAAAAAAGTCAAAATATCTCCAAAATGAAGGAGAGTGTAGCAAAAACCCAGAGAGCCAAAAGAGTGCAGAAAGATTATCAAGAGAGAAGCTCTCAGGATATCAAGCTGCCAGATTTATCAAGAATCCTCTTTAATCTTGTGAAATTCTATTATCAATACTCTTTCATCAATTGCTTTCATAATATCAAATTCTCTTTCTTGTTCATATCAAGGAAATTGATAACTTCCTTGAAGAAGGTCAATTGCGAGCAATTTGGGTTTCAAATCTCGATTCTACGAAGTGAACCCTGTTTGGAGGTAATGCTTTGGGTAGAAAAGAAAGAATATCTTTGCAGCCATGTGCAACATTTTCAAAAACTTGGAATCAACAACAAAATTCTCAATATTTTGACAATATTTTCTAGCTATCCTGACGTGAAGTGAGAGCTTGATATCCGTCTTTGATACATCCAGACACCAATTTTAAATCCCTCTTAAGGACTTGATTCCTTCCCTTCTTTGAGAGCATGAACTCTCAGATTTGCACACTTCCCTGTGTCCCCACTATCCCACCATAGACAGTCCCATTTCGGTTCGAGGTCAAACCACCAATCATTTCCCGCAAAAGGCAATTTCAAAAGCTGATTTTAGTCTCAACAATGAGACGCCCAAGATCAATCCCTTTTCAAGCTTTAGGGACCCCATTTTCCTTCCTTTTGCAAAAAACCCTGTCGGATTTACTGTGCAAAATCCAAAGGTTCCATCATGGTCTCTTCCTTCGAGGATTCCATTCATTTTCCGCCCGATCAGGATAAGGGTACAAACCTGAGCCTCTTTGATGAGGTATTCCATTTTACACCCAATCAGGATAAGGGTATAAACCTGAGCCTCAATCAAAGAGGTATTTCATTTTCCGCCCGATCAGGATAAGGGTACAAACCTGAGCCTCAATCAAAGAGGTATTTCATCTTCCGCCCGATCAGGTTAAGGGTACAAACCTGAGTCTCATTTCGATGAGATATTCCATTCCCCAATCAGGTCAAGGGTTAAAACCTGAGCTTCGTTCCATGCGAGGTATTTTTGTCCCATCCAGGTTAAGGGCATAAACCTG